>NC_071501.1:24455000-25093928 GCF_028408465.1 Anastrepha ludens | reverse complement strand
TGCAAGTGAGAACAGCCGCTCCTGGTTAGGTTAGGTGAGGTTTAGGGCTTTCTGGCAGCCAGCTTAGAATAGCCAACTCACTTAGGCCATGTAGGTCCATTGTGGTGCCACTGAGCAACACGGGAACCTTAGTGTCTACTTTCCATGGAGCCGATCAGACTATCTTATGAAGTGTAGGTTAGGTTTTATCTCAACACCGAATAGTTCAGTAAGATTCCTAACAATCTTGTTCTACTCCTATCAAAAGCTGGTCAACTACAGCGCAAGTCTTCTACTGTTTCCTCCTCTTCGTAGTCTCGTAGAGTGCCTACCTAAAAGCCAATGGCCGGCGACACAAGCCACGATCTTCGAAATGTTCTCTCTTGAGAGGTTAACACATTGCCGCCCGATAATATTTTGCTGAAGTTTACTAGCAGACCGGTGATTTAAAACCTGAAAATTACTTTGGGAGACATGTAATAAAACTTCGAAAACTTTTTGAAATCAAATATCAATATTTCAAGAATTATTTTTTTATTTAGTCCGAGTAAGTCTAAGAGACGAGATTTCTCGTTCCCGATCACCTACAAATGTTTAATGAAAACGAGAAATGCCGTTCCCGGACGTCAATGTGTTAAGCGATTCTGCTGATCTTTTCTTATCTACTTGCGGCCAAATTAGCCTGGTTGTAGGTAGGTAGGTTGGGTGGTTGTCGTAAAGACACACTTAGACCTTTCGCAGGTTCATTGTGATACCACTGGAGCATATCCTTACCCTACGTGTTCCTTTTCAAACCATCCGGTAACTTTAATAAACGAGCAGAGCTTCGTTAGTTTTAGATGGGCTATGTCCGCTACATCGGTTAAAAATGCTGTATCAAGAGTGCGCAGCCTTCTCATAGCTAAGCCTTCACACTCACATAAAAGGTGTCTGACTGTTTCCTCTTCTTCTGTATTACGTGGCTACCTATTAAACAATGACCAGTTAATACCCCTATCATTTTTCTTATAGCTTCTCTGTTAAATCTTAACAAGATCTTCGATCGACCGCTGTTCCAGTTCGGCTATGTCTGTCTGCTTAGTTCGCATATTGTGAGGTGTTGCCAATTTGTATTTACCTTTTTGATGGTTTCCCTGTCTATAAGTAATTTACAAGGGGCTATAGGCATGGGTATCAGCGCCTTATCCGGATTGAGATCGAGCGTTGTACCGGTTCGAGCAAAATCATTCCCCTTGCAGTTTCCTGCAATGTTCCTGTGGCCTGGCACCCAGATAGGGTGCACTTTGTAGCACTTAGATACGTCATTTAGACGTTTAAAACATTCTAAAACTGTTTTTGACGAGTGTGTTTTAGATTGAAGCGCTTTTACTGCCGCTTGACTGTCCGACTAAATGAAGACTTCATTTGTGGATAATACTCTCGTTTTTATTACCATAAGTCCCCCTTTTATGGCACTGACTTCCGGCTGAAATACACTGCAATGATCAGGTAAGCGAAATGATTGGCATACTCCGAGTTTATCGGAGTAAACCCCTCCACCTACTTTGTTGTCTAGTTTTGAGCCATCTGTGTAGATGTTTATAACATTTTTCTTAACAATGGCCCCTATTATGAGTTGCATTCGATCTTGGATATTCGTTGGTTGTCGAAGATCGAAAATCGAATGTCAATTTGGTATTATGAGCGGTGCAACGCTGTCGAAATTTTCATTGTATACCGAATTTAGAGTCGAATGCAATTTTGCTTTCGACTGTGTAGCGTATTGTGGGAAAACTTGTTAAAATGTAAGTTGTTTGCGATTATTTATTGTTTTATAGTAACCAAATAATAAATATATACTAATTTTGTTAATATTATGCAGGAATATGTTAATATTTTGCGAGGAATTTACAACGGAGCTGAATTGCTTGGGACCACCAGTTAGAACGGCAACAAAATGGATTAAGGTTAATAATGTTTTTTTTTGTGATGTTTGTAGAAATACATTTTTATTTTTTTATTATTTTCCCTTGGCAGGTATGGGCTGAAATACGTAGAGGAACTGAAATACATATTTTTTTCGAATGACGAATAATTGAATAAAGAAAATGTATAACAAAAATAAAACAGAAACTGTGGCATAAAGGTTTCTATTTAATACTTTTTAGATTTTTCTATAATATTCTAAGAATTTCATTTCTTATGTTTTCTGCTTCTCCGTTATTTGGCTCCACTTGAATATCTTCAGCATCATCGTTGAGGGTCTCATCGGATAACTCTTCATCCGGAAGTTGAACATTTTAAAACAAGCAAATGTTGTGCAAAGCTGCACACACATTAATAATTTGTGTTGCTTTTTTTGGAGAATAGTGAAGAGCTCTTGGCTCGGGTGCACTGCTGCAACTGGTTTTTTGTACTGGACAGTAGGTTCATAAACGGCTCTTTAGATAATCTAAAGTTCTTTAAAAAACTGTAAGGAAATTTCTGTAATATTATGTACGTCAACACATTTTGAAAATACTAAACTTACTCAGTGGAAGCCATTTCAAGGGGGTTGGATGCGCCCCTCAGCTGTTTTCTACATCTAGCTAGTTCCACTAATCTTTCATCGAGCGTTGAATCGTCGAACCACAACTCCGTTGTACTCCATTTTCACAAAAAATACTTTTTTTTAACTTTTAAAATTGTTGTTAGCAAAGAATTTCAACACAATCGGTTTTTCTTTTATTTTGATTTGCTGTATCAGCTGAGAAAAATTATCTATTGTAAATGCATCGAGCGATCGAAATTCACAATAGTCCTATTCTTCAACGAATGAGCACCATAATACCAAATGAAAATTCGTTCGATCAGCACTTTCGACTATAGTCGAAGATCGAATGTTGCTCATAATAAGGGCCAATAAGCCCGTTATCCCATTCCTCTTTGGAAGGAAATACTGTGACAAAAGATTTGTTTAAGTTGATATTCTTGGTCTTACAGAATTCCTGGCTCATGCAGGGGAATTTTTCTAAAATTGAAGAGTGCCCTCTTTGGTTCGTTCTGAGTAGGCCGATTTCTCTTAATCTAATGCTTTGGCAGCTGTTTGCTTACCGAATTGCTCTATTGGTAAAAGGTTAAGCATAATATTTAGTGCCTCTGTGGGTGTGGTCCTAAGGGCTCCGCAGATGCAAAGACTGGCCATTCTTTGCGCATGTACCATGGTTCTTTTAATGTATAACTTATCTAAAGTCGGTCACCGTACTAGTATGCCGTATGTTAGGATTGGTCTGTGTAAAGCCGATATACGATAGATGGGGAAAGACTCCAACTTAGTCCTATCAGCTGTTTACAAGGGTAGAGAGCTATTGTCACTCTTTTTACTCTATCTTCGACATTTGCCTTCCAACTTAGTTTTCTGTCTAGTATTAGACCTAAGTAGCGGGTCTCATCACTAAATGACAGTGCCGTTCCACCTAGAGTCGGGGGAGCTATATTTGGAATTTTATGTTTCCTTGTAAATAGGATGAGTTCAGTTGTATTGGGGGGGGTTGACACTTAGCCCATTTGCTTTTGACCAGTTTTCAACCATGTTTAGTAAATCTTGCATGACTTCTCGAAGTGTATTGGGAAATTTCCCTCTTACTCCCATTGCAACATCATCCGCATATGCTACGACGTGTTATCCTCTCTTCTCTAGGCTCTTTAGCAAGAAGTTTAATGCCAGCACCCATAGGAGAGTGGACAGCACACCGCCTTGAGGTGTTCCTCTGCTAACTTGTTTCTTGATCTTTGAGGTACCTAGGGTTGCGATCACAAATCTGCTCAAGAGCATGTTTTTGATGAACTCAACCAGAGCGCCAGAGATCCCCAAGTCCTGGTTGTAAAACACATATTTTCTTCTCTCCATGAGTTATTGGCCTCTTGAAGAATATTATTTTTTATCTTTAATTTGCAAGTAGCCATAGGAATTCCAATATTGCCTCTGCTTTCAAGCAAAGCAGCCGCTCCCGGTTACATCGGAAAATCTCAATAAACGTGAATTCAGATTCCAGCTCACACAGATTTTACTGCAGTATCAATAAATGAGTATAAAAACAAACAATCTATGAAATCGTTAAATTCCAACTCCACTTTCGCACAACCCGTGATGATACAATTTTTCATTCATTCATTGCAGCAATCACAGGAAGCCATTAAATTATTTTATTATTTTTTCAAAACAAACTTAATTATTGCTTAGTCTTACTTAATACTACTTTTTAAGTATCCATTTGACTTATTGTCGCACCGAGCGCACAAATACATACATCCATACATACGCGTATGTACGCCCACTGAATACGCAAATATGCGAGCCTATCCATGGCCGGCCGACGTATTTGGCAACAAAGTTTCACACATTTCGAACAGACTGTTTACGTGCCTCCTTGCCAATTAAGAGCAGCCACCCATGTTTGCGCAACTACAGCCTACTTACATATAATCAGTTACAGCGTGCTAAAACCACAATTACATGCATATTTATGCTTGCTTCATATATAAATAACTGCATATTAATAATAAAAATAATAATAAAAGTAATAATAATAATAATAATACTCTTTATAGTAAAAAAAACGTACATACATACATACAAACTAGTAAATACAAAACCGTAATACTATGGCTACGTAGATACATATATAAGTAAGCTTGTAATTCCATACACTTGCGTGTGTACCATATGTAGCTATGTATATATATGTGTGTGTGTGTATAAGTTGTGGCAGGTAATTTGTTAAGTACAAAAAATATTACGCACAAAAAGACTTATCAACTTTTTAAATACATGGCAACTCCAACTCCAATTCCTAGTTGTAAATTGCATTGCACTGGTATTAGTGCGCAAAAATATATGTATGTATTTGTATACACTACACCAATCGCTGCCGAATCGCGCTGTTAAGCTTCGGTTAGCTCAACTCTACATATTCGTTCTGTTTCTGTTCTGTTATTTTTCTGTTGTTTTGTTTTTGCTTTTTTTATAATCAGTCTAGATAAAACTTAACCTTGTGATGGCCAGCAGGAGTACTACTACTACTACTACTACCACCACCACCACCGCCAACTACATGTGTGCCACTACCATTACTATTCTTGCGCGAAGGGCGTCGTAGCGGATGATGTGGTTGTGCGTGCAGCCCACCATCATCATCGTCATCATCATGATTGTTGTTGTAACTGGTGTGGTTGTTGTTGTTGTTATTACCTTCCAATCGCCGTATTAGCCGATCTTGCTCGGATTCACGCGGCGTTGTCGGCATCTCTTTATTGGGTGAATGTACGCCCGCCAGATAGGTCTTCGTGCTGATTCGTACCAATTTGGTCGGTTGATGATCTTGGAATATTTGTGAGTTTGCAAAAACAGCCAATATTTCGGGTCCCAACATTGGCACGTTGGTTTGTGTTTCACGACGATAGTCTTCTTCGTGTATCTTCGCATTACTGGAAAGGCAAAAAGGTTTGAAAACAAAAAAAAAAATAAAAATTAAAATTAAATTAGTTTGATTTGGCTAAAAATGTAGGTACTATTGACCCCAATGGGCAAATAACGTTTGAAGAAAGCTTTAAAATTTTATTTTAATAAGAGTTTTGTTTAACTTTGACACTGAAAAATTATCGGGAAGGTTAAAGTATTCTCGATACTCGCACAAACATCTTCAACGATAGTCAAGCTGCTATTAAAGCAATAATGGCTATAACTACTAGCTCGGCATGCGTGCCACACTGTAGATCCAAAATGGGCGAGCTCTACGAGATTAGACAGGTCACAATTTACTGGGTACTAGGGCACAAGGGAATAGAGAGAAAAGAGAGAGTTGACGAGCTTGCTAAGGCACTTCCACTTGCCTGGCATGAGTACGTCGCACAAATATCCCTCACTCTCAGTTTTGAAGAGTCAGTTCGGAATAATGAAGACTGAACTAGATGATGAACTAATTCTGGAAGCTAAGTCTATATGACAAGCCTCGACCGAAAACCACCAACTTTATATTATCACTTCCACGGTTCCACGGAAGGAATGTAAAATATTGGTTGGAGCACTGACGAGGCATTGTCTTACTCCATAGTACGCAGCTAAAATGGGGTTGGTCCAGAACGACGCGTTTAACTTATGCGCAGAATAAAAGGGTACGTTAGAACAGCTCCTTTGCCACGGTCCTGCTCTAAGCAGAACTCGTTACAACTGCCTGGGATCGGTATACTTTTTGTCTCTGAAGGCTAAGGCTACTGCTGGCAAAAATTTAAACTCTTTCTTAAAACTCTCCAAGATATGTATCACGAACTATGTTTAGCACGACTCCAACAATACTGGTAGCACTACGCACCTATGTGAGATCTATACAGATCAGCCAGATATACCTATAGCATTATCGGCCACTATACTGTAATGCGTGTAGAATACTGAAGGAAAGTCGAGAAAGTACCAACCTTTTGTCGATTTTAAAGCTCCCTCCGACAACCGCAATATCCGCATTTGTTGACAATGTCAGTATTTTTTTAAGACAGTTTAAAGTAAAACTAAAATGTTTATATAGTTTAAGAGTAAACTAAAATGCAGCTGCTAACTGCCTCAAGTTCATGCAAAATGTTTCAAAGGATCGAGCTCTGAAGTATTCGATGCGGCACCCTGCGGTGGTAGCAGGAAAGAGGTAAAACTTCCTGCGCGTTGAAAATACCAAATGTGGAAAGACTTGGCCACACTGTTTTGTTCTAATTTACGTCAGCTTGACCATTAAATATCAGATAACTGACGCGCTTCTTCGAAGTTGTTCGAATAGCTCGCGAAAACCCTCGAGCCGCCAAGCGAGTTTCTCTACCTTTTAGTGCTTCCTATTAGCAAACACTTCGTGAATTACAGTGAGAGTGAATTAAGCGCGTGAAGTGCGCTTCATATCAAAAACGATGATCGTTGAAAAATCAGAGAGGTGGCACTACTGGCGCATATCGAGGTTATGTTTAGTTAGCAGAATGTCTTGGAATAACACACACCAAGTTTCAACCAGATTGGTCTCTTTTTTGCATTTGGTATTCGGCGGCCGCCGTAGCCGAATGGGTTGGTGCGTGACTACCATTCGGAATTCAGAGAGAACGTAGGTTCAAATCTCGATAAAACACCAAAAAGAAAAAAGTAATAGCAGATGAAGGCGAGTGATTTTCCTTTTCCGTCTCGCCCATGCACCAGCTCACGCCTCAGCAGTTGTGGTCGCAAAATTAATGGAAATGAGGTTTACAATTCATTTCACAACCTCTCTATTCCCTAGACTTTGCTTTCTAGGATTCCTCGAACTATTATTTATTACCCAACTCGAAGAAATGACTGGCGAGAAAAAGATTTTATTCAAACGAAGAGGTGATTGCCGAAACGAATGGCTATTTTTCAGACTTGGACCAATTCTATTATTCGGAAGGGATCAACATATGTGAGAAGTGAGAGACTTTGTCGAAAATTAAAAATGGTTTACCCTAAACAATTAAGTAGTTTTTATTTTTGCACGGCCTTTTCGAATTTCTAATGCGCACAATTTGCCAGCGGAAACTTTCACAAAAGTTTTCGTTAATTTTTATGAAAAATATAGATTTTTAACTTGAAGGAATGCTTACTAATCCTAATGCTTATTGAAACGAAAAAAGGTCACATAAGTTCCGCGAACTTTTCTTCCACAGAAGCCCTGCGTAAAAAACGCTTCTCCGACAACTCCTAACCATAAAAACATGCGAACAAATTTCGTTATCTTCTACACTCCCGCAAATAGTACAGCAAATCAAAGCTAAATGTAAAGTATTTTCTGTTTTTTTGTTTTTTTTTGCCCATTGAGAACACAAAAAAAGGGGCACAGATATGTTTATGACTGGATGTGGGGCTTGGTAAGAGTTTTTTTTTTTTAATTTACATTCAAAAGCTCCACCTCAAAATGTGTGTGGCATATGTACCTTATAAGGCCGGAATTACTCCGTCGCACTGGTTGATTAATGATGGGCACCATCAAATTGTTGTTATCCGAAACCTGGATATGACTCAGTGCACTGCCATTCTTCTGCATGGTCACATAGTCCATATCCTCGTCAGGATTGTAGTTGGCTGAAATGAGTAAAAGAAAATCAAAAAGTTGGCATGCATTTGATGAAATCATTCATTTGATTATGATTACATTCTGATTACTTTGTAATCAGAATTTGAGGAATGCAATCATTAAATGTAATTAGAGCAGTTTTTGTTGTGATTACAAAGCAATTGTAATTGTTAAGTTACTGATTACAATATCAATCATGAAGTAGTGCATTACAAAGGAATCATTATCACTGAATAATTGATTACAGTGTATTAAAAATGCGATAATGTAAATAAAATTAATGGCAACAGCATTAACAAAGAATGTAATACTAAAATTTTAATTACATATCAAAGAACAAATAGTGAAAAAACGCGTAATGATTACATAATAAAGATAAATAATAATCGTTTTACTATTTATTATTTTATAATGGATTAATCAGTGTATGCATGCAATCAAAAATTAAAAAAAAATATAGTACTGATTACATTGTAATTATTACTTTATAACCATTACTTTACAATTTATTACATATAATCAGGTTAATAAGGCAATTAGAAATAAAAAAATATATTTTTGAATGTTTATATGATAATGATTACTTATAATCATTACTCTCTTACTTTTAACTGATTACATATAAGCAGTACAACCATGCAATTAGAAAAACATTGCATAATCATCATTACAATAAAACCATTATTTTATAACTGATCAATCAGTGTATCCATGCAATCAGAAATAAATACAAATATTGTAATGATTACAAATAATGATTACTTTACAAACATTACTTTTAACTGATTATATATAAACAGTACAATCATGCAATTAGAAAAAAAATTACATAATAATGATTACAATATAACCATTATTTTATAATTGATCAATCAGTGTATTCATGTAATCAGAAATAAAAAAAATATTGTAATGATTACACGATAATGATCGCTTTACAATCATTACTTAATAATTGATTACACATAAACGGGCAATGATGCAATTATAAATAAAAAATGTAATGATTACACGATAATGATTACTTTACAATCATTACCTTTAACTGAATACATAAAATCATGCAATCAGAAATAAAAAAAAATATTGTCATGATTACAAAATAATGATTACTTTACAATCATTACTTTATATTGTAATTAATTACAAGTAATCAGTAACTTCCACATATTTGTCAAATGTCGATTTATCAAATCACAATCGTAATTTTGCCGGCATTGCATGCTTCTACCATACTACACATGTGCATAAGTATATATGTATGTACCAAGGTGTGTATTTTCTAAAGCAAACACTCGCATTATTCACGTTGATCTGTTCGGTGAAACTCAATCAACTACACGTACTTATATTCCACAACACGTACAAGTCATTACAAATCTTGTTTGCTTAACATTCTCACGATATATTTACGTAAGTAAATACTTAATCAGTAATCGCAAACGGTTAACACTAAATACAAACAACAATAGTAATCATTATGCAGCAAAAATCTTACATTTACTCATTGCGTTACGGTGATTCATCGATCCAACTTTACAAAATAAATGCTTGTGCTCAAAAAACACAATTATAGCCTTTGTTGTTGGCATTTGTTGTTGGAGAAATGTAATATTATATTTTTAGCAGTAATTGTATGCCGACTTTTTGCACTTAAATCATTATGTGACTGAAGTTGTATTAACAAAACAAATTATTGACACAGTAAAGCCGGTTTAACATGAACTTGACTGAGTTAAAGTTTAATCTTTTATATTTAAATACAATATAAAATATTGTACGTCGTACGTTTATGTACACTTTGCTACACCGAAAAACTAGAACTTTTGGACGATTCATTTTTATAAAATTGCCGAATTATCGACCTCGTTTGACGTATACGGGAATTCTTTTTCTTACGTGGGGATACTTCTTGCTTTTCAACTGAAATCATTAGGCTATAAAGCAAATCCGTTCTTGCCTTTTTGTACAGACAGGAATAAATAGATAAATGGGTAAGGTTATCTCTTCCTGTTTTCCAATTTCGGGACCTACATTAGGAAAGTGTGATTTTATGCAGGATGAGTAGGGTTAAATCGTGCTAACTTGTCTAGAAAAACGTTATATCTGCACCTGTAAATTTTTTGATAATTTAGGTTTGACGCTAAGAGATTTGAATTGATTGTTAGTATTTTCACCTATCAGCTGATAGTAACAACAAATATCGAAACTATATCTTCCGCTACTAAAACTAACACGATCTGCAATGGGCTAGTTTACCCTAAAAATAGATTTAGACATAATAGTCAGGGAAAGTTCTGTGAAGTCAAAATGAAGGGATCTCTTTACAGTCGATTCTACGTACATCTATGTCTAGGTTTTAACAAGGACTGTTGTTTCAGCCATTTAACTCTCTTAACTTTATCGGACTCTCTGACTATCGAGATCTTCGCAAAGCGCGTATAGCTAAAGTTCCGCAGCATTCGCTATTACTTATCCGCAGTTCAGTAAGTTTTCTAAAAAACATTTTTCGAATATGCCATTTTATGCCGCATTATCAGGCCCAATTCGACTTCTATAGAGCAGAATCTTTGCTCATCGAGCTACAGATAGATTTTTTACTGGCACTTTTACCGTCGGGCGTCTGCGTTTTTCATTGCTGGATTTTGCTTGTCTTTACAGACTTTGTCGTCTTTTTCCCTGCGAGTTGTCGTAAAATTTCGTTCTAAAATGCTTTTTCGAGCATCTTTACCAGCTGCATGAGAAAAGTTAGGTTAGATCTAGGTCTCGAAGTCAGTATCAATAAAAAGTGAGTGAGTTTGACTAATATTTTCGAATGTTTTTATTATTACTTTTTAATTTTATAATAATATATTTCATTTTATTATTTTTTTATAAAGATTCTATAATAAATCTATAATAAAGGCAAATTAATCCAAGTTTCGAAATTTGATTGGCTTTTAATTTTATTACTTATTAGTTTTATCATTTTTTAAATTTATTAAATATTTTTTAATTTTATTATAATATTTTTTATAAAGGTTCTTTAATAATTATTCTATTAATCCAAGTTTCGAACTTTTATTGTCGTTTAATTTTATTGCTTTTAAATTCTATTGTATTATTTTTTGAACTCTTTATTTTTTAATTTTACTATTTTACACTATTTTACTATTTTTTAATTTCAGTTTTTTTTATAAAGATTCTATAACAAAGGCCACATTAATCCAAGTTTTCAACTTTGTATAAGACTTAAAAAAATTCGACAAATTTCTACAAAATTTCAAATTTTTTAATCTTATTATTTTTTAAATGAATTTATTTTAAATAAATATTTTTTAACCTTTTTAGGTTAAGTTTTTAACCTTTTAATCTTATTTTTTAATTTTATTTTAAAATTTTTAATTTTATTATTTTTTTTAATTTTTAACTTTATGATTTTAGATTTATTTTTATAATTTTATATTTATTTTTATAGTTTTATAATTTCTTAATATTATTATAGTTGGTTGGTTGGTTGGTTTAAGGGTGACCCCTCATCGGAGTGCCACATAGACCGCAAGTTGGGTCCGTGGTGTTGCCCTAGAGCTCATTATGTTATATGATTTGCCCACCTAACCGAGATTTTGGTCAAAGATGTTAATTCGTTTCGAGAATTTGATGAGAGACTCGATTTTCAGGTTCGAGAGTCCTGAAAGATTGTCAATTGTTGGAGAGCCAAGAAGAGCGAGTCGACTTCTGGCTAGACCGGGACAACTGCACAGCAAATGTCTGCTCGATACTTCCTCATCTTCGTCCTCGCAGTATCTGCACAGGTCGTTTTGAGGAACCCCGAGCCGACGTGCGTGAGTGCCCAAAAGGCAGTGGCCGGTGATAAGAGATATTATATGCCTTAGTTCGTGTTTCGAAAGACTTATAAGGGTTTTTGTCTGTTTCAGATTGTAGGATGGCCAGATTTGTCTGGTCGTAACGCAAATAGTTTCCACTCGCCACCTCCGATCAGCAATGCTGTGAAATTCTCGAAATTATTATAGTTTAATTTTAGTATTTTTTAAAATTATTATCTTATTTTTATAATTTAAATCTTTTTTCAATTGTATAGTTTTTTAATTTTATTATTTTTTAAATAAATTTATTTAAAAATAATAGTACTCTTTTAACCTTTTTATAATTTTTCTAATTTAATTATTTTTTAATTTTATTATTTTTTAAATTTATTATTTTTTAAAATTTTTAAGTTTATTAATTTAGATTTATTTTTAAATATTTTTTTTTTAATTTTATAATTTCTTAATTTTATATAATTTTATTTTATTATTTTTTAATTTTATTATTTTATATTAATTTTTATAATTTTAATTTCTTTTTTTTTCAATTTTGTAATTTCTTAATGTTATTATTTATTAATTTTATTATTATATTTTATGTTTGTTTTCATATTTAAAATTTTTTTTTAAATTTTATGATTTCTTAATACTATTATTTAAAAAAAAAAATGTATTAACCTTTTTATTTTTTTAATTTAAATTGTTTTTTTTTTTTTAATTTTATTATATATTAATTTCATTACCTTTGAAATAAATTTATTTTAAATATTTTATATTTATATTTACAATAATATTATTTTTTTTTTTAATTTTATAATTTCTTTATTTTATTATATTTTAATTTTATTCTTCTATATTTTTTTTATAATTTTAATTTTTTGTTTTCAATTTTATAATTTTATAATTTCGCAATTTTATTATTTTTAATTTAATTATTTTGTATGAGACTTATAAAAATTCGACAAATTTCCATCAAAATTGCAAACTTTTTAATCAGAAACAAATTTGAAATTTTTTAACATATAGCCCCTTAAATTTTAATACCATAAAGTATGTTTGAGGTGACTCAAATTTCTCGATGATAATTTTTTCTCCTTACGGTGCTACGCAGTTTCTACAATACCAAAAATGTCTTGATGCTTTCGTTATATGGAGAAAAATGCAATGCCGGGAAACATCAGCGCGAATTTTAAGCCATTTAAAACTGGCACTTTATTATACCAGAATTAAATGGACTATAAGACTACACACCCTAAAATTGTATAAATGCATTATTTTCTGGGTAGATGGCTGTAGTGATCGATATCTCGTCAAGTATCGAACAAACAATTTAAAGTTTCTGCTCGCTGTCAAGGTGACATTTCACACTAACAACTTCTTTTGTTCCATTCAGTTTTGAGTTACAATGGAAGTCAACAAAGAGAAATTTCCTTACATTTTACAGTTGTTCTTTGATAAAGGCGAAAATGCAATCCAGGCCATGCAAGCGGAAATTGTGAATGGTGTTTATGGTACGGATACTGTCACACATTTCGTCGATTCCGTTAAGGCATTTTTGATGTTAAAGATAAGTAATATTTGAGATAAAATCACAGAAATAATCGCAGTTTGCCGGCGTGTTAGTAATCAGTAGCTAAAGATCGACCATAAATCAGTTTTTAACCATTTGCACAAATTATTTTACGCAAAAATAAAGGAATTCTTTTCCCCAGTTAAGGGGTTTTGAATAAAATGTGTGACATTTTAATGAACATTTAAAAAATTTGCACAAAGTTTGAAACTTGGATGTATGTGGTTTTTGTCGTAGAATGAAATATAATTTCTTAAAAACAAAATTCAAATTAATTTAAAAAAATATATAGCCAAAATTTTTCAATCTGCCACTCACTTTATTTTCAGATTTCAATGAATCCAACTAAAAACCAATTTTCACATTCTTTAAATTGGATTCATAATTTTGCACAAGTCCGAAATTGTTGCGAGAATTTTTCGTTTCTTGGTAATAGTCCTAAACGCTCTTCACTGTTTTTTTTCTCTTATGGATAACATTTTCCTTTAGCACTCATTTGTTTATTCTATTGGTACTCCATCAACATACCGAATACGCTCCGGGCATCGCAACAGGTACTTTTATCTTCATTTTGCGAGTACTACAAATGAAATTTGTTTTTGTTATAACAAGATAAAATATTCCCCATGCTTTCTTAGGAAACGCTGGTGAATGAAGTCGGGCCATTTCGGTCACGTAGGTAGACCCGATTGTCGTGGGGGAAAAATGCTCAATCTACTAACCTCCACCCCTCAAATGACCCCTCCGATTACAATAATTAACGAACTCAGCGGTTTTGTTGTTGCTGCTATAGCAATCACAGCTCGTGTATTGTGAGGAGAACATTCCTTTTTGAAATATACTCGTAAAAGGAACTATGAAAAAACGTTATGGCACTGAAATCACTTTGTATTTTAGACAATCTTGACGCACTTTCATCTTCTACTGATCTCCTTAAATTTTTGTTATTTTAATGAATTTTTATTATTTTATATTTTTTGTTATTTTATTGAATTCTCATATTTTTATAAATTATATTATTAAATTATTGTTAGCGCGGTTTCACTATATGTCGCTATTAGCACACTTTAATTGCTCAAACACTAATGCGTCAGATATTACTTCCCTACAGCATTTTGTCACTTCCAATGTAAATACTTTCTTGCATTAATCGCAATTTCTATAATTTCCACATTTATTTACCTATGTTAATACCTCCAATATGTCATCAACCAACAGCGGCTGCCAGTCAGTCTGATTACGGATTTCGTAATGACTTGTCGCAAGAAGGGGAATAAATGTTGAGTATAATCGCTTTTTGAATTAAAACCTTTGGTATCTTTAAGGTATTTCTTAATTACAATTGCTTATCTGTTGTTATTGTTTTCTTTTTTTTTAGCAACTCACCTATTGACTCATCGTAGCAGAATCTCTCCTCAAAGCAGTTCCACTTGAAGTCCTCCCAGCAACTGTATGTTTGTAGGTATGAAATTGTTATTGTTGTGTTTTTTTTTTTTTTGTGCAAAAAGAAATTCATATTTATAGAAATAAAAAATTATATATGGTTGGTTAGTGTCACGCAAGCGTGAAAATTGGAAGAAAGCGTATAAAAAGGTATCAGCTTGAACGCCAGGTCAGTTGTTTGCTATGTACCTGTATGTATGAGTACTCACCTCTGACAGCAGCGACACATTTTACTATTGCAATGCTCTACGCACCGTCGATTGAAACTTGCGGCGTTCGGTTACTCTTGCTCGCTTGCGTATTGTGGAGTGCTAGTGAGCACGCACCGGCGGTTGGAGGGATGCGTTGTTGTTGTTGTTACTTGCTATTGTTGATGCGTCCGCTATCACTGATGTTACTATTATTACTGGCGGTTATTGTTCGTTGTTCGCGGTTCGTGACGCGCTGCTGGTAGGTTGGTCACAGCTACCACCGTTGTTTTCGTCGTCGTCGTCGGCGTCGTCGTCGTTGTGTACACCAAATTATTGGTCGATGCTTTGCGTCGCACGCGTATTACGTATAGTCGCGTAAGTTACCGCACCACTCTTTTCGGTGGTGTGCCAAGTCTTATTATCAGCTTCTACGCAACCAAAAAGTGCGCGCAGCTTTGTACAACAAAACTCAGTTGCACGTTTTGTTCGTGGAATGCTCAACAACTGCAAACAAAACGAAACACGAATAGAGAATATTACATTCTGCTGTGTCGGCAGCCGCTGTTAACATTCCTCGCGCACATACACAACACAAAAAACACACATGCATACACTCTAATAGAGGTACTATACGTCATTCGGCCGCCTTTGCCGCACTAAATACTAGTTTTGTTGCTGCTGCCCCTATTGCTGCCCACCTGAGTTTAGTGTTGTTTCAATAGCCGCCGCTAAACAAATCTCATTCATGGGATTAATTTAATTAGCCGATGACTGTCAGCTATCATCTCGTCGCTTGCCACTCGCCGTCCGTGTAATTCATTCACTTACACTCTGTCTGCTCGGATTGCTCGTACTGCCTTTCGTTCGTGTGTACGCACCCATTTAGTATAGCCAGTGCTATGCATGCGCTCATGCTGCGTACCAAGTTGCTCCACCGGCTCTCCCCAATTCTCGCGAATTTGCTTTGCTGCCGGTGATAGAGCGCATGTCGTAGCGCACCGGTTCAGCGCGCAAGCAACGTTCTTTCACTTTCTGTTACGCACCAGCTTTTATTTGCTTCGTTTTTGCAGTTGCATTTCTCTGATAAGCAACACTGCATTTTATGATTTTTTAAATCCATATTTACATTGTTAATGCTTATGAGGGTTTTGTTTTCATGCCGCCTCATACCATTTCGCTGTCTCGCTTTAATTAACTTTTTTGTAAGTAAAGTCATTCTCCGATCAATTCAACTCTATTTACTTTGCACTTCAATTTGCTCCCGATAAAGTGGCGTAAGAATGTATTTGTGTAAATAAAGCGTCAGAATGTCTGCGAGAGCAAAAAGAGCAGAAAAGCTAACACGCAATTCAAAGTACGAGCGGGCGCACAGTGGAGCGATTTGTGGAAATTTTCGTCGCGCTAGAGCGCTTAAGTATTTGAAAAGACTTTTTCAAATCCTTTGCAAATCTTTCGACCATTTCTATGGGAAAATATTCTTCGTTTTTTAAATTTTGTATAATTTTGGTGGAGATAGGTCATTTTACATATTAACCATTCACATTAATACGTCCAATGCTGCACTCACTAAACCCAGGAAGCAAAAGAAAAAATTGCAAATTGCTTGAAAACTCTTTACTTCCTTAAACAAATTACTTTGGTTTATGTAAATTTAACAAAGGGTCGTTAAAATATTGTCTCATAAAATTTGGTCCACTTATTGCCTTAAATATAAATAGGTCAACATATTTTCTTTACGATAATTTTGCAGCTGAACTATATTTCTGAGATATAAAGAATTAGATAGCATTTGAAAGATATTTTAATGGAGAAGGGAAAACAATTAATTAATTGAGCTAAAGAACAGGATAGAATGGAGGCAAAGATAGAGATAGAGAAGAGGACGTTTCCACGACAGTCGGTTCTACGTTACCGAAACGACCCGGATTTATATCCGGCCAAGGACTGTCACTCCAGCAGCATTCCCCGTATGTAAGTATGGAGAATGTTTATGTTGCTACAACAACAACAACATAGGGAAGGGGATCAATATAAAAAAAAGAGGCAAAGACTAACACAAACCTGGTTAAATTTCAATCAAGAATAAGAACAACAGTTATATTAAGACGAAAAATTCTACAAATGGTTGATAGATAAGTTTGATCATATGGCGGTGACTTAATTCGATTTGCTGTGTATTTGACAGAGTCAGCGATTGAGCCAACGTATTTTTAGAGTTTTATTAGGTGCGCAACAAAGATCTCGCTGTTTTTTTTTATGAAAATACAACTTTATTCTGAAAAAATGGTTACAAGTGAACCATTGAAAATATTGCCCATCGCTGGCTACTACTTTTCCCCATCTTTCTGGTAGATCTCGTGTACCGTCGCGGTAAAACTGTTCTATCCACGGATCAAGCCATTTTTTGATGTCTTCATATGAATGGAACTGCTGGTCAGCTAGACCATGTGCCATCGATCGGAACAGGTGATAATCGGACGGCGCAATATCTAGAGAACATGGCGGGTGAGGTAGGATTTCCCATTTCCGTGTTTCCAGGTAGGTTTTAACGAGTTTGGCAACGCGAGGCCGAGCGTTGTCATGCTGTAGAATCACTTTTTCATGCCTCTCCGCGTATTGCGTCCGCTTTTCGCGCAGTGATCGGCTCAATCACATCATTGGAAGTCGATACCGATCCCCAGTAATTGGTTTTAACAGTTCATAATAAATAACACCTACTTGGCCCCACCAAATACATAGCATAACCTTCGCAGCGTGAATATTCGGGCGAGGCGACGACGTAGAAGCATGACCGGGCAGTCCTCATGACTTTCGTTTTTTTGGATTGCTGTAATGAATCCATTTTTCATATCAGCCGTCACGATGCGATGAAGAAACCCCTTCCTTTTTTGCCGCTGGAGCAGTTGTTAACAGGCGAAAAAACGACGTTCAACATCCCTTGGTTTTAACTCATAAAGAACCCAAGTCCCCTGTTTCGGAAGCAAACTCTTCTTGCGTTTGACACGGATCCTCATTAAGCAATGCCTCCAATTCAGCGTCTTCGAAAATGTTTGGCCTTCTTTCACACGGACAGTCGTCAACAATAAAATCACCGTCTTTGAAGCGACGGAACCAATCTCGGCACATTGTTTTACTTAAAGCAGCATCTGCATAAACTTTTTGTAGCTGACGATGCACTTCAGCCGCCGTTTTTTCTTCGATTGAAAGAGGAAATTCAACACTTCCCGCAAATGACTATTATACGGCACAAAATCAGACAATTTCACAAAACCAAAAGTATATGACACAAAAACAAGATCACTAATGTGTCGAAGCAGTTTGTTTACCATATGTCTAAGCTTTGTTTATGACGTTTAGGTTATGTTAGAATCGACTAGCACACTCTGCTGGCGGCATCTATTGACAAACAGCGGGAACTTAGTTGCGCACCTAATACTTGAATTTTTGTTTGTTTTTCCTTCTCTTCACTTTTGGATTAACTACCCTGTTTGCCTTGACCTAACCCAACTTTTTAATTTTGCTTACAGAAGCTCGCTATTTCGACACCTCCCACAAGTGCTCTGTCATATCTCAAATAAAATTACGTCATGGGAAAATTACGCTCAGAATTCCACTTGAATTTACGTAACCTTACATTGAATCATTCGTAAGTATTACATACATACATACGGTATATAGATGTATATACAACAGTACATCTAATGTAATTTTTAAGTTTTCTAAAAAAAAAAACAGTAGCGTCGTTTTAGATTGTAAGGGCATTTCAAGTTATATGATTGGCTGAATACCGAGTACGATTTTGACGTACTCTATCAGAGAAAATGCAGCTCCGGATGTAAAAACGTCTGGGTTCCAATCCCTAAATAAATCTTATAATTCATACACCTGTTTTGGTATGATTTCTTTTCCAAAAACTTCATTTAAAATAGTTTTTTTTATTCTATACAAATAGTAGGAGATCAAAAGAAAGTATTAGATATTTTTTGATTTACGCAAGAATGTGAGTGAGTCACGAAATTTATTGTAATCAGAATATAATGAAACCGAAGAGGCAAAATAGTCCAGCAACCGAGACTCCAAAATATATTTTATAAATTAATTTATAAAATACAAATTTAACAATAATATATTAATATTAGTATTCAAACTGAAATAACAGCACTTCACAGAATGCATCAAATAACTTCAGAAGTTGGTCCAATAAGCTTCAGAACTAACATAAATTTCCAATATCTAACTGGCGGCCGTCTCTGGGTTCAATGCCAACTGTAACTTGGTACATTCGTTTTTCTAACAGTGGTAGCCACTTGGCAGGGATTGGCATATCTTCGACTGTATTTCTACCACTAAGAACATTCTAATTTGAATGTCACTCTACCTACATAATTTTTGACTTTACTTGAGATATTCCCAGGAACGCACTGAGTGAAAGCAAAGTAAAACAATCTTGAGCCTATTTGTGACGTGTGTCTTGATGTTGTATGACAAATAGAGAGAGCTACAATTTCAAGCCGACTCCGAACGGCAGACTATTTTTTTTTTTATGAGAAGCTTTTTCTTGAGTAATTAGTTATTTAATAAAGTAAATTTTTAGATAAGAAAAGATTACAATTCATTTAAAATACAAAATTACGGATCAAGAAAACTTGTCTTAAGCTGAGTCTTTCAGAGAGACACAAATCGAAAATTAACAAAATAAAATCTATCAAATAATAGTTACTAATTTTTGGCATAAGTCATTCAATCAATGATGCCAGACTTTAAGAGACAAGTAATATATTAAAATTGAATATTTCAACAAAACTTATTTCCATTTTACGATTAAAAAGAGTGGTCTCAGATGAAAACTGATTATGAAAAAAGTTAAACTATTTTTACAAAAGCTATATTGCTATACAGAATGGACCAGTGCTTCACCAGTATTTTTTTTTTTTTATTTCTTTAGTGCACCTCAAGCAATGTCGTATAAAGGAATGCCGGCTATAGCCATCGTCATCATTATATGCTGCTCAGGAGTTTACTGGAATGCCCAGTTAAATTGAAAAACAAAAAACTGAACAATTCCTATGAGGCAACTCACCTCCATCCGAGCCAAGACATGTGTATGTATGTATATCTGAGCCATGATCTAACACAATACTATGTCCAAAACGTAAATAGAATCGTATATCGAATTTGTATCTTATTGCAGTAATGATTTTACATCTGACAGCTGGCATAGTATTCGCTATTCGTATTGCCTCGTTACGTTGTAACAAAGCGGCTTTGATTCTTTATGTAATGAAGGAAGACACTTTAACCGTTCATTTAAAAGCATAAAACAATTATCAAAATTGAGGTATGACACATTCATCTAAAATAAGTATATCTTATTTGCTCAGAACTTCAGATATTAAGGGGACAGATACCTGTAAAATTTCGAAAAAAAAATTTTTTTTTATAAAATTTTAATATAATCCTTTAAATTTAAGTATTTTTTATATTATAGATCCGTTAACCCCGACGACTATAGTCTTTGCGTTCGAGCGCTAGGAGAGGTATAGTTACGTTGTATTAAATTTTTAGACGCGTTTTTCTCAAAACTATATTTTTCGAATTGTCGTACACGATAACTCGAAAAGTTATTGACCGATCTCCCTGAAATTTTGCACACATATTCTTTATGATATTACTCTCTATGTGAATTTAAAGTTTTCGAAGCAAAAATAGTAGGAAATTCGCCCTGAAATGCAGTTTTTTAAGCATTTTATTCCTCGAATATTTTTTTTCATTTATTGTAAATTCATATGGAAATTATGACATTAATAAATAAAAAAAAATGTTTGCTTTTTGTATTCAGGTCACTGACGGCTATGTTACAATGGCCGCCAGTTGAGAAGCCTCGCTGCGACTTTCCTGGAAGAATTGAGTGTACATCCGCCATTTTAAATGATTAAAATAAAAAAAAAATGTATATTATTTTAATGTATTGTATAAATAAACTGTATGCCAATTTTGAAAAAAATATATAGACTTCTTCATTTTAAATGATTTTAATGAAAATCAGCGAAAATATGGCCGGTTACAGGTATTATCCCCTTAAATGAAGTAATTTTTCACAGTCATATTCTTGCAGAACCGAAACAACCGTTGCAGAAATTCGTTTTTAATTTTATTTCATTCACATACACAAATGTATTATATATACATTTGCGTACAAATGCCCACTGTAAAATGGCCTGATAAGTGAATGTGAGCGGGAGCGCACATATTCTTTTGTATCTACTAACACATGCACACATACATTTGCATGCGGATGTGCGATTAAACTCTCTCCCGATAAAAGAGAGCTTGCGTCGCGATGAGCCGCATGAAAGTGCAGCGGTTGGCAAGCAAACTTGCAAATGATTAACAGGTAAATAACTGACTGCTGGTAAAATAGTTGTAAATTGATGTATATTTTTCGGCGCAAGCAAATGAACGATCAGGTTCATATCAGAAAATTAGTTGAACGAACAATTTAAATAATTCTAACTGGCCCAAAATTGCTCGTTAAACTGGTGAATTCAATTTGCAATAAATCTTTGATTTCCTAATCGTTTTTTCGTTTTGTTTTGAAATTCAAATCAGTGTTTTTATTGCCAAACACGCGTGTGACCTCGGCATCATATTCACAAAAACCAGTTTGAGCGCGAATTCACAAAATATACAATAATTTATATTATAATTATCTAATATATAAAACAGAGATAATCGAAATTTTGGCAGTTAAGTAAAATACCAAAAACAAAAACGCAAGCGAGGCAAATTAATTGGCGTTTTTGTCTTACAAACAAAAAACAAAAACTGATCAAGTTTAATGTGATATATTGGCATAGAAATCACAAAAAAAATTAAATAAATCACGCGTTGGCTTCAAAAGTAGCGCACATCAAGTTAAAGGGTGCGGCAATAAAAACATAAAATGAGAGTCCCATTTACGGGTTGCAAATTTGGAAGATAACAAAAATTGGAGTGAAAGCTCACGAAAGAACGGGTTAAATTTTGTATATTATACAATGGCGTGTAAAAGAATTTCAGAATTTACAACTTTTTGATAATTGGTATGCGAAATACATATGTATGTACATTAGGGTGCATCACTCGCCACAAAAAATTAGTCCTCTTTTTCCATAGGAATTATAATATTTATTAAATTCTAAGACTTCCACCAAAGCGTTTTAGAAAAATATTAAGATTTATGTGAGCTGGACCGATTTGAAAATACCGACAAAGAGCGAGTTTTTTATAAATACATTTATTTTTTAATTTTTTTCCAAAAGATCAACCCAGATGAAGGAAGCACTTAAGCGTAAAAGGTCAGTATAAAAATGTTTAAACATTTTGTTAATGGAATCAAAAAAGTGATATTTGTTGTGAATGAGTTCATTTTTCACGAAATAAGAAAGGTGAAAAAATCCTTTGAAAAATAATTTAGAAGTTTTAAACCGCTTGGCTGAGTTAGTCAAGTTTTCCTTAAGCCTTTCTTTCAATAAAATAGCACCAAAAATACCATTGTTTTGCTTCGGTTAATAAAAAAATTATTTAAAAATTCCATTATTTTGCTTCTGTTGATAAAAAAAAAATGTATTTAATTAAAAATTTGTATTCGAACAATTTAAGCTTAAGCTTTGTTATTATCTAAGCTTAATTATTGGAAAAACATTTTTAAAAATTAATTTTACTAATTGAAATTAAATTTTTGTACATATTTTCCATACCTCCAGCTCAAGTAAATCTTAATATTTTTTCCAAATTTATTTCATTTATAAATAAAACTTGTTTTTCAAGAAAATTTTGCGAAAAAATTATTTTTTCGAAGCAAAAATAGTAGGAAAATTCGCTCCAAAATAATTTTTTTTTTTAAGGATTGTATTCCGTTAATTTTTTTCCATTTTTCTTATATAGAAATTATGACATTAATAAACAAAAAAATTTTTGCGTTTTTGTATTCAGGTCACTGACGCCAATGCTACAATGCCCGCTGATTGAGAAGCCCCGCTGCGACCTTCCTGGAAGAATTGAGTGTACATCCGCCATTTTCAATGATTAAAATAAAAAAAAATGTATATTAATTTAATGTATGAATAATATATTAATAAAATATTAAAAATAAAATTTTAAAAATAATTTTGAAAAAAATATATTGGCTTCTTGATTTTAAATATTTTTTATGAAAATCGGCCGTTTACAGGTATCTGTCCCCTTAAGCGTAAAAAGTCTGTATAAAAATTAAGAAAAAAAAACTGTTTTACGCGAAGTGGTTAATTTTCTAAGAAATTAGTGAGAAATACCTTTTGAATGATACTTTAAAAGTCTAAATTGGTCGAGATTTGGCTGAGTTATTTACGTTTTCGTTAAACTTAACTGCCAAAAAATATCAAAAATTATCACCGAAAATCCGATTATTTTGCTCCTGTTGATAAAAAATTTATTAAATTAAAAATTTGTATGCAGACAATTTAAGCTTAAAAATTTTTAATAACTAAGGTTTTTTGAAGTGAAACTTCTTAGGCATCGATGAACGAGCGAAAATGGAGAGTAAAATTTCAAGGCCATGCAACGTTTTGGGCATTTTCGTTCCGCGAGAGAGAAACAAGATATAACGTAGAGGAAAAGGAGAGAGAGAGCTATACCATATATATGTCTTAGATACACTCTAGGCTATTTTTCGTGAGTTTTTCCTTGTGGTTGCTAATTTAAAGTGAGAAATAACACTGCCTACTTTTTGGCGCAAACTTGTAGGAAATATATTTTTGGTGCCTACTTCTTGGCGTTATATTTCCTAGGTGCCTACTGTTTGGGGCGTTTTTTGGTCCCAATTTTATTGGGGTTTTTTTTGGCGTTAGTTTTTTTGGTGCCTACTTTTTGGCGCTTATTTCAGTTTCCTGGCTAGTGCTTGTGCGTACTATAAAGTGCTAACCATTCCGGCGTCGGATTTATTGGTATTGCCTTGCGGTAATTTGTGCCGTTGCTGCGATTCTGGAATCTCTGCGTTTGTGCGGATGATAAACGCTTGGAATAGTACGCGTTGTTGCCGGCGT
The DNA here is from genome assembly GCF_028408465.1 of Anastrepha ludens. Taxonomy (NCBI): domain Eukaryota; kingdom Metazoa; phylum Arthropoda; class Insecta; order Diptera; family Tephritidae; genus Anastrepha; species Anastrepha ludens. The sequence goes on along the minus strand of NC_071501.1, from coordinate 25,069,802 downwards.
TTCTTATAAGTTTTGTCTATTTGTATTCTCTGCAAATATTGTGAATTTATTTAGATATATATTTTCTCTCTCTCTCTCTCTCTCATTCTCTCTCGGGTCTCTCCCTCTCTAAATTAATTAATTTTATTATTAAAATTTAATTTTTCAAGTAAATCTGAATACAGATTTTTCCTAAATATTTTGGCGGAAATCTTAAAATATAAATTTTTTTGTAATTCCGTTGCAAAAAATCGAAATATCTTATAAGTGACGCACCCTAATGTACAGAAATAGTTATGTTTATGTCTAAATATTTCCTAAGCCACATAAATCTGTATGCGTGTATGAATAATTATATGCCATTTTTTTAAAGAGGCAATTGGAACAGCACAAAAGTCGGTTAAATTCAGTACGCAAAAATTGGAAATTTTGTTTTTTTTTCTCTTTAATCTTCATAACCCAACGTGTCACGGCTAAGCTCTAAAACAGAGTTTGCATATAAAAATTATTGTATGGTGAATTAAGGTGAGATCAGACATCCCAATTAAGGTGCTTTTCTACTCACTTTATTGATTAAAATTTTTTACTTTCCCATATAACAACTGGAACGTAGTTTAATGAATTTATTTCCGTGAAAATAGCGATTTCAGAAAGTTACCCTGCAAGTTAGTCACCTCAGCTACTTTCTGAAACTCTTTAAGGCTGAAACTCTTAAACTCTGTCTTAGGCTATGAGCGCAGTCCACCTACCTTACGAGTATAACGGAAATTTTCAAAACAGCAAAAAATTCGATATTTCAGTAAAAGGCGAAGAAAGATGCCGCCTAATTTCAAGTTTCTGTTTCTTCGTGAGGCCAAGGTTTTTTGAGATAGCACACGATAAGATAGATAGAGCTCATATTCTGCGCCTGTTTGGTCGCCTGGAACAAGTGACAGGCAATGGATAAGGCTCCAGACTTACCAAAACACTGGTATTTGGACAGCGACGGATTGCCTCCTAATGTCCGCTCTTCAACACCTTCACAATGATGCACAGATGCTCCCATTAAAGGAGCATAATAAACTACTTAGCAAAGAGTTTCTGCTTGAGCCAGAGCCGCCTCCCAGGCACGTCAGAAGACACCTCCTCAATTACGCCGACGGGATCCAGGACAAAACGAACAGACATCTACTGAACCAGACAGTGTTTAGACAGACAATAAACGACATTCATCGGAAGACCATCACCACCTTCTTAAGCTCCCGACCACCGAATGCCGTAATCGGAGTCCAACCACAGCCTATAGCAGATGAAGAGCTCCAGCTTCCCCGTGGGACCCGCGTAACACCGGCACAATTACGTTCGGGATCTTGTAGCAGGTTAAACTCCTACTTATCCAGAATTGACCCCGACATACTAAACATATGTCTGGCATGTGAAGGCACCCCGAACGACACTAACCACCTTTTCACATGCCCCTGTAAACCCACTCATCTGACACCCCTCCCCCCTGGGCCCAACCTGTCGAAACAGCATGTTTCCTCGGTCTATCTTTAGATGAGTTAGATGAAGATGACCGGTGATATACACTACACTGACAGGGCTTGTATTGCTGCTAACACAACAACAACAATAGAAGTCCTTGAGCTTTTCAAGAAAGATATTGTGCAGTTTTCCCTTAAAAGCGGAAAAGGGGACACCGATGTCCGAAATGAGAACAACTGAAAACGGAGAAATGTTTCTTGCATGTTCGTGACGTTTGATCTCCTCCTTACAGGAGTTGACCCGAAGAGAACTGCAACATGGCGACGACCGGCCCTTGCTCATTGCTTGATTATCGCAAAAAATATTTATGTCTCCCTCCCAACAGCGATCTCTAAGTATTTTGCATGCCTGCAAGATCGCGAAGACCTCTGCTTGAAAAACACTACCAGTTTAGAGAAAACCTCCACTTTAACTCCAGACTCCGTGCAGATTCTTCTCTCCTTCGTATCCAGTCTGCTTGGAAATATAGCCCTAGCACAACCCCCAAAACCCAGTTTTCGGATGACGAGATTTGTACGAAGTACAGGGAAGGAAGGAGGAGTCTGCCTCAAAATACTGCTATGTCCTACAGGAGATTGCTTCCAGATCTCTAAGCAGCAATAGTTTAAACTTGAAGATCAACGGGAAGTAAGTGCAGAATGACGTTTAGGGCGCCAGTGGTCCCTGTTATACACTCTGCACTCCCTCTACTTTAGTGATGTTATAGCCCTTCCTAAGAGCTACACACCAAACTGAGTAACGATATGTCAAAATTGGCAGAACCTCTAAGTTGACCATCCAGAGCGCGACACGTGGCTTGAGACCCCATTTATAATTATTTGACTAATATATTACTTCATTAAAAAACTGTATTTGAAAGGTTTATACCTTTAATTACAATTATAATTACAATAATATAAAATAAATAAATAAAAAATTTCAGTTTGTGCGAAAACTCCTAAATCTTAACTTGACTACCAACTAGTAAATGTACTGCAAATTGATGCTCGTTAAAAACACCTGACATTGTAACAATCAACAAAAAAAAAAGCAAACAAATATTTAAGCACATGGTAACTCTATTCTACCTCTTTTTATCAGAAACCTATAAGCCTACAACAAATCTATAAAAACAGCTCACCCCAATAAGTACTTAAATTCGCCGCCTCTGTTATACTCGTAGCATGCAGTTTTTGAATGCGTGTTTGTACTTTTAAGTTTGCGCATACTTACATACATAGATACGTACTTGTTTGTAATGTGATTACAAAAATATACAAAATCACTGCCAAGTAGCATTCAGACTTTTAACCGGGCAATTTCATTTCGGCTGTCATGCAATAATTGTAGCGATTGTGTTAAAATGTAGTTATACAAATAAACACGCTCACATATTAATATGTACATACATATGTACATAAACAATTGTACCTGTAGCTTGTTTGCAGCAAAAACATCATATCTCAGAAAAAAATAATTAACAATTATCAGAAAGCAAACCTGCTGTAAAGCTGTCAACTACTGCTAAATGCTGTCTTTTGAATGTAAATGTAAACTTTCCCCAGGAGGAGAGTAGAGAGTTGAAGAGATAGATATGTATGTATGTGTATTTAGTGTGAAATATAGAATGACCGAACATAACATTTGAAGCCGAGCCAAACTTCGGTAAATAGAGTTTGGCCGAGATCGCACTAACAACAGTTAAAAACAAAAACACTGTATATTCTTTAATAAGACAAAACGGCAGTGCATTACATTAAATCACATTTATTTCACAGAAAATTAAAAAAAAAAAACAAAATAGAAAAAAAATCAAAATAGAAAAAAAAAACAAAAACAATTACAAAAAAATTAACAAAAGAAATATTAAGTATATTTTGATTAATTTGGAAAAGCTTCACATGCAATATTTTCATACATACTTATACATACATACATATATGTATACTATAAAATTATCCAACAAAAATGTTTTTTTTGGAGATTACCTGTAAGTAATTAACTACGCTGTGGGACGCTGAATCATAATTGTTCATCCGTAAAAAATCACTTCAGAGTTTTGACCAAATTTACCTCAAAAGGGAGAAATAGCAATATACAGGTGTGCGAAACTAAGCGAAGTTGTTATTATTTATCTATTGTATATTCAGGCTTCCACGAACACTATTTGAAGTTTTAACTACCATACCGGCAACATTTCGTTCGGACATGTAACTCTACAGTTTTATGTTAACGTTCGCTCATTATTGCATTAAGCGGTTTAACAGCACTTGGGAGAACGAATTTAAATTTCATATGAAGGGCAACTATGCAAAATAATAGTTCGAATTATGAAAAATAGAAAAAGTTCTATTTTTTTTGTAAAAATATTATTTTTATTGTTATTGTGTTACTTTTATTAACACTATTTAAAGTAGATATTAGCCACCATGGCTGATTCATTCCATTGGATCTCACTGCATGTAAATCTACAGCTTTATGTTAACCCTCGCTGTTAAATGCATAGGGCGCTTTAACAGCAGTTACGAAAACAAGTTTCAACTAAATACAAACAACTAAGCAGAGATTAGTTTTGATTAATTTAGATCAATTATGAAAAATAGAAAAATTTGTATTTTTTGGCGAAAGTCTTCTATAAACTGTGTTATTTTTACTAACACCATTTGAGGTATTCCTTCATTGTGAGCCGAGCATAGCCGGCCAAGCATTGTGTGAGTTTCTTTTCACTTCTGCCACCCTGTAGTTATATACGCGGTTGCAAATGACTAGGTAAAATATAAATGTACAAAAACTATAAATATTTTTTGCTAATTAAATATTTAAATTTTTATTGCATTTTAAATGTGCTTATTGACATTTTTCCAATAGGCTTGAAAGTGGTCGACTTTCAACGAGCCACATAAATAATTTAGAAAGTATAATATATCTGTAAATCTACTTATAGAACTGGATTTCTGAGTTAAGTTATGGGAAAGCATACGACAGCGCTTCACATTGCATTTCAATCAACATCATTCAATTATTTTTAATTGGAATATCGAATGAGTCTTTCCAATCCCGTATGATTATTAGGTTAGGCAATAATGATGATTGTCATGAATATTCACACGATCGACACGCCGCCGAGCCGGTAGCGATGCCAATTCGCGAGTTGGACAACAATCGACATTACAGGGCGGATGAGCAACGCACTTACACACATACATACGTATATGGATATGTACGCACTTGCATACGTGCTAAATCACGCGAGTACTGAAAATGTAGAGACATGAGTAGCCTGCAGGGAAAATATGAATGAGTGAAATAAGTTTTTGGTTTAAAACGTTTTCGCCAATTGCGAGCCATCTCCCAACGAATGTCGAATGAATAGCGAAATCGGTCTTGAAGGGGTGAAATATTACTCGTAAAGCCAAAAAATAAATACCGAGAGCCCGCCTCCTCGGATATTGAGAACGTGGTCGATGGGCGTCTAAGGCTTTTGGCGCAGTGAATTGTCGATCTGAGTAGGGAAGATTATGCACCCGGCGGCAGAAAGCGCGCGCACGCTTTATGGTTATCAATTTTAGAATTTTTTAAATTTAATTTTAACTTACAAATTAATTAATTAACAAATATAGTTAATTTTTAACGAAGGCCATTTGAATGGAAGTTACAAACTTTGTACGAAATTCAGCAATATTCATTAATTTTTTATCAAATTTCCTATTTTTTAATCATTCGAAAATCTTTATGATTATAAATTTCGACATTTAATTTTTATTTAATTTTATATAATTTTCAATAAAAATATAGTTAATTTTTTTAACAAAAGCCATTTCAAACAAGATTACAGATTTTGTACGAAGTTCAGCAATATTCATTAAATTTTCATCACATTTCCTAACTTTTTAATCAAAATCTTCGAAAATCCTCTGGGTATTAAATTTTGACATTTAGTTTTTTAAAATTAATTTTTGTTAATTTTCAATTTTTTGACAAAAACCGTTTAACTGGAATTCAGGAAATTCACTTTTAATCAAAACTTCCAACTTTTTAATCAAAATCTTTTAAAAATTTTTATGGTTATAAATTTTGGCATTTTTCAACTTTAACTTTAACTAATTTAAAAAAAAAACTATAACAAAAGCCATCTGAATAAAGGTTACAAACTTTGCACAAAATTCAGTAAAATTCATTAAATTTGCATTAAAATTACAGATTTTTAATCCAAATATTCAAAATTCTTCTTCTTCTGATTATAAATTTTGACATATAATAATATATTTCGAATTTAATTTAAACAAATTTTCAAATAAAATATAGCTCATTTTATAACAAAAGTCATTCGAATCAAGGTTACGGACTTTGTACAAAATTCAGCACAATTTATTAAAATTCATTAAATTTTTACCAATATTTATTTTATTTATTTAATTTAATCAGAATCTCCGAAAAACTGCTGCGTATGCAGTTTTAAGCCAATTCAATTTTACGGCATCGAAATGAAGGTTTAAAGTGCCTCAAAATTCGCATTGATTTTTGTTGATTTTTTGTTTACGATGTTGAAAATTTTTGTATGGAAGAAAATACTTTCCCAACTTTTTGGGTGTTTGGCCGATCTCCTCCTCCTATTTGTGCATCTTGATGTTTTTCTACAAATGCAGAGACCTACAGTTTCAAGCCGACTCCGAACGGCAGATATTTTTTTATGAGGAGCTTGTTCATGGCAGAAATACTCTCGGAGGTTTGTCATTGTCTGCCGAGGGGCGACCGCTACTAGAAAGAACTTTTTCTTTATTTTAGTGTTTCACCGAGATTTGAACCTACGTTCTCTCTGAATCCCAGATGGTAGTCACGCAGTAACCCATTCGGCTACGGCAGCCGCCATATATTTGTAAATATTAAATTTCAGTCAAATCTATGGCTTCAAATCCAGCTTCGTTTGAGACATTGTAAGCCAACTTTATCTAAGAGCGGATGACCGAATTACGGCGCAGTTGCGGCCAACAGCCAACATTTGAATGAGCTTATCTTTAAGGGGGAGCCTGCTTTAGAGGCTTCAAAAAATCGATTTTTTCGTGGATTTTTTTGGGAAGGAAAGAAATATTCGATTGAAACGAAACTTTCAGGTTTTATTGTTATATATTTCAACAGTCTTCTCAAATTTTTTCATTAAAATATATGTCAAATTTTGCCTGGTACAAGCATTTTGCCGAGGCGCCTCAAGTGTGCATGTGTCGTGCGGCGGGAAAGATGCAGGTCGCAATTTTCATCTCAAACCAAAAACCCAAAAAATTTTTTATTTTAGTATATAATAGTATAGCTTCTAGTTAAACCAAGAAAATTAAACAAAAAGTGAGAAATTCAACAAATTTTCGCTAATAAAAACAAATTCATTTTTTTGGAAAAACAAATTCACTTTGGATTGTTTAAAAAGTGGGTTAATCATAACTTTCTTAAGGTTTTTTAGGTTCAACTAGAAGAGAATTTAATTTCGGATACAATCAATGTTATCTCGTTTCGATAGGACGTTTAACTTTTTCCCTATCTTTACCGCTAATTAGAAAAAAATCGTAAAAATGAAAAACCGAGAAATTACGCGTCAAAGTTTTTGTATATAAAAAATCCGCTCGTATACCTGCTCGACGCTTGGTCACAATTTCTTCTGTAACTGCGAAAATATTTTGAATTTGCTTCTGAAATTTTGAGGACACATTCTTGGATAGTTTGGGAAGATATTTATGCAAAAAAAAAATCGATTTTTTAAGCCACTAAAGCAGGCTCCCCCTTTAAAAAATAAATTTCATGAATGGTTCTACACAAAAACAAGAAAGATTGTCCAATCAATTTCAATTTTCGTTGTTTTATTTCTATTTAAAATCCGATACCTCTAAATTGATCACCCTTTAAAATCTATGGTTTCACGTGTATGTGCAATTTTCGCGGAATAACAAAAAAAACTTGATTTTTTTCGCAGGGTGTAACCTCTCTAAATTTTCTTCTAAAGCAAAATTTCTCTACATTTTTTGTAATTTCATTAACAAAACTAAACAAATTAGGAATCAAAGTCGATAACTCAATTTACTCTCCGTAGGACACCTTTTTTGAAACCTTCGGTTATGCACCCAAGTCTGGCCTTTTTTCATCCTGTTCGAGGATCTTTTTTAAACGGTTATATGCATAAATCGATAGAAAATTGAATTTTAGGAAGCTACTTGGAAGCTCAAGTCGTTAGCTATAATAAAAAAGGAATTAAATTCACGTCCAAAGTCGAAAAAGCCTGGCCAGAGCCGTCTGCCCAACTTAATTGCCGCAATTGCCGCATGTCTCCGACTTACGTTGAATTTCACACCAAATTCAAATTGTTTAAAATAGCTTGCAGAGAAGAATAATTCACACCTTATACGGAAATGAGAAGCAACGCAAACTAGCAATAGCGCTAAATTCACTAAAAGCGCGCCGGTACGTTTCTAGTGGATTTTCCTACAGGGTACACATTAGAAAACTACATTCCTTATTTAGAATCTCTCATCTTTTATTCAACACAATTGGCCCCTACGTTTTGTTATTGGTGTTTTTTTATGTTTTATATTACAGATTCGCTTAGAACTCATACGAGCGCTGAAAGATCTATTGATAATAAATTGCATAAATTAATTGATTTTATAGATATTGTAAAAACATTACAGATTCCACAATTAGCAGCGCTATACACATACATATACATGTGTATGTATGTATGGCTGTGCAATTATATCCATGTGAGTACTTATAGTTTACCATAAAGCTTATAAACAAACAACATTCGATTGCCGCTGGCTATGATTTGGTGAATACAGATGCGAATATGAAAACTAAAATCTAATGATGGAAAAAATAAGGAATTTAAATGCAAAATATAATTTCGTATGCGTATAGAAAAACATAAATACAATAATCTGTTGTTCTTGGTAATGAACTTGAAATAATAATCAAATTTTGTTGTAAAATAATTATCTAACTATCAAAATGAATAGATGTTTGTTTAACGTTAATTGAATTCGCATTAATTTACGAGGATTGCGATGGCAATTAGCATTTAATTTCATTGATGTTAACTACAATGTTGTCTGGGTAGAAGCGCAAGTTTCCGGTCTGATCACCCACACTAGTAGAGAGCACGTGGTATGCTCACCTAAGGCACCTCTGAACTACGAGCTTGGAGTTATTATGGGCAGAAAGCTGGCGGAGGGCTTGTAGGTAGCCCGTCCAAAAGCACTCAACATTCCTTTCAACAGGAAAAGAGTTTTACCATGCAGGGATTCGCTATTGGTTTGGTCACCAAAGTTAAGTATCTTGGCCTTGCCCTGGATGCCAAGCTTAGCTGGAAGAGGCATGCTGACGCAAACTTGTCCAAAAAAACAAAGGCTCTCTAATGATCTGCAAACGTCTAGCAGGAAAATCTTGGACCTGTAGCCGAAAAATTCTGAGATGGATGTGCATCATGTTAATAAGACCAATGGTGACATATGGAGCGGTCGCTTGGGCGTTGAGAATCACTCTCTTAACAGTGCGGATAGCGCTAAATTAGGTTCATCGCTTAACATACGTGTGCATCACGGAGGCGATGGGACTTGCCTTACAGCTGCGATGGGGGTGGTGCTTGAGCGGGCACCGCTTCATATAGTTATTCAGCAATCAACCAAGCGTATTGAATATTACCAGGGAAGGCTTCGGGAGAGAAAAAGTGATGTCATCTAAAAACATAGAACTGCTAAGGCTGTTGATCCGACTTACCCAACTACCCAGAGATGCTATCACTAATCATCAAATTCGAAAATAGTTCAGAATTGAGCTGGACCACAAGTTAAACTACAGTAGACCTGCATTTGAAAGGAAGCCCCAGGAGTGTACCCTACACTGTTACACCGATGGCTCGAAGACCACAAAAGGTATAGGCGCTAGAATATGGCTATAATGGCTCCAAAACCAAGTATTCTGTACCGATGGGTAGTTTTTCAAGCTCACAGGTCACTGAAGACTGCGTAGTCATCTATCTGCACATGGTCGGGATATGGACCACTGATTCTTGTTGTTTCTGCGACCAATCTCAGGAGACTCCAATGTACCTTCTCCTGGTTGAGACATCTCGACCAATTGCAGCCAAAAGAAAGGCACACACTCTCAATCCAACCCCGCTCTATCCTAGAGGAGGTACTGTGATGAGTAGAGGGCACAATAGACCATGAGGTCGAAGTGCAAACCTCGCAGAAAATCAATCTATCTATGTAGAAAACAGTGTTACAAAGATAACATCCACGGAAAACCCTCAATAAGAAAAATCCTATGGCCATCCATTGAAGGATGTTCAGGATGCTCTCAAATATCGTTCATGCATTAAGCCACTCTGAATATTCCGTTTCAAATGTGTATGTACGTATATAATTGGCGCATACACCCTTTGTGGATGTTTGATCGAGCTCCTCCTCCTATTTGTGGTGTGCGTCATGATGTTGTTCCACAAATGGAGGGTCCTATAGTTTCAATCCGATTCCGAACGGCAAATATTTTTTATGAGGACCCTTTTCATGGCAGAAATACACTCGGAGGTTTGCCATTGCCTGCCGAGGGGCGATCGCTACTAGAAAGAACTTTTTCTTCAGTTTGGTATCCCTGAATTCCGAATGGTAGTTACGCACCAACCCATTCGGCTACGGCGGCCTTGCAACTAATCTTATGCCATTTTAAACTAATATTTTTGCTACAATTTCGCGCCTTTTCCTTTAAGTAAGTTAAATATTACCCCGAAGCATTGTTGGCTTCCAAACTTTTAAAAAAAAGTTATACACATAATTTCCTTCATCCTCTTCTTTATGCCCTTGATTCCCATATTTCAATTAAGTGAGAATTTCTCACAGAAAAGTTGGCCACAAAAAATACCTTTTCTCAAAAATCGCGAAAAATCGCAACCAAACATTTTGTAGGTTTGTATCAAGCCGATTCCGAACAGCAGAGTTTGTGAGTTTATATCTCAAAATTTTATACTTTTATTCTTCACTAACTATTTTTTAGCCAAACCCACCAAAAATTGTCTGCCTTGTGTAAATTTAAAATCTACGGAAGAGCTAAAAATTCAGTAGGTACCAAAGCAATGTATGTACACTTTACCAACAAAACAAAATCACTATTTTTTGTTATCGTAACTCTTTAACATCTACTCACTCGTAGCTTTAGTATCCGTGCTCACTTAATAATGAGTTCTAATACTTTAATAACGGCAATTAAAATTCACACTTCATGTCTCTCGCACAATCGAATTTTCTAATATACACAAATAAGCAGGCTTTGACGGCTGATTACGTCTACATAACGAAATTTTATAAAAACAAAGTTACCTCTCCTATGTCTTACAGTATTTACTAAAATATAACAATAAAACCAAGATGATTTTAATATATGTACATATGTAAAAATTAGTTTTGGCCAGAGAAACAGACAGCATAAAGCTGTGTGGTGTAAATCTCGTGACCAAACACACACCGCTTAGGTGAGCATCCGTTATTGAAGTAAATATTCCAAGTGTATTAGTGCGGTTACCGACGAATGCAATCGCTGCCCGTAGCCGAAGGCCGCAAAAACACAAATGTGACCACGCTGCTCTCTCTCGCTTGTTGTTCTTTTTGAATTTTTTTTTTATACCTATTTGTTTACTTGACTATAGTCTGGCCATTGATCAGTTTGCTTACACACCTTTGCGCAAATGTGGTTCATCACTTGCCATTTTAGATGCTACAAATGAACAAAATTCAAATAAACCAAATATGAAATGTTTACTTTTCTAAAAATAAAAGAATTCTATATTATAATTACACTGTACGACAAAATTAAAGTTTTTCAAAAATTGCAAGGTTCCAGCAATGGATTCGGGTGGAGAGGAAACAAAAATACATATACATACGTGAATCAGCGATTTGAATGAATTGTATATGAAAATGGGAACTATGTTATTTTTACATTACAGATATATGTATGATATAAGCTGTGTTTCAAGAGTAAATAAGAGGGAGCAAATTTTATAAGCAAATGCAACAGCAAAGTAGTTCACATTTTCCTTGTTATTTTTTATTTTTTTGTTAGGTTGTATAGTGTTATTTTCAATTATAAATTTATTGCGAAAAATTTGTTAATTATCTCAATTTATTTTATATTTTTTCGATAAGTGTAAACTGGTAACCTCGTCTAGAAGGGAGCAAGGAGCTGAAACAGTTGTGCGGGAAAAATCAAAATTTCGTTTATTGCTGTATTTATGGGCAGCGATTACGCGGTCTTCTTTGATGAGTTTTTATTTACATGGCACTCTTATAAAATTTGTAGATCGTATCAGCTGGCAAGTACTAAGGGCTTATTGTTGAGACTTATTGAAAAGTTTTTCTTTCTGATTTGATTTAAATAATTTTTTTTAATGCAAATATAGTTCATAAAAAAACCAAATAAATCAAAATTTCAAACTTTTTGCAAATTAAAAAAAATTAAGAAAAAAAAATTAACCAAAATTTTAAGCTTTCCATCAGATATTTATTTGAAGAAAATGTACATCTGTACAGTAGGTTCTGTTTTTATGCGGCTTTTTTTTATGCGGTTTTGAAATAGTGCGGTTTTTTTTTTAAATTACAAAATGCATGTCGACCTATCGGGAATTGTATATTACATATAAACAAGATTCTAAACCAGCTAAGCAAAAACTCATCACAGATTCATGCGGTCTATGGAACGTATCTATAGTTATAATATGGGACTAGTCCCCTTTTTTATGCGATTTTATTACATGATTTCAGATTTATGCGGTTTTAGCATTTGAAACGTATCTATAGTTTTACTATAGAACTAGTAGCTTTTTTTATGCTGTTTTTTTTTTATGCTGTTTCTTGCGGAACGTATCTACCGCATAAAAACAGAAAGAATTGTGAAAAATCAACGCAACTTTCGAGCCACTTCGTATTTGCACTTTAATGGGAAAGCAGAATTAAATGGGCTATAAAATTATATACTCGAAATTAGTCAAAAAGTTTTGATTAAAAATTTGAAATTTTGATGATTTTTTTTTTTTTTTATTGACATGGTTTTGGAGAAAACAATTAAATTAAATTTTGCATATTTAAACAGGTTAAAGCTTCTGCAATTTTGTGTCGAAATTTCAAGCAAACCGGAGGAAATTTGGAGAGATAGCCAGGGCAATTCCTTGGTACTAGTGAGGCTTCAGGCGCATTTGAGATATTTTTTCTTACCGATTTCTGTGTTTTTTGCATATTTAAAAACCTCAATGCTTCCGTAATTTTGTGTCAAAATTTCAAGCAAATCAGAGGAAAACTGAGGGAGTTTAGCCAGGGCAACTTGGAACCAGTGAGACGTTAGGCTCATTTGACCTATTTTTTACCGATTTTTGTGTTTTTTGCATACTATAGTTAAGCTTAAGGCTCATTCGGCTTACTTTAGTTAGGCTTTAGGTTCATTTGACCGTTGTTTTTTTGTAATTAAATCAAAACTAAATAAATTGTCAAAATTTTCGAGTTATTCAACAATAACCAAAGGGCGCTCGGTCGCTCGCTCCGCAGCGTTCGAAAACAAGTAGCTGGATGCTGCACGCATGAAAGGGGCAGATAAGCGCACTAACGATAAGACTCGAGAAGGTAGAATTTTACGTAGGCAAAAGCAAATCGATGTTTTGGAAGCTGCTATGACGGCTGAAGAACTATTATATAGCCCACAAATCGATGCAAAACATTAAAAGCGTTTTTCTCAAAACTATGTTTTTTGAACTGGTGATCACTGTAACTTAAAAACCGTTTGGTAGAGTTCAATAAAATTGATACTGCTTTTGAAAAACATAAAAAACTCGTGCTTCATCGAGGGATTTTTTTTTTTTAATTTAGATTTTTTTAAACTATTAATTGTTGGTTTTTTCTCGAAAATCTGGAAAATACTAAAATATTTCCTGAGGCCTCCATATTGTTAATTTTGAAAAACAAAAAACGCTTCAATCAGGCACAAGATTATCTATTAGGTATGTAGGTAGGTAGGTAAGATGCCAAGAGTACCCCATGTACACTTCAAGTAGCACTTACGTGCCGTTTTGATACCATAATGTGGACCATTACCTGGGAAAAGATTTAAGGAAGAGAAAAACCGTCTTTAGCCATCCAGTTCTGTTGATGTAGTAGAGAAAAGAAAAGGGATCTAGACTGGAGACTTCCATGAAGTCATCCCCAAAGGGCACGCTAAGGAATCTCAAGCGCCTAGCCGCCAGAGCCGGACATTTGCATAGAAAGTGTTCCACAGTCTCTTTCTCTGCACGATCCCCTCAGCTTCTGCAATAGGGATTGTACGGAATTCCAAGCTTCTCCGCATAAGTGCCGATCACTCAGTGAGCAGTAAACACTGCAATGAGTTTGGAAATTGAATGGCGGGGGATTCCCATCACCTTAAGCGTTCTGTTTCTGTCATATTGAGGCCATAGTGCTTTCGAAATAGCACACGATGAGACAGACCTCCATCTGTGTTGCGCTTTTTTTAGAAAGAAATTGTGTAGTCCCCTTTAACAACGGTCAAGGGGACACCGATGTCTGAGAAGGGGACAGCTGAAACCGGTGCTGTCGACCCCTTCCTGGCAAGCTCATCGGCAATTTCATTTCCCTAAGCCCAGGAACCCAGAAAAGAGAAATGTTTCCTGCACATTCGAGATGTTCCATCTCCTCCTCACAGGAGTTGACCTGAAGAGAGCTGCAACATGGCGACGACAGAGCCTTGATCGCAGCTTGACTATCGGAAAAGATAGTTAAGTCTCCCTGCCAACAGAGATCTCTAAGCATTTTGCATGCATGAAGAACTCTGCTGTTCCTGTACCCTGGAACTTAGATAAGAGGAATATATCCTGCGCGTTCGAGACGTTTAATCTCCTCTTTACAGGAGCAGACCAGAAGAGAGCTGCAACAGGGCGACCACAAAGACTTAGTTGCAGCTTGAAAATATATTTGTGTCTCTCTGTCAAAAACGATCCCTCAGCATTTTGCATGCTTGCAGGATCGCGAAGACCACTGCTTGAAAAACGCTGCTTGTTTCCGGCAGTTTAAAGGAGGCCGAAATGCTGGCTGATTTAGAGTAAACCCCCACTCCCAATCCAGACTCCATCTTGGATCCGTCAGTGAAAACAGAGGTATCTATATCCGTGCCGACTCTCCGCTCCTTCCAATCTTGCCTGCACGGAAAGATAGCCCTAGCACAACCTTCGAAACTCAGTTTGCTGATGGAGAGATCAGTGCGAAGAACAGAGAAGGAAGGAGAGATCTGCTTCAAGATGCTACTATGTCCTACAGGAAGTTGTCTCCAAAGGTCAATCTCCTTCAACCTAGCCAACCAATAGCCTAATGGATTTAACCTGCAGATCTACAGGAAGAAGATTGTCTATTAGTAAAACAAATTTCTTTTGACCGATTGATTTGAGATAAATCTCCAAAGACTGGTAATTATCACGCAAGGAAATTCTGGAGAAACAGCGATAACTTTTGCAATTATAAATTTTTTTTGTGAAATTTTGCTAAAGTCAAGTCGAAGCATGAAGATTAATGCTATGTTTTTTTTTGTAAAATAAAGCAATTAACTAGCAAAAAAGAAATTATTGAAAATCATGATTATTTCGGGCCTCTGACTACCCCTAACCCCTTGACAAAGATGCCACTTTCTATCCCTTTGAACAAAAAGCAGAAAACAGCTGTTTAGTGTTAGTTAACATAAGTTTGTGAATAGCACAATCGTTGGTGCAATCGACAAATACTGTAGACAAAAATAACAATTGTCGAATCGTTAAAAGTTAGCGAGTCGCACTACAGACTAGTTAAATCTCTTCGCACGAATATTGTCTCACATTCAAAAATATTTATCATTGCCTTCCACGAATACAAAAAACCCAGAACATTATAGAATTTTCCTTTATTTATGTATGTATATATGTATGTGTGCATGCATGTATGAATTCGTGCACGTGTACCCATATTCATACACAAGCAAACACGATTGCTTACATTTTGAAGCCTGGCTCTTTGTAAAGTTCGTGATTTGTCTCAGTTAATTACAATAATTATTAGGCGTTTTTTAGATTTATGTATTATGATCGTTAAAAGTCGATGTTGAGGTATACATACATACACACCATTGTTCTATTGACGATTTCACAATCATTATATGAATGAATTTTAGAGTTCTGCTGAATTATACACATACACACACACATACATGCATACGTATTTAATTAAGGCTTTTACAGTGAATTTCTCATTAGACTAATTTTGAAGGTGTTAATGCAAAAATATCACAAATACTTTTGAGCTACTGGCTTTGTTTCAGACTTATGAGTCATTCAAGCTGATGAAATGTTGTGCAAATAAATATGTATGCATGTATGTATGTATGTATGTAAATACATAAATGCAATTCCATTCGCAAGGGATGCTAAGGGTCAATATACGCTTAAGTAAGGGGCAAAATATTTAAACAAATCAAAATTTTGGATCAATATTTGTTTGTTTTGTTAAGAGAAATATTATAAAATCGATATTTATAGAGTTTCATTGCTGTTTTTTTGTTTTTCGTGTGAATTTCCGTTACAACTAAAGTCACGCTCAAATGAATATGAAAATTGAGGAACGAAAAAATAAAAAATGGCATTACAAATATAATTATAATGTGGTATAATTGCTATTCCATGCACATATCACAAGTTATGTTATTATTAGGGTGCATTCAAATATTTTCAATGCAATTTCGGGAGCCCGAAAATTTTTCACGGGACTGAATTATTTTTTATCATTTTTTTTAAAAAGGGGCTGGAATTCGCAATAATGTCTATTGGGCAATTTTTGGCAAACTATAATGTCTTTATTAATGAAACTTGGTGGAGATGTTAGTGAGGTGTTAAGGAACACTCTTTATAACTCCAAATTATTCGGGAAATAATAATTTCGGAATTATTTGCCTTCAAAATGCCCTCGGGGACTTCACTATAATTTGGCACATTACACTATACATATATTATATTTTTTTACACTTCACTAAAATACACTAAATATACACTCACACGCGTGTTTTTACTTATTTTTATCCTTATATTCGAATTATTTTCATTAAAATTAAATGCAAATGCATTTGCCCATACAATCACTTTCCAATTTTAAAAGCGAATAAGAAGAAAATTGGAATGGCAGCACTATGGTGTTGCCGGATGCCTGCAAATGAAAGCAAAAATATGAACAAAAATGAAGTGTTTCAGTTTAGTGTTAATGATGGGGATGGGGGTTATTGTGCCTATTTTTTACACATAAGCATATGACGTTTTAATTTTGGGTTCAATGGTTTTAACACGGAAAGGAGTTCTACTGTGGATTGCGTAGCTGGAGTGGGACTGATGAGGGTTATTTTTTTGCGTGACTACCATTCGGAATTCAAAGAGAACGTAGGTTCGAATCTCGATGAAAGACCAAAATGAAGAAAAAGTTTTTTTAATAGCGGTCGTCCCTCGGCAGGCAATGGCAAACCTCCGAGTGTATTTCTGCCATGAAAAAGCTCCTCCTAAAAACCATTTGCCGTTCAGAGTCGGCTTACATGAAGGCCGCCCATGTGAAAAAAATTATATACAAAACTTCTACATACATATATACAAAAACAATTCTCAATTTTAAATGTACAATGGCAACACTAACTTTTCGCTAAATTACAGAACTTTAACATTAAATTACTTAAAAACTATAAGCTTCTGGCGGGTGCGGTGGTCGGTTTTAAGATGGGGTTACACCCCTCTATTGGCCCCTTTTGACCCTTATTTTTCAAAACAATAGACATTATACTAAATATTTTCCTAAAAAGGTTTTTATGCTTCACTTTCCCTTATATTTGGGTTACTTTCATTTCAGGATCCCGAACATTTTACACGGGATCCAATTATTCTTTATCACATGACTAAAAAGGTTTTTATATAGTTTTCCAATAAGAGGTGTTATTCCCGTAAAAAAGATCAATGGTTTCGTTGCTTGTGTGGCACGTAACGCCGTCTTGTTAAAATGAAACGTTGGCCAGATCAATACCATCCAATTCCAACTATAAAAAATCGTTAATAATCTCTCGACAGCGCAATCCATTCACCGTTTTCCTTTTCGAAAAACTAAGGCCCAATGACGCCGCCAGAGCATAAACCGCACCAAACAGAGGATAGAGAGACTCTTCAACAATAACTCTTGGATTTTCTGAGCCCCAGATAACTATGTGATCCGAACACTTTCATCCTGAGTTAGAATCATTAAATAAATAATTGGCGCGTACACTTTTGTTAGGTGTTTGGCCGAGCTCCTCCTCCTATTTGTGGCAAGCGTCTTCATGTTGTTCAACACTTGGAGGCACCTACAGTCTTAAGCCGACTCTGAACGGCAAATGGTTTTTGCGAGGAGCTTTTTCATGGCAAAAATACACTCGGAGGTTTGACATTGCCTCCCGAGGGGCATTCGCTATTAGAAAAAACTTTTTCTTAATTTTGGTGTTTCATCGAGATTCGAACCTACGTTCTCTCTGAATTCCAAATGGTAGTCACGCGAATGGAGGCGACTGCCTCACCAAGAATCATTGCTACCACCCAAATTGGGTGGTACAAAGCGCTGCTGGTTTGGTAAAATGAAAAATTCTCATATTCAAATTTTTTAGTTTAAAAAAAAAGTTTATTTTACCGTAGCCTAAAAAACATGAACTTTAGAGATTGTCAAGTTCTTCTAATATTTTTTTAGATACAAATAACCATTTGTTATGAAAATCCGCTAATTTTATGTCAAATCTTTCATTTCACCCTTCGAGACGCCTATCATATATTATAACCTGAAAATATATCAAATCCCGAAAGCCCGCAATTTCGGGATTGACACCACTAGTATTCACATATACAGTATTGGCCAAAACTAAAGCAGCCCCCTAATGGCATTTCAAATAATGCTAAATCTCTCAATCAAACATCCTGAAATATGGCATATACATATATACATACATATGTCATGTGTTTCCTTGTTACTTAAGTATTTATAAAATATAATACCAAATATACAGCGTTTTGGGTATACTGAAAAAAAAATTGAAATGTTCATATTATTTAAAAACTGAATGGTCAAAACTAAAGCACATTTTATTTTTCTTAACTACGGCTTTGTTTTGTTGTTTTTAAGTTAATTTCTCTTCCTAACGGTATTTAAAGCTGAGTCAAAGTTCGTTAGAATAATTTGTGCAAAACACGTGCGGATTTAGTAGGACAAAACATTTCATACGGGAAATCAGCAAATATGGCCAGAAATGCGTATTCAAATGAATTTAAAAATAAAATAATAAGTGAATGGCAAAGTGATTTATCGCGACACAAAATTAGTGAGAAATATTCAATAAATAGAAGTGTAATATCGCGACTGATAAAAAAATTTGAACAAACGGATTCTATTTCTGCAATCCATAGTGGAGGAAGGCCACGAAAGACTACACGACAAGAGGACTCCACGATTAAAAGAAAAATTCAGAGTGATCCCACAGTCTCTTCTGAACAAATAAAAATTGATTTGAGTTTGCCGGTAAGTTCTAGAATGATCAGAAGACGAGCAGTGGAGGCTGGACTTTTCAGTCGACGAAAAAGCGAGACTCGAGTTTGCGAAATTGCATATTAATTGGACAGTTCAAAAATGGAAAACTGTATTATTCTCTGATGAATCAAAATATAATTTGAAACATTCTGATGGAATAAGAAGAGTAAGAAGGCCAAAGCAACACCGACTAAATCCGAAGTATTGTATCGGAACTACCAACTATGGTGAGGGGAACATTTTGGTCTGGGGTTGTTTCTCTGGCCAGGGTATCGGGACTATTCATCGAATAGAGGGAATTATGGACCGTTTCATGTACACAAACATCCTTAAAGATGTAATGCTACCACACACTGAGGAGGAAATGCCACTGAGATGGAGATTCCAGCAGGATAATGATCCGAAGCATACCTCTATGCACTGTAAAACGTTGTTACAGCAAAATGCTATAGAGGTCTTAGACTGGCCAGCTCAATCTCCCGATCTCAATCCCATTGAGAATTTGTGGGAGATTGTAAATTCAAAAATTAATAGGGAAAATTGCAGCACAAAGGAAGCCCTGTTTGAAGCGGTTAAAGAAGCCTGGTACAACATTTCTCCGGAAATTATTAGAAACCTAATATCTTCTATGCCAAAAAGATGTTCTGAAGTTATCAAAAATAATGGGTTTAGTAGAAAATACTGAAGAATAAAAACAATTATTTTCACTTTTAATGGGGGGTGCTTTAGTTTTGTCCAGACAAGTTTTGAATAATATTAATATTTTTTAATATAATTTTGAATGTATAAATATATGAAATGTTGAAAATTTTTTGTTATGTTTATTAATCACCAAGATAATAAGAAGAAAAAAGGTGTAAAAGTAAGTAATATTCGATGTTGTTTTATTGAGTTATTTCACATTATTTGAAATGCCATTAGGGGGGTGCTTTAGTTTTGGCCAATACTGTACATATTCATTTGATTATAAGTTGCCGCCAACTGTCACTTGGTTAAGAAAATCCAACTGCCAAATGTACCTACATTTTTTGTAGCGCCTCAAAACTTATGCAAAGGCACTCATACACACATACATATGCATAAATACATATATATTTGGCAAAAAAAAAGCATTTGCTTACGCTCATCTTCTACGCAGCAGCAATAACTTCAAATATTTTGAACCACTGCGCCGAACAAAACACTTCAGTACAACTGAAAAAATAGTGAAAAGAATAAACAGGAAAATAACCGGTAACGGTTGAAGAGATTCGTGATGAATTTCATGTGCGACTGCCATTCTACGATTACAACAAAAAGCTGAAAGCAAAATAATTCATAATTTACAATTTGTGTATTGCATTCAATTTGAGAAAATTTTCCATTGTGCATCGTTTTTTCCAGCCCTAATTGTGGTAATAAATATCGTCGTAACTGTAATTTAACTTGAAAGCTACGATCCCGCACTCATACACCAGCCTTATTTCGTCTTTAAATTGTTGATTGACAGCCAGTAATCGGACAACCAAATATTTGTACACTCATTACCGTCAAGACATTAATTGTATTAACCAATTTAATGGATGTGTGTGAATGAGTGTGTAAACTGTGCACTGGTTAAATTATATTGTTGGGCGTATATATGGTATGTATATGTGTTTGTATGTTTGTATGTACATATGTATGTATGTATGTAAATGCGCGCATTTATATACCATCTTATTTGCCAAAGGAATACAGGGTGATTGTAATAAGTCGAGAGTAAGGAAAAAAATACAGAAGGCAGCCGAAAGGCTGCAACTTCTGCTTATTTAGAAGAGAGGTGCCGTCGAGCTTTTGCATATCAGAAATAACTCATTTTAAATAAGGCAAGAAGTGTTGGAAAGAAGAAATAAAGACGTTTTATGATAGGTTTCTAAACGGAGAGGAGAACAGCTCGTACACTGAAATCGGACCTACCAAAATCTTTACTTCCCTTCTTCCCATAAAGTCTCTTCATAGCCCATAAAGTATCCGTTCACCTAACAAATATTTTAAAGTTGAATAAAAACAAAATATAAACTTATATTAGTTGAAAACATATTTTATTTATTTATTTCTTCATTACATTCTTAAACACCAAAAGCATATGTATAAACAAAAAAACATAAGGAGATTTTTCACTCCAATTTTTACATAGCGATGAGTAATTGCAGCCACATGTAAATATATCAACTAAAAAGTCTGCGTTCGCTTTTAAAGCATATGGAAGAAGCTTTATAAATAGTATGCAAAAACGAAAATGACTATTTTATTGGATAGTCATGATGTTTTAGGACTTCGCTCAGTCCATTTAACATTGAGTTTACTAATTTCCTTGCTTCTCAGTTGTCATATTCGCTCATGCTGCCCACATAACACTTCGCAAAGCGGCCTTACTTAATATTACATGCTGTCGAATTATATTTTCTAATAGATTCCACTATTGCTCAACAGGGTGAGATCGAGTGACTGTGGGGTGTTTCGAGCTGTTTTGGAGCGTTGTACGAGAGCCAAAGCTTAACGATCTCGGCTGTGCGTTTTGGGTCGTTGTCTTGTTGGAACCATTCGATCTCTTTCTGATCTACAAAACTATGTTAATAGTATTTTTGAAATATTTTATTTTTTATTAGTTTTGTGGCTTAGAAATGGAATACCCAGGAGGCAAAAATCGACACCAGCACTTCTTTGGCCTTTGCTTTTCATCGAGGTCAAAAAGTTGCCGAAGCAGCCCGGGACATTTGCGGCATGTATAGGAAAGGTGGCGAGTCTACAGCACGGAAATGGTTAACAAATTTCAAAAATGGCGACTGTGGCGTCGATGACACGTCCAGCAGTGGAAGGCCTTTTGAATTCGATGAAGAACGTCTCAAATGGGAGAACAGTCTCACGAAGGTGAACGGTCGCCAAACCAGTCGTAAATTGGCGAAAAAAATAAACTGCGATCATAAAACGATTCTCAATCTCATTCATTCAATGGAGTTCACCGAAAAATTGGAAGCCTCACGAGCTCAACGAAAAAAAGAAAGAAAGTCGCCTTCAAATTGCAAAGCAAAGAATATAAAAGTAAGCAAAAAACAGAAAAATTCGTAATGAAAAAACGGTATTTTTAAAAGAAACAAAGTGAAAGCAGACTTTTCGTTATTATATTTGCATGTTGCTGCAATTTCTTATCGGTATGCAAAAAATGTAGTGAAAAATCTTTGCTATTTTTTTGTTTTGTTTTTGTAACTTAAGAATATAATGAATGATATATAAATAAAATGGGTTTGAACTAAAAATATATGTATATACTATATGTGTATAGTTTATAACCCACTAAAAAATATTTGTGAGGTGAACGCAGATTTTAAGGACTATGTGTATTAGGCCGGGTCGATTTGTGGGGAGGCAAAAAAATTACCCATTGCTCTGTGAAAATCATATTCTAGGGATCAAAATAAGAAACTTTGCCGAAGGAACCATACCTCTAAAACCAATTCTGATGTCCCCCAATTTGGGTCGAACTTTTTAGTTTCTTTTCTCATGTAAAGGCCAAAAATGGTGATATTTTGAAATGATTGTATGGGGAACCCCCCAGGGGAGTTCCAGAGGGTGTGCCACTGGCATGGGTGGATCGGCCGTCCAAAGTTAGTGGGGGTTGGTCATACATTTGGACTCGATTGGAGCACTCTAAATGGGTCAAAGTGGGATTTTTCGTTCGACCCAAATTGGGGGATATCAGAATTCGTTTTAGAGGTATGGTTCCTTCGGTAAAGTTTCTTATTTTGATCCCTAGAATACGATTTGCATAGAGCAATGAGCAATTTTTAAATCGACCCGCCCTAATGTGTATATACATATGTACATATGCACCAAAAATAAAGAATACATCAAGTCTAACGCTCAACACAAAGCTCACTATGTCCTTCTACTAAGAAATTCCACCGTGGGTGCTCTACTGAGCCTCCAGCAAAAAATTAAGAAATCTTTGAAAATATATAACTCAGGATAATATGATTCTTGGATCTTGAGAATATTTCCAAAAAAATCGCATATAATGAAAACCAAAAATTATAATGTCCACACTTTTTATCTTCAATTAGTTGAGCTGCTTATAAAAACAGTCTACTCTTTCTAAACAGAGTTCACTCGTTGGCCACAGAGGCCATTCCACCTCGGTCGCCAAAGAAAATACATTCAGTACCGTTCCTAAATATGATCCAACTATCCCACAAACTGCCGCTCCTGCACCACTGTGGCTAAACTATCCAGTAGATCGAAGAGAAATCTGAGGTGCATCGAGAAATCTGAAGTGCATGATTAGAAGCGCCAGAAAGAAGTACTGACTGAACTTTACCTATATCTCCTCTATACATCTTTCACAAAAAATCGTTATGCAAGGCTCCAAATCTAGCGACCGTATGACCAACAGTATAGTGCCTCCTTAATATTCCCGTGAGAAGGCGTAAATTAAGAAAGTTTCTAATGTCGAGCATAAGGAATTCGATACTCTGAAGTTGCCAATGTAGTCCAAGTGACTGCTCTAGCTTTCTCCTGAACTTGTTAAAAAAGGAAATCCAACAGGGCTTATAGCTTGGTCCTCTATGACTCATATCCCGTCTCGGATCCTTTCCGAAACACATTTCGAGTTAATCCTAACCAACCTGAAGGCTTTGATCAGTCTGACTTTGCGCAAAGAAGATAATCTTTGAAGGCGCGATGTACAGTATGCTTACCGGCTCTGCTTGACGGTCCAAGTAAAATAAACTCCAACGTAGAAACTACTAGGTTAGGTAAGGTTAGGTTAGGTTAGCCAGGTGGCTTGTCTAAGACAAAACATTCCGTGGTCCTAAGGAACATTCTGATACCTGCATTTAATTTCCATCAACTAACTAAGTTGCTTAAACCGCTTAGATATTTTAAAGAAGGTAACTAGTCCTTCCAGTGAGGCATTTTGCAAATTTCCTAGGTCTTCAAAGAGATAATCGCCAAGATATTTGGCACGGCTTCTTTGAACTGCAGGACATTCACAAAGGAGGTGTTATACCGACTCTATATCTTCTTCATCTCCACAACTACTGCAGAAGTCATTGTGAGGTACATTCATTCTACTAGATAGAGTGCCAGTAGGGTTTTTGTCCTTTGAAGATTCAGTTTTGGTCAGAACGCTTTGGAGACCCTGCAGGTTCGTAGTCAGTGTCAATCGCAGTGTACAGCTCGTTTAGAGGAATACTAATATACTCTACCACTCGCTGAAAGTCAAACTGAGAACCTTTTCTTGTACACTCATCTGCTCATTCATTTTCCTCCACTCCAGAGTGGCCGGGCACTCAACAAACAGTGGTATTGTGTTGCTGGATAAGCGAGAGCAACCTCCTGCATTCTTTAACACATCTTGAATTGATGCGCGCTGAGGCCAGTGCCTTTATCGCTGCTTGATCATCAACAAAAATGGTAAGGTTTGCCGGAGATTAGATGTATGTAAGTAAATTACTATTTTACCAGTAGCTCACAGCTACCAAATTCCTCGCCTTCAAGAATCCATCGTAGCTACCCGTCGCAGTGAGAAGCGGCAGCGCCACTACACGAATATTTTATCTGCCATCTTCAACTGCAACATGCGCTCTTCAACTAAAGACTCGCAACATGGCCAGTTGCAGCACAACATTTAATAGCTTCACGCCAATTACATCGGTAAGCGATGGTTTGGTAATCCTCAAATATCAACTGGCTATTCTAGAAGAAAATAAAGAAGCTTCGATCAGAGTCAATGGTGTGACTTACCTTGTCGTCTTCAAGAACCGTGTAAAAAATTAATCGATTTTACCATGAAAACTGTGATATGGTGCACTAGACAGGGCTGCTGTACTGTGGCGGTCGGGTCGGAGTCAATTCGATATCGTGGAACCGACTGCCGTGGGAATGTACAAATGAAAACTAAATCAGGCCTCTGAACTCCATGCGCTTCCTACTCCATAAACCAACTGCATGGGTTTCCGCAATCAACGTAATGCAGCATTTTTAAAATAAATAAAAAAAATACTCCATTACAGTGGAAATATCGCTCTTTCAACTGAGTCTTCTTTTGAATGCGTATGATAATTTAGAAAACAACTCAAAAAATTAAAGAGTAAAAAAAAAATTGAGTTGAAAATTTCATCAGAAAAGTTTACTCTAACTAAAAAATCACACTCATGTGCAAAATATATGTATCCTTAAGTAAAATAACGTCTTAACGTCTTAACACATTGATTTCAGATATCACGGGGCACTGCCTAATGGGTAGGCACGCCCAGAGAATGGGTGTGCAAACACATTACTTCTGCAGAAGTTGTCTAGACGAGGAAGAGGAAGAAACGAGCCCGCACCTTCTGTGTCACTGTCCTGATCTATCCAGACGTAGACTCGCCATTTTTGGCCGGACATTTCTTTACCGAATTAGAAGACCTCGGCTTTGTCGAAATTTAGGAGCTTGCGTTATTTTTGAATAGTACACATTGCTTTCAGGAGAGATAAGGGCTAGTTCTCCACGCGGCATCACAATGGGCCATGAGCCTGAGTGTGTCTTACAATTGACAACTGCTTCAACCTAACCTAAGTAAAATATAAAATTATACCTCATGCAAAACTAGAGCCGCCGTAGCCGAATGGGTCGGTACGTGACTACCATAGGGAATTCAGAGAGAACTTAGGTTCGAATCACAGTGAATCACCAAAATGAAGAACAAGTTTTTTCTAATAGCGTTCGCCGCTCGGCAGGCAATGGCATACCTCCGAGTGTATTTCTGCCATGAAAAAACTTCTCATAAAAAAATATCTGCCGTTCGGAGTCGGCTTGAAACTGTAGGTCCCTCCATTTGTGGAACAACATCAAGACGCACACCACAAATAGGAGGAGGAGCTCGGCCAAACACCCAAATAGGGGTTGTACGCGCCAATTATATATATACAGCTATGGACACGTAAATGGCACAAAATTTCATATGAACGCAATGTGAAAAATTTTCAAACATAAATTTTAGGTAATGCAAAATTGTTGTGCTATTATCGGCGCCGCAGTACTACTCCAACTTATGGCGCCTAAATGCACCGTTTTGTCTGGTTTTCTGGTTGGTGGCAACCCCGAAATACTGACTAAAGGCAAAACTCGGAAGCCAAGACCCCGAAATACCGATGCGCGAACGGATGCTGCCATTATAAGGATGGTGAAAGTAGATCCTTTTATGTCATCGCGGCAGATAGCATCCGATATTAGTCATTGGACCCAGAAATATCCTCTCGGCTTGTTAGAAGGCGGTTAAACGAGGCAAACTTGTTTGGACGCATTTCCAGGAAAAAACCGCTTCTGTCTAAGAAAAATATTTCGAAACAGCTATCTTTCGCCAGAACCAATGAAGGGAAAAATCTAAATTTTTGGAAAAACGTGCTGTGGAGTGACGAAACCAAAATTAACAGGATAGGACCAGATGGGAGAGTATTTGTAGACCGACCGATATGCCAAGAATACAATCCTAGGTTCACCCAGAAGACGGTCAAACACGGTGGCGGAAATATCAGGGTGTGGGGTGAATTTTCTTGGCACGGAATAGGCCCACTCGTTTGAATTGATGGTAAAATGGGCAAGTTTCAGTACTTAAATATTTAAAAAAACCACATGGAACCTTATGCCTTTGAAAATATGCCCATTAAATGGTGTTTTATGCAAGACAATGACCCCAAACACTTCTCCAAACTACAATAGTAAAGAGTTGGTTTAGTACGGAAAAAATTGATGTTTTGGACTGGCCTGCTCAAGGCCCTAACTTAAATCCAATCGAAAATCTGTGGAATGAAATTAAGATGGAAGTGGCAAGGAAAAACTATAAAAATTTGGATGATCTTTGGTCTGCCGTTAAGGAATCATGGTTCTCCATACCTAACAACAAGTGCCAAGAACTCGTAGAAAGTATGAGTCGCAGGTGTGAAGCAGTAATTAAAAACAAAGGCTACAGCACAAAATATTAATAACTTGCAGGTTTGTGAAACTAAAACAAGAAAAAAATATTCTTTTAACTAGCTTTTCTTTAATTTTTTAAGGTTGTGCCATTTATGTGTCCAACAAATTCTATTACCTTTTCAGAATTTAAAAATTTTTTTGGTGTTCAAATTGAATTCAATATTTGTTTTGTGTTATCGTTGAATATAAGAAATAAATCTTTATAAAGAAGCAAATACCTGTGCGTTTTTTTTTTTTTTAAATTGACGTTAGAATTGCATATCAAAGTTGGCTTTAAAAAATGTGCCATTTACGTGTCCAAAGCTGTATATGTAATATATATATATAACTATCCAAATTCACCACCTCCTGATCATTTCGTGAACACCGTGCTTATGCACTACAGGTGCAAATATATAAGTACTTAAGTATATTAGCTGTAGTCACAACAATCAATAGGCATCAATTCCATACAGAATGCATTCGATTGGCCAATCGAGGCCATGTGTACCCAACTCATGTGCACTACTTATTGATTGTATCAGCACCGCCGACACACAATATTTAGTTAATATTGCCACAACAGAGTGTCACATGCCTTTGTAGATATCCACATACACACATACGCGTACATCGTTGAGCAAATCATTAATATCGCTGAAGCATTTTATTTAGCGCTGCGCTGCGATGGCATTAGCACCAAAAATTTGTTTATCAAAGCAATTATGAGCGATCACGTACATACCTGATTAGCAAACATCGATGGAAGCAGAAAATTATATGGGTACACAATTATACATATGTATTAATTTATGTATTTATGTAAATGATATGAATACATAACTGGTGTATGTACTTGCATATGCAGATATATCCTGCCTTCTTAAATAAGAAGATAAAACTGGTGGCTTGCTTTAACCTGTAAACATACATCAATATACACAGGGAAATACTGTTGCGAGAAAATTGTATGCGAGGACTGCCTTTTATATTTCGCGTCTTTGCAACACTACGTGTGATCAGCCGTATTTCGATACATTTTTATTTATTTAGGAAAATCAGCCATTACCTGACTCATTTCGAACGCACAAACAACGAGCCCAAGACCTTAATCGCTGCCTAGCTGTCGGGGTAGATACTTACCTCACTTACAATAATTGCAGAAGTAATTACGGCTACCTTCGCTTGGAAAACACTACAGCGGTCTGGTGGCCTAAATTTGAGCTTGATAGGGAGCTCCCCGCAAAATACTTCTTCACAAGCCTTTTCGTACGACTTCGAGCCATCCATAAACATGCAAACATTGCCCGTGAATGGAAAAAGTACCGCTCGGGCCGGAGCGAACTATAAGTTCCTAAGAATACTAAAATGTACGTGGCTTAAGTCTGTCTGGTGGCGCGAACACCTCAATCTTCGACGCATGGAGCAGCTGTTTTCTTAGCGATTTCCAGGGGTAACAGCATAACGTTAAGCGCAATAGTAGGTGTGGTGCGAAACGGCCCGCTGATTCCAATGAAAGCAAACCTTTAGACCCCATCCAGCTTTTGAACTAATGTCGTGCTTTCTAGAGAGTTCCATCAGGCAAGGCCTCCATTCAGTGAAATTGGCTTTATAATGTTATACGAGCATAGCTACAATAAATCTTTAGGCGAGAGACCCCATATTTTGCATATAGCGCCCCTGCAACCATATAGAGCGGCTCTTACCTTCCAAACTCTCTTCAATGTTGGGCTTCCACGGTAGCCCTCTGTCAAGGAGGAGTCCCAGATACTGTACACTGTCTGAAAGCACCAGCGCTATTGAGGGAAGTTGAGCTCTAAGTATTTTATATTTTCTTGTAAATAAAACACAATCTTTGGCCCATTTCAAAACTAAATTCAGATAACCCTATATTAATTTCATCAAACTATCTAAAACTTCCATCTGCTAAAAAGTGCCTCACCATGCTCGTAGGCAACCAAATTGCAGCCTCTCCGCAAAACGGTGTTCTCTCGCCACTACTCTAGGTTGTTGTTCTTAACGACTTGCTAGAAGAGCTAAAGCCGAGCGCCTCCTCCTATTTGTGGCGTGCGCCTTGATGTTGTTCTGCAAATGGAGGGACCTACAGTTTCGAGCCGACTCCGAACGGCAGATATTTTTATGGAAATTATGGAAAACTAATTGCCGAGGACTATTGATTAACGAATAATGATTCATCAAGGCAATGCGAACTCTCACGTATCACACGAGAGGGTTTTTGAGTACTCAAAAGATCGAATTAATGGATCATTCGTCTTACAGTCCTTATATGGGATCTTATGATTTATTTTTGCTCCCAAACATCAAAAATAAAATGCGAATACAGCAGTGTATTGTCTTCCAAAGAGTATATTTTGAAAATCAAGAAAGCCATTTTATTATAATTTTACTGTGCTTTCATGATTGGGCGCAAAAAATAAAATACAACCCTCGTAATGCTCAAAATTGCTCACAAATATCTTTCTCCCCGCCACAGCAGAGAAATGTGGCGACTTAAAATTTTGTGTACACACTTCTGGAATAAAAATAATATATTGGAAGTGGGAAAAAATTTCAAGTCAAAGCAAATAAAAAGTCGGGATCGAAAGGGTTAAAGTAAACGAAATTCTTTAATGCGATAATGAAATGAGAAGCGCCTGAAAAATTTGTTGTAAAGGAACAAGGCGGAGTCCCTTTTGCATTGTGTTCTTATTTGGATGTGAAGATTAGGGTGGGATGGGGTTTGTTTACGACAGAGACCCGCATTAACTGAGATTGTGTTGGTAATATAAGAAAAAATCAACGCAACCATTCCTCACGTTACATCGTTCCGTCTAAACGACTCATTGGACAAACGGGAGGGTTCTGCCGAATCACCGATCGAGAGACAGCCGCAGTTAGTCTCACAATTTTTTAATGATTGATTAATGATTATTTCAAAACCACGCGTGGTAGCCAAACCTCTGCATTCTGTACATCGAAATCTTAATTGCGTGCGCCTCTTTTACATTGATTTAAAAAAACTTAATTAGTTGCTTACGGCGATAAGTTAGGGTCACGGGATTCAACCCAGGTCACTAGTCGAGAACAGTATTGAAGTGCAACTGGTAGTAGCTTCGGCTAACAAGTCAGGCCTGGAACTTATTTCTGATAACAAGAGGAGAAAGAGGCCTTAGAGCTTGCTCCAACCTGTGCGTGGGAACTTATCCTACGGCAGTGTCGTGATGACTCTGGTTTACCATCAAACGCAGATTGGCTCGATGTGGAATTGCATTGAAACCAAATGCCGGACCTAAAACATGGCAGAAGTGTTTTAGATAGAATTGGAACCATTCTAAGGTGGTTAGTGTGTCCATTCCGCTCGACTAATTAATAACAAAAATGCTTGCTCTTGAGCACCTTGCGGATGAGCCGCCGACGGCAGTTATCTACGTAAAACACACCGGGTGCTGTGAGTTTTCACTTTGTACAACAACATCAAGACACTCCCCACAAATATGAGGATAAGTTGAACCAAATACTGAACAAAGGAAGTATTTATGTATAGGCTCATTATACTTGTAGATGTAAACCATCCATAAAACTACGAGCTGTGACTAAGAAATAACAAGACTAACGCTGAAGTACCCACGAGACAAACACCAACGATTACCACCTGTTTAGCGTGAAGCCTTTTCTCTCGAATGTAGGACCTTTCCCTACTGCAAAGAAACTAGTGAAGACATAGTATTCATTCAAGGTACAAACACGAGCTCGACGCATTTATAAATAATGGAAACGCAAACCGCTTTTTTGAGAAGTCAACGAATCAGATGACTGGGATGCATGTACAGAATTCCCAAATGGAAAGCTGCCAGTATAGCGTTCCATAGACAAAGAATTGGACGGAGAGGTCAAGGGAGACAAAATTAACACCGAGTTGATGAGGTCACAGCCGACCTGCGGAAAATGGGGATCACAAATTGGAAAGGCGTAATAGAGGATCGATCAGAGTGGAAACAGTAGTTTCGGAAGCAACGGCCTGTACAAGACTGTATGGCTAATGATGATGCTAGTAATCATTCGCATTGGAGTTTTTTTTTTTTTTTCATCGGATTGAAAAATGAAAAAAAAAAAATTGTATTTTATCAAGGTCAGGTACTTGTCATACACGTCTCATATTTTTGAGTGAATTTAGCATTTCTGAGATGGCTTCCAGCCCTGCTCCAAACAATCGAACATTCGAATGGAGCATTGGATGGATAAAGGAGTGGTGGCGTATACTGAAGGTAGATATAAATGAAAATGATTTTATCCATGAAACCAAAGCAATATATTTTATAACGTCAGCCCACCTCTTTAATAGACACATCTAATGTACAGGTATCCCTTGTATAACGCGGTCTTATACAACGCGGTTTCGATATAACGCGATTTGGAAAAATTAGGTTTCAGTACAACGCGAAATTTAGGCTTATATACCGCGAAGGGGAAAATATTTTGAAGGCGATAATATCACTTTTGAGGAATAAACCTGTTTTTTTATTGTAATTTTCTGAATATAGTCCGAGAACTTTTTGATTGAAGATGGAATTTTTCATCAGAATTATACAATTTATTATACTTTAAGATCTTCGCCAAAATATTTTAAAAATTTGTTGAGACTTATTTGAGCTGCCCTTTTTCCAAGTATTTGAAAAGTTCCATTATTTTGACTTCGTTGCTGCAATTTCTAAACATTTGGAACAAATATTTCTAAAAACTAATTTTATAAAAAAAAAAACGATTTTTTAAGGTAAAGGGTTTTTCGAGAGATAATTAACAATTTTTTATGGCCGGAATTGGATGGTATTGATCTGGACAACGTTTATTTTCAACAAGAAAAGTTTCCGGACTGTGTTATCTCTCGAAGAGGTGATCACAATTGGCCACCGAGATCTTGTGATGTAACACCTTGAGACTTTTTTCTTTGGGGCCACGTGAAAGAGAAGGTATACGCCAACAGCCAAGGGTCGATTCACGACCTCAAAGATGGAATTCGTGAGGCTCTCGAGGGCATAGGGCAGTCACTTTGCAATTCGGTTATGGAAAATTTCATGAAAAGGATATTGTCCTGTAAGCGTGGTCGTGGTGGTCATTTGCCTGATGTTCCTTTCCACTATTACCGGCATACCTTCCTCTTTATAATGAAATAAACATCCGATCATTTATATTAAAAAATAGCATTTTTCGTTTAATAACAAAATAACACCTCTTATTGGAAAACCCCTTTATTTTCGTAAAATAATAAATATCACGTAAATTATAATTATATATAATTATAAATAATTTTAAAATTCCGGCAACTTGTTTTGGTGAGCCACCCTAATGTGCATGCATAGTTACAGTTGTACGCGCATGTGTGTGCCGATATATAATATTTGCACAGGTGCTGAGAACGGCTTAAATTCATATTTAATACAATAATTTATAGATTTGTACTATTCGTGAATATATGGTAATAGGAGCAAATAAAGTTTCTCATATTTAATTAGCAGGTATTCAACTGGCTTACCACACACCGACACACACACACACACATGCAAACTAAAACCCATGAGTAATTTCTATAATTTATTAACTTTTTTGATAATGAAAAATTATTTAAGTTCATTAGGATTGATTATTTTCAAGAGTTTAATTGTGTTCGCCTACACGAAGATAAGTGAATTATAAACACGCACACATGCACAAAATAAGAGGTGTGACATTTAAGCCACAGGAATTAAGATATAAGAAAAATTTTATTGTCGACCTTCACAAGTGTCTGTCACTCTAACTTTACATAACAATTACAACGTTGCGTCCACGATTGGAAGTACCTTTGGTAATCCTTGGAAATTAACCCGTTCAGCACCGCGATTACAGCTTGCTTTGCCTCTTTTCTAGAGCCGTGACAAAAACACTTGAGACGTGATTCCATCTTGGGGGGATACGAAAAAGTTTGTTCTATGTGCCTTGGACAAATACGTTTACGTATTTAGGTCTCATCCCCAATGACTAATCAACTACAATTTTCTGAGGATTTTCAATGGTTTTTTGGTATGTTTTACTATAAATTGCATCATTAAACATTGCTTGTAATGTGTGTTATTAATTTTTGTGACGTAACTAAAAATGGTTTTAAGGAAAACTTTTATAAAACACAATTTGATTGTGTCATCGATTTCTGAAAATACGTCTAGAACTAACCTCGCCACTCCAAGGCTAACAAAGCTGTAGCTCTCGAATTTGGTAGATATGCGTACCGGACATTGTGATTTCGACAAGTCCTTTCTGCAGAAACTGTCTGGAGGGTGAGGTGGAATCATCTTCTCAGCTGCCCTGCTCTCATCGAGCAAGGATTTAGACATTTGGGGTTTCGCTTTTTCGCTATATCTGCGGTTATTCTTCTTCTTCTTAATCGGCGCGATAACCGCTTACGCGATTTTGGCCGAGTTCAACAAAACGCGCCAGTCGTTTCTTTCTCGTGCTAACCGGCGCCAATTGGACACACCAAGTGCAGCCAAGTCCTTCTCCACCTGATCTTTCTAACGCAGAGAAGACCTTGCTCGGACGACATGACCCAGCCAGCGTAGCCGTTAGATCTTTATCTATGTCGTCGTAAAGCTCATACAGCTCATCGTTCCATCGCCTGCGATATTCGCCATTGCCAATGTGCAAAGGTCCAAAAATCTTACGCAGAATCTTTCTCTCGAACACTCCAAGCGTCGCTTCATCGGATGTTGTCATCGCCCACGCTTCTTCGCCATACGTTAGGACGGGCATGATGAGAGCCTTGTAGAGTGTTAGTTTTGTTCGTCGAGAGAGGACTTTATTACGCATTTGCCTACTTAGTCCAAAGTAGCACTTGTTTGCAAAAGAGATTCTACATTGGATTTCAAGGCTCATATTATTGTAGGTGTTAATACTGGTTCCTAAATATACGAAGTCTTTTACAACAACGAAATCATAGCTGTCAACAGTGACGTGGGTGCCGATAAGCGAGTGCGTCGACTAGTTGTTTGATGACAGGAGGTACTTCGTTTTGTCCTCGTTCACCACCAGATCCATTCGCTTTGCCTCTTTATCTAGTTTGGAAAAGGCAGAACTAACAGTGCGGTTGTTAAGACCGATGATGTCAATATCATCGGCATATGCCAACAACTGTACGCTCTTATAAAAAATTGTGCCTGAACGATTATGTTCTGCGGTTCGTACAATCCTCTCCAACATCAGGTTAAAGAAGTCACACGACAGCGAGTCACCTCTTTTGGTATCAAACGGCTCGGAGAGGCCCTTCGAAAAATCTTAAAATTCGGAAGCTACCCAGAGGATACTTGGTCTAGTCCCGCAAGTTGTGAGCTGCTTGAACCATATGCAGAAGAATCGTCCTGGCCCACTGAATGGCGATCAGTAACTTTCCCCACTTGCGTGGACTTCTACATATGGAACCATCACATATATTTTAAAATTCATCAGTAGCTTGAAGCGGCTAATATGAACGTAAATTAGCCACTGTTGGTCGTCCTCCTCTAATTCCAAGGCCTCTTCTTCTTTTCTTTCCATCTGCCTGGTTCCTTTCCTTCTCCTTCCCTCCTGTATAGTATCACAACGGACGAGTTTTGAATATTTGTCCAAAAGGGTCCATCGTAATGGCCATTTATCCTAACCTAAGGTCTTCTTTTTCCAGTTATATGAACGACGTGGTGTTGTGAGTTACCGAGTTTTAACTAAACTCACGGAAATTAATTTCCACACCTCGTTGTTATAGCGTGATTCAAAGATGATGCAGATCCTTCACAGAAGTCTTCGTGATATGCAAATATTTTACTTTATTGTTTTTTCTTTTCATACAATCCGTACCACAAGCTTTAGCAAACTTAGTCAGGGAACGATACTCAGTTGAACCACGCATGAAAGTGAGCCAAACGTTTTATGAAAATGGTCGTACTGCAAGAAGTACATTTCACGTATTTCGTTATTCTTTCATCACGAGCGATGAGGCGCATTTTCATCCGAACGGATCATCATCATCATGAGGCAGCGTTACAGCTCGAGATGAGCTTTAACTTTATTCACAATTTTCTTTCAGGCGTGTCGATTTTTGGACTATTTCCCTTCAGTTGCTTAAGTGCATCCCTTTCAGGTCAATGGTGATTTGGTCTAGCCAATGTACATTTGGGCGTCCTTGTGCGTTCGAAACCAGCGGATTATAAGTGGCTCACCCAAACGGTTACACTACAAATAAAACTGCCGCATTTGGGGTATTGAAAATTCTATAAAAATCCTATTATTGAAGAAAAAACTATGCACCCACAACGAGTCACTGTTTGGTTTGACTTTTGGGCAGGTGGAGTCATCGGATCGTACTTATTTGAAAATGATGCCGGTAATGCGGTTACGATGAACGTTGAACGTTACAAAGTCATGGTAACAAACTTTTTCTGACCTGAAATAGATGAGATGACATGGACTTGGAGGATATGTGGTTTAAGAGAGTGGCACCGTCCTCTATCTCTCACATAGGGCATGAAACAATAATGGCTCTATTGTGAAGAAAGTTCTTCGGACGCATTGTCTCACGAAGAAACGAGATCAAATGACGACCGAAATTTTAAAATTTCACAGCACGGAACTTCTTGCTATGGGGCTACGTGAAAAGTTTGGGCTATGTTAATAAGCCCGTGGCGATTCCAGTTCTGAAGAAATCATACGAAATGATGCAAAGCCCGAACTACTCCGAAACGTCATGGCAAACTTTGCTGTGCGCATCGCGTGCTGCCAGAGGAGTCGCCATAAACTAAGAGCCAATTTACATGATGACTTCTCCGCTCAAGATGGCATGACTTTACAGCCGGGGTGTATTCACATTTTCCTATTTTTAATCAAATGCTCTTTGGCATCGCGCTCAACAAACGAATGACTAAAGAAAATTGCCCACTTAAACGTTAAAAACACCCAAGGAAAGCCGCAAACAAAAAGCCATCGTGTAAATGCAAGAAGATTTTCGAAGACTTCTTTAAAAAAAAAGAAAGAGCATGTAGCGTAGTACACATAACAGAAGTGAAACTTTGAAGGCAGACAAAGAAAGAGGGAGAGACCCGAGAAAGAATGAGAGAGAGAGAGAGAGAAAGAATATATATCTAAATAAATTCACAACATTTGCAGATAATACAAATAGACAAAATTTACAAAAAACGGAGAAGAGTCGACCGATGTAGGTAAAAGTCGGACGCAAACCATGGCAACAACGCGCACTACTCCGAGCGTTTATCACCCGCACACACGCACCGATTCCAGGACCGCAGCATCGACACAAATTACCGCAAGGCAATGCCAATAAATCCGACGCCGGAATGGATAACACTTTATAGTACGCACAAGCACTAGCCAGAAAACGGAAATAAGCGCCAAAAAGTAGGCACCAAAAAAAAAAAACACCAAAAAAATTGGGACCAAAAAACGCCCCAAACAGTAGGCACCAAGGAAATATAACGCCAAAAAGTAGGCACCAAATATATATTTCCTACAAGTTTGCGCCAAAAAGTAGGCAGTGTTATTTCTCACTATTTCTTATATACTTATTTATTTTTATCAATTTCATATCATTCTATTATCGTTTATTTTAATTCTCTTTCATATTTTTTCATTTAATTTTTTTTTTCATCTTATATATATTTTGTTTTATTTTATATTCCATTATCTTATATACTTTTGTTTGTAATTTTTAAATATATTATTCTATTATAATTGATTTTAATTTTGGTTCACGAGAAATAGCCTAGAGTGTGTCTAAGATATATGTATATAAGGCATAGCTCTCTCTCTCCTTTTCCTCTACGTTATTTTTTTTTTCTCTCTCGCGGAACGAGATTGCCCAATACGTTGCATGGTCTTGAAATTTTACTTTCCATTCTCGCTCGTCCATCGACGCCTAAGAAGTTTCACTTCAAAAATGCGCAAAAAACCTAGGGTGAAAAATCATAACGTAGACAAATATTGTAAAAAAAATTATACTAATGGCCTTAGAATACAAGTGTCAGCCGGATCATTAGATTTGCACTTAAAACAAAATGATTTAATGAGGAGTGGCAGACAAACTGCTAGTGTGGACTGCCGACTGCCACTTCTACCTACCCACCCACCTACCTATTCATAAAAAAACCTATCTGTAGTCGGATTGAATCACCCTGTATTACATATAAGAACATGCATGATAAAAATAGCCATTTGTATGCATATATGCAGCTATCGGGTCTACTGTATTCACTTATAACTTTAAGGTGTGCGATAAGATGTAATTTAGCTGACACCACCAGGTAATTCATCACAACTTCAAAAGCCTCTAGAAACAATGACATTTAGCAAAAACAAGGCGAATTGAAAAAATTAAAAAATTTAAATCACTTGTAAACGTTGCCGTTTTTATCAGCTCTTTGTCACTTGCTGTCATTGCTATATTAACTACAACAACAACGAACGGGATGTGTATGGGGAAAAGCCCCTTTGGAAATTTCCCCCGAAATATTAAGTAAATTCATGATATCCACACCTGCTATTAGCGTACAGAACGTCTGTGTGAGTTGGGCTCCTACAGAGTAGCGAAGTGCTTTGTGAAAGAACCAAACAGGAAATTAGCGACCTTTCTTCTAAAACTTAGTAAGGAGGACCTGATAGTACCGGCGGGTGTTCACCTGTTCAGCATATGGCTACCATGGTAATCATTGGCAACCAAATATGTCTAACGTGTCGTGAGATTGAGGACACTGCAGAGCATTTCTGTAGCTGTCCAGCGATTTCTAGAATCAGACTTAGGCGGTTGGGATACGATGTATTGAATATGGATAAAGTTCATATTCTTCCTCTTCCGGATCTCTTAAGATTAATTAATTAAACCAAAAGATTCGCGAATAAGTGACCTCAAACCACTTTTTCCGTCTTACCATCCATACTGCATCTGTCCGGTCTCTCTATTCCTTCCAGTGTAATCAATCTGGGTGTAGTACAATGGTCTTCCTGACTGAGTGCTTGGATTTGTCCAATCCCTTACAAATCTAATCTCATCAGGTGGCATCTGTGATCTTCATTGCAAAGTTTGACATATTTTCCGTCCTGATGTTGTCCCATAAACGGATGGTCCTACAGTTTTACTTGTATGCCAACCTTAACTCAGAGGCGACAAAGTTACTACCGAGGGGCGACCTCTATTTGAAAAGACCTTTTCTATCATTTGATATTTCAGGCCTATAGTGGGTTTTGAGTCCAAGACAACCGAATGGTAGTCTCGCACAAATTCACTCGTCGGGGAGTATTTAACGGTACTTCTCTATTTATACACCATTTTTAAAAAGAAACCCGCCGAAAGCCCTGTTGACAGAGATGGGCCTATTGACAAAGAATGTTCACTTAGTTGTCAAGAGAATTTTTCACCCATACTCCCTTAGAGACAAAGTGCACGAGGTCTAGCACATGGAGACAGAGCCTGCTAAATCTTTCGACGGATTTCTCGAATTTGAACGAAAATGTTAGTGAAGAAATATTTTTCGTGGAGCTCCCTATTCAGCTCAAATTCAAGCTACCAGACCAATGAAATTGAATGGTTGTTTACTTGAGTAACTAACTAGTAACTAGTCATGGAGATAAACATTTACACTGACAGCCAAAATAGCCAGTGAAGAATACCGGAGTCCTCTTTTGACCGCATCCGAACATTTCGATATTAAGCTCATTTGGGTTTCTGGTCACAGTGACATTTCGACATTTCGGAAAACTGCTGCTCAGTTAGGTATCCACGCGGTGAGACTTGATATTGCATCGAGTCCTTTCTGCAGCAGCTATCCACAGGAGAAGGTGGAATCATCTCAGCACCTTTTCCTCAACTGCCCTACTCACGCCGATTGAGATTCAACTTGGCTCTCGGTTTTTTTAGCTGGACTTGCGTTTGTAGCAGGTTTAGATATCACATACCTGATGAATTTTATCAGTGTATAAAGCGGTTAACACAATCCTAAGTATCATCGTAACCGTTCGGTCTTCTTTTATATAACCTCCAAACATAATTCACTCTCTCCTATTCTTTCTTGCCTGTCTTTCTTACTTTTACTCTCACAATGGTATCACAAGGGCAGAAATTTTGTATATTCGTCCAAGTGGGCCCTCGTATGGGTAACTTAATCTAACTGGAAGGAGGTTTAGAGTCGCATATATTGCTTTCGATGGCGTGCTTGACATCGCACCGGCTTTGAGAACAGATGCACGCCTATGAATTATAAAAAGAATCCAGCCGTTGGCCTACCCTTTACAATATATTTCGAAATGGCAAACTAAAATGTGCCTAGTTGCTCTTACCTATATTTAGAAGGTTATTTAAAGTTACATTACTGCGTTAATCCAAAACTGCATTCAACTTTTAGTAATTCGCCGTTTACTTTTAAGCATTTAATTAGTTGGTAAGCTATTTCCGCAGTCTTAGAATTTATATTCAAGCACGCCATGTAAGTTAGTATTATTATGAGTAAAACATACATACAGGTCAAGCTGAGATGTAAAAAACGCATTGAAAATTACGACCGGCTTTGAAAAGCGATTTTCTACTGAAAATTATGAGTGACCTCCAGCGTACGAGCTCACTGAGTTTTAGATACCTTTCATTTATAAATATACGAGTACACAAGGCAAATTTTCAAAAACAGCAGTAGCATCGAGACTAACTTAGTTATACCCCTTCTGCACTCCCTCCTTGTCGAAGAGGGCGCGTAGCACTTGAAAGTCCATACTCGTAAAATGGCCGACACAAATTTGAATTTGGCAATAATTGGAATATATTACACACACATACATATTACAATATATGTAGTAATACAATATAAGTAATTACAAAATAATTTTCGATTTGAAGCCTACAAGGCCTCCGTTGCTTACAATCTCGTTATGTTGTTGCTTAACGAAAGAAAAAAAAGAAGCACTCCCGGCTATCAGTCCTTAATGTTTCTAGATTATTTTATTTAAAAGACTATAACTTCCCACTGAAGATAAGTTATTTGTTGTTTTTATAATTGGTTGTGTATGTCCACATTTACTCGTGTGCAGTTAAACAACTCTTCGAGTGCTAGCTCGATTTTCGAGTGGCTCAAAACTGATAAGCATCACGTCACATTGACTGCAGTTGGACATGTGTCAACACTAATAAAACAGTAAAACAAAACAACTACAGAGTTGTAAAAAATAATTTTTTAATGGTGATTAGTTGATAAATAAATGAAATTTTCAAACTCGGAGGTGCATAAAAGAATCCCAAGAGGAAAATGCTTTCTGTACTTCTGTACTTAGTTAAAAGTTAGTTAAAGCTACTTTCCTTTATACTTTCTTTTACCTCCTTTCCTTTCTTCATATACCAAAGACATAACTGGCGCACCCGCATAAAAAGAAGAATCCACTATTTTCTGTCGGCCGGCAAATAGTTTTCTTATGGAGAGATTTTTCTTGGCTTAATGATACTCGCTAATTTGTTATTGTCTTTCAAGAAGCAACTAAAATTAGCAAAAGACTTTTTCTATCATGGGGATACTTCATATTTCAGGAGATTTCAAACTCACTTCCTTCGGACGCGCAACTGGCATACCAGTATATTCGACTATAGCGCTTACCAAATTAGGAATTCATCAGGAAGTTTTTTTTATTTGGTGAACAACGGACATACAGTCGTCAGTACCTCGTTCCTGAGCTTCGAAAGATCTTCTGGAGCTACCGCAGCGTTCGGCAAATGCAGTGCTTTCAATACACGAGCCATATGCGTAAAACCACCCATAGTAGATGGTAGGTAATATGGTTGATAGTACCAGACTGGCACTCCCCAAGTAGCACTAAAGCGCCGTTTTGATACCATTAAGAGAACAGAGGGATTTAGGTTGAAACACAGCCCCAAGCTGCCAAAAAAAAGGAAAGGAAAATCGTCTGGCTGTACAACCAGCACATTTACAAATGCTCAATAGTTTCCTTCTCTCAAAGATCTCCATAGCTTTTGCAATGGGGATTAATTTGTACATCCAGCTTTTCTGCATCCCGACGGAGCAGGGAGGCCATAGAAAGGCTAGGCGGAAACAGTAGGCTGCATATCTACTGGGTACCTGGTCACAAAGGCATTATGGGGAACGAAATAGTAGATGAGATAGCAAAAAGTTCTGTGAGACTACCATTTGAACAAGAGAACGACATACCAAAACCGCTAAACACAATATACAACGAAATGGACGACCACATGAAAAGGCAAGTGGAAACTAGGTGGACTAACCTGACCACACGCAAAACTGCAAAAGTCATGTGTAGGACTAACGACAAAAAACTGACTCAATTCGTACTTACGCTCTCGCGAAAGGAATGCAGAACTATCATAGGTATGCTAACGGGTCATAATCTATTGGCTGCACATGCGAACAAGGTAGGGATTGCTAACACGGACAAATGCAGGAAATGCTGAGAGGATGTTGAGGAATCTTTAGAACACTTTCTGTGCGTCTGTCCGGCATTATTAAAAACGCGACTAAGACGCCTGGGAGCCCCACTGTTTGAGGGTCTGGAAGACGTCTCAAAAGCGGAGCTCCCAGCCCTACTTAGATTCGCCAAAAGCGCTGACATCCTACATGATATCTACTTTATGTATTCATAGAGGTCGGTCTCCATCTGGTATCGCTAGGGACCAAAAGGTCTATGCGTGGCTTAGGCTAACCTAACCTGACCTTTTCTGGTTTTCACGGAGAAATAGAGCTCCATCTGTTCTGTCGGGGGAATGCCGATGACCGGGTAGGATACCTCTGAAATCAATTTAGTCGATCGCTTCCTGGAAGGTTAGGCTAGGTTTGGCACCCGCATCGCACATAGAGACAACGATGCCACTTAGACCACGAAATGGGTCCGTTGTGAGCCGCGGGGGCTGGGCTGCATTTGCCTCTCCATACTGAACCATCCTCAGCTTTCGACAAAACGTAAAAGGTTGTTGATACCTAAAGTGTATAGATTATCTATATTCGTTAAGAAGTAGGATTTTAAAAATCGGTTCCTGCTTCTGGCTAGAGCCGGGCATGTGCAAAAAAGGTGTTGATTTGTTTCCAACTCCTCCTCATTTCTGCAGCTACGACAGAAATCATGCGTGTAAGCGCCTAATCCCCTTGCAGGATTTCCTGTGAGACAATGTCCTGTGAAGGCCCCTACTAAGGTCCTGGTTTGAAATCTACTCAGTTTTATAATACTCTTGGGCAGATGTAAATTTATGCTTGGCCATGTTTGCCTAGCAGTTTCACAGGTGTTAACGCTAATCCATCTTTGATTTGCAGAACAAATTAGTGTGTCCTTAATGAGAAGCTTACAAGTTGCGAGAGCTCTGGCATGCTCATCAGCAGTTTCAATATCCCTATGTGTCCCTATGTTCTGGAACCCAGATAAGAGAAATGTTCAGGACGTGTTCGGCCTATGTGAGACTATTTCTCAGTCTACCACCTAAACATATCTACCTACCTGAGTAACACTGGTCGCATGGGAATACATTTTGAATGGCAAAAATAAATGTAAAGTACAAAATTGTCATACACCTGTTGCTATCTCTTAGGGAAAAAGTCGGCGTGCGTGTGAACCTCGGTGCGGCGGTATTACCCTAACATTTCTCTTCAGAAATTAAGCACTCATCGGTCCCAAAATCACAAATGGTACTTAAAGGGATTGTAGAAGCTGGTTACTAAAGGACGATTGCCACTGAAAAGCTGTTACCATCATTTTTTTATATTTCATGGCTAATAAACTGCGATCAAAGTCAAAATCTTGTAAATAAACCTGAAGTAGTCAAACTTACAAGACTTTTCTTTCACCCCGATTAAAGTATGGACGTACCTACCTACATATGTAGTCGCCTATGATACGAAGATTCTTATCTCTATTGCATACCCCGTTTACGTTTTAGTGTTCACTGGTGTGAGTAATACTGACTCATTCTTACCTTGATATTCGATTGGTCAGAAGGAATTCCCCTTAGCATGAATAGTGAACATTTGTGTATAATATATTATATTATGACTATAGTGAAAAGAATTCAGAGGTGTGGTCAAATCGAACCATTAATCGGCTCTCATTTAATCGGCTCATTTTAAGGAATCATCTGATTGAGTAACGTAACCGAGGTCATGACAATAGTTTATTTACGAAACAATTGAGATTGTAATATATGAAAGAAATCAACACAGTCTTCGCTAATATTGCTTCGTTGTCGTCCGAACAAGGACTTAATACGATTGATTGGTCAAGTGTGTGATGACAACTGATTGCACGGTGACGTGGCAGCCGAAGTTGCTCGCACAATATCATTTTTCACCATAGCTGAAGACCATCCTTGGGTAGAGTGGCAACCGAAGTTATTATTTTTTTTTTTATTATAATTGGCGCGTACATCCTTTTTGGGTGTTTGGCCGACCTCCTCCTCCTATTTGTGGCGTGCGTCTTGATGTTGTTCTACAAATGGAGGGACCTACAGTTATAAGCCGACTCCGAACGGCAGATATTTTTATGAGGAGCTTTTTCATGGCAGAAATACACTCGGAGGTTTGCCATTGCCTGCCAAGGGGCGACAGCTATTAGAAAAATGTTTTTCTTAATTTTGGTGTTTTTACCGAGATTCGAACCGACGTTCTCTCTGTGAATTCCGAATGGTAGTCACGCACCAACCCATTCGGCTACGGCGGCCGCAACCGAAGTTACTCTCACAATTTTGCTTTGGATAGCTAAACCTGGTAATATGTGTATTATTATGACCACTCACTCACGCATTCCTTTTTAAACTCACGAAGTGTAAAAACAAATTGCATTTCTGAGTGACCCCATCGCATATGATTCATTGTTTTCAATTCCAATAAAATCTAAAATTGG
Organism: Anastrepha ludens; assembly: GCF_028408465.1. NCBI lineage: Eukaryota > Metazoa > Arthropoda > Insecta > Diptera > Tephritidae > Anastrepha > Anastrepha ludens. Next base: position 25,025,849 of record NC_071501.1, on the reverse strand, counting down.
ATTCTCTATCTAATCACAACTTCTATTTTTATGGTATTATGTCGAATTTAAATGCTAATGGATTAGTCTTCAAAGACTTCAAAGAACTTTTTCCCCCTATTTCTGTGGGAGCTTTAGAAATAAGGAAGAGGTGCAATCTCTTTGGCACACCCCGTAAGAATGCCTTGAATAATGCGCTTCAGATATCTGGGGAATGAATTTTTCGAGGTTCTGCACATTTTAAGTGCACTTTGGTGGAAGAGACTGATGGACTTCATCAAAAAATCGCGTATTTTTAAAGATATGTGGAGATAGGACTAGATATACGTATCTCTCCTGGGCACCACAATGAGTTTCTGTAGTTTCGTGGCGAATTTCGCTCGTTAGCAATGCAGTGGGGAGGTAAGAAAAATTGCATTGCACTTATTGCATTACTTTAGTAAGATAAAAGTGCTAGTGAGATTAACTAATTGCTGAAAAAATTTAATATTTCGAGAATGTTTGTTTACCGCACGAGCAATCGTTTTTCCCAAACGTCTGTAGTAACAGACAGAAAAGAAAGTGGTCATCTTCCTCGGTTCGAACCAGTGCAGCCATAAAAACCGTTCAAGAAAGAATGCGCAGAAATACCCTACAAAGTAGAAAATCATATCCTGGGAAATTAATGTATCGACCAGACCCATGTGAAGACTAATTAGAGATGATCTGCACATGAAAGCCTTCCGTCGCTCAACTGGTCATCTTTTGACAAGACGCTTGAAGAAAATTTGACGCAACAGATGCAAGCAGTTTTTTCGACGGCACGCGGTCAACGGCCAGAAAAAATATTCTTTTCGCAGATGAGAAAATCTTCACTGTTGCAGAAGTTTTTAATAAGTAAAACGACAAAATCTATGCTAAAACTTCTAAAGACGCAAAAAATGTTGCTCCAAGGGTTCAGCCTCTGTATTCAATGGAAAGCGTTAGATCTTCTAACAAGATTCCCATCCAGTCCATAAGGCAAAAACCACTAAGCAGTGGCTAAAAAACAATATTCATGGGTTCATAGCCGCTGAAGATTGGCCGTCTGAGAGTTCAGATCTGAATCCATTGGACTACAGTTTGTGCTCAGAATTGGAGAATACGGCCTGTCGAAGATCTCACAGAAATTTGGACAGTTTCAAACCATCTTTGGATCGAGCAGCGACGTCAATATCCATGGAAAGAGTGCGTGCTGCAATAGCTGAATGTCCGAACCATTTGAAGGCTTATGTAAAAGCAAATGGTGACTATTACGAATGAAAATTTAATTTTTTTGCTTTAATATTTACCTCATTAAATAAAATTAACTTTAAAAAAATAGTAATTACAGTTTCAAAAAATATTATAATTTCATATTATAACGGACCTAACTTATAACAGAACTTATGGCAGGACTAAGTATAGTATCACAGGCAAAATCGGTTTCAAATAGGATCCTCCTTAAAATTACCTTCGTGTTCCTCTCTAAACACATATACCCTCACGGTCAAAATAATAGATGCACGATATTTTGACAAATTTTTACTACTTTTTTCTTTAATTTTAATTTCCATTAATTTTGTATTGGGTGTTTTTTAAGAGCTTGAAAACTTAAAATTATTCCACAAAACTGGAATATTGTTAGAATGATTTTTTTTTTATTATAATCTGGTAGATAATCTCATGGCAGTTTTAGTTTTTTTAATTTTATTTTCTTTATTATGATATCCGGCATATGACCGCCGCAGCTATGAGTTAGGTACATTCGATTAGTTCAATTGTTGACTACTTTTTTCCTGAATATTGCAACAAGTCGGCTGATAAGCGCATTGTATGGCAAATTGCGCTGACTTGTTGGAACCAAATGTCGTCGGTGTTTAGCTTATTAATTTTTGGAAAAAAAATCCAGTCAGCATGCTTCGATAGCGCAAGCCATTCATCGCAATGGCAGCTCCTTCCCCATTTCGAAAGAAATAAGGGCCGATGATGCCGCCAGCGTGTAAACCGCACTTAAGGCGGAACACCACTGTGAACGCGTGAAAATTAAGTGATTTTCATGATTTTTGACTATTTGAGGATCAGACAAATTGTAGTTTATTTAACATATATTCAACTATACTGACACAAATTTTTATTAAAAAAAATTAAGAATTTCAATTGTTATTAATATTAATGCAATGGCATCATAAAAAACTGATGCACCCTGGTGGCCACGATACAGCGGTGAAAAATCATCTGAAAGCAAAAAACCAGAAAAATGCTTAATCTATACATAAAAGGCTATCGTCGTACCTGGCGGTTTTTTTTTATGTTTTTTTTTTTTTTTTGAGAAAATGGTGCAGGTTTGAAGAATGAGTTTGTGCTTTTATAATTTTTTTTTGTTTCCGAAAGGCTTGAAAAAATATTAATTTTTGGAATTTAAAAAAACGGCTATGTACGACTGTAGCCAATACATTTACGAAAGTTAAAAAAAAAATTTAAATCGGTACATAAGTCTTCGAGAAATCGAGGCCACCGTATTCAGAAAAGTCGTTTTGAGAAAAACGCGTTTAAAGTTTTCATTCGACGTTGTAAATCACTACCAGCACCTTATTGTATTGGCTATAACTTCATCAATTTTCAAGATTTTAAGTTAACATTTTTTTACATATTTTTGAATATATCTACTTTAAGAAAATGCCAAAAAAATCGATTTTTTTGCAAAAATCATAGTGGTGTTCCCCCTTAACATGGACAAATTGCTCTATGAGCTTGGCGGGCAGATTTATTATTTCATATGTCAAAGGAACTGCACAGAAATGTCAACACAATTTGCCATTCTCAGTTGTCAAACTATAGTTTCTTCTTCTTCTCATGCAGCTGAAAACATACCCGATATAAAATATAATGCAATAAACAACAAATAGAATATCAATCAAAATTTCAAACTTTGTAAAAGATTTGTAAAAACTAGATACATTTTCATCAAGCACTCAAACTCTTTAATCGGAATTTCTAAGCACAAATTGAGTACGCAGTTTTATAGACCATTAAATTTTAGTACTTCATAAGGCTGAAGTGGCTCAAAATTCCCATTGATTTGTGATATTTTCCTCCTGTCGGAGTTGCGCATTTTCGCCATATAACGAACGCACGACATTTTTTTTTTTATATGGCAAGTAAAATACTTAGTTGCACAGATCATGAATTATCTGTGTATTGGCGGCAAACCTGCAACTAACTGCTTACATACACACACACACGCACACATATGTTGGCAGCGTAATAACACTACAATAAAAAGAGCAGCGGCAGCAACTCTAAGCTGGAGCGGAGTAAAAGTAGGCAGCAGCAGCAGCCGCAGCAACTTGTAGAATGTGGTCGTTCAGCAAATCGTTAGAGTGTTTTGAACGCGTAATGATTACAGGGTCAGCCACGCAACGCCAAAAAGGCAATGATGAAAATAAATAAAAAAAAAAAAAAAAAACAACATAAACAAAAACACTAGCGACACTGACACTGACAACACGCATTTTCAAGTCACTTTGACTGCTTGTTGTTAGTGTTTTTTTTTCTATTTTAACGCTGTCGCCGTCGGCAACTTTCAAATTCGGTTTTGGTGGCAGCTTAAAATGGGAGAGGGCGCGCCGCGTCGCCACTTTAATTAATGCACATTTTTAACGAGCAAAATGCTACTTTTTTTCGTAATTTTTTTATCACATTTCATTTTCGTTAATTTTATGTAAGCGTTGATATTGCAGCACACACGCGCACACACACACACGAAATGCAAATATATTTTTTGCTTAACTTTATACTGCGCAGGCGCGCGGTTTCACTGTGGCTACGATTTTTATTATTTTTTTTTTTACTTTTTGATTTTTTTTTTTAATTTTTCCTTTTTTTGCGTTTCTTTACGGTTCAACTGTCAGCTACACAACACAATTCGGATTGACAATAGCCCAAGGGGCGGCAGCAGTCAACAACATACATGCATACATACATACATACATGCACATGTAAATATGTACATACACAAACACATTGCATTGGCTAAATAAAAACAGACTTGCTGACACTGCAACGGCCGCAATGCGGCAAACGCATGCAGGCCAGACGTTCACCGCATGAGCGTTGTTGTTTTTGCCGTCGTTGCAATTGTTGCTAGCATTCCTGGGATTGCTTAATTTCTTCTCTGTTTTTCTTTTTGTTTTTGCTTTTGTTGATATCCAAGTATTTTTGGCTATCGCCTGTAGCTCACAGCTAACAGTTCACAGCTTTTCGAGTTGCGCGAGAGTGGGGGCAGCCACTTGAAATTTCGGTTCGTTCACTGTGTGTAAGCACACAGTTTTCCCTTCGATTTGCCATTTCGCAATTTTTCCTGCCCATATGAATAGATACATATGTACGTATGTTGCAAATTGCATGTACTCGTACATACATATGTACATATGAACATATCGTGATTTTGATTTATTTCAGCTGGCAGCAATGAGCCATAATTGAAATTATCTAAGTGTTATTAGAAACAAATTTTCGATTGTCGCAATAAACTCTAATCACCTTTTTATCTTTACTTCTATGTAAGTATGTATGTAGGTATGTATGTATGTATGTATGTATGTATTTAATTCGCGTAAGCACTTTTACCAGTTGTTATATTTTTATTTGTTTTTGCTTTCAACACAAAACAAATAAATAAAACCGAAACAACGGTGTGTTTTTTACCACAGGCTAAAACTAAAAAAACAAAAAACAACAAAAGCACACAAAGACACAGCGCATATGCGGAAAACAAATTACCGTCGCTCGATCACAAGACACGTTGTTGGTTGGCTTTTGATGATGTGCACCTTGTTTTGTGGGTTAGTTTGTTGTTTGGATAGTTTGGTTGGTTCGCTGTCGATCGCTCGTTTGACCACCTCTTCGTCGGGTAGCTTTGTTCAGTTAATGTATTAATCACTCCTGATCACTACAACTTGTTTGCCGTTCGTACCGTTCGCGTGACCATCACAGATGTATCGAGTTCAACAGTCGTCAACTAACTGCCCGTCGCCGACTGATTGCTGATCACTTGAGCCGGAGCTGGAGCTAAACGTTGGCTGCTGCTGACTGTTGTTGCCGCTATCGCTTTCGTTGTCTCGTTGTCGTTGTTGCCTATGCCGTCAGCATCGGTATTGGCTGGCGTTAATACTGACGCTGCTGATATTTGCTGATCGACATTTCGGAAGTTGGCCAAAATCAACGCAAATGCCGGTGTCGTTCCCGGCAATGGGGTGACCAGCATGCATGTATGTAGATATAAAAATGCATTCAAATTAAATGCAAAAAGTAAACAAAGACCGATTACACGTAAACTGGGAATGACAACTGAACATTTTGAAAAGTAAATTTGAAAGGGCGTTCGGTTAATTGAGCCTGTGATGAAAGGTTATGCGAAGTTAGATTAGCTTTTAGCCTTCCAAGTACAAGAGTTCACTACATCTTCCTAGCGGAAGTGTATGCCATGTGTCTATGTACAGAGATCAATTTAGCGAGAAACCTCCGGAATGAACGAATTGGCTTTCAAAACGACAGTCGGGCTGGCCTCAAGGCTTTATCATCTTTTACGGTTAAGTACTCACTAGTGCTTGAGTGCATAGAGAAATTAAAGGTACTAAGCCCAATATGATATAATCATGAGCTGGAACTTTTAGCAAAAAACGAAATTGTGATAAGATTTTTAAAATCGCAGAAGATAAGATGGCTTGAACACGTGTTCAGAATGCACAGGGAGAGAAAAACTCGAAAGGCAGTTGAACTGCGCCCTGTTGCAGGCCGAAGAAAAGGACGCCCCAGAAAAGGATGGCTCGAAGACGTTGAAGATGACCTTGCGAAGCTGAACATGCCGGTTTGGAAGGAAGTAGCCTTAGATTGAGAATGAAGCAAGGACTGTGATGCTAAGAAGAAGAAGAAGCCCACAATGGTATCCGGCAGAGATTGGCTCCAGATCATGGGGGAACTTCTGTAAACGCAGCAACGAAAGTATTGGCTAAACAGGCTGCGGCTTCGTTACTAATAGAGCCCAAAAACTCAACACGGAAGAGCTTAGAAACGAGGAGTTAAGGCTACGAGATACAAGTAGGCATCTGACTATGCGGTTACTCCAGCCTAAGTTCTTATTAGGAGGGTATAAAAAAAGAGATGTAAGCATATCAAAAGTATCTCCCTAAAGACAAATTCAGAATGATTACTGTTATTCTCACAGACCACTGCAGATTATGTAGCCATCTGCATAGGCTCGGCCCACCGACTCCTGTCGTTTCTGCAACCAATCCACCTTCTTCTCGAAAGCGCTGATGTACAGCGATAAGAAAAAGTAGACATATCGGCCTGAGATCAATCACCGACCGGTTTCTCGACGCACTGTGCACGTTGAAATCATTAACGAGAGTGCGGTTTCATTGCTTTAAAAAAGGGTCTCGACCGTCCCTGATCCACCACATCTGTGGTCAGAAGGACTTTGCTAACTTGTATGTGAGTGCTCGCGCCTGGTGCGCGCTGAACTGAAACGGGGCCCATTTACCCAAGAGCAGACACAGGTTGCCAAGGGAACACCAATGTTTTTCGGCAGAAGAATTTGGCTGTTTATTTGGGTTTACTGTCAATTTGAATACAGTTTTGATGAACACAATTTACCAAAAAGCTTTATTACCGTCAGTTGCGAAGATGTTTGGACGAACTAGCCAACCGTGGATGTTACAAGAAGGCAACGATCGCAAGCATCGAAGCCGAAGGGGTGTAGAGTGGAAACAGCAAAATAGATTTGATATGTTGGATTGGCCTTCACAGTCGCCTGATACAAATATTTAGGCAATAGTTAAGCAAAAACTCAAAGGAAACCAAATATGGGCGGTCAACCTGTTATCAAGCCAAATTCGGCTGTTTTGGAACCGATTTGTTCCACAACTTGCGGAGACATTAACACAAAGTATGACTCGAAGATGTTGGCGGTGGTGGCCGCCGTAGCCGAATGGATTGGTACGTAACTGCCATTCGGAAGATGTAGGTTCGAATCTCCGTGAAACATCAAAATGAAGAAAATGTTTTCTAATAGCGTTCGCCCTGTTTAACCTGGAATATCTGCGGATGCGAAGTTTGTCATAGCGCTAAGCACCAGATATGGGGTGATCCGTAGTGGTACCCACCAAACCCACGTAAACTTCTCGAGAATTAAACAAGATCCATTTAAAGAGTGAGCCGGGCCATTGGCCAGTGACAATAACTGCCATATTATCCGCTTAAGCAATTAGCCGCAAACCCTTTCTCTACAGCTCCTCAAGCAGGTTAACGACAAGGACCCAAAGTAAAGGTGAGAGTAGCGGCTTTATGTAGAGAAAGACACGGCAAAACCAAGGTTTGGCGAATAACTTTGACGAAAAAAAATTGTGAGGGGAACTTCGCCTACCAAGTCACAGGGGATTCGGCAGCCGAATTCTGCACGATCATTTGTCATGTATTCACACACTCGTCCAATCTGGCGTTGTCCAGATGGCAACGAAGTGATATTGTGTATGAATTTTTCGTATATCACTAACACAATTAGAGTTTTTTCGTAAACACCCTGCTTCGCAACCGCTGATTCTGACAAATTCGCTGAAAGCCGGATAACGTTCTATCATTGGCCACACCTTCTCAATTCTCTTCACCAGGGTACAAAAGCACAAACAGGTGAAATAGGGGAATAATTTTGACGCATTTTCAACAACAAATAAAGTAACTATACGCTTCGCAGTTTTAAGAAAACCAAATAACCCGTTTTCCCTCAGTTTTGGTTCATTATAAACAGAATCAATTGGAAGGCACTTCGCCAATATTTATATACTTTGCTTAACCTGACCATCTTAATTCAGGTATTTGAACGTGTGTAAATACATACATAATTACACACCTGTACATACATACATACATATGTATGAGCATTGAACATAAAAACAGACTCTATTGCGTCTACAGCTGCTTAGAATAACAGGCAACAACAGCAAACGTCTCTTTATGCATTATATTGGATATTCGTAATTATTTCTCTTCTCCAAATCTCACGATTTTCGATTAGATCAAGCTGTTCGAACCCATTTCGCCACCCGACAACTTAATGAAATGCGCGCGCACTGGTCGATCCATTGCACTTCCATCAATGACAGCTGCAAGCAAATAAACAGCAGCAGCAACAACAACAAAAAAAAACATTTTAATCATATGGCGAAATATCTTAAGCAAAAATTCTTCCACAATGAATTCACTATACATTCTGGCCCACTATAAATTACACACATATACACTTATTCGTAGTCTGCAAGCCACAAAATGCACTCTTTATGAGGAAACAACTATTGCTTGTATTTTCGATTTAACTTCACATAAGTTGCAGGCGCTCGCTTTAGCAACAGAATTTTGCATCCACACACTCACAAGTTGGTCAACGCAACGATATTTGTTGAAGTTTTACGTTTTTAAGTTGTTAACCTCTTCAAGGATAACCAATTGCCAAGGTGAAGGCGTTTAACGTTTTTTGCATATTTGTTGGCGGTTAATAACTGTGTAACGAATCAGTGACGAGTAGAATAACTGCTTTTCAAAACGGGTTTCGTTTTTTTTACGTATTTTCGTTATCATATTGCACGAATTGTGTAACAAAATTATATACCGAAGTTATAGTTTTAACACCATTACTGCCCATTTGCTGTATTTGCGCGTTAAGGAGTATTATTGGCGCAATTTATTTAACATTTTTAATTATTCATTAAATTTAGTAATAGATTAAAAAACTAACTACTTTTATTACTAACCACTTCGTGTTGATATTGCCGACATTGCTTTCTACACTATTCGCCGGAAAAATGTCAAACTAGCCAAGACTCGAACCGCGTTATCAGTGCAATGCTGCCAGCGCTATGAAATTAATAATAATTTAAAACGAAATAAAAGCCCGTTGTTTAAAACAGCAGGATGTAGATAATGCAGAAGGTGGCACCCTCCGAAAACCCCTACTTCATTTTTGGCGAGTTTGCCAATTAGGCGACGTCAGTATAGAAAATAAACAAATCCATGTGTGCAAATGACTGAACATGGAGATGTATGTGTGCACGATTTATTCTATATTCTTCGTTATCCACTCACTTTTGTTCATCCTTCTTCTTATTATTGTTTGTTTATTGCCTGTACCGAATTCGCGAAATTTGAGAAGACACAATCCTGTATTCTATCACTTTTGCTTATACGTTTAGTGATTGCCAATCATATCAGGCAAATTCTTTACACCTGAAAAAGTGAAGAAATAACATCTCTCTTCTAAGGTATAAGACATTCAATTCACGTGCGCGAAAATCATGGTTCTTATGCCATTTATCGTGATCATACTCTAAAATGAGTGTCCTTGGTGACAAGTAGATCCTATCAAAGAATAGAATCTATCAAAAATAAAAGAAATCCGATCAAAACTTAATCCCAGAACTTGCAGATTTAGCTTAAACAAGTAGATCACCGTTGGACTTAAATACTGCAAATTCATTATGAAGGCTAAGTTTTGTACTAAGCTTGCACAAATTTGGTTTTTTTATAACTTCATGAATACGACTTAAAACACTTTCAAAATTAACAATAAATGGTTTTCCCATGCTGTTGAAATAACAAACCCTGTACCCATTTTTGACAATTACATAGAAATTTTAGTTAACATAACTAGATTAGAAACCTCTTCTTTTTGCCAAGCGTTAGCAAGTGGTGAGTAGATGAATCAACTGGTAGAAAGGAGCATATCTCGGCAGGGTTGGAATAGAGCTGCCTAAAATTAACTTTGTTTGTACAATAGTGAGTTATACCAGTTTTATGAGGTATATCCATACTCGCTAGCGACGAATCTTGCTCGATAACTTTATTGTTGCTTTTGATCTAAATTTTTCATCAAGTGAGCCGAGCAGAGAAGCGGCGAAAAAAAGAGACCTTAAGTTTGAGTTTTTTCAAATGAGTAATTAACAATTTTTTGTTTGCTAGTGCCTTAAACCACTTTCAAATTATGCACAGATGACAAAAGTGCAAATACATTTATGCAAGGAGCGCACTTTCAATTTTTAGTGGTCGACGGCGAACCAAAGTAACCCAGAGAATAATTTGTTTAAACCAATATTTGCATTTTGGAAAATTACACTTGTTTCTGTAGCCCAGTTTTTCCATGCTAACTTGTGTAAAAATAATTTTCATAAATTTTTGTGTCATATGTAAACATTTTTTACTTCGATATTAACATGAAATTCACTACACAGTTACTAATATCTGATCAAAGTGCCTTAAATTGATTTACCATAGTACTGAACACGTACTCGTTTGTTGGAATTGTATATTTAATTCTTAAAGGTTGTTATATTGTGGATGTTATTCGATAGTAAAATAAATATAAATAATTGGAGCGTACTCTTCTATGTTTGACCGAGCTCCTTCTCCTACTCATGGCGTGCGTCTTAATGTTGTTCTACAAATGTACTCACTGAATACCAACACCTGTGTTCATAGCATCTATACTAACTTCAGTAAAGCGTTCGATCGAGTTGCTTATGACATATTGCTAAGCAAGCTCAGGAAATATGGCGTCTGCGACAAAGCATTAGACTGGCTTAGGTCATATCTAGCTGGTAGACACCTGCAGGTCAAAATGGATGGCCTCCTATCCAATGAATAGCGGCTAACTCTGGTGTTCCGCAAGGTTCTCACCTCGGTCCGATTCTATTCAGCATATTCATGAATGATATTGGTAACGACTTCAACTCGGAATACCTATTCTTTGCGGACGATCTTAAAGTTTATCTATCAATCACTAGTGTGCTGGATAGTCATCTACTACAACAGGTTGTCGATAATCTCTCTGACTGGACAAGGAACAAACTGGATCTCAACTTTAAAAAGTGTGCTGTGATGTCCTTCTCGAGATCGCGTACTCCCTTACCTGCAGTGTACACACTCAATGGTGATAAAATAAGGGAGGTGGATGACATCAAAGACTTCGGTGTCACGATTAACACCAAACTAACTTTCCACAAGCACATAGACGGAATAACTCAGAGAGCTTTTAAGATAATCGGATTTATAAGTAGGAATAGTAAGGACTTCAAAAACCCCTACTGCCTGATTTGTCTTTTCAAAACTCTAGTTCTTCCAATACTGGAGTACGAATCCATAATCTGGTCTCCATACACTGAAGCAGGCATTACTAGAATTGAAAGAATGCAGCGTAAGCTCTGCAAGACCCTAGCCTTCCGGCATTCATCATCAACCGTTTCAGCTACAGAAGATATTTACATTCGGTACAACATCTACAGTCTGCGGCATAACTGATCTGGCGTTATTCTATAAAGTGGTAAATGGTATTATTGATGCCCTGCAAGTACGCAGCTCCTTCGAGCTTGCCCCGGCTGGTCTCACTCTTGGGAATAGTCGCCTACTGAAAACAGTCGCTACCTACAAAAGCTACGTCTATCACATCCCGTGCAATAGAATAGCCATCAGCGTCAACTCACTTCATGGTATTCTCGATTGCTTTGGTGGAACCTACGATACTTTTCTGCGAAATGCCAAAAATATCATCCTATAGTAATACCCTGATTTTTCTCAAGAACGTTCTGTCCCATAATCTTTATCATTGTATTTCTTACCAGCCCTCTATAAATGCTGATTCTGTACTCTCTTTTTTATTTGTATGTGTATTGCCGATTGGCGTTTGTTTAATAAATAAATAAATAAATAAATGGAATTAATATAACAAAAGGAAAAAAAATAATTAAGGGGTTATACACAGTTACGATTTCCAAAAAATCAATTTTTTATTTTTTCCATAATGTACATATATTTAAGAATTCATGCAGAAAATTTATTATCGTTCCGGTGAATATTTTCGAAGTTACACGCAAATTTGAAAAGGCGTTTCAGAGTGCTTGAAAATACAAGACCGTAGCGGCAGCGCGTTTTTCTCAAAATAGTGTTTTCAAAGTCGGTGGCCAACATTATTCGAAAACGGCTAAACCAATTAGTCTCAAATTTTAACAAAAGCTTCTTAAATAAATTTTTTAGTAATAAATCGAAGATTTTTTCTCACCGATAAATCATTTTTTTATAAACAATTTAAGGCTCATAAATCTCATAAAGAAATTTAATTCAAGTATAAAAAAGCTTTAAGAAAGGGTTGAACTCATGAAACCGCATTTGGCAATGAAAGGGTAAATATTTCTTTTTTTTTTCTTTTTGCTATTTGGAAACCAAGTCTTTAGTTATATTTCTGAATTTTGTTTTATGGGCATTTAGGTACTATTTGTTATGCTGTTCATATCTGAAATAAATTTCGTTTACATAGAGCTGGTTTTGTGGACCTGTTGAGATGTTTTTCTGGGCTTTATTATTGGTTGTCTAATTGTCGAAAATACTTATAAGATATCTAATTAAATTTTATTAATATTATTTATGAGGCACACATACAAAATAACCTTAACTTAATTTAAACTTTTAAGAAATCTAATCAAATTTCAATTCATTGCTCGATGTAATAAATAAAGTTTGCTTATCCAAGGTTTGTATAAAATATCATGTGGCTTTACTATGAGAGTTTGAAGAAAAACTCCATTATTTTTTTGGTAGATGTAAATTATATAATCGAAGTTGACTGGTCCAGGAACTAAAGATCGTCCACAAACAGAAATAATGGATTTCTTTTTCCTCACAAAAAATATCTTATTTTCTATGTATATTATTTTTTCTACTCTAAATTTTTAAGTTTAAACCGCTATCTTTTCGCAGTGTGGCAGCTGCAATTAATTTGCGATTTAGTCTTTCTCTTGATATTCGCTCAACCCATTTTCGCCGCATTATAGCAAAATCAAAAGCAGAAAACGTAAAAAGGGCCAGGACAAGAATTGTGAAAATTTTCGTTGAAAATTTATTTGTAGGGCTGTTAACAAAACAAAAATATTTTGCTGTGTATATTGCATTTGTTTTAATAAATGATCCTAATGATTGCAAAATGAAACTAACAATTAAATCATGGACTGGAGTAGCAACTTGGCGATGGATCGCAAATGATGAGAATTGTGGCATCTGTCGAATGTCATTCGAGAGTAAGTGGTAAAGGCACCAAATTTGATGCAATCAATAGAAAAAGAATAATTATTTATTTTATTCAGTTGATATTCATGCCTATTCCAATAATATTAGGTACCTGTCCGGAGTGTTCGCTGCCTGGTGACGATTGTCCTTTAGTGTGGGGCGTGTGCTCTCATTGTTTTCATATGCACTGCATTGTGAAGTGGTTGAATTTGCAAACTATGAATAAGCAATGTCCCATGTGCCGCCAAAGTTGGAAGTTCAATATACATTGAAAACATGGACGAAGTGTTACAAAAATAATTTCGTAAAAGTCATAATATAATATTAAATGCGAATTAAACGCGCAAATTTAATAAAAATAAAATTATCTAGAAATCATTAAAATATTAAACGATATATGAGATTAGCAAAAGAGCGTTCACGTGAGCGTGAAATGGATAGCGAATTGAATAAATTGTCTTTGCCCGGTTTGCCGCCACTGCCAAAAAGTCTGAGCACAGCAGCTGCAGGCGTTTCGTCGACAGCCTCATCAGCAACGCACTCGAATACTGCATCGCCGCTAAACCACCATCACCATGCATTACACGGTGTTGAAAGTGTTGAGCTCTTTTTGGGGCCCTCAACTTCGGCGGCAGCTACACGTAACCACTACCGGCACGGCAGCTTGTCATCGACGCAGGAGTCGTTAAGCGATCGCGAAAGTCTGCACAGTCGTGCCTCTTCATCGCACAGCAGCCATCATACGCCTACAAACACACATACCGATAACGGCGGCACATCACTTTCAACTGGTTTAGGCAGCGGCAGCGGAAGTAGCAGTACGAGCACACTAGACACCCAACTAGCCATACTGCGGCGTGAAATGTATGGTCTGCGACAGTTAGATCTTTCACTACTCTCACAATTGTGGGCACTAAATGAATCGATTCAGGGATTTCGTGTATTCTTACAAGAACAGGAGGCGCTTTCACCGCCATCACCCTCACCCACGCCATCAGACACGAATTCGCTTACATCCGAGGCCGAAGAGGAATCATACTCTGCGCAGCCTATAAAACTTGCACATCCCATTGTTGTGCCAGCAGCACTACCACCTGGTGGCTCGATTACGTCGCACGCTTCAACGAGTTCTGCATCCGGTACTTCCGGCTCCTCATCGGCTACCTCCTCGATGGGCAAACACGGCGGCGGCGGCATGCCATTGCCGCCTGCACCACAAAAAACACATCCTCAGCTGCCACGCATATTGCAGCAGCGCATGCGGCGGGCACCACCACCACCGCCACCAACAACGCGACCCAAACTGGGTAAGGACAACATGTCGGCGGCGAGCAATGCTGCTGTGGTAGCAGCAACGACAACACCTGTGCCGCAAAGACCTCTATGACAAAACCCATTCTTGGACTAAACACACACATATACCCACCAAAGATAACGGCGTATATCTTGGAAGTGTGCGATGCTTGGTCCAAGAATGTAGCGAACACAACTTGTATTTGATAGAAATGAGCGGAAACGCGCTCATAAGACAACGCGTTTTGGAGCGGAGTATAGCGCAACGGCGCCTGTTAAGCGTCTACATGGAAGTAGTCGTGGGGTAATCGAAGAGGCGAATGTTGTCAATTATGTATTGCAATTGTAATGCGATTGAAGAAGAAGCACGTCAAGTAGAACTTAGTTGAGGTTGGAGCGCAATTATGAATAAATAATCAAAACATATTCAGAGGATTTACGACTTGCCATTTTGGAAGTGTATTTAGCAAGCATGCAAACGGTAGTCAGCATGCCCAATAAAATTGGAACATTTTTGGCTTTTAAGTTTACTGATTGTGGCGCGGCATATTTAGTGCGTTCCAAGCGATTGTATGTAGTTTGTAAGCGCGTAAGTTAATCAAAAAACAGAAAACAAAAACACAAATAAATAACAAGTGACAGATCAGTGTCGTACTGTACACATACTTTCGAATATTGCTGTTAAAGGATTGAACTTACATATGAAACGAATTGAATATCAAACTTTTTAGATATACGAAAATTATTTGTTAATACATACATACTATTTATAAATAAAAGTTTGACAAGTTTTTTCCACTATATACAGACATATGTACACTCACATGCACACCAACGACGTGAACATAAAGATATTTGTAACAACCTACACATTGCATCCTACATATAACTTTACTGCATTTACATACTTAAAAACAAAAACAAAAAAATTATGTTTAAAAAAGTGTTCGATTACGTTTTTAAGCTTACACATTTTGGTGTCTCTTGGCAGCCACACTTTGTGTTGCTAGTCATATTTGCTAGCAACCGCGATGAAGACATTAAGTACACAACCTTAGCTGATTTTAGTCCAATACATAAATACATACACACATACATGCATGCATATACCTAAAGCGAAGTAGCACTAGACGTTCAATTCACATTCAGAACTTGCAATCAATTATTAATTACATACATACAAACATAAATAACGAATAACTGAGCATCATAATTACATATATTGCGAATTACATCGATCTAAATATATAAATTAATTAATAAAGCATAACTTCAACAAACAAACAAAAACAAAGAATGAAAGACGAAAAGTAGTTGTATTGTATGTAAGCCGCATTATAAACGTTGGCAGTTATACAAAATACAATAAAAATCCATATACATATAAACGCTAAACAAAATTAAATCATATAAACGCATTCGCATAGGTAAAAAAAACGAAAAAAATCATCCATTAAATAAAATGAAATCAACTAAGCTAAGCTAAACCTAAACTTGTTCTCGTTCAATCGTTATAATCAAGCTCCTATTATAAAATCTTCTACTCCACTAATTTTTACAAAAGTATTCCTTTCTATATAATTCTTAAGTTAGTATTGGTGAGGTGACAAAGGCCAGCCCAAAGAAAGGAAAGGTTGCTTTAACCAAAATCAAAGTAGCAGAATTCCTTGAAATACAGGAATTCGATGTGCATGTATGTATGTGTTTACTACATACATACAGATACGTATATGATTTAACAACACTAGGCAAAGAGCACGCAAAATTATACATTTCCACCTATGCATATTACTACTAAACCTATTATAACTTATTGAATCGTAAAATAATAAATAAATCAAATGTGAAAAAGAGAAATGTTAATATGAATTATGCAATAAATTATTAAACGAAAACAAAAGAAAAGTTTAACGATTTAAGTGTGGAAAGTTCATTTGCAATATTGTGCTGTAACACCCCGCACCGCATGAGTATCTACATACATATATCCTCATCCGCTGACGACTACTTTTACGAAGAAAAGAAGCAATGTTGCCGATGACCTGTCAGCGTTTCCATGGCAGTCAGTTCTACGTTACCGAAACGACCCGGAGTTATATCCGGCCAAGGACTGTCACTCCAGCAGCATTCCCCGTATGTAAGTATGGGGAATGTTTATGCTGATACAATAACAACAACAACAACAACATGACCTGTCAGCTATTAAATGTATGAGCATTCCCTGGCAGCCGATTCTACGTTACCGGAATAACTGAGATTTTTCCCGACGAAAGGCTGCCACCCCAGTAAACTTAGCCCTGTTTAGTGAACAGTTTATCATCACAGGAGTAATTCCATGCAGCAATCTTGCTCCAAATACTTCTCCTTAGAGCTGGTATTGAATCCAACTATGGGCCAAAGATATTCTATTGTTGCGTTTGCCATAAACGGCTCCACCGGAACGCCACCTCGGCTAGGTGCAATAAGTGCAAGACCTGTACAGGCCTTAAGTCACATAGGGAGTGGTCCACACGGTATGTGGCTCTCGTCACCAGGCTTCCATTGCCCCAATGGCTATCAAATCCCCTGATAGGCCGGAACTACTAATCGCCACCACAACCCATACCTTCACGGTAAGGAGCTTACTGGCGCAACACAACTCTTCCCTGTTAACGAGGGATGGCTATAACGTGCGCAGGCAAGATCGCGAGCGAGACAATCGTGGTGGCGTAGCGTTCATAGTCCACCACACAGTGCAGTGTCGTCTGATCGACAGCGGGGGTAGCACCTCAGAATGCTAAGGCATAGATGTTCGGCCAGGCGATGTCGAGCTCGAAATTTTTAATATTTACATACCCCCTGTCACCTGCTGCCCGGCTGGATATCATCCTGATATTGGTGCGCTTAGAGTTCAAAACCGATTGATTGTAGGTGTATTCAATGCGCATCACGAACTTTGGCATTCAAGCCTGTCAAACGATCGTAGAGGAAATCAATTGGCAGAGCAGATTGACGATTCGATATTCAGCACTGTGAACGACGACGCCCCCACCAGGGTAGAGGGCAATTGCAACAGCTCACCTGATATAACAATAGCTAGCGCTGGTTTGATAAATAGCATCACCTGGAGACCTATGCTAACGCTTGCATCAGACCACTTGCCCATTATCGTCTCTATTGAGAGACCTGCCGTCTTTGTTTCCGCGAATCACCCGTCTTATATTATCTTCAACAAAGCTAATTGGGCCAGCTTCGCGGAATTTACCGAGGACACCTTCCCCGCTCTCCCCATCCTCACCGACGTGCGCGCAGGCGAATGCGCATTCTCAGCCGCTGAGGCTCGCTTCATTCCTGCAGGAAGTATCCATTTTAGCAAACGAGCGTGGCCACCTAGGCTAGACCGATCCCGGGAATCCCCGCATAAAGGAGCTTAATTTGGCGATGCGGCAACTGGTCACCCAGCATAAGCGGACTAAATGGGAAGATCATCTGAAAACCTGCATCTTCAGTACTGAAGTGAGTAAGCTCTGGTCCCACCGTAAGGTACCTGTCGAACCAGACGGCTGTACAAACTGCCGAAGAACAGTGCGACACTTACTTTCTCCAGTGATGATGTTCAGGTGACTGGCAATAAAGCTAAATCATCCAAAACCATTGGCCCTGACGGAGTTAAAATGCTGATGCTGAAAAACATGGGTCTATTGGGAGTAGGATTCCTCACGAGGGTATTCAACCTGTCTATGGCCACTCTCATAATTTCTGACAAATAAAAAGCAGGGAAAGTGGTCCCACTACTAAAACCTGAGAAACCCGCTAACCAAGGGGAATGATACCGTCTACACATCAGCATAGCTTCGAGCGTAACTTTGTCTAGAATACTGTCTTCTTTTTTAGCAGGTTAAAGTCCTACTCATACAGAATCAACCCCTACAATATATGCCCGGCATGTGAAGGTGAGGAAAATTTTAATACGTAGAACTGGCTATCGAATAAATCGCGGCCTAAACCAAAATCGGTCTTTTAAGAACTGTGCTACTAACGTTAAACTTAGCGAAGATTTTCGATATCGTAAGCCGCACAACGCTAAGAGAAGACAGAGAATTTTCTCTCACCACGACTAAAAAAGGTCATTCAAAAATTTTCCAGATCAATCATTTAAGTAAAAAAGAATTTAATACTCAACGACATTCGAGATATCACAAAGCTCCCGCTATTTTTCCCACTGGATGATTTTCTAAACGATCGTGGGAGCCGATGGATTCAAAATAATGACAGTAAAGGCGAAGTCAAGGAGCTTCACTTTTGTTTTGGGGAAGGAAATGATTAGACACGGTAAGTATTTGAACTATTGGCCGGATATTGAGATACCGTTTTTTACTCATTTTGTTACAAAGTATGGCATATGCAGAAAAAGTGTTTCGTTTATGACTTCGCGTTTTTTTGTTTTGGTTGTGGATAGTGGTCGGTTATTACTGCTCAGTGCGACGAATTTGATCGCATTTCACCTGCCTATTAAATTTAAATTGCACATAAATAATTTTGAAATATGTGTAAGTTCCTTTTTTTTTTTAATTGCTAAAACAAACATTCCATGTTCCACTTTTTTTAATACTAAAAATTCCATACGCGCACTCCGATAATGACAACTCAGCAGCCAATACTCGGCTTTTCACTAATAAATGCAGTCAATAACAGAGCAGTGTGCAATTGGTACATTTAAGAGACAGCTTAAGTACTGGACATTAGGCAGCATAGTTCTTATTCCAAAATAATTTTAGCTTCCTTGCCATCGACATAGACCTTCAAGCCATTACGTAGACAGAAGTCGCGTTTGACATGGGCAAACAACAAATCGGTGACCAGAAATATCTGTGGAAGAAACAGTAAAATAAAAAAATGGTTTTAGTTGTAATTATGTTTGGTTTACTTGTCCTGTGGAGAAGGCCAACGTTGTACCAAAGTAGAAGTTGGCATTCGCCGAACCGGAATAAATCCATAATTGCCAAAGTGCTGGCATCATTGATAATGTCACCACGAAGAAACAGAACACCACAAAATTATGCGCCATAACTGTAATATAAAATATTAATATTTTCCAACTATTTATTATTATTCAACAAAAACCTTACATTTCCAGCAACGACGCCACAGCGGAAGTAGAGCCAAATAAAAACTTACATCACCAACACAGGGATACGAACGGAATATGGACATTAGGGCAATGAGCACTGTTGCCAATAACAATGGTTCTTTGCGTAATTTGAGTGACAATGGCACAAGGTAAAGGACGGTGGCGTTCATTTGGAATGTAATAAGGAACATCGTGCGAAAGTGTTCGAACATTTCAGTAAAGAAGTACCAAAAAAGTCCGATATTTGGCTGCAGATCACGATAGAAGAAGCTGTGAGTAAAGCAAAGCGATTAACAACATTGAATTTAGTAAAACATATCCATTACTTACATAAAACCGAGCGTGGCATCTAAGAAATTCCAGCTTTGCATTAAAGCATAGTTGACTAGAGTGATTCCAGCGCATGCAGCGACAAATAGTGCGACCACACGAATGGCACTGGATGTAGTGATTTTTGAGTGTTGTGTGAAGACCAACACAATAGGTGCAATTAGTACTAGCGGATATAAGCTGCGCATTGTTTCTAGCGCTAGGCAGAACACACAAGGCAACAAATACCGTTGCACCAAAAAATACAGTGTTAGCGCCAGCAGAAAATTGCTGAAAACTGTCGATGTTAGACCAGCGCAACTAACTAGCGTTAAAGGATTGAAAAGATAAGACAGTAACACACAACGCGGCACCACTTCCATATCAGACTCCTGCACTTGCAACTCCTCTGTACCTAAAGCAAACTCCGAACTTTGCTGCTTTTGTTCCAACAATTTGGACTGCACGAACTTTTGTGCCAATTTATATAACAGCATTGCTGTGGACAGATCCAAGAGAATGTAGAGTAGTGGCACAAAGTTGGAAAACCAGCCGAAAACACGAACGAGTAGTACTAAAACTACAGGCAACTCGTGCACCACATCGCCCGTATATGGATCTATTCCATTCTCATAGAGATATATTCCTTCTTGCACTGTGTGGGGAAAGATTACTTATTAATGAATTTTAATTACTGGTATTGAATCTGACTAACCTCGCTTGAATGAGTTTATAGGTGTTGACACTTCAACCCGTTCGCCAATCCAATGGAGACTTTGCAGATAGTAGCGTACGACACCTCCGAGCGCTAACAGCAGCACCAAGCTTTTATCCATATTCTATCTAGGAACCCAAAACTATTCTTTATACGCCGGCAAAATGTTTTCAAGACGCCAAGTGAAAAAAAAAACAAATTATGCCCACCACCAAATATGTGTAATCCACCACAGTCGGGATGGGTTTTGAAAAACATCTGAAATAACGGAGTTACCAGATGTGTAGCATGTGAAAATTATGGAAATTACGGATTGGCAGTAACAGCTTTTAAAATCCGCCGTTACTGCCAATATTGGCGTGACTGCTGAAGCAACCAGAACGTGGCATCATCAGTGAGTGAATTACTGAACAACCTATAATTCATTGTGCAGGCGAGAATTTTGTAAAAATTAGTTATACATTGTTTTTAAAATGGTTTCGTTGCGATAAGAAGAAATATTACTGTTAGATTTGGTACAATATTAAAAATCAAACAGCTTGGGTGGGAAACATCAATCGAATGAGAACGCGGAATTAACGAAATATTAATTAATAAATGAAGTAAATAACTAAATTAAACACAATATATCAATTACGTCGATAATGAACCGATCGCTGGGTTGGTTATAACCCAGACAGACGGCGGCATTAATCAGGATTACCAGCGAAGTTAATTCTGTTTAAAGTTGTAGTGTTACAGTTGGTTGTTAGGCGCAGTAGCGAACAGTTGATTTGCTTATAGGATAGTTTTGTCAGTAAAAGATGGATCGCAGGCAACAAATACGGGCAGGCAACTGATACTACGAAATAATTATTTATTTAAAAGAATCTTAAATTGCAATTGCTGAAACTGACCCGAAATATCAAAAGAATTAATTTAATTTTAATTAGTGCAAACTAGCATTTCATCCAGTCTTTCTTGTTCTTCTCTTTAAAAGTTTTATTATTTTTCATTAACAATAAATATTAGTTGTCATTTTTCGGCAATTTCGGCATCGACAATTCCCATAATCCGCTTAAATTATGAGGATTAAGTATAGTTGTTAACCCACATTAGTTGTAGATCTAATTCTGCTAAATTTTAGCTGATTACAGCGTTAAGCTCTTATCACGTTTTTTGTGCATGCAGGAGGAATAATGAAGTCAAAATGCCTAAAAGCCTTGATTAACATCGCAGTAGCAAAAGGCCGTTGTAGGAAAAAGCCCTAGTTATTACAAATGGTAGAACCAGATGTTGGGCGGTCGCCGTAGCCGAATGGGTTGGTGTGTGAATACCATTCGGAATTCACAGAGAGAACGTAGGTTCGAATCTCAGTGAAACACCAAAAAAAATTAAGAAAAACATTTTTCTGATAGCGGTCGCCCCTCGGCAGGCAATGGCAAACCTCCGAGGGTATTTCTGCCATGAAAAAAGCTACTCATAAAATTATCTGCCGTTTGGAGTAGGCTTGAAACTGTAAGTCCCTCCATTTGTGGAACAAGATCAAGACGCACACCACAAATAGGAGGAGGAGCTCGGCCAAATACCCAAAAAGGATGTACGCGCCAATTATATATACATATGTAGAACCAGATGGTGTCGGAAAACCATATTTAAAAAATGCATCTCTATTTGTGCCAAAAACGTATATCCATTTCAAATACATCGTTTGTTTTTGCACCTTGACAATTTATAAATTAACTATCAAAACGAATCAGAAATAAAAGAGTGGAAACTTTATGGAATTCTTTATAATTCAGGTATTCTTTGCTCTGAAGCGCTGAGAGCTTAAATAATGAATTTAACTAACTTACTAATATAGGAGTCTGGCACCACCAATATTCAATTTTTGTGTGGCAGTTCGGGTGTCTAAAATTATTGTGAATGGTCGCTTGAAAAGAAGCAGTTTTATTTACATCTTCTATGGTACATTTTTGCGCTGTGATTTCTTTAAATAATTTTAAATAAAAACAATATTAGTTGATTTGCTTACAATGGCCAGCGTTAAAGAAGGCCTTCTTCGCGAGAATGAAACATTTAGTGAAATCTCTAAAGAGTTCAATGAAATTACCGATGATCCGACACAATTTTTACTTGTGTAAGTAATGCACGTGGTGCACAAATATACAAAAACAAAATAATCTCTTTACTAAAATTTTTAGTGTTCCAACGACGAAGCAGGAGCGGATAAAATCTTTGCTGCAGAAAACATACCAAGCCTGTGTAAGAAATGATGAAACAACTAAAAAAGCGCCAGAAATATTGCCGGAGTTGTTCTTGGAGGACATGGATGAAGAACAGATTTGGCAACAGTTAGAACTGCGCAACAACACAATCATTTCAGCTATGGTAGAAAATGCATCAAAGCTACTGTCATTGCGGGAAGAAAAACTTGAGGTACGTTTGGATGAAGGCGAAAATGAAGAATCGGTTGAAGAGGATTTGGTGGAGAGTGAGAATGAAGCAAAAGATAATTCCGGCGTTCACGACTTGTTTAGTGCTGAGGATGATGATGAATTCGAGGAGCAAAATGTCGTTCAGCAAGAGAAAGAACATAGAAACAAGAGAAAGATCCGTCCCTCTATAGTAGACGATAAATTCTTTAAATTGAGTGAAATGGAATCATTTCTGGAAGAAGAAGACGCTAAAGAGATGCGCCGTAAGAAGAGCAAAACTAATAATTCCATCGATGCTGGTGTTGACTTCTTTGATGAGAATTTGGGTATAGAAGGCGATGATGATAGTGAAGATGAAAATCCAACATACAAAGACTTTTTTGATGAAGCTGGCGAAGATGAGGAAGAAATAAAAAAAGAAGATAGGCGGAATAAACAGAAAGATCATTTCGCAGATGCGCCAAGTGGTGACGAGGTAGAAGATATGGAGGAAGATGAAGATCTAAACGCCGAAGAAGGAGAAGAGGAGGAAGACGATGATATTGAGCAAAAAGATGATGAAAATGGTGATAGCGATAATGAAAGCCTTACTACCAAAGGAGCTCTACAACCCGCCTCTTCAGGTTCGGATGATGATACGGACGATGAAGCGAATGATAAAAAGGGGCAGCCACAATCTTCGTTTGAAATACGGCAGTCACGTTTGCAGCAACGTATACGCGAATATGAGACAGAAGTGCTGGGCGAAAAGACCTGGCAATTGAGAGGAGAAGTCCAAGCTGCTAGCAGACCAGCAAATTCACTGCTAGAGGAGGTGCTTGAATTCGAGTCAACTGTGCGACCAGCCCCCATTATCACTGAACAGACAACGCGCTGCTTGGAGGATATAATAAAACAACGCATTAAAGACCAAGCGTGGGATGATCCACAACCCAAAATAAAACCTGTGCAAACTCCACACGAACTACGAAAGCAATTAATATTGGACCAAGACAAGTCCAAAGAATCGCTAGCTCAAGTATACGAGAAAGAATATCAAAAAGAGATGAATAAATTGGATCCGAATCGGGGCGATACAGCTGAGGAGGAATCCAAAGAGCACAAGGAAATCAAAGATCTTATGCGTTCGTTATTCGTTAAATTGGATGCACTATCCAATTTCCATTTCACACCGAAACCGGTCGCGCCAGAGGCTAGAATTATAACAAACACACCAGCGGTGGCAATGGAAGAGGTGGCTCCTGTGGCGGTTAGTGATGCCAAATTACTTGCGCCCAAAGAAGTATACCGCGGACCTAAGAATGAATTAGTCGGCAAAACGGAACGTAACCGCACAGACAAGAATCGCGAGCGACGCAAGAAGAAGCAGAAACAACGTGCCATCAACCAGATATTGGATGAGAAGAGCAAGAAAAAGCAGGAGCTGGGCATAGCGCCCACCAAGAAAGAGGAAAGCGCCAAGCTGCTAAAGTCGCTAACAAGACATCGCAATGTCGAAAAGGTAAATTTAAGCAATTGTTTTTTGTTTTTAGTTTTTTCATTAAACAAAAATATTTAATTTTTAACTTGCAGTTGAACACAACCAGCGACGATCAGCGCGCATTGAAGTCGTCCAAGTCGTTCTTCTCCAAATTGCAGGATACAACCAGCGTCGCGGGCAAAGCGGCCATGGCAGTAAAAGCGAAGAACCAGAAATCCGTTGGGAAAGCACTAACAGCGAAAAAAGTGAAACTGTAATACGTATTATTACGGACTTTGTTAGAAATAAAAAGTTGGTTTTATTATATTATAATACATGCGTATGAGTTGCACGCACATGCATACATATTTGTTGGGCCACATGCGTAAACAAATTCTACAGGATATTCGTATTAGTGAACTCTCATTTTCAGTACGTTGTTGTTTTTGCCAAGTTTTAGTTCTTAAACTGACGTCAACATTCGTCATATTCATTTGTAATGTAGCAATTTTATGCTGTGCCCAAAGTCACGTGCCACCGCAATTAGGCTGCGTCCACAAGAGAACTGAGTGATGCGCGCGCCGGTAAACTCGGCAACGGCAAAGTTACTTTTGCTGAATCAATGTGATTGTGTGAGTGAATATCAGTGCATTGTGTTAGTTGGAAGCCGCATGGGGGAACCGCTGTTAGAAACAGCAGATCATCAACTTAAATATTCTTGTTTTTTTTAGCTATCGCACACTTCTATGTGGAATTTGCAAAAAAAAAGGCCATAGGGGTCGGAAAACTATGCGCGCGTGTCATGCAGAAATAAAATTGGCATGCGAAAATAATATACAGCTATCTACTTATTCTATTGTAGAAGGGTAGCAGAAATCGAAAATTGCGTTCTTAGAGCCACATGCGTTGAAAATTGGCGGAGAAAAGGATTGTGCGTGGGTTGGCATATGTATATAGCAATGAAAATATACAAGCGTATGTGTGTTTGTATGTATATGGGAAACCAAGTTAAACCGCTGCCCGAACATATTTACTTAATGATTTTAATTTGAAGAGGTAATAGATGAATTGAAATAAAAACAGAAGTGGAAAATCCACGTCAAAGCGACGCTTTCTTATGTAAGTATACAGGATCCGGCTCGCGAAGTGTAACCAATTAAAAAGGCCATACATTTAGTTTGGAAAATTACTTTTATTCAATTCAAAGAGGCATGGGTAGTGTCACAAAGCGATGCAGCCGCTCTTGAGGTGCTCGAGAGAAAAGCTGTGCGCGTTGGCGAAGAATACCGTTCAAGAATGAACCACGAGCTGTATGAGCTCTACGCCGACATTGACGTAGTTTAACGCATCGCCATCCAACGCCTGCGTTGGCTAGGGCATGTCGTGGGTATGGATGAAGAAGCTCCAGCAAAGAAGGTGTTCGAGGGCGAAGTCCAAGGGAGCCGACGAAGAGGAAGACCATTGCTCCGGTGGAAAGACCAGGTGGAGGAAACCCTATGCTCGCTTGGTGTACAGAATTGGAGAAGGCGCGCGCGGAGCAGAGGCGCCTGGAGAGAGCTTTTGAGGTCGGCCGTAACTCGGTAACGGGTTGATATGGCCACCTAAGTAAGTAAGTAAGCAATTCAAAGTAAAAAATGATGGAAAATAATACAAAATTAAGAATCAATTTACTTTTGCTCGATTTGACCACCTTTTGTCTTGAATATGGCCTTGAGACCGTCCAGAAACGAATCGGCAGCTGTCTGAATGTGATTTGCAGGTATTTTGGTCCACTCGCGGGCAATGGCTTTTTTCAGCGACTCGAGACTAGTTAATCTTTTGGGTCGGACCTTGCTCTCCAAAATGGCCTAAAGAGAATAATCCATCGGATTCCCGTCTGGTGAACTTGAGAGCCACTGTGTGGACGTTATGAAGTTCGGAACGTTGTTTTTAGCTACTCTTGGTTCACTCGAGCTTTGTGAGACGATGCCGAGTTCTGTTGAAAAGTCCATGGTCTGCCACCGAAATGTTTGCCTGCCAACGGCTTCAAAGCAAACTCCAGAATACTTTCCCGATAATATTTCGCATTTACCTTGACGCCAGGCTCGATGAAAACGATTGGAGAGTGCCCATCTGCGGTTATAGCGGCCCAAACCATTACCTGTGGCGGGTACTGCTTCCTAGTGGCCAATCGATGATTCAAATTCTCGTATGAATGGCCGGTCAAATAAACCCTATCGTTTTGGGAGTTTACGGATTGCTCACTTTGAAAATTTTTCTCGTCAGAAAGCACAATGTTCGGAAATTGACCGCTTTCGGCCAAGCGAAACAACTCCTTCGCTCTCCCAAGTCTGACTTGTTGCTGCTTTGGTGTGAGATCATGCTCATGGATCGTGTACGGCTTAACTTTGAGATCATTTTTCTGTATGCGACGGATGCTACGGTTAGATATTTTCAATTTTTCCGCCATTTGATTGGCACTTCGTCTGGGATTTCGCTCAAGGCGCTTATTCATTTTTTGAAATCTATTACTGATTTTCTTTTTTGGAGTTTACTCTCGGCAATATGGTTCCGTGCGCTTGTGAACAATACTCTGGACTGTCATTTAGCCAAATAACAGACAGCTGATGCCCGTCCATCAGTTGCGTGAGCGGTCCAAAGTTGGTAAGACTTCGGGCGCCGGACCCTGTAATATAATCTAATGTAATCAACTTTTTTTTATAGAAACAGCCCATGATTCAATAATAGATCTGTTCATGTAAAAATTATCCAGTAACGTTCCAGTAACTTAATTTCCGGGAATTCGCTCTCAAAGAGGAAAATATCAAAAAAGTACATGAACGCAGAATCATTAACAATTGCCAAGTTTTACGAACAGCTGATTAAATTGTTGGCGGGAAACATCAAAAAAAGTAAAAAAAAACCAGATCAGTTGAGCTACTTACAATCCTTCTAACTACGTCGAGCAATCTTCTAAGGTTGACAAAATCCTAGCTCTCGAACTTTGTAGGCGTTCTCACAGGACATTGACCGCGAGGTGTGCATGCTGTGAGACTTGGAATTACCTCAAGTCCTTTTTGCGTCGGATGCAGAGAAGATGAGGTGGAATCAACTCAGCACCTTCTCCTTAAAAGGCGATGTCAAGGGCTGTTCAAACTGCTTGGGAATAAAACTTATGTCACATTGTCTAAAGACATGGGAACGTATCCTCGACGTACGCATTACCAAGCAACTAGTTCGGTTTCGTGAGTAGGAAGTCGACTGTTGATGCTATCTACATTTTTCGTACGGTCATAGAAAAACACCGATTAAATAAAGAAAATCTGTTTAGAGTCTTTATTGACCTCGAAAAGGCGTTCGACCGCATGCCTAGAAACTCGTTTGAACGACATGAAGCAAGCACCTGATCCCGGAAACCATCATTAAACATGTCATTGATACCTACCATCGAGTAACTCCTCAGGTAAAATGTGCGAGTGGACTGATCTACCATAAAGCTTCTCTTTAATCTGGTGACGGACTTCCTTACGCGGGAAATCCAAGGCAACCTCCCTTGTACACTGCTGTATGCTGACGATGTAGCCCTTCTCGTACGCGACAAAGCCATCCTCCAAGAAAGTCTGAGGCGGTGGGTTACCTTCCATGAGTCGACTTGGATACAAGTAAGCCGCACAAAGCCCAAAGCAATCGAGTTTAATTTTGCCACAACGAGTTGTGAGAGTCCAGCTTTTACAATAAATAGTGTGCGCCTTCAAATTTGTTGATAGTTTTAAGTATGATACTTTAAGTATTTGGGCTGGCATGTCAGCGAAGATGGCGCCTTAGAATGAGAAATTGCTCACTGAATTCAATATGGATGGCAAAGCTGCAGAGCAACCTTCGAAGTCTTGTGCGACAAGAAAGTTCCGCAAAAATTAAAATGAAGAATTTACAAAAGCTTGAAAAGTCCGGGAATGGCAAATGCATCCGACTAGGCTATATATACCATGTAAACTAGAACTGAAACTGCACGCGGCAGAAAAGCGGATGCTGAGACGGGTCTGCGGCCTTACACTGCTGGACAAGATTCAAAACACCTTTATTCTTGGTAGCAATAAAGTTGCTCAGTCATGTTATGAGAAGACCAAAGAATCACGGCGTTCTTGCGCATCTTCTCCATATACAATTTTTTTTTAACATTCGTTTTATGGAAGAGAATGCAAATACCAAACTTGAATGGAAAGTTTTGTAAACTGCATACCCTGAGTTTGTCTAAAAATTTTAATTAAAAAGTTTGATGTTTTGATGGAAATTTTTTCGACATCAAAAATTGAAAAAAAAAAAACAACGAAAAAGAAGTGATTGCACAAATACGCACCATAAATATTTAGTATTAGTATTAGTACTCGTACCTACATCTTAATTATTCTTACACTCACTAAACCATATGATTCGAATTCAACATCGAGCCGCTATCTGCCGCTGCCTTCCTTTTCATTAATTTCTGCTGATATGTTGGTTTCCATATTGTCGACTATTATAGTTTTTTCCTCATTAGTGGCACATACGAACTCACATAATAAATTTTTAATCAATTGATTTTGAAAATCCAACTATGGACTCTGGCGACTGGCTGCGATGATTGTAGGGAAAACCAAGCGCATTCGTCTTTATTGTAGTCGTAAAAGGCGTCAGCATTAATGTGTAATAAAACTTATTGAGTTTGCTGGTTAAAAATAAACATACATATGAAGATATGAATATGCAATTTACTCGAAGATTAACCCAGCAGGAGGTATCAGCAATTTAGAGCTAGTGCCGCAGTACAGCTACGATTAGTTCGCCAACCTTTTCTTTTTTATGCAAAAAATGTGTAATGCGTCTAACCTACTTTTTCGGTTATTAGTTTGTGTTTGTTTAGGCGGGCTGCTCTCATCAAGAGTTCAGAAGAAGGCTTCTTTAGCTTTACCTCAACCTTAGACCCTTCCTATTATTTGGCGATTCCAAACAGTAGCTGCAACGGAAATGGGCCTAACTTATTCAGGTCCTTCAAGAAATGGCTCCGCATAAATCTGAAGCGCATTGTTCAAAGTGCAGGGCGTTTGCACAGGAAATATAACTCTTCCTCGACTGTACTTTCTTCTACAGTAATCGTTATGAGGCCAATTTCAAATTGATGGCCATACACCTAATAGTCCAGTGCATCATTTGTATTGATTGTTGGCCAAAGTGAACGCAATACTCTCCAGATATCCAGGATAGTTTCCATGATGTTAGTAGTTATTGTAGTATTTTCTTCGGGCGTTAGGAATCATTACTTAGTTCAATGGATAGAAAACTAATCTGTTTAGTGCAGATAGGGTTTCTGTTGAAGTGGGTGCCTTTTCCCACATAGCTCGACTCCATCTGAGAGGGGCTCTGTGGCTTTTCTTCTTCATGATAGCGTCCACGAAAGTCATTGTAAGGGACCGCAAGGCATTTGAAATATCTCGAGGCAAAAATGTGAGCTGCTAGTCGCCCCCTGACCATAGTTAGTTCTCTCCGAGTAGCGATTTTCTTAGGATCCGCTCGAACCGTCTTTGGTTTGGATGTGTTGTTAGTACTAAGTAGCACTAACTGGGATCTGTGGTTTTTATTAAGCATTCCCTAATGATGATACA
Source organism: Anastrepha ludens (assembly GCF_028408465.1). Classification (NCBI taxonomy): domain Eukaryota; kingdom Metazoa; phylum Arthropoda; class Insecta; order Diptera; family Tephritidae; genus Anastrepha; species Anastrepha ludens. Next base: position 24,995,845 of record NC_071501.1, on the reverse strand, counting down.
GGGTCCGACACTCGAAGTGTACCCAACTTTAGACCGCTCGCGCAGCTGATGTACGGGCATCAGCTTAAAGTAAATAAAGTTTTTGTGCACCGCACCATTACTCGTTACAATGATACTGGTAGCATCGCGAAACGTCATGGAGATGGTCATCAAAAGGCAGCAACATCACGTGAAAAGGTGCAAAAAGTGAAGAAGTGACTTGAGCGAAATCTCCGATGAAGTGCCAATCAAATGGCGAAAGAACTGAAAATATCTGACCGTAGCATCCGTCGCATACTGAATTGATCTCAAAGTCAAGCCTTACAAGATCCAAAAGGCGCATGATCTCACACCAAAGATGCAACAAGTAAGACTTGAGAGAGCGAAGGAGCTGCTTTGCTTGGCCGAAAGCGGTCGATTTCCGAACATTGTGTTTTGTGATTTTGATTTTTGATTTTGTGAAAATTTTTCAAATTGAGCAATTCGTAAATTCCCAGAACGATAGGGTTTATTTAATCGACCGTTCATACGAGAATTTGAGTCATCGATTCGCCACGCGGAGGCAGCACCCGTCACCGGTAATGGTTTGGACCGCTATAACCGCAGTTGGGCGCTCTCCAATCGTATTCATCGAGCCTGGCGTCAAGGTAAATGCGAAATATTATCGGGAAAGTATTCTGGAGTTTGCTTTGAAGCCATGAGCAGACAAACATTTCGGTAGCAGACCATGGACGTTTCAACAGAACTCGACACCATCTCAAAAAGCTCGAGCGAACCAAGAGTGGCTAAAAAACAACTTTCCGAACTTCATAACGTCCACACAGTTGTTCTCAAATTCACCAGACGGCATTAATCTCTATGGGCCATTTTGGAGAGCGAGGTCTGAACTAAAAGATGCACCAGTCTCGAAGAGCTGAAAAAAGCCATTGCCCGCGAGTGGGCCAAAATACCTGCAAGTCACATTCGGACAGCTTGCTCGTTTCGTTTCTGGACCTTCTCAAGGCCATAGACAAGGCAAAAGGTGGTCATATCGAGCAAAATTAAACTGAGTCTTAATTTTGTATTATTTTCACACACTTTTTACTGTGAATTGAATAAAAGTAATTTTCCAAAAAAAGTTTATGGCCTTTTTAATTGGTTACACTTCGAGTGCCGGACCCTCTAGTAGCTGGATGCGAGTGGGATACCTAATACTCTCAGGTCAGTAAAACTAGTATGGAAGTACCATTACTTTTAAGCTCATCTGCCTCGTCTAGTATAGAGCGGAAGACGGGAGCCATTTGAATCATTAGTTGTTCAAAGTATAGATTACCGTGAGCTTTGTTCTCCACCCTTCTTCCATCCATATGGAACTGAATGGATTTGTCGGTTCGTAAAGTTACTTCGGTCTATAAATATGTGAAACCTCTTGAAGAAGATGAGCACTGGCTTTAAGTATGTAGTTCGATATGTGTTGTAGGCTGGGTGCTGATAATTTGACACCTTCGAGCTTCGTTCCAGCCTTTTAGTTGTTGTAGCCCTTGGAAAGCCTTGCTTTGTACAGAATCTCCCATGCCGCCACTGCATAAGTGTAATATAACTTTATTTACTTAAGATCGTAGAAAGAAAGCGGAGTTAGATGTGAAGTTTGAAATCACGCATTCGTCGGTGATTTTGGACAGTTTTTGTCTAAGTACCGATATGCATAGTTGATGGCACAATGCTCAAAAAGTTAACATCGTGAACGTTTCACTGGAGGCTCAGTAACTTCTTATAAAAGTTAGAAGCCTAAGAAGTATGTGCTCAATGGAAATCCCAATTTGTAAGACGACTCTTTGCTATCAACATATTTCTACTATCAACATATTTAACCCTTTTGGATCATTCGACGGGATAATTCACGCACAAAAACTCTTTCTTATCACCAAGAACGGAATAATCCACAATAAATAATTTTAGTATTCCTGTAACATTATTTTTCATTAGAACAAATAGTAAACGTTTTGCGGACGCAAGGTATTATGGCGGTAAAGTATTTTGAGTAGGTACAACGCGCATTTCGAACGGTGATGCAAAAGGGTTAATAATTCCTGTCCGACGAATGCCATTATTGGAGACTAATTTCATATGAAGAACTCTAGTCAACCCATGAGATCTTCATGACGCTAATGCAAGAGAATTTTGGAAATTGTAACAGGGTAAAGCCCTCCATCGCATAGAAGAAGGGGTTGGTGTGTGACTACCATTTGGTTTTGCCCGAGGTCGAAACCTTTAGTGGGCACGAAGCACCAAAATTGTAGAAAATGCTGCTTTATAACAGCGTATTTTTGCCAACAAACGATGTAAGCGCCAATTACATATATATATAAACTCTTCCTGGTCCAAAATGGAATACGCCAATATATGCATACATAAGTCACAAGGATGGTTCCATGTGTAGAAGTCCACGCAAGTGGGGAAAGTTACTGATCGCCATTCACTTGGGAGTGGTCAGGACGATTCTTCTACATATGGTCCAAGCAGCTCACAACGTCCGGGATTAGCCCACGTATCCTCTGGTTAGCTTCCGAACACCCGTCCGGGAGTGAGCTAAAGTGAGAAGGCGAAGCATCCCAGCATAGCTGGTTGTGCGCTGGGTTTGGGATCCGCCACTTAAAAAGCCCCCCCAATGAAAACAGCAACAAAGCCTCGGATGAGAACTTCCAACACTGATGACGATCCCTGCAAACGAAATAAGGAATACGATTTGAGGGCATGCACCTGGAATGTCCGGTCCCTTAATGGGGAAGGTGCCTCTGCCCGGCTGGTTGATGTCCTCGTGAGAGTAAAGGCTGACATCACTGCCATCCAAGAGATGCGATGGACGGGGCAAGGTAAGAAAAACATAGGACCTTGCGACGTCTAGTACAGCTGCCATGTAAAAGAGCGCAAATTCGGTGTCGGATTTGTTGTGGGAGAGAGACTTCGTCGCCAAGTACTGTCGTTCACTCCGGTGGACGAGCGTCTCGCAATAATCCGCATCAAAGCGCGATTTTTTAACATCTCGCTAATTTGCGCCCACGCCCCGACGGAAGAGAAGGACGATGCGACCAAGGATTCTTTCTATGAGCGCTTGGAACGTTCCTATGAGCGCTGCCTCCGCCACGACATTAAAATCGTGCTTGGCGACTTCAACGCCAGGGTGGGCAAGGAGGGAATTTTTGGTCCCACAGTCGGAAAATTCAGCCTGCACAACGAAACATCCGGTAACGGACAGAGGCTGATCGACTTCGCTGGGGCCCGAAACATGGTAGTCTGCAGCACCAGATTCCAGCATAAAAAGATACACCAAGCTACCTGGCTGTCTCCTGATCGAAAAACGCGAAACCAGATCGATCATGTTGTGATAGATGGAAGACACGCTTCTAGTGTATTAGATGTACGTACGATCCGAGGAGCCAACATCGACTCGGATCATTACCTTGTTGCAGCCAAACTGCGCACACGCCTCTGTGCAGCAAAAAACGTACATCTACCTACGCAAAGAATGTTCGACATCGAAAAGCTGCAATCACAACAGACAGTCAGAAGATTCGCCACTCGACTCTCACTCCTGCTCTCGGAGAGCACTGCCCAACACACCGGCATGCGCGAGCAATGGAGCAACATTTCTCATTCCCTACGTACCGCCGAAGAAGAAATCGGATTCCGGCGAGCCCGAAAAAACAATTGGTACGACGAGGAATGTCATGCTGCCGCCGAAAGAAAAGATGCCGCCTATAGAGCCACGCTGCGATCGGGCGCAACGCGAGCCATGTGGGATCGCTACAGAGAGCTGAAAAAGGAAGAGAGACGTATTATCCGACAGAAGAAACGAGAGGCCGAAATACGTGAGGGCGAGGAGCTTGAGATGCTGGCCAATAGGAACAACGCCCGAAAATTCTACCAGAAAGTTCGGCGGCTTACAGAAGGTTTTAAGACCGGGGCGTTGTCCTGTAAGAACAAAGACGGCGATCTGGTGACTGACGTACAGAGCAATCTTAAATTATGGAGGGAACACTTCTCGAACCTGTTAAACGGTGACAGCTGCGCATGTCATAGAGAATGTGAAGATCCCGATACCCCAATCGTTGACGACGGAATTGTCGTTCCGTTACCCGACCATGACGAGGTGAGAATAGCGATAACGCGGCTAAAGAACAACAAAGCCGCGGGCGCCGACGGAGCTGGTAAGGTGCATGCATCAGCTCCTATGCAAAATATGGTCGGATGAAAGCATGCCTGCCGATTGGAATTTAAGTATGCTCTGCCCAATCCATAAGAAGGGCGATCCTGCAATTTGTGCCAATTACCGCGGGATTAGTCTTCTAAATATCGCCTATAAGGTTCTAGCGAGCGTATTGTGTGAAAGGCTGAAGCCCACCGTCAACCAGCTGATTGGACCTTATCAGTGTGGCTTCAGACCTGGAAAGTCTACCATCGACCAAATATTCACAATACGCCAAATCTTGGAAAAGACCCATGAAAGGAGAATCGACACACACCATCTTTTCGTCGACTTCAAAGCTGCATTCGACAGTACGGAAAGGAGTTACCTGTATGCCGCTATGTCTGAATTTGGTATCCCCGCAAAACTAATACGGCTATGTAAGATGACGTTGCTCAACACCAGCAGCGCTGTCAGAATTGGGAAGGACCTCTCCGAGCCGTTTGATACCAAACGAGGTTTCAGACAGGGTGACTCGCTGTCGTGTGACTTCTTTAACCTGATGTTGGAGAGCATCGTACGAGCCGCAGAACTTAATCGCTCAGGCACAATATTTTATAAGAGCGTACAATTGTTGGCGTATGCCGATGATATTGATATCATCGGCCTTAACAACCGCGCTGTTAGTTCTGCCTTCTCCAAACTGGATAAAGAGGCAAAGCGAATGGGTCTAGTGGTGATCGAGAACAAAACGAAGTACCTCCTGTCTTCAAACAAACAGTCGTCGCACTCGCGTATTGGCACCCACGTCACTGTTGACAGTTATAATTTCGAGGTTGTAAAAGACTTCGTTTATTTAGGAACCAGCATTAACACCGATAACAATGTCAGCCTTGAAATCCAACGTAGAATCTCTCTTGCCAACAAGTGCTACTTTGGACTAAGTAGGCAACTGAGCAGTAAAGTCCTCTCTCGACGAACAAAACTAACACTCTACAAGACTCTCATCATGCCCGTCCTAACTTATGGCGCAGAAGCTTGGACGATGACAACATCCGATGAAGCGACGCTTGGAGTGTTCGAGAGAAAGATTCTGCGTAAGATTTTTGGACCTTTGCACGTTGGCAACGGCGAATATCGCAGGCGATGGAACGATGAGCTGTATGAGCTTTACGACGACATAGACATAGCGCAACGAATAAAGATCCAGCGGCTTCGTTGGCTGGGTCATGTCGTCCGAATGGATTCAAACGCTCCGGCTTTGAAAGTATTCGATGCGGTACCAGCTGGAGGTAGCAGAGGAAGAGGAAGGCCTCCTCTGCGTTGGAAAGATCAGGTGGAGAAGGACTTGGCTTCACTTGGTGTGTCCAATTGGCGCCGGTTAGCACGAGAGAGAAACGACTGGCGCGCTTTGTTAAGCTCGGCCAAAATCGCGTAAGCGGTTATCGCGCCAATTAAGAAGAAGAGAGAAGTCACATTTTTAGCGGATTCCGGCAAGATAGTAACTACGCCTTTATATGCGTCTTTAAGTTAACTTATCTAACATCCCTTGGCCTTGGTTCGACATCGAAAAAATATGTTTCAAGGTTCTTAAATAAGATTGATTTTTACTCCTTCGACTGGTAACAAATTAGACAATTACAGACTAGTTCACATTTGTCGAATCGTCTCTAGTTTTGAGTCAGGAATTTGCTCATTATATAAAAAAATATGTGCACACCCAATACTAATGAAAGTAGGTAAATGTTTATGCATTTTTTCACAAGGGCGTAATGCTATTATTATGTATTACTTTCGCTCTACTTCCAACTACAACACATTCAAATGTACTTACGTAGATGTACGAGTATGTATGATGGAAATATTTTTATTTTAGAAATATTAAATTGCTTTTTCACAGAAGGAAAGCAACATCTAGCAATATTTAAAAAAAAATTGAGTCAGGAAATGAGCTCTTGAGAGATCCTTTGCCGTTGTATCAAGTCTAGCTTATTATGGATCACATTTGGAGCCTCAGCAACTAATAATCTGTTACTTAACTTGCAACCGAATGGTAGGTAGTCGTTTTTTAATAACAATTTTTGGGGTAGGAATTGTAAAGTTAGTATGATTTAAAATCACAATGCATATATTAGTCACTTGCTTCAGCAAACCAGCAAAGCCAACTATAGTCAAAACATAAGAAAAATTGTGTTCGAACTTTTTGAATGGTTATTAAAATAAATCTTTACGAAAAATCAAAGCAGTTGACAGCGACATAAATATAAACATGTATATTAAAAAAGGTAAGAAAAATGTTCAATCAAGTACTTCATAACTACCATTTATTTGCTATCCGTAATGTGATATTTTATTAAAAAAAATAGGTTGAAAAAAGGTGGCAACCCTATTCCAAAATATTTCTTAATTAAAGCTATAAAAATAACTTTAATTGTATATACATATTGAGATATATTCTTATAAAAACACAACAGACAAAAAGCGAGGTGGCAACCCTATTCAAAAATATTTCTGAATTAATGCTGGCAAAAATAATTTTAGTTTGATATACATATTGAGATATATTCTTATAAAAACACAATAGACAGAAAGCGAGGTGGCAACCCTATTCAAAAATATTTCTGAATTAATGCTGGCAAAAATAATTTTAGTTTGATATACATATTGAGATATATTCTTATAAAAACACAATAGACAGAAAGCGAGTTGGCAACCCTATTGAATTGAGGGGGTCAAAACAAACTTCACTTGATATCCCTATTATGATATTTTATAATGTAGTATTATAGTAATTGCTTCAAAAATAAAATATTATTTAAGTATAAAATTTAGTTCAAATTTTTTTAAACATGTGCCAAGAATTGCTCCATTTAAACAGTTTTATCTGCTTTCAGAAATAATGGAACTGTCTGCAAACATAAAAGACATTGAATTTTTCAAAAGGGATTCCATCTTGTTTCAAGTATATTTTTTTACTTAAAATATCATTATGTGGACAGGAAATTAAAGTTTTTTCATAATATAATTTATACACATTATCTTTATTTCTACAACGTTTTTATGCTTATTTGTGTCTATATTTCTATTCAATTCTTTATCTGTTTTGCTTTGCTTTTATCTCTACTGCAACCTTTATTCTTATTATTTTCACATCTGATTTTTAACTGCTCTTTGTCGTTATTTCAAGTATTTAAACTAACCTTCATCTTTACCTTTATTTTAGGTGGCCTTATTTTTATTTTTAATTATACCTTTTACCTTTTCTTCTTCTAGATGCTCACCTTTATCTTGATCCTTGCATTTGTCTTAATCTAAATGTTACTCTTAAACCACTGCTTAATATGCTTCTTTAATTCAGTACCAATATTAAAGCATACATTTAGGAGACATATATACTTATATACATATATACTGTACATGGCTCTTGTATTAGTCATTTTTGAATTGATTTTTTGCTTTATAGAATTTGCTTTGCTTTATTTAGAATTTGATTAATTTGCTTCCTTTCTGCAGCAAAATACCTTTCGAAAAGAGTTGTGAAGAAAGCTGGTGGAATCAAGAAAAAATTAACAAAGCAAAATGTGTGCTGAAAGTGTAAAAAATTTGTATGAATAGTGAAGTTTTTATTTGCGTTTGTGCATAAGACCAAGAAAAATAGGGGAAAAGTCTGATTCTTGCTTCATCTCACCATATACGACTACTTGCGCGGACCGATCTAAGCCGCTAAACAAAGCCCGCTTTAAAACCTTATGCCCACTTAATTTTTTATTGCTTTGCCACAGAAATGTTTCAATAAGCCAGCCGGAAAATGGAGAGTCCAAAGCCGCTATTATAGACATATGTAGATATATGTAGATATGTGATTGTGGTGACGTGTGCCAAGCGAATCATTTTATGATACATGCGCTTAAGCATTAAGTTATAACTTCCGATGTTGGCTTTGGTGCGCTGTACATAAACTACCCATAACCACTTATTTGTGACTACTTTTTTGATTAAAACCAATAAAAATGATGACTTTTATATTTTTGGCGATTATTGATCATTGGCATTTAAGTTCTCAATTATCTTTCGATGCCGCGGCGACGCTGATTTAGTCAACACGCGCACGCCAGGTCGTATGAGTGATGTGACGACACAAACATTCTAATAAATGGTTTTCATGGCTTTGTGTTGTTGATATGTACTATTCCATCTTTAGCTTGGCGCTCAACACTGTCACGTATCATTGACACGGACTCATTAGAGCCCCCTTAATGTGCACTAAATAAGCCACAATCTGCTTGCTAATGCCACAAGCTTTTTATTGTTGAGCGGCTATTTTCGGCAAGAATAGCGGCATTAAGCACCGAAACAACAACTTGATATGCTACTGTGCATATGCTGGATGTTATCGTGATGCATCCCTGTATGTGTGTGCGTGGCATTTTTAGTAGGCTTGTTTGTTAGCCTATGTACGTAGGAGAAATTCGTGTAATGTAAAACATTGTAATGCTTTTATGCTAGACTGACTTAACAACTACCGCGTGCACAAAGGTCGCGGATAGAAATTCGGGAGTTGTTCATACTTGGCACACAGATTTGACCAGCAACAGCCGAGTAGCAAGGAAATAGGAAGAAGCTTTAAATTTACCACGAAAAACGTACTAATTTCCTTACCATCATTTAAAGAGTGCTTTTAGGCTGAGAATTTGCTGAGCAGATAAATTTGAACTAGCAGTGCTGTATGTGTGTGAGTGTGCGTAAATTGATTAGTTTATTTGTTTGACTCTATCTTACTTTAAGGGGGCACACCCAGCGCTAGTCCTGCGGCTTCTTTATCATTTTTCGCCTGACATACATACATACATATATATACCTAGAAGCGCCGTTTATATGTACCACAGAAAACAACAATAAAACGAATACGAAATGGAAAAAAAGTTGCTTAATTATGAACAGAACAGGCAGAGTTAATTATCATGCAAATGTGAATTAACCGGCTGAATGTGCAAATGTGTGCGTAAGGTAATGAAAATGCGATACGTAAATCACAAAGCAAAAAGAAATAATAAAATATGTATACAGTTGCAGGTAAGAAATTACAGATAGGTGGAAAGCTTGTATTGAAGGGGTTGCAGGCTTTAAGGGGGGAAACCGGTTTAGAAGGCCGAAATTTCTGTGTTTTTCGTAAATTTTTTTAACAAGAAAAGAATGATCAGAATTTGTTTAAACTTACAGGGTATTTTATTAATATTTTAAAGTATATTTTTACATTTTTCAAACTATTTCCGCCGGAAATAGTGGCATTAGAGCATGCTGTTCACGGACGATCGCCATCCGAGTATCTGAAGTTGTAATTTTTCTCTGTAATCAACAACAATTTTTTTTTTTCATTCACAACATGTTTTCTAAGAATATGAACCTTATTTTGATTTTTTCATCTATTTTGCTATAAAAAAAATATTTTTAATGATAATATAATTCAAGAATTAGATTCATATAAAATAGAATTGAATAAAGAGCACTCTCCAAAAATTTCATAACGATTGGTCGATAGCTTTTTGAGCTAGAGTGCCCACCCGTCAAAAAAAGTCGTTTCGGGAAAAATGCCATTCTAACTACCGCGCGCTACGGTGCCGAAATGACGGGCGGTCACTTAAGTGCTCATAGAAACGGGAATAATGCGAATTTCCTTTTAAAATTTTTACCACATATTCTTGAGTAGTTATACTAACAATTTATGCAATAAAAAAATTTCGATTTTTTGTTCAGTCTAAACTGGTTTCCCCCCTTAAGAGGTCTTAGATTCCGCAGGTTGCCCACTTTTTGGTATAGGTAGGTAGTATAGTATATTAGTATAGTTAGGGGAAATGGTGGAAGTACCACTCTGGCGTTCCCCGAGTAGCACTAAAGCGCTGTTTTGATGGCATTATGAGATCTCCAACAGGCAGATATTCACAGCCAGCCAAAGCTTTTAATGTAATCGGGAAGATTGATGGGATTTAAGTTAGTGAGCTACCCCAGGCTGTCGAAGAAAGGCGCACTTAGTGATCTTAATCGTCTAACAGCCAAACTCGGACATTTACAGAGCAAATGATCAACAGTCTCCTTCTCTGAAAGTTCCCCACGTCTTCTGCAATGGGGGTTGCATGGTAAACCATTGATCGGTAAATACAGCTGAATCGCGTGGAGTCCCCAGGACTTTCTGAGTCCTCCGTCTATTGTACTGAGCCTACAGGGTTTTCGAAATAGCATATGAAGAAATGGAGCTTCATCTTTTCTGAAAGAAATAATTTGTGCAGTTCCCCTTTAACAACAGTCAGGGGGATACCGATGACCGGGTACGTGGTCTCTGAGACCAATTCAGTCTCCTTCCGTCAAGCTCATCAGTGATTTCATTTCCCTCTTTGTGCCCTTGTCCTGTATACTTTTAGTATAAATAAACGCAGTACGTTTTTTTTTCTTTTCAAGGCGAAAATAGTGACTGCGCTGCGATAAAGATCGTAAAAATTTCGTTCTTATGAGTCCATGTGCCCTTTTTTAAGAGCAATTTAAGCATACTTAAAGAGTGATGTCTCAAAATTTTTAACAAGGAAAAAATCTCAAAAGCTTGTTCCTCATTAGTGTAAAACTTGAATCTGAGTACAACCATCTGCAGCCCTGCCAGTACTACTCCTGAGTACTTTGCCTTGAAGTGACTTAAACATTTTGGCGTTATTTTAACGCAAGTTGAACTTGTCTACCCACTTTCAACGTTTGGTGCAGAGTGTGAGTAGGCAAATAGGACGCCTTTCGCAGCTCATCTCCATTTGATCCATCTCTATGATCATAAGTCACCAAATACAAAGCTTTTTAGGTGTTTCCAGTAACAGCCACAGCGCTTATCAAAAACTGTGCCGAATAGAAGTTTACCTTCCCATATTTATTCTCGATTAATCTGCTTATTAAGGTGTAAAGGGAAAAAGAAAGAGACAGAAAATGAGACAGAAAAATGCATGAGCAAGAGAAAGATGAAGATATAAAGAAAGAGAAAAAGAATCAAGAAGGCAGAAAGGGAAATAAAATTAATAGAAAACAGGAATAAGAAAAAGAGAAAACTAAAATCAAACTAAAATCAAAGAGAAAATGGAAAAGCAGAAAACCAAACCAAAAAAAATTCAAAAAATTTAACTAAAAGAAAAGCAAAAAAGGAAAGAAAAACATAAGTGGAGAGAAAAATGAAGAGAGAGAGAAAGGGAAAATAGGCAAGAAAGAACAAACAGAGAGCAAGGTAAAGTGGTAAAAACGAAAAAAATAGAAGGAGGAATAGATAAAATCAACTATATTTGCTTCAGTGTGCTACTGGATAAAGGCATTGGACTGCTATGTTATGGATAAAACTGGGTTTTGTGACAGCAGAAATAACGTATAAATAATTGCATTATCGCAAATGCAGCAAATTTCGCATACAGCATTGCCATACGTACAGCCATGGACAGATAAATAGTACAAATGTGAACCTTATATGTTAAGTTAAGTTTTTAGTGCGAACTCTGTTTTGATCAAATAAATTTGTTTGTTTACATTTATTACCGTTATTAACCATACATTTATGCGAGGAATTTACGGTTTTTTTTTTATGGAATTTTCCGCGTTCTATTTTATTTATGCTTATTGCTGTTTTGAAGTGGACACAAAAATAGCACATTTTAACTTGTGCAGCGCAGAATAAAAGTTTGTTTCAGCGATTTATAGTATAATTTTTTGTTTCTTAAATACAATTTTAAGGTAATTACTAAAAATGGGACGTGGAAAACACTGCACTCGGGAGAAAAGAGCTCTTATATACCGCATGAATCAAAACGGAAAAAGCTATGCAGAAATAGCTGAAATGATGATGTGCTCTCGAAAAATGGTTTATAATGCTCTTAATTTACTTAAGAGAGATCCATCCCCACTATAATGCGCAAGAGCAAAGCAGATCCTTTTAAGTCGCCACGGCAAATAATGCTTGAAATAAACCAATAATCTGGTCTACAGGTGTCCCGAAAGCTTGTAGGAAGGCGACTTAATGAACTCGATTCCAAAGGAAAGATGCCACACGCTTGTAGGAAGCATGGAGCGATGGCCTGAAGAAATAATCAAAAAACGGTGGTATGGTACAAAATACTAATCTGCTAAAAGAAATTGATTACTTAACTATCTGATTTGTTTACTATTTTTTCTTTTATTTGGAATTTTTTAGGAAGTGCCATTTATGTGCCCTGGAGGTTTCGTGAGTTATCAACGTTCTCGTAAATTGAATCAGAACTGAAATTCTTTTTGAACAATTTTTTGGTTTAAAGTGGAAGTAATTAAGTTTTTTATTTTTTATGTAGCTTTTTCCCAATAAAAAATAATTATTTAAAAACATATTCAACTCTTTGCTCCCAAATTCTAAATGTACAATACTATTTATAGGACCATGGTTGTAGCTCGAAAAAAGCGTGACTGAGCAAAAAACCGAAGAAAAACTAAAAAAAAAAAAAACAAAAACCAAATGAAGCAAAAACTCATAAAATTGGTGGCAGCAATAAATTTGACGTATTATTATGCTAATCTTATCAGCTAGCGATTGTCCAAAAATAATTAATGCAAATTTAAGCTAAGTGGGATTGTGTTGAGGTAGCTTTTTTACTGAAACTGCAGCACACATTTTTCATATCCAGTACTGGTACTCATATGCTTGCACATACACATACATATCTTTACATGTGGTCGCGCATACAAATGCGTTTGAAGTCTGTTACGTCCAACCGAAAAAATGAAATGAATTAAATGCTATCGCTTTATGATGATCTGCGGAAAGTTTAGTGGTTAATTGCAATTTTATGTGGGAACCAATAGTCGCTTGCCATTCAACGAAATGTCGCTGAGGTGACTAATTTGTATTTAATCGCCATGAAGTCCATAAATGATAATTATCAAATATAATTGATGATAAATTCTGATAAGCAAAAAATTAAATGACACAGCAGAAAATCGCACAGAATGAAACGGAACTTTATCGCGTCGAATTTTGTGCTGGACTATCTATCGTTCAGTTAATAACATTTGAGCAGTAAAATAATTTGGCAGGAATTGTGTGAATTGGAAAAGGCGTGAGTGGGCGCCACAGATTCACTCGCATATAAATGCACAAAATATATATGGAAAATTCATGGATTCAAGCGAAATTATGAAAAATTCAGAAATTAGCGATGCAAATGCGCTGTCGCCACAATAGCACGTGTGGGTATGTGTTTTTGTACGCTTTGCGCTGACAAAGTAACCACGTGTTGCTCATACGCCACCACGTACCTGCATCATGCCCCGTTGACGAGTGTGTACGAGCGCACTCGAGGCAACGCAAAGTGAGGCTTTATGCTGCGCCAGGCTGTTGCATGCCATGCCACTTCAACGCTTAGAACTGACTGCCTGTCTATGCGCCTGTTTGTCTGTTTGTCTGCCTGTCTGTCCGCTTGTCAGTCTGCCTAACTATCTGTCCGTCTGTTTGCCTGCTTGCTTATGGCTATGCTCTGCCACTGCGCACAATCGTTTCCGTTTCGTTGATTGTGCTCGTTGTGTGCTCGTGTGTGCGCTCACCTGTGGCGATAAAAGGGGTACATTAACATAGCCACATACACACGATTTCGCCTGCTCGTTAGCTTGTTCTCGGTCGGTTATATGTAACTCTCCACTTCCGTTTGACGAACATTGAATTTCGGATCATAACTGTTGCCGCCAAAATTGCCGCTAACCGCCGAATGATAACTGTTGCGTTGTAGCTTAATGAACAGTTGCGCGAAGCACACACACACGTATATGCACACGCATATAAATATATATGTTTGTATGTATTCGTGCTGTAAGCACTCGTGCTTATTCACTTGCTGTTATTGTTGTTGCTGCTGCTGCTGCTTCAACTGTTACTCCACTTGTGAAGTTCGTGGATGGCGTCGTGTACCTTTCGCTGCTGCAGATTGACACAGTCGCGCACTATAAATCCCGCCAACTGTGCCGAGTTGCTTTCACTGTTCATTCAGATTTATAACGGTGCACTCCACTAGCAGCACTCTAAGCGCAGTGTGACCAGTGAGCACTGAGCACTTGAGCAAATTCAAATATTTGCTTGTTTGGCAACAGTTGCATTTCAAATTAACAGAGTGTTTTGAATTTAGCGATTCGCTTCGAGTGAAAAGTGTTTGTGAAAGAAGCAATTCTTGGCAGCGAAAATTGAGAACAAACCTTAATAAGTGAAGCTAATATTTTTGGAACGCTTACTATTTTGGAAAAAAGCTAACAAAGTGTAAAGTGTGTGATTTTTTAGAAAAAAGCGTACGTACTTTTGAGTGAATCTCAAAAAGCAGTAAATTTCTGAAATCAAAAAAAGGTGAGTTTTTGCAAAAACACTACACTTTTTTTTAATAAATTCAAGCAAAAAAGCTACATTTTTATGTAGGCAAAAAGCACCTCCTGCAAAATTTGAAACTAAAATCGCACTGTTTAACAAAATTGAAAAAAGAAAAAATTTCGAATGCCATATAGCACAAGTTATGGGATAATCGGGTTATAAAAACTGTCTAACCGAAATTCAAAGACACTGGGATTCTGAACTTATACATATTGTAAAAAAAGCACAACGATTTTCGAGTGTTTCTCTTATAAATTCAACCTTTTGAACTGAGTTTAGTTTTTTGTTATTATTTAGTTAAAAAACACAACGTTTTTCGAGTATTCCCCTCATAATTCAACATTTCGAACTGAATTTATTTTTTTTATTATTTAATAAAAAAGCCACAACGATTTTCGAGTGTTTCTCTTATAAATTCAACCTTTTGAATTGAATTTAGTTTTTTGTTATTATTTAGTAAAAAAAAACACAAAGTTTTTCGAGTGTTTCCTTCATAATTTCAATATTTTGAACAATTAAAGAAGAGGTTTTAGCGCTAGTGTCAGTCAAAATATCTACATATATTCCGATAGTCAGACAGCTCTGAAATCGCTTCAATCATGGAAATATTCTTCGAAAACAGCGGTAGAGTGTCATGAACAATTAAAAATACTCGCAAAGTTTTCCGCTATAACTCTAAACTGGATGCCGGGCCACAGTAAATTTGAGGGTCTGTAAGGTGAATGAGTTTGCTAGACTGGGCACTATGCTCAAAACTATTCCAGACAAAGTTGATATACTTGTGCCTTTGGCAACATGGAATCTACAAACAGATAGATGCACCTTAAGTATTGTCAAGAAACGCTGGAGACAGTTAGATACCTGTAGCGTTACTAGGCAGACATGGCCAGAATGGAATATGGGTCGCACTAACAGTCTACTTGAATTTAAAAGGAAATACTTAGGAATATTAGTAGAAGTCCTATCCATTTAACCCCCCTTGTGTGGGGGTGCTGTGGCGACCTTTCAGAGAAGTAGACTGTTCAGTACTTTCTCTGTAAATATTCGAGTTTGGTAGCTAGACGAATAAAGTCACCGGTTGCTCATTTCTTCGACAGCCTGGGATAGTGCGTCAACCTAAATCCCATCAATCTTCTCCATTACATCCATAGATCTGGCTGGCTGCAGATATCTGCCTGTTGGAGGTCTCATAATGATATTAAAACGGCGCTTTAGTGCTAGTTGGGGAGTGCCAGAGTGGGACTTGAACCATTTCACCTACCACCTACCTAACTACCTGTCTGTCTTATAGGAAGACGTGCCAGTAGAATTGGGCACCATATTTTGACTTTTGCAGTGGCAATCAGGATGTAGAAGAGAAAACTACAGTTGAACACCTTCTATGCGGGTGCGCGGCTCTGTGTAGAAGAAGGTTGAGTTTGCTCAGAATCGGGTTTTTTGGACAGCATCGCGGATCTTGCATATACAAAATTTGCTAGACTACTTTAAATTTACAATATAAAGTCCACAGGATGGTTGAAAGAGCACCAAGTGGAGTAAGAATGGGATAGTTACGGTGGCATTACAAGCGGCCTCTATTTGGCCTATGTGCGTCGCAAGGCACATAACCTAACCTAACCCAGGTTGACGCAAAATTCAAAAATTTCATAAGACACTTTTCTATAGCGTTTTTAATTTTCCCAATAGCGTGCTGGCATTTCAGGTAAAGCGAGTTTACGAGTGCTGGTTATTGGACTGGCTTCAGAATTTGCGATAGCTAGTCGACTCAAACGTGGTGCATCTTCAAGTCTCAGACTACTGTTCTTAAATTTTCAATAAAATTATTGCATTGTATTGTAAGACACCTTTGCTCTACTCTTCACATGGCATTTCTTGCCACTCCAGCTATCTTAAAGCCTAGAATTATTGAAGAAAAAGTAAAAAAATTGCAAAAATTTTCCATCATTTAAATAAAAAATAAAATGAAATAAGTAGTGCAATGTTAAAAAGCTAAATTGGATATGATAAATTACTTAAAAGGCTACAAAATGCTATGCTATGTATGGATAAATTTGCACAAATAAAATAAAATTACTTACTTAAAAAAAAAAATTTTTTCACAGACATTAAAAAAAAAATTAATTATAATTAAATAAAAAATTATCTTAAGTAAAAAAAATTGTTTGTGAAGTAAAATTGTTTAGCGATTGGAATACCAAACCAACATTATCCAAGAGGCCTATGGGGCATGGACGAAGTAAGGCACGTAGCGTCGTGCGTAAAACCGAGGTTACTGGCTTGTATAACCAGTCATTGGCTACTTGGCAGGCATTCCTTGAAACTAGGAGATGAGGAAGAAAAAGACACTTCCTCCGCAATTGTCCAGCCGTAGCTAAAATCAGAGCTGTTTTCTAGGTAGATACTCTTAACTATCTTGCATAACTGCCCGGCGTGGGGATGGTACCAATCATGCGCTTCATAAGAGTCACAAAATGCTTCCACGAAGAAAAATAAATGAGGTTTTGGTGTCTCACAGTGGCATCAGAACGAATCTGCAAGATCTAAGTGTGTTTAGTCGTACAGACCGACTACCACCATATTTTTACGCGCTGCATTGCTTGCCTGTTTGTATAGTGCAGCTGTCGAGTTTACAACTGCAAAACATGCCCATTCGAAATTATATCAATTGCCCACTTGTGTGGACCGCACAGTAAAGTTATTCAAAGATTTCAAAATGTATGGGCCAACGCTAAAATAAGAAAATTATTAGCTAAGTATGAAAGAGCTACAATGGCTCAGAATTTCGTTTTTTATCATATATTCCCAAAAAGGAATAACGAGACTAACGTATGACGCCATTTTCAGATATTAACAATTTTCCGATATGGTGATTAATTTGCGCCATCCTGTACCTCACTCTCGGTAAATTAGAGCTCGAATTACGAAGCGCAATCAGTGACTTTGAAATCCATTCCGGAGTAAGACATAGAAAATTTTCAACGATAGTATTCATTATTTTAAATAATCTTACATTATTTTATAAAAATTGGTTAATTAAAATTTTATTGTGAGGGATCACAAGAAATGAGGATTAAAACAAAATTTATGAAAATTTCAAATATATTTGTTATCTTCATAAAAGCCAGAAAATGATTCTGCGAAGAAAAATAAATGTAGGGTCTAAGTGAGTTGGTCGTATAAACCAAATATCACCATAACCTAACCTAAGAGGTAAAACAAGCTTAATAAATTTAACAGACAAATTCAAAGTCATTTGTAAAACAAAATTAAGAAAACTTTTGTTTAGGTTAGGTTAGCCTGGTTGGCAATAAGCCACGCATATACCTTTTAGTCCCTAGCGATACCAGCATGTAGGATGTCAGCGCTTTTGGCGAATCTAAGTGGAGCTGGGAGCTCCGCTTTTGAGACGACCTTTGTTTAATGTTAACTTTTGTTTACCTGTTTTTTATGTTATTTTATAGATGTTCACAATGTAATGCAAATATACCATACATTTTTAGTAAAAGAATTATCTTGAAGTACAAAAAATTTAAATAAATTTTTTCATTAAAAATTGGAAAAATAAAATAAAGTAATATAATGAGGGTGAATTTTATTATTTTTCTTTTTTACTTGAGGAAAATTTAAATTGAAATAAAACAAAACAATTTAAACAAAAAATTTAAATAAATTCAAATGTTTAAATAAAAAATAAAAAAAAATAAAATAATAAAATATGAAAACATACTTACAAAAATAAAAAGCAAAAAAAAAATTCAAACCAAAAATTTAATACTTTTTTAATATTTATTGTAAATAAATCAAAATTTTTAAATAAAATTAAAATAAACAAAAAAAAAAAAAAATTAAAACAAAAAAAATGTAAATATTTAATAATTTAAATATTTAAATATAAAATAAAACAAAAAATTTAAATAAAATTTAAATAAATTTAAATTTTTTTTATTCAATATAAATTTGCTTCAAATAAAAAAAAAATAATAGAATTCATCTCCATCTTAATATTTTCTTTTATTTTTCCAATTTCTCTAACTCCCAATTGAACATTTAAAACGGCATAAAATTATGAATATACAGGAATTAACCCCTAACAGTAAAAGCTTCTACATTAATTTGAATCTAAAAAATCTCTTCTAATCTAAAAAATCGACTCTTATGTATTTTCCACAAAAGAACCACTCGCGGCCCAAACCAAACAAAACACTTGCTTGGAGGTGCTGATAATATTCTAGTTAGGGCAGGCAGACTAGTAGCCTATTCGACCGATATTTAACTAATTAACAAGCCATCAACTGCATTGCCACGTATATAAAAACCAAAAAATTTATAAAAGAGTATTTAAAAAATCGTTTGACTTTTACAATTCATCACTGTTTTCCTTTTGAGATATCAGCAACAGTCTGTCTCCAGTCAGAAACATACTCCCTTTATTTTGACCTTAAAAATTTATTCTACCGTTTCTTTCCCTTGGCCTATTCGCTCACTTTCCTCGCCTTTAAATTTTCTTTTGTTCTCAGCAACGCAGCAATCATTTTTTACCTCCACCATTACCAAGACAATGAATGCATAATCAAATGAAGCTGCCTCTCTGTTGAGCGTTCTTTACAATTTTTTCAAAGAAACAACAATTTTGATGCAAACTCTTTGTACTTTAAAAATTTTACGGATTAGCGTAAAGATAAGATTCTTTTGACTGCAAATTAAAAAGTCGTGCCGAGTATAAATTCTGTTAAATTCTAACAGTACTGTGTACATACATAACTAAGTGGAATAAATTATTTCATTTTTGCTCCAATTAATATGGAAAAAATGCTTCAAAGTTACCGACAAGCGTCAGTTTTAAGCTTCTTAACAGATGTTTAAATCTACCCTGAGTTGAGAATAAGAAGTGACAATCGAATTATGGTGATACCAGTAATATTTTGTGTGAATTTGTATCACCGAAATGAAACCACGCTTTTCTTTCGTATTTATTCAGCGTTCAACTATAAAAACTTAGTATTGGCTGCTTGCGTCAACATCAAAATCATTATGACCTTCAACGGTGGCTAATAAGTCTGAATAGTTTTTTTACTATAAGCCAATTTATATATTGTATGTTATGTATAATCGCTTTCAAGTGACATATGGCAGCTAAAAATCTATGCAAATAAACTTAAAATTATAAGCAAAAACATTATGAGACCCACAAAAAATAGGATTTTGTCTCCAAGCACAGGTTGTGATGGTGTATTTGATATTATTAATCGATCAAATAAAAAGTAAGTTTTCACTCTGACATATTTAATTAATTTTTATATATTTGATTGGACTTAATTTCTTCCAAATCGGAGAGCAATTTATGCTTTTGTGCTGTATTCTGCGCAATACCAGCTCACGCAGTTCGTTGCATATGTAGAAATTTGGCATACTCGTATTCTCTCTTACGAAATTTTTCTAATAAAATACTAAGCAATGTTTTTTCCCCAAAGAAGAAGTCAGTTGTTTTTGGGTAAAGTTTGGTAAAACAAATATCTATCTGATCTCTGAAATTTTATACCACAAAACAATTTAAAGAAAGTTTTCGAAAAAATGCACTATCACCATTTTTAAATGAATAGCCACTAAAATTGCGAAGTTATTGAAATTTAAAGCGAATACTTTGCTCAGTTGCCTTCATTTAGCTGCTTTTGTTTTCACAAGTGCTGTTAAAGCGCTTTATACTTTTAACAGCGAACGTTAACATAAAGCTGTAGATCTACATGCAGTGAGACTGAATGGAATAAATGAGCCATGGTAGCTAATATTGCAAATGGTGTTAATAAAAAACACAATTTATAGAAGACTTTCGCCAAAAAATGGAAATTTTTCGATATTTCGTAATTTAAAATAACATACTATTTTGCTTAGTTGCGTTTCATTCAGTTGAAATATGTGCTCTCAAGTGCTGTTAAATCGCTCTATGCAGTTAACAGCACTAGCATAAAGCTATTGCAATCGAATGTAGTTAATTAGTAAAAGTAACAGAATTTATAGAAGATTTTCGCCAAAAAATACAACTTTTTCTATAATTCATAATTGAAACTGATATTTTGCTTAGTTGGCTTTCATTTAAATGAAATTCGTTCCCCCAAGTCTTTAATAGCCCTTTAACAGCGAAACTGTTAAGCATAAAAATGTAAACTTATATTAATATACATGTATTGCGATCGAATGAAGGTCAAGGTGAAATATTTCAAATAGTGTGCGTAAAAGTTTAAATAGAATTCATTGTGGCATTGGCAAGCATGGAACATTTTTGCACAACTATTAAAGGCTTAAAAGGTTATAAGACATTTGTCGCTACTTTGAGTACAACTTTCTCATGATATGAAACATTTGTGAGGCGAATTTGAACTCAAGGGCCTACAAGTTATTAAACCAGGGTTATTACTTCATCACCACTCCACATTTAAGACTGAAAATGTTAAATTTTGTAATGCAGAGAAATATTAACTGAATTACTGGAAAAGAGGCTAGCATAGGATATGCCTTTTGAAAATGTGTGAGTT
This sequence comes from Anastrepha ludens, assembly GCF_028408465.1. NCBI lineage: Eukaryota > Metazoa > Arthropoda > Insecta > Diptera > Tephritidae > Anastrepha > Anastrepha ludens. The sequence goes on along the minus strand of NC_071501.1, from coordinate 24,974,778 downwards.
TGAAAAAGCTCGCTACATCGAATAATTGGTTTGACTTAATTATTAGACATTTTCCAAATATATGAAATCCATCAGTAATCAAGGTTTCGGTCAAGTGATGACATCAAAAATCTGCCCATATTAATGGTAGTTACCTACGGCCAAGCTTTTAGCAGATACGAACAAATGGCTTACGAATGAGGTTTTCTGCCAAACTGTTCATTGTTTCCATTCATATATTAATTTTTAAATAAATTTTATCCCCTATAATCACGCAGAGTTTAATTCCTTGCCTGCTGGTTTTGCTTCATACAATTAACGTGCGAGAAAAATACTTTTTGTAATTTTTGTCCTCTCCAGTTTAAAGCTTTTTCAATTTTTAAAATGCATAGTGCTTATTTTTTTGTTTTACCTCTTCATGTCAGATTATTTTTTCTATCTGGGTCTGCGGTTCCTATCAGTCGACCATTCTTTGCTTATCCTTCACTGAGGCGTGCTCTTGAAAGCTTGAATGCTATTGGCTTTCGTACGGTATCATAAGAAGACCCAGCTAATTTTATTAAATTGTTAAAAGTAATATTTAGATATTTGTTAAAAGTAATACTTAATATGAAAGTTGCTTGCAAAGATCTCTATTTTAGCTAATTTTTCACTTTCAATATTGTGATTGCGATGATTGAACTGATTTTGAAAGTATAATAGAGTAAAATTACGAAAAAATTTATTAAAATTTATTAAAGTCAACTAAAGATTTTGCAGCAAACTCTAAAGTGGCAAAAATTTGCATTTTTCTACAGTTTTTTTAACCGTAAAAAAGTTCTTAGAAACTACATTTCTTGAAAAATTTATTAAATATACTCTCAGCGTCAAAAGAAAGTGTGCACCACATATTGATAAGTCTTGATTATGTATTTATTAATTTTATATTATAATTTCAATTATTGTTTTATAAAAAATATAGTTCCTACTACAGCAGGAACCATATAAAGCAAAGTTTCGAACTTTGTATCAAATTTGTAAAAAATCGGCAAATTTGTATCATAAATTCAAACGCTTTACACAGAATTTTTAGAAAAATTTTTGGTATGCAGTTTTATAGATCATTGAATTGTGCAAAATTGCTAGTAGTTAAAAAAGCGTGTTGATTTTTGACAATTTTTACTGCTTGGTGTTGGCTGTTTTCTTCCATATAAAAAAATGTGGAGTATAGTAGACACGGGAAATGGAGAAAATGCACAGACCGTGAGCGAAAAAAAATTCTCAAAAATCAGTGTGATTTGTAATCTACTTGAAACTTGAATGCTACCAAAATCTAATGGGCTACAAAATTGCATACTTAAAATTTTTTTCAGAAATTTATAATTAAAAAGTTTGAAATTTTGATGAAAATTTGCTAACTTTTCACAAATTCTATACAAAGCTCGAAACTTTGCTTTACAAAGATTCAGACGGCAACGACAGTAACATGAGAGGAGGTGGAGTTGACTTTTTTCGTACTTTGGCGACCGCCATAGCCGAATGGGTTGGTGCGTGATTACCATTCGGAATTCAGAGAGAGCGTCGGTTCGAATCTCGGTGAAAGACCAAAATGAAGAACAAGTTTTTTCTAATAAGACAAACCTCCGAGTGAAATTCTGGCATGAAAAAGCTCTTCATAAAAAAAAAATTTGCCATTTGCAGTCGGCTTGAAACTGTAGGTCCCTCCATTTGAGGAACAACATCAAGACGCACGCGACAAATAAGAAGAGGAGCTCGGCCAAACACCCAAAAGGGGTTTACGCGCCAATTATATATATATATGTATATACTAACATCAACTCAGTTTGTTCGTACACCACAACCAACACAATCTAAGTTACATCAATAAATCAGCCCACTTCTTCAAAACCACAAGAAGCCGGTTAGCTATCTGATGGTGGCCACACCTCTGGATTCTGTACTTAGTGAGTGCATTTTATTGTTTTTATAACAGCATAAGCCATTCCCCCATAAGAAGCTGCTGTTGTAGGATATTACCAGCAGGATCTAAATACGAGACGTTTCGATCGTTTCAGATAGTAGAATAGGCTGTTGTGAGAACTCTGATCGGAGCTATTACAACTACCTGATAGTCATAGCTGCGTGCCTCGTTGCCACATGTCAGTTGAGAGTGCCTAGTTTAGCCAACCCAACTGCTTTGGTTGCATCATTAGATTTCGGCATGTAGAATGTTGGAGTAATCGAGATGCTTTTATGAATTAAAAATCAAGCCTCGAATAGAATACAGTGGACCCAATTGCTTCAGTAATTTATAGTGGAAATTGAACCAAACACTTTTCCTCCACTCATCTTGCTTTATTATCATCTACGACCACTTCATAAGTTAATTTGCTGTTCAGTTTTCGCATCAACGCGTCTTTAACCCTCGGTTTTAGCGCTTCACACCTTTCATCTGCGTTCTTTGCGACTAAGCCTGTTGGGTGAAATTTTATTAATTTTCTTAGTATTGCTGTGGAAGTCGTGCTAAGTGCTTTTATAATCTCTAAACCTGCGATTGAATACCCTCCAATTTCTTGTTATACTATACTAAAATATCATAGAGCAGGACTTGTGAAGGTCTCATAACAGCTGTGCAAATCCTATGTGAGAGTTGGACGGATACTTTCCATGTCTTATTAAGGGGTTAGGGATAGTCAGTGGCTCGAAAAAATGATGATTTTCAATAATTTTTTTTTGCTAGTCAATTGCTTTATTTTAATGCAAAAACATAATATTAATACATCATGTTTTGACTTGACTTTAGCAAAATTTCCAAAAAAAAATAAAAACAAATCATATATTTTTGTTAGATTTTCGAGAAAAAACCGACAAATAATTGTTTAAAAAGAAATTGATATTTTCAAAAAAAAAAAAAAAAAAAAAAAATCTTCGATCAGGCACGACCTTTTTATGTTCTTTAAAAGCATTATAAATTTTATTGAAATCTACCTAGCAGGGTAGCAGATACTTCCCTAAATATAATATAAATATCGCGCTTTCTTTATATTTATGTGCAGAGAAAATGTGCCATATTGTCAGGGAAGTGTTTCTAAAAAATTAACGAGAATTTTGAGCCACTTCAAATTTCCATTTTATTATATTAAAAATTTAATGGACTATAAAAATACGTACACAATTTTTTTTAACTTCTAATAAAAGCTTCGTGATTTTGATGAAAACCTGTTGAATTCCTTTAAATCTCGTAGAAAGTTTAAAACTTGGATTTATATGGAAAAAATAATTCAAATTGAATTAAAAAATGAATCAAAAGTCAATGAGTCAAAAGCTGTCAATATGTGGCGCTTTCTTAATTTAGCAACCTCATTACCCCCACCCTCGCTTGCGCGCATGTCGAAAAGCATTTTCCCACGCACTCAGCGAAAAAGCCGCCTGCAAGAAGAAGAAGAAAAAAAAACACTGATAACGACTTGATGCTTAATTAAGATATTCACGCGTAAGTATTAAACTGTTTGCCACAATTAACAATAGCAACTAAATTATTTGAATACCGAATTACGCCAGTTGACAATACAAAATTCGAGTATGAGAAAAATTCTACTGCGAATTCGCGCTAAGTGCCGACGTTGTTGTATTTGGCATACTCGAAATTATTAAAATATTTACAATATACAACGTGACGGGAACGGTGAGTAACTTACTCACATATATACGCATATTTTTATACGTACACACACCCACACCCACATACATACACACCTTCATGCATTTGCAGCATTATTGTAGTCAAACAATTAATTTCGTACACAAATATGCTAATTTAATTAAGACTCAAGTATTTTTGGTTAGACTACTACTACCACAGCCACTATGCACAATTTATATGTATTGTGTTTGTAAGTCATAACGAGATGCTGTTTTTAATTAACGCGCTCAGTTTATTTATAAACGTGTTTGCATACAACTTGAGGCATCGTTATGTAAAAATTTTAAAGTCAGCCAAAAATTCACGCGCTTATTTACAATAGTACACAGTTACATGCATATGTATGTATATGGGTGTATGCATAGTAATAAACGCTGATAACAACGCATTCATGCTGATGAGTCAGTTGCTGCGTTAGCAGAATTTGTTGCGTATACGCCGTGTTGTGCGCCGTTCATCCTAAGCGTTAGGTGTTAGAAATCGCACTCTTAGAGCAATACTGGTAAATAGAAAAACAAAAGTAGATTTTTGTTTATTATTTACTTTACAAAAATAGCTGTTGGCATTTATTTTCATCCTACACATTGAGCAGGTGATTTGCATTTTTAGTTGGAAAATAGTAAATTGCAGTGTTGTAGGAACAATTTACGCTATGCATTTGGTTGCATGTACCGGGAAATGATTTCTTAAATAGTGGGTTCAAAGGTATTATCGATATTCAAAACAAAAAACCAATATAAAAAAAAAAACTAAAAAAAAGAAATAAAAAAGGCCAGCAAGTAGGAAAAAAATAATATCTGGACGTTATGCAGTGTTTGAGAGCACAACTGCTGATTTTTGTTCTAGGCTTTTGGATACCGCCTTAAAATTTTGTGCATTGTTTATGTGCATTTCGCTTTTCCAAAAACTCGACTCATATGGGCTCTTGCTAACATTAAACATTTCAATCGACTTAAGTGGGTTATCGCGGATGATGCTGGAGACAACAGCTATGAAATCTCAACCTTTAGTTACTAGCCTTTGCTTCAAAATAACCTCTGGCCTCGCATCAAATTAGCTATATATATATATATAATTGGCGCGTACACCCTTTTAGGGTGTTTGGCCGATCTCCTCCTCCTATTTGTGGGGTGCGTGTTGATGTTGTTCCACAAATGGAGGGACCTACAGTTTTAAGCCGACTCCGAACGGCAGATATTTTTATGAGGAGCTTTTTGAGGGCAGAAATACACTCGGAGGTTTGCCGTTGCCTGCAGAGGGGCGACCGCTATTAGAAAAATGTTTTTTTTTCTTAATTTTGGTGTTTCACCGAGATTCGGACCGACGTTCTCTCTGTGAATTGCGAATGGTAGTCACGCACCAACCCATTCGCCTACGGCGGCCGCTATAGCATCACTAAAATACGTAAGTTGCCTTTCATATTTAGCACCCAACGATAGAAATACAGTAAAATAATAATGAAAATGGTTCTATTGTTTTTCAAAATTTGTTTCTTGGAAGTCAATACACCTCGGTATTCGCTTGAACCGATTTTCAAAGCACTTGAGCCAGAAGAGGATATTTCCAAAACAATCTTGTTCAGGCGTAGAAAAATGTTGGCCTTATATTTTATTTTTGATGCTCGGGAAATTAAAGAAATCAGAAATCATTAGATGTCAAAACAGGACTGTAAGGCGGATGATCCATTCATTTGATCTTTTGAGAGCTCAGAAACTCTCTGGCGTGAGCCGATACGTGAGTGCTCGCATTGCCTTGTTGAAGGATGACTCGTCATCGACGATTGGTTTTCCATAATTTTCCGAAAACTTCTGGCAAAAAAATTGTTTATGAACCACTCAGAATTGACTGTTTTAAGTTTGTCTATTAAAAGAGTCGCGACATGACCAGATTCTCCGAAAAAACAGGTGGCTATTTGTTTTGAGGTGCTTCTTTCGCTAACAAATTTTGTTGGAATAATCACGTCTTGTAAAACCCATTGCTGACGATTGCTGTTATATACAGTTTCGTCACCTATTACGATGTCAAAGACACCATAGCGGCTGAGTTTCTTCAACATTTTTTACGCCAATCGACACGAGTCCTTGTTTGGGCATTCGCATGACCGTCGGTTCTGCGTAATCGGAACGACCCGGATTTATATCCAGCTGAGGACTGTCACTTCAGCAACATTCCCTGTATATGTATGTCACATGCATGGTATATTTATGCTGCAACAACAACAGCCAATAACAAAGCCTCCACTTGGATACAATCTCCACTGTTTTCATTATGCCGAAAAATTTTTGTATCTGTATTTGTGTGCTTTAGGCCGCACTATACTTGATTCTACCACGTGGAGCCTTTTGGATGCATCTGTATACCATTTTTGCAAGTCATCGTGTAGCCATGTTGGGCTAGTGCTCCACTCTCCCGTCCCTAGACGGGAAGATGTCCTTGTATCCCTTAGTAAAATTGAGTACAGGTTCCGTGTGGTCATTCGTCTAGGTCATGGCATAAATGGAAAAGTAATGTGTAAGGTTATGCAAACAAAAGTACTGAATAACAGCCTATCACACGTAGTGTTGCCAAAGCGCAAAATATAAAAGACAACCCACGTATCAAAGCAAAATTGAAGTGGCTATAAAACGGCATACCCAGAATTTTTCTAGAGGTTGTCAATAAAAAGTTAACATTATTGAGAACATTTTTTGAAGTTTTTAAAATTGTGTATACCCGTAAAATTTGAAATTTCTAATTAAATAGTTTATGTTGTAATATGAGCTATATTTTTGTAACCAGAAAAAAATAAAATAAAAAAAATTTAAAATAAAAAATTAAAAAAAAAAATAAATAAAAAAAATAAATAAAAACTAAATAAATATTTAAAACTTGACAAAATGTCGCACTGCTTTTATTGTGATCACAGGCGTATATTGAAAAAAAAAATATTTTAGAAATTTTGATTTGGATAATGTAAATATTTTATAAATAAATAAATAAATTTGAATAGAGAATTTTAATACAGAAAGTCAGTGGCAATCCTTTTAAAAACCTCTAGGTCAAAGCGTTTTTGAACACAGCATTTGATGATTTGCTACAAATTCTTTCTTCATTTCATTTTTTTATGTGCGCTTAAATATTGGATAGGTGCCGTTCACTGCCAAAAAATTGTCCAATAAAGTTTCCTCAGACTCTTTTTCCACTTCATTTCTTTCTTCACTCATATATTTCCATATTTGAAAAAAAAAAACGTTCTTAAACCGCCTTCGTTTGATACCTGTATTGCGATATTTTATTTAACTTACAATTTAATTAATTTAAAACCTTCAGTTGGGCACCCGGGTCTTTGCCTTTTTTCGTCTTGTTTGAGGGTCCTTTTTCAAAAGTGTTATCCATAAATTGATCTAAAATTAAATTTTAGAAAGCTACCTGAAAGCTCGAGTCGTTAGCTATAATAGAGATATGTTAAATTGACGTCCAAAGTCGAAAAAGCCAGTCTGGCCACAGTCGGGTGCCCAACGGATTTTTATATAGCCAGCTTTCAGTTGCTATCAATCTTGTTACATTATATTTCATAAAATTTCGTATTAATTTTTCAAACAGGTAGCAACTCTTTTTATCCGATTGGTCCCAAACCATACAGAAACACACTTCAAACGACGCCTGAGCATTCCTGAAAATTTCATCAAAATCGGTTCAGTGCCCATGGGGCGTATACCGTACATAGGGAACACACAAATATACAAACATACATACAAACATTCATCCTCTTTTATGTATATTTATATAAACGTAGGCTCAGAATTTTTCAGTCACCCTCATATTTTGCTTACACCTAATTTTTTGTTTGCTTTTCAGTGCAAGAGCCTCTGCTTTTTCCGCAAGTGATCTGCTGTGATTTTCTCTGACTAGTGAATAACCCAATCAATTCACTCATCTGCCTCCTGGCGTATGCCTACATGATTACTTTTTAATTTAATCGGAAGTAAAGCAAATATTTTTCACATTTAAAGCTCTGCAGATTAGAGTTCGTTAAAGTTTTAGATCGAAATGCCTCTTAAAATATACACGAAATCCCAAGCAAAGTCATCAGGTATTGGTTGAATGCAGCTGAGCTAATTTCGTTCACAATATTATGCTATTGGCATTCTATTTTGGTTTTTTCGGTAGCTTAAGATAACCATTTATTAATCAAGTTCTTTAAGCTCGTGGCTTTGCCTTCCCTGCCGCTGTCAGCTGTATCAACAATTTAGGTCTTTTTTGCTGGGTCATTAAATTTGCCATTTAGTTGACCGTTCGGCTGACAGTCAAATGAGAATTATGCTAATTTTGTTGAGGACTTTTTCATGTTTACAAGAAGTAAAAGCCTGTGGGAAACATGGGGAGAAATGTGAAAACAAATCAACTGCTGCTGCTGGTTACTTTGTAGGTGTGCATCGACCATCGGCAGACTATCCCACATTTTTTATGGATTTGCTTACAGCGGAAGCAGGTTGTTTTCGTTGACAACTGTCCCACATATACTTGTATATTTATATGCATAGGTATGTATGATTTGTTGTAAGGTAACTGTGCATTAGGGGATTATAAATTGGTTAAAAATGTTAATATTCATTACTAATTAAAACCAGAGATTTTATGCGAATTTTTTTGTGCTGGGTAGCCTAACTCTTGTTCGATATATGGCTTTAAACTATATTATAATTTGACATTTATATGCGGTAATACATTTGGTAGTACTGATTTAAAAAATGATATTTTCATTCCAAATAAAAGCTGAGCAATAATTTTTTTCGTTTAATTGGACATTAATTGCTTTTAAATAGAAGTCAAAATTTGGATCCTTTTTTACTATAGTGAAGTTTTGCTGTTAACGAAAATTTTTAAAATTCACAAGCAAAAAAATGTTTGCTAAATAGCAGCGAACGGCTTGCTAGAATTAATTCTGAAAATTTCGATTTCACTGTTAACGAAGACAACTAACTGGTGTACCCCAGTGTTTGAGTGGAAACTCTTCGGGTATTCAAATTTCATTCTCAAATACAAGGGTGCTAGGATATATGGTCTTAAAGTAAAACCATGTGTGCCGTTGGGTAGTTTTCCTAGTATCTTCCATCTTCTGTTTATGACCAGAGATCAACAGAGAGAAACCTCCGGAATGAGCAATTTACCATTCTGAGCGACAGTTACGCTACACTTAAGGCCTTGTCATCCTTTGAGTGCATGCAGAAATTGAATTTGCTAGGAGCGTACAATCGCATCAGGCCCTTCCTTGCCATAATGCATTAAACCATCAAGGAAGGGTTTAAAAGTAAAGAATGAAAGCTGCGAGATGTTAGCTGGTATCAAACTGTGTGGCTATGTTAGGTGAAGTCCTTATTGGGAAGGTATAATCAAAAGACATTTAACGCTTTGGCTACATTTGACATATCAGAACGTCATGCATTTATTTGGCAAAATTCATACATGACATTTTGATACTTCTCTGAAAGGGAGGCAAAATGTTACTTATTCACTCTTTTCCATTTGAGAGTAATTTGGATCAGTTGCAACAGAAAAATAATAATTCCAGTATTGTGGTGAACCTTATTCGGGATATACAACCTAATAATGCATGACAGCAATAGACACAGAGAAATATTTATCCAGAAGGCATTCAGGGAGGTTTGACGGATGTTTTTTTTACCGATTAGTCCAACAATGAAATAGGGTCTGGAGCCGTATGGTACTTAAACGATAGTAATACGTTTCACTATGCTATGGGGGAAATGACAACTGTTTTCCAAACAGATGTTTTTGCCATCCTGAAAGTAGCCGAATAGGAAATCGAGAGGAGATGGAGCGGGAAACAGATTGGAGTTTTCAGTGACAGTCAAGCTGCACTGAAGGCCCTGGAGAACGCAAAGCAAACTTTGAAGATTGCTCAATAACGTAAGAAGAAGCTTAATTCTGTTGTAAGACAGAACAGGCTTGTACTTATATGGGTTCCAGGACACTCCGATGTTCAAGGAAACGAAATTGCCGATGAATTGGGCACCGGGGCCCCCACAGGGGTCAGAGCCAATAATCGGAATCAGTTCCGCAGGAATCATGAATTGGATCAGCGATTATGTAGGCAATCTACATAAAGAGGGATAGCCAGGTCTAGAGCGCAAAGGAAAGACGTTCGGTTGATGGTCGGTATCATTACAGAACACAACCCATGGGGTCAGCATATGACCACTATTGGAATCATTGAGGACCCAATGGGCCTGTCATGCTTGGAGGAGGCAGATAGCACTGAGTTCTTTCTCTGTGAGTGTCCTGCCTATGCTAGAGCATGGCTACGAGTTTCGAGTTCCGATGTCATGAGAATGAGTAATATTCGTTCTCTAAAACTGGAGGATATTTACAGATTTGCCAAAGAATCTGGAAAATTCTCACAGAACTAACTACCTCTGTCTCCGTCTCTATTCTTTCCTATCTCTTTCTCTGATACTTTTCTTCTTTCCTCCTTGACTATTTATCCTCTTTCCAGAGCTCTAAATACGCTGGGCTTTTTAGACTGAGTGTTTTAGGAGCCACCAAATCTCCTGGTGCTCCTTGGCTCGACTTTTTGAAATTTCAATTTCAATTTCAATAGAAAATATATTTTACCAAAGTAATAGCGAGCGTTTTTTTGAGAAAGTAGTGATTTTGATCAAAGTGGTTAAGAACGTTTTAATAGTCCTTTTTAATCTTTTTAAAAATAGTCCACGCTTCAAAATGATTGTTAATTTGCTTTTTTTTATATTATTAATAGCCTTGAGTTACCTGAATATAATCTAACATAGTAGTACCCCGAGGATGAGTAATATGAAATAAATGAATCGACTGCTTTTAATTACCACCAAAATTAGTTGCGCTCCAAATACAGAATTCCTATTAAATAAATGTGTACCGAAAGGGTTAAACATCTCATAAGTCTCGCTAAAGACAAACTGTGAATATTCATTGGTGATATAGCCCACCGACTCGTGTTATTTGTGTGACCAATGTGTAGAAACTACACCACAACTGCTTCTCAAATGCAATGCCACAGCGATTTCATAGATTTTTCCTCTACAAAATTTAGTGCCGCCTTCTTCTATGAGAACTCTCCTCATGTTTGGAGCAGTTTTGAATCGATTTATTGAACTCATGCTATCCAGACGCGACACAACTTTCGGCTAACCCTTCTGGCACCTTCTTAGTCTCGCCTCCGATCCTAGTCTCGATAACCAGATTCGCGCATAAATCATCAAAAAATGTCCAATGGTGGACTTGAGAGACTTTACTTTTTACTAAGCTTATATTTATATTAATATATATATAGGTATTGTGCTTCCATGCCATTCAAATTTCTTACTTACCACTTTCAAGTATTCATTTATTTATAGTAAAGTAATCTAGTAGTAATCTAGATTAAAAAGTTAATAGTCTGTACTATCAAACTGAGATCAAAAGTTGGTCGGGAATGCTTGGCAGCTCTAAATGATATTAACACCATCTTCGCGGTCAGTCTCATATGGGTTAAGAGGCATTGGGATATTGAAGGAAATTGCGCGGCCGATGAGCTACCTAGAAACTGTACTAATCTTCCATCTCTGCTTGAAAACAGATTCAAGATTGGAATTCCTATTGCAACTTGCGAATTAACGTAAGGATAAAAAATAATATTCTCCAGGAGGCCAATAGGTCATAGAGAGAAGAAGATAGTTTTGTTACAACCAAGCTAATTTGACCTAAAGGCTAGGAGAAGTGTTCAACCTCTGAAGAGAGAATATCACGAAGGTCATGGCTCGTGTTACCGGCCATTGGCGGTTATGTAGGGACTCTTGCATATTTTCTCATTAATATTGTAGAAGTTGTATAGACGAGGAAGAAACAGTAGAACACTTCCTCCGTAATTACTCTGTCTTAGCTAGGAGTAGAGCAAGGTTGTTATGAAAATACTCTTTTGACTCTCTCACGGAACTATCCGATGTGGGGATAAAACCTAGCTTATGCTTAGAAAAGGTAATTTGGAAACACTTATTTATGTTCAGTAGGCCGGGTCGATTTGTGGGGAGCCAAAAAAATCGCCCGTTGCTCTGTGAAAATCATATTCTAGGGATCAAAATAAGAAACTTTGCCGAAGAAACCATACCTCTAAAACGAATTCTGATGTCTCCCAATCTGGGTCGAACTTTTAGTGTCTTTTGTGGGGATCAAAATAAGAAACTTTGCCGAAGGAACCATACCTCTAAAACGAATTCTGATGTCCCCCAATTTGGGTCGAACTTTTTAGTTTCTTTTCTCATGTAAAGGCCAAAAATGGTGATATTTTGAAATGATTGTATGGGGAACCCCCCAGGGGAGTTCCAGTGGGTGTGCCACTGGCATGGGTGGATCGGCCATCCAAAGTTAGGGGGGGTCGGTCATACATTTGGACTCGATTGGAGCACTCTAAATGGGTCAAAGTGGGATTTTTCGTTCGACCCAAATTGGGGGACATCAGAATTCGTTTCAGAGGTATGGTTCCCTCGGCAAAGTTTCTTATTTGATCCCTAGAATACGATTTTCAAAGAGCAATGAGCGATTTTTAAATCGACCCGCCCTAATGTTCAGTGATAGACGATTAGTGAAAGAAATGAAAACCGAAAAAAACTTGTTTAGATTGAACTGTGGACCATTGCTTCGACACCTAGCTCGGACATTACATAGATCAGTTTGGATCTTATTGGAGTTTGAGGAACTTGAAAATATTTTCAGGCCATCAGTATATCATATAAAAGAAATCTAGACTTAGCACTTAAAGTACTTACACACTAGAGTACTTAGGGTATAAGCGGATCTGTCATTGAAAAGTAAATGGCCTTAGATGCTGCCTTGTGAAGTCCCGCTATGAAAGTATTGAAGTGCATGTTGACGACAACGACTACTTAGATTAGACTACACTGCCTTCCACCCAGTTAAATTTTCACTGCACTTGCGCAATCAGCTGTCGCTAAATATAGGGTTTTTCAGTAAGAGCGCTTCAACTTTTGAACTTTTTTGAATAAAACACAAACGGTTTGACTTTTTTAACTAATTTTTGTTTTATTCTCGAGTATGAACATATACATTTAAGTATGAAATTCGATTTCTTTTGCATGACCACCGCGTGCACGTTTTACGAAGTTCAATCGTTGAACCCAATATTCGACCACTCTTTTGCATAAATCGGCCGAAATTCCAGCAATTTCGCGTTCAATATTGGCTCTGAGCTCACAAATCGTCGCCGGCTTGTTACTGTAGACCAATGACTTCACATAACCCCAAAACGGGACGGCTTGTTAAATGGACCGTAAAATGGCCGTAATGCTCTTAAAGTAGCAGCAAACAGAACGATTATTTTCATAAAAAATTTGCACGATTTGCAATCGTTGCTCAAGTGTGTAGCGTTCCATGATGAAATGTATACTAATGAAGTTTACAAATGACAAACGAAAAGTAAAAAATATTGCGTCGTTCGCCCTCCCTATCGGAAAAAAGTTGAAGCGCACCTATTGAATAACCCTATACAAGCACATATTGTCTAAATTTTTATCGGGTATTTTTTTAAGAGCTTGAGAACTTAACATAATAATAAAAAACAGAATTATTGTTGGCGTAAGGTTTTTTGTTTTTTTGAGCGTAACAGCCCACGAAAAGTATTTGGTGCTGTTTACGAAAACGGCATTTTGAGAATACAATTCAATCACACGCTTCATAGACTGCATAAACACCGGGATATTGTCATGACAATAAAGCTTAACCGTATACGATGGGCTGGCCACATTATAAGGGCGAATGAAGCATACACACCGAAGTAAACCCTACTGGGTAGTGCAGAAGAAATAGAGGCAAAGGAAGACCAAAACTCCAATGGTTGGATGACGTAGATCGGGACGCTGAGACGCTGGGCTATTAGGTATACGTTGTTGTAGAACTCAAGCGAGGGATAAATTGAACTGGAAACAAATGTTGGCTACTTTTTCCAATAAATCTGGCCGTATAGCGTCAAAGGTGGCTTGAATATTGCAATAAATCGCCTGTTAAGCGCGCTGTATGGCAAGTTGCGTCATCTTATTGGACCCAACTGGCATCGGTGTTTAAATGATTAATTTTTGGAAACAAAAATTCAGTCAGAATGACTCAATAGCACTTGTCATTAACCGCAACAGCAGCTACTTACTTTTTTCAAAAGAAATAAGGACCGATGATGCCATCAGTGAACTATAAACAGATTTTTTTGAAGTAAATTTCCACAATTTGAAAGTGCATATCTGGTATTGAACGACTCATGATGACTTGTCACCCATAAATAGTGAATTACTGAATAAAAATGTCAACACAGTTTGCCATTCTTAGCTGTCGAGCCACAGTTATCTATATCGATAGATCTCATGCAGCTAATAAACAAACACCTGTTACTAAGATATCTTATACCTACTAGACTGTGTAACCCTTTGCGTACATTTAAGCTCACCACTTGTCTATACATACATACATACATACACAAAACTATATGCAAAATTCTGAGCACTTGAAATTTAATTAATTTAATGCAACTAAATGCCGCCTAATAAGCTAAAACCAGCTGAAATGCAAAACAATCTGTGTAAAACCCATAAAGTAAACAGATTTACTTGTCGTGGCTTTTTGCGTGCGTGCACGAGCACACACTTACGTCAACATAGCCATAGCGAGCGCGCCTTAAAGCCTGCATTAAATGTGCGCACTTTGGTCGCCTTGTTTGCCGCACAATTACTGGAAACAAAAAACAACTGCAAATTTGTTTTAAACATCTTTTCGGGAATCTCTCTTCAACTGCTCAACCTTTAGAACTTTACCCACATAATTTCCGCAAGTTTTAAATAACTTCTATTGCTACACATGCACGTGTACGCGTAATATGCTTGAGAAGTGCTTTATTAAAAAATCGTGAAAACGCGTTTCAATTTTGTACAGGAGATAAGCAGCAAGCAGGAACAATGGCATCAACAGACGGGCAAGAACAAACACTTTGAAAGCTCCAAGTGGGATTTGTGCAATTTGCACAATTTTTTGAAATAAATACTCATATAATATGCCCTTATACACACACGCTCAACAGCAGCAGCGCAAGCAACAGCAACAGCCGAATAGTTGCTCATACGCCGTGCTGTGCGACCGCCGAAAGTGGCACTCTGAGGATACTTTGTGACTGATATTTTGTACATGAATAAAGTCTGGCGGTAGATCAAAAGAAATGTTAGTGTTTTTGTTTTTGTATACTGCGACGTACACTCATATTCTCAGTATACTCATGTACTCACATACACGTCTGGAGTGGGAAATGTGTTATGTGCGGCGGCAGTGTTTGTTGTTGGCATTTAACAAGCAAATCACTTATATTAAACCGCATAACACAAGAAACAAATGCAAACAATTCAGTTGCAATACTAGCAAATCCATCAGTAAGTCAGAATGTAGTGAAATGGTGGTAGCAGCCATGTTATCAAGAAGCAAAACCATGTTGCAGCAATGAGTCGACATTTCGTTTTGTTTTCAGCTTTGTGAACTACAGTAATATAAAACAATAGCACCATCACCCAGAGGAATAATCTAGCTAAGCACTCTCTATCGCAAAAATAACCGATTTTTTTACGAATTGAAGTAAGCAGAAAAAATTCTGATATAATTTAGTATGAAGGCCAAGATTTCTGTTTGTGTCGAAGAGTAGATCTTCTATTTATAACAAATCACTTGGAATTTGGTCTGCAAGAAATTACAATTAACCCTCTAGTGCCCAAATTTTATTTTTGAATGAAAAAAATTGCTTTGGGTGGGGATTATGTAAAATTAAAGGTTCTTTATCAAGAAAGTAAAATTTTGTTCCTTGATCCGATTATATAGGGATAAAACCTTACCCCGCCTGCAGGCGGCTTTGGGAAAGAACGCCAAAAAAAAAATCTAAATGAAAAACTTGCAAATTCAGTGTATTACGTACTTTTATTGAACAAAACAGAAAGTTTTTAACAGAAATCAATACAAAACAAACAGTCAGTCTTATTTCAAATAGTTTTAGAAAAATGTCTACAAAAGAAAGGCATGCTTTTGGGCATAAATAGGCAGTTGGTGCAAATTATTTATGGTGAAAATTGTGAAAGCAGTCCTTTTGTTGGGAAAAACAAAGATTCAGATTCCATTTTCGGCACACGATTTGAGTTTCGGAGGTGCAGCCAGGATATTTGCACCTTTTTTTACCGGTGCGTGATAAAAACTTTGCAAAATGTCCAACTCCGTCGTAGCGAACGTCGTCAGGAGGTAAGTAAGCTTTTCTTCCAGTAAATTTTACTTGAGGAGTTTGTCATGGACGACCTGGAGCTCTTGGTATTGGAGAATATTGTTGTTTGCATAGTACGTATGCGATCTCTGTCCGGAAGTTCGGCAGTTGGTACTGCCTAGCATGCGTGTCAATCTTGTTAATTCTTCTGAACAAAACATAAGCGTTTATCATGGCCATATCAAGCAGGTGATTAAAAAGTCGGTTTGTGTACTTATTGCTCTTTACCGCTCTTAATCTTATATCGCCCAATTAGTCCATCCATGAGGTCGACGCCCCCCATATATGACTATTATATTCACGGACTGCATTGGGGCAATCGACATCAACAAATTTTTTTTCTGAGCGGACGAACCGCGACACCTTATTTATAACATTTGTTTCATTCTGGAAGGGCTTTTCGCCTGCGTAACTCGATGCGAGTCACACTATTTTATTGTCCTTCCCAACTGAAACTCCTAAAGCAGATCCACAAAATTCAGTTGAATATCCACGGGGTTGTTTCCTGAGATCAAGATCTGTCGGAAGTTTGCAATTCGAAATTCGATTTGAACGAATAGTTCCCAGCGAATGTATTCCGCGTGATTTTAGATAAACCAGAAGTGGCAGTGACGTGTAATAGTTGTCGAAATATGTTATATGGTTTTTAAAATCTGGAATATTACGGGAAAATCGGACCACCACATTCGCTGATGCCCCAAGATCTGGTGTATCAGTCAGAACAGCATTGTCTCCTGCGCCGTCACACAAAACGAAGAGTTTTATACCCCATTTATGTGGTTTATCTGGCAGATATTGTCGAAGGAAAGTCCTCATCTTCGGTGCGCACATTTGTTCATCGTCACATAAACGTGGAGTCATCGGAATGGACTGAAACCTGTTATTGAAATGATCAACGAGACATAAATTGACAACATGTACATAAATTGACACACACTTTTGATTCCAGCATAGAATCTGACAAATTTACCGCCCTGTTAATCACTTCGTCAATTCCAGTGTCGATAGGTAATTCTGCATCGTCCACATTTTCGTCTAAAAGATCTTCGAAATCTTCTTCCACGTCTGTATCATCGTCGATTTCTAGTAAATCCAAAAATGTTGCAATATCTTCATCATTGAGGGATGATAATTTAGACTTTTGCCGTTGATCCATTTCTAAAAAACCAAAACTTTAAGCTTAGCCCCCCTCTAAAAATATCAAAATTTCAAACTTATCGCATAGTGTTATTTATTCCGAGTTATCCCAGGACCGCCTCTAGACGGGCTGTCTTCAAAGGTTTATAAAATACAGGAAACACTTTTTTTTGTTATTATTTTTAACTTTCGTATTTTGAACACAACCAGCAACACTATGATAATTTTTATTATAAGCTAAATACACTTCTAATATTTTTATTTAATTTTTAAAATACACCACTTTCGCAGAATAATTAATTTGACCGCTTTTCACTATTTTCCGACTTCAAATGACTATGACGGCTGATTAAAAAACAAGACGCTGCTGCAAATGCACCAGCAATAATTTTGGGACTTTCCGGAATTAGAAAGAGTTTAAAAAGTAACGAAATGGTATTTTAAAAGGGAATAAGCGTGAAATAAACTTAGGCCGTCTACAGGCGGTCTTGGGTACTAGAGGGTTAAGCTCTTTTTTATGTATAATTTTGTATACTTTGTAATCATAAACTTAATATCAAAAAAAGAAATGAAAGAATTTACACCTTTCACTCTGCTTCTATACGCAATTTTGCAAGCTTTTTCAAGCAAGGGTATAGCATTCCCATGAACGTTACTTACGGGGTTAGGTCACCCCAGCAGTCTCACAAAATCATTTTTTTTTTGCTTAAAAGAAACCCCAACACGTTCAACTTACAACATTTGAAGAATTAAGATCTATTTACATACATACCCTTTGATCAGAAAGTACCGGGAATATTTAATTTAAACGAACCGAAGGCGTAATGCACCATGAGCTGGTATTCATACTTATGAAATGAGACTTTCAGCTATTAAACCTTCCCAAATGTCCTGTTTTTTCGTTTGTCATCTGTCAACAATATTCAGTTCATTGTTTGTTATGCTTCATACACCAATGCATATTTGTCGCTCTTAAAAATGTCGAATTTCGTGCCTTCAAACTACGATTTGCGGACGTCGTTGATTTTCTGTTATCAATTAAAGAAAAATGCTTCTCAGGCTCATCAAATGCTTATAGAAGCTTATGGTGGACATGCTCTAAATAGAGCACAGTGCTTCAGGTGGTTTGAAATATTCCGAAATGGTGATTTTAGTGTGGAGAAGCGTCTTCTTGTCCGTCAGTGAAAAGATGGGATATGTATACCCTATGATCGAAAAGTACCAGGAAGGTGGTGTTGACTGTTTTCTTTGATAGCCAAGGCGTAGTGCGCCATGAGTACCTTCCATCGGGCCAGACAGTCAAAAAATAATATTATTTATCCGTTTTGAAGTGTTTGAGAGATGCTATATGTCCCAAACAGGCGGAAATGTGAGCAAACAATTTTTGAATTTTGCATGATGATAACGCGCCATCGCAACGAGCCCAAATTGTGCTGTATTATTTGACCAAATACTAAGTAAATAACATCGTGCAAGCACCGTATTCAACTGATATGGCCACGTGCCACTTCTTTTTGCTTCCCAGGCTGAAGTTACCACTTCGTGAAAGGAGATTTCAGTCGATAGAGAAGATCAAAGAGAATGCGGCGAAGGATTTGAAGACCATTCCTTCGCCGGCCTTCCAAAGAGTGTATGGAGGACAGGGTTAAACGTTGGCACATGTGTGTTGCTTCAGACGGGTCATATTTTGAAGGAGATAAAATAAATTTGCCTGAAATTTAACTCTGTTTTATTTTATTTAAACATTCCCGATACCTTCTGATCATAGGGTAAGTACTAGGGCGGGTCGATTTAAAAATCTCCCATTGCTCTGTGAAAATCATATTCTAGGGATCAAAATAAGAAACTTTGCCGAAGGAACCATACCTCTAAAACGAATTCTGATGTCCCCCAATTTGGGTCGAACTTTTGGGTAGCTAAAATCAGCTAAATGGCTATGTTTTTTCTTTATTTTTATTTATTTATAATAATATTTATTATTTATTTATAATAATATCTATTTTTTCTCTTAAGAAATTTATTTAGTCAGAACATATGTAATAAAAAAATTAATTTAAGTGAGTTATAGAAAAGAAACTAAAAAGTTCGACCCAAATTGGGGGACATCAGAATTCGTTTTAGAGGTATGGTTCCTTCGGCAAAGTTTCTTATTTTGATCCCTAGAATATGATTTTCACAGAGCAATGGGAGATTTTTTTGCCTCCCCACAAATCGACCCGGCCTAGTAAGTATTGTAACAGTTCAGTATCAATGTTAGTTTTAGTGAAAAATAAAATGTATTTGCTTAGTCTCAAGTCCAGCCTAGTGACGTTTTATACCACCAGCGCTGCTTCAGTGTCTGTTTCGTCATTTATAAATCCTTCGGCAACGGTAGTTTTGAGTATTTCAGTACTTAAATTCATTTCATATATCACCCTATTCTATTCGAATTTCGCTGAAAACACAGGACAGACTACGAATGCATTTATGTGAAGTCGTATCACTGATCGATACTTATTGACACTGATGCTGAACCAACAAGGTATTGATTTGTATAAATACACAGATTAAAGTGGAAAAAACTATAAACCCTTCTATTTTCAATTTTGGCGAAATTTTTTTTTTTTCTGATTAAAAAGTGTGAAATTTTTATAAAATTAATTTTTTTTTTTTTTTTAATTTGAACAAAATTTGAAACTTGGATTGATAAGATCTGTGTAGGAAAATGAACCGTATTCTCATAAAATATTTATTATAATTAAAAAAGATGCAAACAAATTGGCAGAACTGGTTCATAAGTTCTTGTGTTAGTTATTTTATGCGATTACAGAGGCTTTTTTATAAACAAAATTCGTACTTTTTTGGTTTTCAAATTTTTCTTTTAATATGTGAAGATTTTTTGAAAATTTGGCCATATGGCTCCCATAAGGTGTTCGCTAAAAAAAGTTTTACTCGAAGAAAATCCATGCAGTCGACTTTTTCTGTTAAAACTTGCAATTTATCGAAAGCCATTTCACTTACTGACTATGCCAGCGTATTATAGGCTCAACTATTAACAATCAGAGATGCATGCAAATCACTTAAATACTGCAAAAAAATTGGGAGAAAAATAGCTATCTTTTCAGACAGTCAAGCAGCTATCAAGACTTTAGGTTCCAACTCCATTTCATCCAAACTAGTCTTATAGTGTAGAGAAGAGCTGGAATTGCTTAGACATTGGCTTCAAATTACTCTAATATGGGCAGAGTAGAGAGGAACTAGAATTCCTTGTTTATTGGGGCAAATGATACTCTGATATGAGTTCCCGGTCATAAGAATATAGAGAATAATAAGATTGCAGATGAGCTAGCAAGAAAATATTCGGCACTAGACATAACAGAGGCGGTGGCAGTTGCTACCCCATTAAACATAATAAAAATATCCATTACTTCATACTAGCTGAAAGAAGGTGGAAGCAATTAACTACCTGCACATAGCCCTCGTTGAAAATTCAGTGGACGAATTATCTGTTATAGGATGCTCCCACTCAAACATGTCACGTATCACTACAACACTTACAGATCATTGAAAGGTAGGGGATCATGCAGCCAGACTCAATTTTGCTCTTTCGATAAGCCTTTCTTTCTATTTAATTATTTTAAAATCTAAAAAACAAACAAAAAAAACAAAAACATAAATTCGACAGCAAATTCGTAAATATTCGCAATTCTGTGAAATTCAACGCTCCATTTGCGGACCGCCTTTTTCTATTCAATTCGTAAACTATACTACTTAGATAGAAATAAACTCTCGAAGCACTTCACAAAGTATTTTCACTAACCTGCCTGGTCACACTTACATTTAATACAAAAAAACAAAAATAAGTCAAATTTGAGACGTAAAAAGTACTACAAATCAAATAAAAGTCTAATCAAAGCCACCACAAACGATTCTACAATACTGATTGTGGCAACTTTTGTCTTACATTGAATCTCTTGATATGCAAGAATATGCATGCAAATATATCACAAAAAACTCCACTTAAAATCACTTTAAATGTCACGAAAATAGCGCAATAAAAACCAAAATTTTTCAAAGCCACATCGCGAATTGAACACGCCGTACACGGCGTATGAGTAACTTTACGATGGCACTAAACAACATTAAATTGAACTTGCAACAATGCACGATTGCGTTCAAGCGAGAGGCAGAAGTTAAGATGAAATGAAAAAGGGGACGCTATTGATGGCATAGGCACACAATCACACACGCAGCTATACATAAAAAAATACGATCCATATGAGCGCATAAAGTTCATTCAATTTGAGTTAACAGTTCGTACGCCTATGTGTTTTCGTAGAAGTATATGTGCATGGCGCTGATTTATAAACGCATTGATGGGCGAAGGTCCAGTTGTCGATAACAAGCAAGCAAACAGCAATCATTGTTGCCACTTGTTGGTGTTTAGTGCCTTTTGTGTGCGTCTCACAATGACACAAACTGTGGCTTCCTGTTGAACCTGGCCACTGTCGAACAGCGAATGACCGCCGAGCGGGGCTAGCGTTGCTCGCCCAAAAGAGGTCAACTAGCAATGAATGGTTTGACGCTAACAAAGGACGCTACAACCAGGAAAAATCAACTTCAACAATTGTCACAATGTTTCACAATTGAAAGACGAATGGCGGCTGTGTTTTCAATACTCGAGGCAGTTGCATCAACGATTGGCGCCGACACTAGATACTTGTTGCGAGTTCGTATGCCTGCAGGTGTTTTAGCATACAAGCTGAGAGTAAACCATTTCAATTTGAAAATGTGATATGTTAGGTAAATACTTAAGCTTCGCTTTCATACAAAATATTCAAACTAAATGCATTTTGTGAAGCCGGCAAACACCTCACGCTCCCCTTGCAGCTGATACTTTGACGTAGCCACAGAGATCAACTTACTTGCAACGTTCACAATTCGAATACAAAACAATGTTTCTCTTGCTTTTCATTTCACTTGTTGCAGTTATTGTTATGGCTGGCCGTATATGTTGCGCGTATATGTTGGTCATTGAAAAAGCTTTCAATTGAATAAGCACCAACTTGTGCGGATTAAATCATAAAAAAAACTTTAAAAGTACGATTGTAAACATTTGATTGACTTTTGTTTGCGTGGAGCGTATGAATGGGGAACGTTGATTGACGGGTAAGAATTTTGGAATAATATAAAAATTCTGTTGTCACCTTCCACATCTCTTTATTGCCGCTCTTTGAGTTATAGTCGTTGCTAGAAAGCAGTAATGTCATCTGATTTTTATCTACTTATACAGGAATCTGCTCACAACGGATCCGTTTCGTGGCTTAAATGGCATCGTTGTCTCTATGTGCGATGCGGCTGCCAAGCCTAACCTATACTGGAATCTATACTTCCGTGGTGAAAACTTTAGATAATCCTGAGAATATTAATTCGTTAGTAAAGAATTGAGATTGTGAATGCTGCGATTTGTTATACCGCTATGTTATAAAGCGAAGAAATCTATTGTGGAACGTGCTACAAGACTAACTCGTCAGAGCAATGCGGGTTTCTACGCAGGTCGACATAGATGTTTAAGATGTACAGCGCCCACAATAAAGAAAAAACTAGTATTCGTCCGGCCATACCAACGCCACTGAATGCTTTCATGCACGCAATTAAATTCCTGTACAAGGCTACACAAACCCTACTGAGGTATCTTATATCACCGTTTCCGTGCGATCGAGCATTTCAGCTCTAAAGATATCAGGTCGGTCCATCCGAATCAACCATCCAATGCTAATCATGTCTCACACTGAACCACACCTAAAACAATCTAATACACATAATTTCACTCTTTCACCGTGCATTCGCCGTGCCCGTTTATTGGCTGAAGTCCTGACCCGAGTGGTGGAATCAGTGACGCGATATTTAGCGACAGCCCATACTGAATACGGCCACGGTGACACAAAGCTACAAGATTACAAAACTGTGACATTCGTGAGAGTATTTCTTTCTTTGTCAACTGAACAAACAAGAAAGAGAACGACGTATGACGAATAAAATGCACGTGAATAACAATAACAATAAAAACAATATAACCATATAAAACAAAAACAAATATTAGATTATTAATTATAAATTCACTGAGAGCGGAATAGCGAAATGCGAATCGGCCGCCACCTTTGGTATTCTCTCCCGTGTTGGTGAGAGAGAAGAAACTTCCAAGCAAGAAGTGAAAAATGAATGAATGAAATGTCGATCAATGAATTTCTGCTATATCTGGCATTCTAGTTTGCTACAGCTTACCCGGTTAACATAAGAATAAATTTTAGATTTCGAAAGCGCTCGCTTAATTCCATTTATAAGGCACGAACTAGGCTGCGAGAAACGTTTTCAAATATTCAGACTGTGTTTGGAGAGCCTAACCGCTCACAACAGCTCATATCCACTTAGAGCTCCTTTTCTGCAGCAGCTACTTTTATTGCTAGCAAAACTTTAGAAATAAAAATTGTTCGACAATTCAATGAAAATTTGATTTAATTAATCCTGGTCGGCTAGGAAATACTCTCGCATAGATGAAATGCGTCCATATGTTGCCATAAATATTTACCACCATTGCACCTTAATTTTATTTGTAGGGGTACTTATTTCCGTTCTCTCTCGTCAGTAAGCCTTAAATCTCTCCATAACTGAGTAAGTCTGAGTCTGAGTCTTCATCGAGCTCCTTTTGCGAATCGCATTTTGAGTATTTTTTTCATTATGAGGCCAAATATGAATATAAGTGCTACCAAGGGTTAGGTAGACCTCACCAGCAGTTCTACTACATAGAAGCCTTGAGTGCTCTCTTTTAAAAGAAATCATTTTTTTGCCTATTATTCAGTAGTTTCTTTTGAAGATTAGTGCTCGCATAGGCATGTTTGAAAAAGCGTTTGAAAAATGCTTCCATATTTTTATTTAATTTGCTTGGAACTTGCAGTGGCCGAGAGAATTTTCGAAGCCAACAGCACCACGAAAGTGAAAACAAATAAACGAAGCTGGACTCTCTATTTAATGGCAAGATAGTAAAAGTGCAACAGCAGTACGAAGAAAAAAGCAACTTAAGTGCTGTTGTGTGGTGAAGCTTTACTGGAATATATTTAACTAATAATGGGAAAATTTTATATTTAAATAGAAGAAGGTATTCAAGAGTGCGTTTTGATAAGTCAGCGTTTTTATTCTGTCAGTCACAAAAGAGATTTTCGGGTTGGATTTATTTTTCAATGCTATCCAGATCATTACGACTTGGGTTCGTTTTGACATTATCTGCCTATCTTTCCTAGATAGTGCCAGTGGACCATCCAAAATTTTTTCATTCCTAAAGGTGATGTGCTTCAAATGGCTCCTCATTGTACGAATCCTTCCGCGAATTTATGTTTTGTTTCAATGTGTTTTTTGTTTTAACATCGTGTGCTGAAGTGAACTGAACTTTTTCTCAGGGTTTTCAGAAATAAAAAACAGTTCTGGGTAAATTTTTGGCAGAATAGCTTAAAAAAATTATGGAAGAAAGATAAGAATTAAGAAAGTTGCCAAAACAAAAAAAGAATTGAAAACACATTAAATTATTCTTATTTTAAAAAATGTTATTATTTATTGTTGATCTCGCCCCTTCCCTGAAACGCTGTTTTTTAGGAGAGGCTTGCCGTGATCACGGTACCGCATGAGCAGCTCAACTGAAATCAAAAAAATTAAATGATTATTAGGCCGGGTCGATTTGTGGAGAGGCAAAAAAATCGCCCATTGCTCTGTGAAAATCATATTCTAGGGATCAAAGTAAGAAACTTTGCCGAAGGAACCATACCTCTAAAACGAATTCTGATGTCCCCCAATTTGGGTCGAACTTTTTAGTTTCTTTTCTATAACTCACTTAAATTAATTTTTTCATTTAATATACATATGTTCTAAAAAAATTTCTTAAGAGAAAAAATAGATATTATTATAAATAAATAATAAATATTATTATAAATAAATAATAATAAAGAAAACACATAGCCATTTAGCTGAGCTAAAGGCCAAAAATGGTGATATTTTGAAATTGGGGGACATCAGAATTCGTTTTAGAGGATGGTTCCTTCGGGAAAGTTTCTTATTTTGATCCCTAGAATACGATTTTCCCAGAGCAATAAGCGATTTTTAAATCGACCCGCCCTAATGATAATTGTAGAAAATGTTTTTTAGTGAATCTGAACGATTTATTTACCCAAAAAAAAAATTTTCTCAATATGAAAACCGCTTTGCACCAAAAAAAACGATTTTTGAGGAGTAGAAAAATAAAAAAAATTAATTCCAGCAAATTATTATAAAAAGAAAATATTTATAAAAAGTGAACCGTTCAGATTCACGAGGTTGTAACTTCAAATAATTAAAAAAAAGTTTATGCAAATCGGTCAAATAGTTTTTGATAAATAACGATCACCGCGACGGTAATTTTCAAAAAACACGACTTCGAGATAATCGCGACTAAAGTTTTGCGTGCCCTTCATTTATGGATAATTTACGCGCCTCCACGGTCTGTAACTTTCGTTCTAGTGCTCCGATCTTTATGATTTTTTGGATTTATATTTTTAAAATGATGTACTCTTAGAATATGCCATAAAAAATTTTTCGATTTTTTAGTTCAACGCAAGGTATATAACCTCTTAAGCCGACTCCGAATGGAAATACACTCGGAGGTTAGCCATTGCCTGCCGAGGAGCGACCGTTATTAGAAAAACGTTTTTTTTCACTTATTTTGGTGTTTCATGCACGGACATTCGAACCTATCGGAATAGTAGCCTTGAGAATAGTAGCCCCGCACCAACCCATTCGGCTTCGGCGGCCGCCTATTTATATATACAATAAAATGTAAAAGCTTTTCATATCAGAAATAAAGTGGTTTCTAAATGAGAGTTCAAGGGAAATTTTCAATCACCGGTATCTCGCAAAACCATATACAATCTGTCAAAGTAGTGAAGGTCATTGGGTTTAGTAGCTTCCAATTAAGTTACTTATCAAAATTCTATTTCAAATTTTTAACTTGCACGGTATAACTATTCGCGGCATACAAAATTCACTGTTTTACTTAAATAACGAAAAACTGTAGTCATGGAATGGCACACAAGCTAGACTATCATAAGCAGTCATTCTATAGGGTGGGCCATGCAAAATTTGCTTTTTCAATCGCCTATAAAAAAAAACGAATCAATATTTTTTCAAACTTTTTTTTTATTTTGAAGATTGAACATTGTCATTTATGAATGAAAAATAATATCGTTCAAATGACTGCCACGACTGGCTTTACAGTAGGCCATTCGATCAACCCAATTTTTAAGCACATTTTCGATTGTTTGGGCTCCAATTTCATGAATGGCAACTTCGATTTCGTGTTTTAAAGCATCAATCGTTTCTGGATGGTTCGTATAGGATTTGTCCTTAACGGCTCCCCACAAAAAATAGTCCAACGGGCTTAAATCACAGCTCCGAGGCGGCCGATTGGTAGCCAAAAGTTCGAGTGTAACTTTGGCAGTGTGACAAGTTGCACCGTCCTGTTGAAACCAAATGTCGTCCATCAACAACTCGTTGAGCATGTCACGGTAACGCTCGCCATTTACTGTAACCGCGGCTTCTCGCTTATTTTCGAACAAAATGGCCCGATGATGCCGCCAGACCAAAAACCGCACCAAAGAGTGTGGATGCATTTGCTTCTCTACAGTAACGTTTGGATTTTCTGAGACCCAAATCCGACAATTTTGCTTATTGACGTAGCCACCGATGTGAAAATGAATTTCATCAGAAAAGAAGAAGAATACTCACCACTTTGGAAATAGGTTTTCAATATTTCCCAATTTTGTTCAAGCGTATAGCGTCCCATTTCGTAAATGTCAAACCTTTAAGTAAATTTTGAACACATTTGATATGTCATTTGTGTTACCATTCTCAAAAAAATAGGTTGTTCAAAAAGCAAACGCTATATGACCCACCCGTAGTAGCTAACAGTAGGTTATAAAAAAATTTGCCCCTTCACATGCCTTAAGTGAAAAAAAAACTATGGGTTAATAATGTTTTGCAAAACTGCATTTTTCTAACTCAGTTCAATCTAACGAAAGAGATATAAAAATAAAGCTTTTATAGAGTGCAACATTTTATTGCGCGCAACTGTAAATGTTCTAAAAATTCACCCATAAAATACTCACATCTAAAAAAGTGCAGCTGCTGCAAACTTGAGGAAAGCACGTAAATATTTACTGAAATGTTTCCTTTGAATACTGGCTGTTACTTGCACTTTTATTTTTGAAGTTTTTTATCTATTTCTCTTACTTTTATAATTTTTTTGGTTTTTTTCTTTTTTTTGCGCGCGTTTGTTATCTCATAATTTCATTTTTGCCCTTAAAACAAAATGTATTTTTATTGCTGATTTAATTTCGGATATCGTTTATGACTAATATACTACTTCCCTTAAACTCAAAAACACAAAAGCAACTTATTCCAGTTTATCATATAATCATAATAAAAATCACGAGCGGCACACAGAAAAGCACAAAAAATACATGCGTGTGTGTTTGTATGCTTTGTAGCCCACACATTTCATTTAGGAAATAAATATTTTGCGGCAACCGTCTGGTCATAAGAAAATATTAGTATTTCAAAAAATAACAAAATTTCGCTAATAAAAAGAGAGGTAAAAATTTTGTTTTCATTTTTTGCTTTTTTTATTTTTTGTTTGCTGTTTGAGGTCAAAGCTGCTGGAAGGCGTCCACTTACATAATAAGTGTGCGCGCATTTGACTTAAAAACGTGCTTGATATTGCGATAAAGCAGGTTTCACAGCTTCCGCCCCATTTGCTGGCGCTGATAACGTTTTATATATCTATGCACATACATACACACCTACATAGAACTTGGGTGTATTTTCTGATATATTGTGCAGCTGATGCTGATTGCATGCGGCTTTAATAAATACTCTGGCTTATTTTTGGTGACAAACATATTGAGGTTGGTAAAAAAAAACAGTCTAGTAATGAGTAATTTCTGTAAAATTTTCAAATGATGTTTATTTGTGTGTGCCCATTTGAAACTTTTCTTTTCCTCAACATAGTTAATTGTGTGCCAGTTAAATTTTCGCTGATAAATTCACATTAAGGTAACCGCTATGAAATAAGAAAAG
Organism: Anastrepha ludens; assembly: GCF_028408465.1. Lineage (NCBI taxonomy): Eukaryota > Metazoa > Arthropoda > Insecta > Diptera > Tephritidae > Anastrepha > Anastrepha ludens. Next base: position 24,946,537 of record NC_071501.1, on the reverse strand, counting down.
CGAATGCAGCATCGGCTTTTAGTATCATAGTAAAAAAATGCTTCAGAATTAGTCAAATCTCTGCTCTCGCTCGTACCACTCACCCTCTCACACGTAAAACCGAGCCATCACTCGTTTGTTCATCGTGGCCGTTCCTTAAAATTAACGAAGCTTGTAATTAAATACTTGCGCCAAGATTATCTAGCGTCGTCTTGCTTATAGCTGCATTTAAAATTCCTGGCCAATTAGTTGGCAGTAACTCATTTCCTGAAACAAATATTAGGTGAAGCAAAACTTATTTTTCCACATCTACTACATCAAATTAATTTCCACTTCTACTCATACATACATACATACACAAGTATGGACAGCTCGAGGCAGCACTGAAGCAGAGCGATTCAATGTCAAGTGATCCAAGTACTTTGGACATTGCCGTCTTAAAATTTGTTTAATTGTAGGCGTGAATGGAAAGAGTGGAGTGAAAGGATTTTTAAAGAATTACCAAAGTTTGAGTTTGTTCAGTGTTGCAAATTTTGGTATAGAATTCTTTGAAGTGAAATATGTTCGGTTCTGTTAAATTTCTTCATAATTGTTTTTTAATTAATGTAAAATATACTGTTTAAAAAATGATTATTAAGCTAATTTAAGATTTTTTTATTTGAATTTTGGAATTTTTTGTAATTTTTGATAACAACACCTTAAGGGGACCGTCCAGATCATGCGCTAAAAAAAGCTATTTTTGGGAATTATTTTTGAGTATGTAATGAAAGATACAGATAGAGATATTGCTAGATATAATAAATAAAGTCTTAAATTGTGTAAAAAAAATTTTTTTATTCATTTTATTGCATTTTAATGTACAAAATGGTGGTAAACGCTTTAAAATCGAAGTGCAAAACGGTACCAAGCAGATTTCGGGAACGGCTAGTCGGAAACAAAAAAATCAAAATTTGTTAGATTCAGTATAACAAATACTAGTTAATCCACCTATAAAAATCAATATTTATCGAAAAATATCAAAATGGCGGATAAAAATTGAAAAAATGCACCTTTTTTCGCTGTGTTTTTAAATAAACAATTAATAACAATGCAAAATTTTATTATTTTATAGGTGGACTACCTCGTTTATTATGTGTAGATTATGTGGTTTAAATTTCAAAAGAATCGGTCTAACAGTTTTTGTAAACTCTTTGGTACCGTTTTTAAAACGTTGTTTTGAGAAAAACGCGTTTAAAGTTTTTTTTAATATAAAATTGAAAAAAAATCTTACCTCGATTCAATCAGCAATGCCTGCACCGTAGGGAACACCTTACAACAATATTTCTACATACATATACTTTCGAAAAATGTAAAGAAGTGCTAAACTAGACGGTCCCCTTAAGTTTTTTTTTTCGTTGTTAATATAGAGCTGAGACTATACAAAATAATCGGTGAGAATTTTATATTGGATTCGGAAATTTTTATGAAAATTTATTTATTTGTAGGCTTGACTATAATGAATTGAAAAAATTTTGAAAAAATGCTGTAATTTTGAGATTTAGTTAATCCTGTAAATTTTGGTATAGAGGAGGAGGAGAATCGAGGATCAGTTCTTTTCAATGTTTGAATTTTTTGGTTGGGATGAAATAATAAAAAAAATGCTTTTGGAAAATTTTTTAATTTTTGTTTTTAAGCTTAATTTTTGGAAAACTTTGCCATTTTTGGTTTAACAATTTTGTACCATTTTTGAAAAGCACTTAATTTGTTTCTTATTTTTGGGCTTAGTAATCCCTGAAAGCACTGGAATTCCCATAACTTTTTCTGCATATTGGTTTATTTCTTAGGCTTGACTGTAATAAAAGGTACAATAAATTAAACAGATTTGAAAAAAAGTGTTATAATTTTCAGTTTTTTTTTTTTCATTTTATAAAACAAAATATACTTAAAAAATATCTTCTCAAAAATTGAAAACTTTTTCAAAAAAATTTTATCTTTAAAATTATAATATTTTATCTTAAAAATTATAATACAAAAATTAAAAACAAATGGAGAAATTTCTTTTTAAAAAACTCATACCAAAATTCTGAAAACTGAATAAATCTCGAAATTATTGACTTTCTTCATAAAAATATTTGATTTCAAGAAATTTAAACGTTGGACATAAAAACGTTGCATCGCGATGTTCTGCTTAGGAGAGGAACTAACCTTCAATCAGTCAATTCCACCCAATAGGGGGGAATCCCGTTATCCTCAAACAAGCTCCGGATCAGGTTGGCCTACATCGGGCAAGCCCTCAGTAGATGGACTCTGGAAAGAAAAAAAACAAGAATTACTTGAAGGAGGTAGTGGTAGTTAGTTAATATAATAGAAAAAGTTTGTCCCGTAGTATTTGAAATGATTGCGAATATTTTATACTTCAGAAGTAAGAATTTTGAGATGCCGTTTCATATTGGAAGAGGCAAAATTATTATCATTCTAAGAAAAGTAAAACGTTCAGACGCAAATATATCAAATATACTTACTTACTTATGTGGCACTACAACCGTATGCCGGTTTTAACCGAATCTAAAACATTGCGCCATCTAGTTCGGCTCGCTGCTTGCTGACTCCAGTTGGTGACACCAAGTGTTGCCAAGTTATGCCTCACTTGCTCTCCTCGTCGTCCACCAGTGGGTTCCGTCTCGAAGGACTGCCATGCCGGTGCACTTTCGTTCATCTTCGAGACATGGCCAAGCCAGCGCAGCCGCTGTATTTTAATACGCTTTACTATGTTCACATCTCGGTGTAGGTTTCACAGCTCGCTGTTCCATTGGATACGGAACTCATTCTCTCCCAGTGCTCCCTCATCAGTTGTCGTCACCATCCGAGCATCTGTGCCATATACAAGGACGGGGATGATTAGGCTTTTGCACAGCGTTGCTTTCGTTTTTCGAGAGAGGGCTTTACTTTTCAATCGCCTAATGAGCGCAAAGCGACACCTGTTGGCAAGAGTTATCCTTCATTTAATCTCTAGGTTGACGTCGTTCTGGCTATTTAAACTGGTTCCCAAATAAACAAAGTCCTTCACCACTGCAAATTCGCGGTTGCCAACAGTGACGTATTGTCCAAGACGCGAGGACCTTTTATATATTGACAGCAGGTACTTTGTTTTAGTCTCGTTCACCGGTAGACCCACGTTTTTTGCTTCTTTCTCCAGACTGGAGTGCGCTGAACATATGGCGCGGTTGATCAGGCCCACAATATCAATATCGTCAGCGTATGCCAATAGCATGACACTTTTGTATTAAACAGTGTCAATGCGGTTTACCTCAGCAGCACGTATAATTTTTTCCAGTAGGAGGTTAAAGAAATCCTACAAAGGGGAATTGCCTTATCTGAAACCTTACTTGGCATCGAACGGCTCGGAGATGTTCTTTCCGTTTCTGACGGAGCTTACTGTAGCCCTCAACATCATTTTTCACAGCCGTATAAGTTTTTCGCCGTCGTAGCCAATTCACAGAGAGAACGTAGGTTCGAATCTCGGTGAAACACCAAAATTAAGAAAAAGTTTTTTCTAATAGCGGTCGTCCCTCGGCAGGCGATGGCAAGCCTTCGAGTGTATTTCTGCCATGAAAAAGCTCCTCATAAAAATATCTGCCGTTCGGAATCGGCTTTTAACTGTAGGTCCCCCCATTTGTGGAACAACAACAAGACGCACGTCACAAATAGCAGGAGGAGCTCGGCCAAAAGGGTGTACGCGTCAATTATACTATACATATATATCTATATAAAGTGTACTATTTCATAAATAATTTTTGCATTTTTTTTTTTATGTATTTGCTCAAAATTTTGGAAATTGGGTTTTGTTGTTTTGTAATTTCTGAAAAGCACTCACTCAGATGTTTTTCTTATTTTTGTACAATAATTAATATAGTAGCTGAGGCTATGCGCAGTTATCCATGAAAGTTTTACATTGGAATTCTGAAAATTCGTTTATTTGTAGTCTTGACTGTAATAAAAAGGAAATAGAAAAAATTTTGAAAAAGTTAATAATTTTGAGATATATTTAAGCCTGTAAATTTTTGTAATATATATAGGGTTTTTTAGGTGAAATATTTTCGGTTCCTCTAAATTTATGCGTATTTGGTTTTAATTGGGATAAAATATATATTTTTAAAAACTATTTCTGGAAAACTTTTTTAGTTTCTCTTTTCAATTTAAGTATTTTTAAATGAAATATCTTCGCTTGCTTGAAATTTTTCATAATTTTTTTTTAATTAGTATAAAATACGCTTTTTCAAAAATTACAATATTTTAAAGCAAATTTTTAACTTTTCTCCAATTTTTGGTTTTTTGTAATTTTTGAAAAGCACCGTATTAGATTTTTTCTTATTTTTGTCAATATGTTTTTTCCAAATTTTTTTTTATTAGGGAAAATTATGTTTTTAAAAAATCATTTTTGGAAAAGTTTTTAATAATTTTTTTTTAAATTTGGTTCTTTTACATTTTTGCATATTGTGTTTTTAGGATAAAATACATGTTTTTAAAGATTATTTTTGGAAAACTTTTATATTTTTTTTTGTTCAGAATTTTGGGGACTTTTTTTTGTCATTTATCAGATTAATTTTCTTATCTTTGTCCGTAATTCCAGAGAAGTTTTTATTGGAATTCTCATAACTTCGGAAATTTTTCTGGAGATTGGCTTATTTATAGGCTTGTAAAAAGTAAGAATTGAGAAAAAATTTTTATAATTTTCAGTTTTATTTAATACTGTAAATATTGGTACATAGTTTTTTAAGTGAAATATATTCGGTTCTTTTAAATTTAAATTTTTTTTAGTTGGAATAAAATAAATTTTTTCAAAAAATTTTTTTTGGCAAACTTTTCAATTTTTTTTTAAGTTTTAGTTTTGAAAAACGTTTTATGTTTTTGTTAAACATTTTTGGAAATTTTTTTGTGTGCGAATTTCAAAATTCATCCAGATTTTTTTTCTTAATTTCGTCATAATAGCTGAAAATATGCTCAATAATCCCTGAAAGATTTATGCTGGGATTACCATAACTTCGCACATTTTTTTGCTAAAATTTTGAGAAAATTCTATAATTTTGATTTATTTCATCCATTTAAGTGAAATATCTCCGGTTGTATTAAATGTTAATAATTTTATTTAAGTTGGGCTAAAAAATATATTTAAAAAAAATTTGTTTTTTTAATCTTTTTAATATTTTTTTTAGTTTAATTTTTGGAAAAGTTTGTTATTCGTTTTTTTCGTTCAAAATTCGTCCTGCATTTAATACTTCTATTCTTAGCTGGAGCAAAATTCATTGCTTAAAATGCCAATTACAAATATGCGATGAAGATTTCGAAAGTTCGTGAGCCACCTGCTTGCTAGAAATGCCATTTGATGAACTGCATAGAATGTGATTGCTTCATAAAACCCAAATAATACTCTTACACACCCACATTCCAATTGAGAAATTAGAAACTGAACAGATAAATGCCAAATAAAATTTTATAATGACATTTTGTTTCGATTATGTAAAGCCGAAATTGAAGCGCAGCACAAAATTTCATATGAAAATTCATCTCATTTATGACTATCTTGCGTATTTGCACAGACGCACGCAAGCACGTCACAAAAACAGGAGCACACAAATACAGAAGCACCCAAATTCAGGAGCAAATGTGTTTTACCCGCTGACCACATAATAAATCAAATTTTGGGAAAAATGATTGATAAACGCATTGACGCAGTCAGATGAGGATTTGTGCGTGGGATTGGTCAATGTACCAGTTGCTTATGTGTGGCACAGAGACACACATATATATGTATATACGAGTATGAACCTACCGCACTTTACGTATCAATGCATTTCCACTCTGCTCTTTATCTGTCCTAATAAATCGTTCATCGTCCACTAAGCCAAAGTAACTGACAAATGTATTGTGCAAACTTACATAAATACACACAAATGTAGCATGAAAAGGAAAGCAAAAACAAATAGGCACGCACGCACACTCAAATATTGAGAAAAAAAACGGCTCCTGTATCAAAATTACCGCAAAAAGGTTACCTAAACTCTTACTGCCCATCGCAGTGACTCGTGCAAGCTACGCTTAGCCACTGAGTGACCGTACGGAATTGTGCTGATGTGATATACTATATTAAATAAATACATGGCACCATGGCGGTCGAATGGTTGAAAAGGCGTTCACATGCATGCCAGCTCATGTGGAAAATTCGATGATTTCTTTATTTGCACAATATTGTTCTGCTCGCATTTATATCCTTGAAGGATTGTAGGTGGCTCTCTTTTGGCTTGATTTTATTTATTTTTGTTTTGTGTTTGCTGTTTTCTTATTGTCTTCCTTTTGTTATTTATTATTGCTTATAAACGGTCAATTGCTGCCTGATAAGGGCAGAAAATATTGCTCGAATGGCTATAAAAAGCAATGTGGCACACGTCACCAGAGGTAGAGAGCTGGGCAACTTGTGGCATGTAATATAAGTACGATAGGCGTTCAATGTATTCTCGGTAGCATTAAGAAAAACAGCGCGAATTAAATGCAAGCCATTTATGAAATTAATTTTTCAATGTCTTCTAAAAATATCTTTCCTCCTGGTTCGAAAAATGTCCGTTTATTACCGTCTTGAGCTCTTCATCTTCAGAAACTTTTATTCCACGAAGATCTTTTTTCAAATTTGGGAACAAAAACTAATCACTGAGCGTCCGGTCTCAGCTATACTGTGGATGATTGATTTGTTAGAGATCGCAATCTACATTTTTATGTCGTCTTCGAAGTCCAGATATGTTTTTTATGAGGAGCTTTTTCATGGCAGAAATACACTCGGAGGTTTTTCATTGCCTCCCGAGGGACGACCGCTATTAGAAAACAACTTTTTCTATCATTTAGTGTTTCGTGCCCGTGATTTAAAACCCGTTGGCCTACGCATTGGGCTATGGCGGCTGGCGGATCCCAAGGGGAATGATCAAGTATCTCAAAAATAGAGCCAATCTGTCAAAACGGTGGACACCATTGCATTTAAAAAGCCTTAATCAAGTAAGATTTCATCGAAACCTCTACCCAAATACTGAACTTGCACTTGAAGGCACAAGCTATCCATACGGAACACCAATTTCGTTGTATTTGCTGAAGGCGGTTTTTCATGAAAGTTTAGAGACGAGTTTTTCTTTGCGTTATAATATTTTTTGTTTATATTTTGCACTATACTGCCGCTAGCGCTGAATGTTCTTTCTTTCAAGAATAGAAATTTTTTTCTCATTCAATAAATACGAGTAATTTTCACTCCTTGATGGCCACACACTGCGTCGCAGTTTACGTGGCGCAATCCACTTGAAAGGAAAGGTATTTCGACTATTTGATATCTCACTCGAGCTTGCCATTTATGCCTGCAGAGGAAAAGAAGTTTGTGTCATTGTTGTTGTTGAAATAGTTGTCATTGTGGCCAGTTACCTGGAATTTTTACGTTTAATTGTGTGTTGACCTCAAATATGTCGGTGAGAAAGCTTTGGCTGCGCTGTGCTTAGCTTTGATGAGAAAAAACGCAAGATACCGCGTTGTCATAGACTAAGCGCAGGAGTGGGGGTAAATGAGTGACAAATTTATACAGCTTTAATTTATTGCTTTGAATTGTCGAGAGTAATGAATTAAAGATTAGGTTTGATAATTATTTACAGCAAAACAATTTTTGGCTATGATGAAATTCAGAGATCAAATGAATGATATTTATTTAATAAATGTGAGAGAGTGGTTTGACTTAATCTTTCCCAGACGTTTAATTAGCAATCAGACGTTTATGTTGTTTACTTTTTTGTTTATTTATTTAGAAAGTTGAGACCCAGCTCTGTCTTAAGTTTGATAAGGGAACTGGGTTTGGATGAGTGATGAGCAGAGGGTTCAAAAGGGCATGAGGTCGAAGTGCTAGCCTCCAATAAATCTAAATCTAAAACTAGACTTGTGCTTACATCATAAAATCACTCTAGCTTTTTACAATATTTGTAATTTTATGTTTTTGCAAAGTTCTTATAAAACTATAGTATAAGGTCAGTCCATAAGTTCGTGCGTTTTTTAACGTTGGTTTTAAAATTAATAAAAAAGATTTTTAAAGTATTTATTAATCAATAATATATTTTCCTTCATTATTTACAATGTCTTCCCAAAGTTTAGGCAGTTTTAATTCCCTGCTCAATAATTGTTTGTCCTTTGAGCCAAAATACGCCTCGATATCCCTTTTTTAGCTTCTTTTGAGGAGTAGTTCTTGTTACTCATAGAGGATTGAAGTGCACCGAGAAGGTGATAATCAGAAGGTGCAATATCCGGTGAGTATGGTGGATGCGCCATTAGCTCCAATCCAAACTCGTTCAGCTTGCCTCATGTTTGCCCTGCGGTATGAGGTCTTGCTTTGTCGTGGTGAAACAAAACTTTGCATCTATTCACTAAAGACGGTCGATTTTTGTTAAGTGCCTCATTCAGGTTTGATAGCTGATGGGAATAATAATCAGCAGTTATCGTCTGGTTTGGTTCCAGAAGCTCATAATAAACAATATCGGCCATACCCCACCAAATAGACAGGAGAATATTCTTGGGGTGAAGGCCATCTCTAGCGGTCGGCTTTGGTGTTTCATCTTTATCTTACCAAACAGGATTATTGTAAAGAACCCATTTTTTATCACCAGTAACGATACGGTTCAAAAAACTTTCATTTTCAAGCCGTTGCAGGAGCTGAGAACACACATTCATCACTCTCTGCTGAAGGTTGGCGACGGAAAGTCTATGCGGAACCCATTTTCCCAGCTTTGAAACCTTTCCCAACTGAACCAGGTGCCTGTTCCATGCGATGAATTTAACCCTTGAGCTATCATATCGACTGTCAATCAGCTTCCACGAGCTCGAGCAAGGCGTCGGAGTTAAAGACTTCAGGGCGACCAGCGCGGGGCATCCTCCACGTCGCAGTTACCACTTCGGAATTTTGAAAACCACTTTTGCGCAGTCCTTACACTGACGGTATCCTCTCCGTGAACAGTGTTTATTTCTGCAGCAGCAGTTATTGCATTTTTACCACTTTTATAAAAAAAATACAAAGTACGCCTCTTATACGCGTTCGAAGATTCCATTTTATTTTTCTATCCGCGATTAAAACCACTTGTTGAATGCACAATATATCAAAGAAAATATAAATAAATAGTTCCGTTATATTCCGCGAATAATTTTTTTTATGCAAAAATTGTACAAAAATTAAATTCTGGGTAAAATACGCACGATCTTATGGACTGACCTGATACTTAGTTTACGAAAATATCATTATTTACTATTAAAATGGCAGCAATCAATCAACAAACTCAACATAAAAAAGGTACAAAAATTTAAAATCTCCAAATTGCAAATTTCTCTTTGAAAGAATTACCTTTAAAAGAAATATTTGATCCTGTAAATTTCATTTACTCATTACCAATATTAAATTTTATATATTTATCATATGAATATATAAATAGTCGTTTTGATGCTGTGTAACCTCAGTGCGTAACTCATACGCCACGTAGTCCCATTCAAGTAATGCCATGTACGACACTACAAAGTCAATACAGAATTATTAAATTAGCCAAAAATAAGCTTAAGACAGTTGCAACTGTTACGTCACTACTTTGACGATAACTCCAAGGCATCTGGCAACTTAACGCACGCACTCATACATAGATTTGCGCGTACACTTTAATTGCCAGTAAATCCATTTATTACGCAAATTTTACGATGTTAAAACTATGTGGGTGAATCAAGTTAAGAGAGAATTGCAAAGTATGTGTACAAAACGGAAGTAGAAAAGTCAGAAGTGTCAATGCGGGCAGGGTTGTGTGTCATAATTTTCTCATCTGCAGTTAAATGAAGTGACGCTACAGCTACGTGATTACGTTGTTGCTGTGAAATTGAGTTAAATGTAGTCGTTTAGCGCAAATCGTTAGCCATTAGCCGAAAACTTTGTGATTTTCCAATTGGTCATTTATCATTCATCATTTAGTGTTTATCAATTTCGTTCACTGCGACGCCAGCTTTCATGCAATGCAGTGTAGGTCATTTATCAATCTACAAGAAGTCACTGTAGTAAGTATATAAATGCCTACAATGATTTAATTACACCTGCTTGCCTGGTCGGCAGCTTACGTCACATGACAGCTGGCTTAGTAGTAAGACAACTCAATAAGCTGCTCGTCTGCTCATCTACTAATCTGCAAGCCAATAAGTCATTCCGTTTTACTGTGGCTCAAAATCGAAAAAGCGGTTCAAATTTATAAAAAGTTAATTTATGAACTTTTTGCCCTTTGCTGCTTGGAGTCCCATCAGTTCACAGCAAAGAATTTCGTTTGCTACTTGTTAGACACTTCTACAGTTATAAATGTGAGTATATTAAGAAAATGGTCGTATTTGAAATGCTTTAACTTCCATATAGGGGTTTCCAATAGAGACATACCATGAAAAAACTCTAAGTAGCTTGAAATTGCATTAAACATTTTCCGGTGCTACAAATGGTGAAGAGGCTCCGTTTCTTGAGTTAAGGTTTATTTGGTCTTGTAAGCATAGAAGCCACGTCCTTTGCATATAATTTATCAAAATGTTAACTGAGATACTCCTTCTTCTTGCAAAAGACGTGGAAGCGACCGATTCGGTTTTATTTTTAGCTAGCACATTTACAGTTGCTTGTTTTTGAATTTCATCATGGAAAATATGTAGAGCTGGAATGATTTAGGCATCAATAAACAAGCATGAAAAACAAAAACCATACAAAAAAAATCCTAAATTCGATGTATTCATGTGAAGTTTGCGCCAAATATCCATTTTATTATTCATAATCTGGTCTGAAGCAAAAACAACAAAATTGATAAATGAAATAAAAAGAAAATAAAAAATTGTTCACACAAAAAAAATATTTATGAAAATTTATCAACGACTTTCAAATAATAAATTTACCGGGATGTCGAAAAATGGAACATTTTGTTCCAAAATTTGTTGAGAATTTGTAGTCCTCTATCTTCAAGTCGAAAAATCTTATAAATAAATAAATCCTTTTTAATGAAAATAGACGTAAAGTGTAATAAAATATATGAAAATAAACAAGAATTGGCGCGTACACTTCTGCTAGGTATTTGTTCGAGCTCCTCTTTTTAATAGAAAAATCTTGTATTGTATATAAAAAAATTATAAAAAATTGAATTTTAAAAATTTGGATTCCATGTGGCAAGCACCGATCTTCAAAACCCAAATTCATCGAGATTTTGAATAATGGAAACAATTTGTGATAATGTTACAACATTTTTTAGCAACTTTTAGTGCATTTTTTTTTAATCTTATCTAAAAATCTAGTCTAATTAAAATAGAAAAAGGTGTAATGAAAATATGTAATAAAATAAAAATATGTATACCAAGTTATAAATACATAGGTATATTGAAACACTTTTCCCGAAATTTATTCCTCATTTTGAGTTTTAGAAATCTAAATTCATTGACGTATTTACCGATTTGCATAACGTAAATTTATTGAGACTTAAAAGTGAGAAACAATTTTTCCAAAATTTTTCCGAATTTTGTTCGAAATTTTTTCGAACTCTTCATTCCATTATTTTGAAATTTGAAAATCTAATAAATAAATAAAATTGAAGCGAATTTGAATTCAATAAGTAAATATATTAAGAAGATCTAATGAAAAACTTTATATATTTCTACCATTTTCAAAAATATGGAAAAGCTTTTCTCACTAATCATGCGCCACTTTAAATTATCAAAATCATAAATTCAATTTCGTAATCAGCAATCTTCGAAATGCAAATATACGAAATCTTGAAAAGCTTGACCAAATTTTTTTCACACATTTTCCCCCATATTGAGTTTTAGAAACCTAAATCCTGTTTCTTAGTTAGAGTTTGGAAATATAAATAAACATAGTTTAAAAAATGTGTATTAATGGGCTTCAAAAATTTTAGAAAACCTTGTGTGAAAAATTCAAATTTTTTTCTTATTTAATATTTTTAAATTTAGATAATCTAAACTCGCTTTCATAAACAGCGATTTTTGAAACTTCAATATACGGGGTCCAAAGAAAATTTCCAAACTTTGTGCTCAGCATTTTATATCTGTAATCTTAAATTTTGATCATCTGAATTCAATGCTGTATTTAATCAGTGAACGTTGGAAGATAATTCACAAATACAGAACAACTTTTCTGTTAACCAATTTTCAACTTGTTTTGAATTTCAGAGTTTAAATTCAGTTTCGTATTCAGCGCGTTTTAAAATATAAATAAACATAGTTTAAAAAAAAAAATATTCGTGTTTAAAAAACTTTGGAAAACTTCTCTTGTCCACCATTTGATCTCGAAATTTTAAATTTTATAAATCTGAGCTCTGTTTCATAATCAGCGATTTTTGAAGTGTAAGTATTCCAGATTTTTGTAGCATTGAAAAAATTTTATGGAAAAGACTTTTCCAATTTGATATTTGAATATCATAAATTCTTTTGATGATTATTCAACATTTTGGATTTTAGAAATCTGAGTTGAGTGTCGTAATCAGCAAAACTCAAAATGTAAATAATCAGCAACGATTCGATTGAAAAACTTTTTTCGAAAAATATGCGCAAATCTGAGTTTTAGTGTTGTTATCAAAAAAATAATAGAAAATTTAGAAATTCATAATTAAATTTAAATATTCCTATTCAATTTTGAAAATCTCAATTCAACGTTGTAATTAAGAGAATTTAAACCGTAAATATCATATATCGAAATATACAAAAAAAAAAACAAAAAATTAAAAGCATTCACTGAAAATTGTTCACTAGTTTACTATTATGAGAAGAGTGTTTTGTGTCGTAGTATTTTTCTGAGCACAACTTCCTGAATAATAAAAACTAAGTATTTGTCCTACTCTAATGAGTTTTAGTTCCTACTCTGGTAAAATATGTTTAGCAGTGCTGGGCACAATTCCAGCAGGTCACTCCAGTGTTCAAGGAAACGAAATTGCCGATGAATTGGCCAACCGGGGATCAGCGGTTCCCGCATATGGGCCAGAGCGAATAATAGGAAGCAGTTGCGCAGGATCATGAAGTGGATCAGCGATATATGTAGGTATTTTACATAAAGAGCGATGATCCGGTCTAGAACGCTGCAGAACTGCAAAGTGATTTGTCAAAAGTCCGAACAGAAAACCGTCAAACTTTCTACTAAAACTTGGAAGGAAAGACGTTCGGTTGATGGTCGGTATTATTACAGGATACAACTCATGGGGTCAGCATATGATCACCATTGGAAACATTGAGGACCCGATTCACTTGTCTTGGTTGGAGGAGGTGGATAGGCTTTTTAGTCTGAGTGTTTTAGGAGCCACCAAATCTCCTGGTGCTCCTTGGCTCAACCTTTTCAAATTTTAATTTCAATTTCAAGATCATAAATAATTAAAAGGTCAATCTACAAAGCCCTGTTAGAGTTTCTATTTTTATTTTATGCCAAACAATCTTTAAATCGGTGTAGGTTAAATCTATCTACCATTGATTTTGATTACAATAAGCGCGGTGGATTGTCCCAGTATAATCTTCTTTGCCTTTCCTCTACTTACTGGATAAGAGAGAAGAAATTACCCCTTACTAGGCCCAAAAATTGCTCGGGGCCTTAAAATGGGAAAGGCCGCCTCTTTCCTGGCTAATTTATCTGCCATGTCATTCCCAGTAATTCCTATGTACCCAAGAACCAATAGGATACGTAGCTGGTTGGTTTGGTTTTTTTTTGTATGAATTTACCATATTGAATTTTCAAAATCTAAATTGAGCTTTGTAATCGGTGAACTTCATAATATAAAAATATACCGAATTTCAACAAAATAGAGCAAATTTTCTCTAAATCCGTTGTTAATTTTCCATTCATCATTCTGAAGAATTATGGCACTCTACGAGCAGTAGCTCCTTCATATTTTGTCCAGCTGTTTTTCTGCTTTGAAATTCCTACCACTGTGCGTCAGTCGGTTAGTCTGGACAGCTGCTGCTTCTGCCTACAATTTAATTGCATTACCTCAGTGTCATATCCAATCTGTAGTGTTCTTCTCATTTTCATATCAACTACTCCCACCTGCTGTCTGTTAGAAAGTTGCCTGTTACTTGAGCAAAACGCGCCCACTGCCCGCCAATGCTTTTATTTCGATTTCCGCTTTGAAGTCAATGCTTCTCAGATTACATCATTTGCGAGTGCGTTCATACACTTTTTGCATTTGAGTGTCCACTGGTGTCTAGTATTTATTCATATACTCGCATTTGCGTCCAAGGATATCGTATCGCACCGTCTATTGATAAAAAAAATTGGTATTTTCATAAATCTGAAATATTTATGCGGAAAACTTTATGTCGTCTCAGCCATTCACTAATGCGCTTTTCCAACTCATACATATTTAAATAAGAAAATCGGTCAGTCGACAGCATAAAAAGGTAATGCATAAATTAATTAAACTTCTGATGTATTACTAATCAAATCGCTGATAGAGGAGGGGAGCGAAAAATCATTCGCAATGTAAAGAGAGAAATAATTTAAACAAATTTAACCAAATAAATGAAAAGCCTAAGTTGTGGCAAAAATGAGGTTAAGTGGAAATTAACGAATATGAAAATATAGAGCAAAAAAGTTTCCCAGAAATTTTAATATAATCTTCTCACTTAAATATATATTTTTAATGCGATTATGCTATTTTTTAAGCATTTAATTCAAAGTGAAATAAAACAGATTAAACAGATGTATATTAATTTAGTGTGTATTTATTCATAGCAACCACCAAATATAATAGTAAAAATATTTCAACCGCTGAACATTTTTCATGCTACTAAATTTAATGCAAGCGGAAAATGCAAATTCAAATGCACTCCTAATTCGATTACTAACCAAATTTGTTTTTCATATTAAAAATACATATACCTATTATTAAAATTACTGTTTGAAACGATATTTTGAATAACTTTCCACTTTTTCGCTGGTAAGGAAGTGCTGCTTAGCCAGACCAGGCCGCATTGATCGGAACTGTTGGCGTACGGGCTATTACGGATTGTGGACTTTGTGCTAAATAATGAAAACGCAGTAAAATAATATTAAATTAGAAATTAGATTTATTGCTTTTAAAAATATTCTCCTTGGAAGTCATTACACTTCTGCGACCACTTGAACTATTTTTCAAACCACTTTTGCCACTCAAAAGTAGATATCTCAAAAACGAACTGCTAGGTTGTTGAATAAGTTTTGGCGATTAGATAGGAAAGGGCGTTGCTGTTAGCCTAAATTTTTGTTTTTTTTTGCTATGTTGATGTACCCTTCTTATGAACGAATGCGAAGTTTCATTTCAATTTGGCAATTCAATCTTTTTTTTACAAGTCATTTAGTATCGACGTGCTACACCATTTTCTACAACAAGGTTTCGAGCAGTGATTGAAGTTCTATTTTTCGAACGTTTAAAAGCAAAGCAAATTTATGAACGAGTGTTGAAAGTGTACAAGCACTTTGCGCCGCCATCAATTAGTATTGTAGAAAGATGGGTTGCTGAATTTAAACGTGGTCGTAGAAACCGTGAAACCGACCCAAATTGGGGGACATCAGAATTCATTTTAGAGGTATGGTTCCTTCGGCAAAGTTTCTTATTTTGATCCCTAGAATATGATTTTCACAGAGCAATGGGCGATTTTTTTGCCTCCCATGAAATACACTAAAAGTTGGACCCAAATTGGGGGACATCAGAATTCGTTTTAGAGGTATGGTTCCTTCGGCAAAGTTTCGTATTTTGATCCCTAGAATACGATTTTCAAAGAATAATGAGCGATTTTTAAATCGACCTGCCCTAATATTTATATATGTATATACGTATAAGTATACTATGACCAAAAATTGGTAAATGCTCTACTAAGAAAATGCCTTAGGAAAGAAGAAATGTGAAATATGTTCAAATTTGGCTTGCTGCCTTGCCCTCCCTCCTGTGAGTAGAAACGTTCAATAATATTGTATTTGTATACAAATATGTTATACCTACCGCTGCCACCTGCAATGCCAGCCACTGCTCTGGTTAAATTTCCCCTAAAAAGTTGTTGCTATGTTTTTCACAATTTTAAATTATTTTTATTTGCTCAGAGCATTTTGCGTGTGATAAAATTGCTCTATACGAGTATACACCAATGCTGTTTATAGTTGTATTTGCTTTATGGTGTTGTATTTGATTTGGAAAGCTTACAGACCAGATATAGATTTACTTATTTAGAGTAGATAGTTTACTTAAAATAAGAAAGTAATGCAGTTCTAAAGCCGAATGCGCCAAATAAAAAACAAAGCTATTGTTTGATTCTTTAATTTGAAGTAAAGGTTAGGAAAAGGCTTAATGAATATATGTTTAGGATAATCGCACATCATACAGCATATATGGTAAATCTTCAACATCGATCTCTAAAATGTTAAATCCAGCGATCACTGCCTGGTTGAGACCCCCTCACTATCGAAAAGTTGATTGAGTTAGCTTTAAAAGCTTTAAAACATTTGGAAACAAATATTTTTTCTAATGAGTACACTCGCTAATCCTAGCTTTCAAACAAGCCGGACACAAACCGTGGCAACAACGCGCACTACTCCGAGCGTTTATCACCCGCCCAAACGCAGCGATTCCAGGACCGCAGCAACGGCACAAAAATTGGGACCCAAAAACGCCCCAAACTGTAGGCACCAAGAAAATATAACGCCAAAAAGTAGGCGGTGTTATTTCTCTCTAGAAATTAGCAACCACAAGGAAAAACTCAGGAAAAATAGCCCAAAGTGTATCTAAGATATAAAGGATGGTTAAGTTTCAAGGGCTGGTGTTGATTTTGAATAAAATACAATTTTTTAAAAAATTATTGTCATTTCTCTTTATTATGATAATATTGGTATGGCTCAATTACGTATGGAACAAAATATCGGCCAAATGGCACACCTCCATCCGATGGTCCAAATTTTCGCTGACGCTGAGCCATAACTGAGGTTCTATGCCTTTAATGTGCCGAATTATCTCATTCTTTAGCTCTTGAATTGGTGCTGGCTTATCGACGTACACCTTTCCTTTCAAATAACCCCAAAGAAAGAAGTCCAACTGTGTCAAATCACATGATCTTGGCGGCCAATTGACATCGCCGCGACGTGAGACTATTCGGCCATCAAATTCTTCGCGCAAAAGAGGGCGATAGCGAACACTATTCACAGTACCTGCGTGACCGGCCTCATTTTGGAAAAAATACGACCCAGTGATGCCGCCGGCCTTTAAACCGCACCAAACAGTCACTCTTTGTGGGTGCATGGTTTTTCGGCAATCACTCTTGGATTGTCATTCGCCCAAATGCGACAATTCTGCTTATTGACGAATCCACTGATTTGAAAATGTGCCTCATCACTGAAGATGCAGTGCGCGATATGCATTTTGATTTGAACGCCCGTTTTCATAATAAGCCTGAATAACTTTAACGCGTTGCTCGATTGTGTATCTTTCCATGGTTCAGTGGTGAAATTGAAAAATGTCAAATGAAATGCAGAAAAAACTTTACGTTTAGGTGTGGTTCGCATTCAACATTGGCCCTTAAAATTTAACCATCTTTTATATAAGGTATAGCGGTCTCTCTCCTTTTCCTCTACGTTAAATCTTTCTTCTCTCTCGCGGAACGAAAATGCCCAAAACGTTGCATGGCCTTAATATTTTACTCTCCATTCTCGCTCGTCCATCGACGCCTAAGAAGTTTCACTTAAAAAAAAATTGAAAAATCGACGCTACTTTTAAGCTATTTAAAAGTGTAAAATTTTTCTGAAAATTAGTAATATTTTTTTTTTGAAATTTGAAGTTTGAAATGTTGATTTAAATGATTTTTGTTGCAGACTTAACCATATTTCCTTAAAAATTGAATTAAAATCAAATAAGAAACAAACAACTTGTCCAAACATGCCAATAAGTGCATATGTCCCTACTGTAAATGATTTGCAGCCGGTTATCACGTGCTACATATGCTTGCATGATTAGCAAATCTGCGCAACAACCATTCCACTACTTTCTTGTTTTATCAGATGTTGCACTCACCGCCCCTGCTTACTATAATCACTTCACTACCCACCCACACTACCCCCACTTCAATAAACTGATTCATTGCGCCATTCATTTGTCATACGAGTTTCGCCAATCATTAACTTATTTTGGTGGCACTTAAAGTTTGATTCAGAAAACACCGCAGGCGGCCAGCCATAACGCCGCTTACCCACATCCATCGAATCAGTTTGGTGTTTCTTTGACTAGTTCAGATTAATGCTGATTTCCTTCTTCTGTTTTTTTTTCTTTGTTATCCTGCTGTGTGTTGGTTGAGTTGACGAATGCAATTTCAGTGTAGCAAACATTCATATCAACAAAAGCAGCAACTCACTACGCGTGGAGGACATGCAGCCTCAGTGGTAAACAATTTGAAGTAGAATGAAATAATGATTTTTGCTGATTACTTTACTTCTACGAAAATGCGTATGTGAAAAGTTAGTTTCTTAAATTAGAAAAATAGTTTTTTTCCATCTTCATTTTCATTATTTTCTTTCAGTTCGAATTAAGCCCCCTGCCTTTGTGCTTTCAATTTTACTTATTATCTCTGTGTGCGCTCAAATTTAGAGCTGGACTTGACATGAAAAACGCAACAAAAGAGTGGTCTTGCTTTAATCTCATTTTCAGTTAAATTACAAGCACGCTTTATGTTTCACAAATTTAAATATATTAGATTTAAGTACATTTAGAAATAAAAGAAATCTGGTTTGAGCGCAGCAAAATATGACTAAAAGCGATTAAAAGCGAAATGACATCAACTCTGAGTGGAAAACTGACTGTGAAAGGTGCACATAGAATTTTGATATGTGTAAGGGTACCACACAGGGTGGTCCATATAGCAGTTTTTTTTATAATCATTGCCAGTGGTAGCTCTTATTTGCTGAAAATCAGTTTCGCAGAAAGTCAGTAGCATATCAAAATATGAGAAGAGTGAATTTTCTTCTAAAGCTAATTTTGAGCACCTCAAATAATGCGGTAAGGTAAAGCCATCTTCACTGATGAAACGCATTTTCATCTCGGCGCCAATGTTGGCATCTAAACTGCCGCATCTGGGTAACGAAAAGCCTGCACATGATCGTTGAGCAGCCAATGCATCCTTAGAGATTGACAGTTTGGTGCGAATGGAGCGGTTACTTTTTTTTTTTTAAATGCTACTGGAAATGCCATTTCTGTCAACAGTGAGCGCGATTGTAGTATGAGACATGATACTCGTACTTTGTGGCCGGAAATTTTTTTTTGGTGGGCGAAGAAAGGTTCAAAATGCCCTCGCACTTACAGCTACCGTCGTTTACTGTGCCTACTCTCCTTCTGGGGAGACACCCTTCCCGAAACTACTTTCTGTGTTACTATGAGAGGGCCCAGAACGGCATGCAGAAAGGATCAATTCTTGGACTTGGACGAACTTTGGTTTTAGCGGAATGGCACGGCCAATATCGAACTTTTGCGCGTCAAGTTCGGTATTCGTGTTATCAGCCGCCTCGACTATGTCTATGAACGAACTCGGAGCTGCTTTTGGACGACCTCAAACTTTGTTTTGTGAGGTGTTGTGGAGGGCCGATATTAAACAATCCATTAACGATTCAGAGCCTTAAGGCGATTAACGAAGAAGCCGTTCGTCAGATAGGATTGGAAACTGTCTCCAAGGTGTTGAAAATCCGCGTAAATTTTATGTGCTACTGCGAAGCAAGTGGAGGGAGCCCATGAATGAGATTGTATTCCATAATAATGGGAATGTTTTGCAAATAACTAAACTAACTAAATATAATAAGGAAAATGGTTTTTAATTGATTTTTGAAATTTTTAAAAAGAAACGTACGATCTCTGTTAATACTCGTCTGACGCTTTTATAGCATAAGTCAAATTTGATACCTTCACTGTACTTTCCTCTCATGAAATCCGTGGTGTGTGTATGATTTCATGATTGAAAGCCTTCGATTAAAGAAGTTTTATTTTTATATTTCACTACTATGGAGATTAAATGACTGCATATGAAATATTTTCTATGGTTTTAGGGCCGTTTTTTCAACCAACTACCAACTTTATAGACCAGTTTATAGTAACAGTAAACGCATTTCCGTTCTTTCAAGCGCTTATTAAACGCTCGATCCTCTATATTTAAAGAACAGCTGATACACTCTTTAACATTTGTTAGCTGCGTTTAAAGATTAAGTAATTATTGGGAGATTATAATCAAAAGTGTTTTAAGACGTTCGCGGACACTAAAAATTTCAGGGAGCTGCAAAAATAGACAGACAATATTTTTGAAACTAGTTATAATATCGAAAATCTGATTATACATATATTATAGGAATATTCAGAACATTGTATTTTGACTGTTATATGAAAGTACTTAATGATTCAAGTTGTCATTACTGTGAAATGTGTATTAATTACGAGAACTTAAGGTTACATGCAATTAAATGAACACAACTTGGCTTTAAAATTTGAATGCTGTAGCATTCACGTAATTTTGCATCACTATAAAAATGAATGCTATAACATTCACGTCCGCGAACGTGTTAAGCATCTCATAAGGCTCCCAAGAGACAAACTGAGAACGCTCACGGGCTCATGGCTCACAGGTCACTGCAGATTGCGAAGTCATCTGTACAGGCTCGGAGACTAAAAGTTTCTTTAAAATATAAACATTTTCTTTGCTATAATTTAGGAATCTATTGGAAATACTTTCGAGCCGTTTTGGGTTCAAATACTATCAAGGAAAAATAATAAACTTCTCTATTAGCTCAAAAATATAAAATATTGCATTGTGCTCTGAAAAATGTTAATCGGTGCATGAATTGCTTGTTAACATTTCTTGACTACATGCGCTTAACAGACAATCGGGGAAACAAATCTGTGTTTACAGAGGGGAAAAATGTTAACAGTTTATTGAGTAAAACACGCAGTTCCTCTGCTTGTTAAATGTAACATGCCAGCCGAATGGGTTTGGATATAATTTTTTGAAAATATAAAGAATTCATGAATTTTGTTTTTAAATAATATTTCACGAATATCTGGAGAGAATTTTTCAAGAACACATATGCAAATAATTTGCATACCAACAGGTTTTCGCATCAATAATAAGCCGACAGCTAAGTGAAGCATATCCATTACATTTTTTGAAACGACTTCAACAGCGTTCAACCATAGAGAAGCGTGAGAAGCAAATCAACAAAAAACCAAAATACGCAAATCTAGCAACAACCAACTTGCTTAATATTTAAGTATCTTTGTACTTATACATACAAACATCTGTACGTGTAAATTGCTTCCGAAACACAAGTACAAGTACTTTTTAACTCGACAAAATCCACTCGCAGCTGGGTATGGAGTTATTTAAGCATTATTTTGCATTGCTGAGTGTCTAAATTGTTGAGAATTTATGAAAACCTACAGAGACATGCAAAATTTTCAGCAAAAGGGAGCAAACAACAAGGCGCAAAGCAACAACTAGCCAAAAAAAAAAAGCATTTGCGAAAACAAAGCCCCAGCTGCAATGATACTCTGTAGGGGTGGGAATTAAGGAAGACACGCCATCAAAGCTACATAAATGTTTGGTGCAACCACAGGAGTATTTCCAACTGGAATATATTTTAGCAAATCTTTGTGGCGTTTTTTTTAAATGCCACCGGATTTTGGAAGCGACTATCAGCCACACTGGCATTTTGCTTCTTGATATTAAATAAATGGTGCATGTAACTATGTGTACGTGTGTGTGTGTGTGTGCCTGTATATTATCAGGAGTATTTGTACTTGTTTATATTCTAGCACGGCATGTGGGTTCGCCGTTTACACTTGTGCCTCGGGGAGTTGAAGACAAGCTAGTGGATTAAAGGTAAATGCGTGCCTCTCGACACAAAGTATCTATTTCGCAGGCTAACATAGAAGGTATTTCTTGTAAGAATCTCGTTTGTGTATTTGGTTTTTTATTGCTGTTTCAAGCCAAAAGAATTTCAGTTGTTTTCTCTGTGTAAGCGTCGCCAAAATAAAGACAAAAACAAGAAGTGTGGGAGTAGTGTTGTTTGTGCTCTTTTTGGATTTACTAATGCAAATGTGGCATGAAATATTCAAGCTCAACCCTATGGCGTACACTCACGCACAAGCACACACGGCAGCAGGACGACGGGCTAAAAATTAGCGTTGGGCATATTTTGAAAATAAATTAAATTTAAATAAATATTTAGCCGTTAGGAGCAGCAAGAGACCCATCAGAAACATGCGCTCGCCCAATGCTTACAGCGAAAGTGGCCTGCAGCGGCGTAAAAGTAAATTTTCTGCATACTCCACTGCCCATTTACGCTTTAATGGATCGCTGTTAGAAATCTAGAGAATAGTATTTGCAGTGCGGGTGGTATAACAGGCGGGCCATTTTTGTGTGCATACCATTAGTCAGGAACTTGGACATGATAAAAGCAATTATATGAGTAACAAAGATTTAGGTTTTAGTAGGCCTGGTTTCACTCGGCGTCATGGGAAATTTATGCTAATTTTTTCCACCTCAATCCATTCATTATAATCGATATCATCGGCATACGCCAACAATTATACGCTCTTATAAAATATTGTGCCTGAGCGATTCAGTTCTGCGGCTCGTACGATGCTCTCCAACATCAGATTAAAGAAGTCACATGGCAGCGAGTCACCTTTGTCTGAAACCTCGTTTGGTATCAAACGGCTCGGATAGGTCCTTCCCAATTCTGACGGCGCTGCTAGTGTTGAGCAACGTCATCTTACATAGCCGTATTAGTTTGCGGGGATACCAAATTCAGACATCGCGGCATACAGGTAACTCCTTTCCGTACTGTCGAATGCAGCTTTGAAGTCGACGAAAAGATGGTGTGTGTCGATTCTCCTTTCATGGGTCTTTTCCAAGATTTGGTATTGTGAATATTTGGTCGACGGTAGACTTTCCAGGTCTAAAGCCACATTGATAAGGTCCAATCAATTGGTTGACAGTGGGCTTCAGCCTTTCGCTAGAACCTTATAGGCGATATTTAGGAAACTAATCCCGCGGTAATTGGCACAAATAGCAGGATCGCCTTTCTTATGGATTGGGCAGAGCACACTTAAATTCCAATCGGCAGGCATGCTTTCATCCGATCATATTTTGCATAGGAGCTGATGCATGCACCTTACCAGCTCCTCGCCGCCATGTTTGAATAGCTCACCCGGCAGTCCGTCGGCGCCCGCGGCTTTGTTGTTGTTGTTGTTGTGTAAGTTTACGGAGACGATGCTGTATCAGTTCGTGAAGCACAACAATGGTTCGCTCGCTTCCGTTCTGGAAATTTCGATGTGAAAGATGCGCCTCGCTCCGGTCGACCTATTGGTGAAAAAGTCGATGAAATTATGGAAAAGATTAACTAGGACCGTCACATAAGCTGCCACGACATCGCCAAGGCACTAAACATTAAACATTCATCATCAAACGGTTTTGAACCATTTAAAAAAGTCTGGTTACAAAAAGAAGTTCGATGTTGGGGTACCACATGAATTGTCTGTGAAAAATTTAATGGACCGAATTAACATCTGCGATTCTTTGCTGAAACCAAATAAAATCGAACCATTTCTGAAGCGAATGGTAATAGGAGACGAAAAGTGTGCGATAAAGATCATGGTGCAAGGGTGGTGAAGCTCAACAAATGGTCGCAAAGCCAGGATTGACGCCTCGAAAGGTTATGCTGTGTGTTTGGTGGGATTAAAAAGGAATCATCCACTATGAGCTGCTCCAGCCTGCTCGAACGATTGATTCTACACTTTACTGTCAGCAACTGATGACTGACTTTTGATGTATCCACCATATAGCCCTGACCTTGACCACCGGACTACCATTTGTTTCGGTCAATGCAGAACTCCCTTAATGGAGTAAAGTTGGCTTCAAGAGAAGCCTGTGAAAATTACTTGTCGCAGTTTTTCGCCGAGAAACCACAAAAGCTTTACACTGATGGAATAATTTCTCTAGAAGAAAAATGGCAAAAGGTGGTCGACCAAAATGGTACATATTTGGTTTAATAAAGTTAATTATAAATATAAAAAAATGAGTTGAAGTTTGATTAGAAATACGAAAAGACTTTTTCGACTACCCAATATATATATATAATTGGCGCATACACCCTTTTTGGGTATTTGGCTGAGCTCCTCCTCCTATTTGTGGTATGCGTCTTGATGTTGTTCCACAAATGGAAGGACCTCCACTTTCAAGCCGACTCCGAACGGCAGATATTTTTATGAAGAGCCTTTTCATGGCAGACACTCGTAGCTTTGCCATCGCCCGCCGAGGGGCGACCGCTATTAGAAAAATGTTTTTCTTAATCTTGGTGTTTCACCGAGATTCGAACCGACGTTCCCTCTGTGAATTCCAAATGGTAATCACGCACCAACCCATTCAGCTACGGCGGCCGCCATTTTTTCGAATATCTGCTCAAATTTCGGAGGGCCTTTATTTAAGCAGATATATCCCACCAATCAACTTCGAAAATAGCTTATTGAAAATTGGAAAAATATTTTAAATATTAGAAACATTCTTACAATTTCAAAATATTACACTCATATCATGAGAGTTTCATTGTTTATCCCGGGGTCTGGATTTTTGCTTGATAGCTATAGTTGAGCATGATTGTTGCCAGAATTGTTCTGTGTTCTTTCAAAGGTTTGATTTGTGTTCTTTTAAAGATTGTGAGGAGTTGAAAAATAGTTACTAGAATTGACCTGCAGGGCTGGCTCCACCGACATCTATCACATATGAATAGTACCGGGGGAAAATAGGCGAAGGTAGGAAGACAATTTGGTCCCACTCTGTGGTGAGCTTATCGTTAAGTTCAGTCATTCACTCCGCTAAATGAGGCATAGCCTACAGAAAGTCAATCTTTTTTTGAAAGTTGTTAATTCTCACTCGCCTACAGTCGGACCACTCTGCCACCCATATCATTTCAGTAAAGTAAACGCTTCAAATCTTACGTTTTTCGCTTTTCTCGTAGCAATGGCGTCCAGTTGCACACTGCAAGTTAAAGAAAAAATCTCTCTATAGAACTCAGCATTTAACAGATGAGTTTGGTTCAGTTAGACCAGTTGACTAGGTGGTCACAGCAGCGCTAATTTTACGCAAAAACAAACGATTTCTGAGCCCTTTCCCCATACCCTCACGCCATCTTGACAAACTGTTTAGATTCTCGAGCTGAACGTAACCGAAATCGCTCAGATGGTCAATCAAAAGGAAAAAAGATCGCAACAAAGAGAGCTAGGAAAATATTTTGCAGACGTTTCATGCTGCAGTCTTAATCAGGCCAGGTGACTTTCGATGGTATCATTTTACCTCTTTCAATTTTCTAAGCTAGTGAAAGAAATGGTTCTTATCCGTGCCATGAAGGCATTTTGTTCCGCTTACTAAAATCTGGTGCATCAGATCGCTAAGCATTTAGCTGCTTGTGGCGGCAAGGCTATGAAAATACCAAATTTTAAATTAACTACCTCAGTTTGGCTTCAGTTCAGTGTTCTTCTTACAGACGCCCTGTATAGAGGGGGGAGAAAGAGAGAACATTTCCTATCGGCAATATGCAGGCATACTCAAGCAAGTGCAGAGTTATTTGATTGCATATAAACAATTTAATTGGATCATTTCCTGCATTTCAAGTGCAATTTGTTGTAGGCATCTATGGGGAATGAGACATGGCGTATACGCAACATTTCTTACAACTTATATGCACTAAAATTCAGGTCAATGCTGCAACAATTTGCACCTACTGACTATGGTGTACATAAAAATTGTTGTCAACTAACTGCCTGCAACTCCACAGCCACTTGCTTCTAATAAAATTTGAACATTAAATTTTAATAAACAGACGATTAATTTTACAAGTCGGTAATGACCTCAGCGCCGACAAAAATGTTTAACAACCAAGACCAGCCAAGTAGCGCCGGCACGTGCTTCAACTGCCACTGCACTTTCCCGCACAGTCATTTATGTGCACTCAGGCACTTATCCACTTGAAATTCAGTACATTTGCGCCTGCTCTCATCTCTATCGCTTGACAAGCTGCTGGCGATTTTTTTTTTGGTTTGGTTTTTATTTATTGCACTCAGGCACTTATCCACTTGAAATTCAGTACATTTGCGCCTGCTCTCATCTCTATCGCTTGACAAGCTGCTGGCGATTTTTTTTTTTTTTTTTTTTTTTTTTTTTTTTTTTTTTTTTTTTGGTTTGGTTTTTTTTATTTATTGCAACACCAGCGGCACTTGAGTCAATGAATGAATGACGTTGCTGATATGCTGCTGTTGGTGCTTTTGTTGCAGTGGCTGATGGACAGGAAGACAACGGCACTCAAATGTGCACATACACACACGCATACATTTTTCTTTTTTTGTATATGTAGGGGGTGGGGTAGAAGCTACCTGGCTGTCTCCTGATCGAAAAACGCGAAACCAGATCGATCATGTTGTGATAGATGGAAGACACGCTTCTAGTGTATTAGATGTACGTACGATCCGAGGGCCCAACATCGACTCGGATCATTACCTTGTTGCAGCCAAGCTGCGCACCCGCCTCTGTGCAGCAAAAAACGTACATCTACCTACGCAAAGAATGTTCGACATCGAAAAGCTGCAATCACAACAGACAGCCAGAAGATTCGCCACTCGACTCTCACTCCTGCTCTCGGAGAGCACTGCCCAACAAACCGGCATGCACGAGCAATGGAGCAACATTTCTCGTTCACTACGTACCGCCGCCGAAGAAGAAATCGGATTCCGGCGAGCCCGAAAAAACAATTGGTACGACGAGGAATGTCATGTTGCCGCAGAAAGAAAGGATGCCGCCTATAGAGCCACGCTGCGATCGGGCGCAACGCGAGCCATGTGGGATCGCTACAGAGAGCTGAAAAAGGAAGAGAGACGTATTATCCGACAGAAGAAACGAGAGGCCGAAATACGTGAGTGCGAGGAGCTTGAGATGCTGGCCAACAGGAACAACGCCCGAAAATTTTACCAGAAAGTTCGGCGGCTTACAGAAGGTTTCAAGACCGGGGCGTTTTCCTGTAAGAACAAAGACGGCGATCTGGTGACTGACGTACAGAGCAATCTTAAATTATGGAGGGAACACTTCTCGAACCTGTTAAACGGTGACAGCTGCGCATGTCATAGAGAATGTGAAGATCCCGATACCCCAATCGTTGACGACGGAATTGTCGTTCCGTTACCCGACCATGACGAGGTGAGAATAGCAATATCACGGCTAAAAAACAACAAAGCCGCGGGCGCCGACGGACTGCCGGCTGAGCTATTCAAACATGGCGGCGAGGAGCTGGTAAGGTGCATGCATCAGCTCCTATGCAAAATATGGTCGGATGAAAGCATGCCTGCCGATTGGAATTTAAGTGTGCTCTGCCCAATCCATAAGAAGGGCGATCCTGCAATTTGTGCCAATTACCGCGGGATTAGTCTTCTAAATATCGCCTATAAGGTTCTAGCGAGCGTATTGTGTGAAAGGCTGAAGCCCACCGTCAACCAACTGATTGGACCTTATCAGTGTGGCTTCAGACCTGGAAAGTCCACCATTGACCAAATATTCTCAATACGCCAAATCTTGGAAAAGACCCATGAAAGGAGAATCGACACACACCACCTTTTCGTCGACTTCAAAGCTGCATTCGACAGTACGGAAAGGAGTTACCTGTATGCCGCGATGTCTGAATTTGGTATCCCCGCAAAACTAATACGGCTATGTAAGATGACGTTGCTCAACACCAGCAGCGCCGTCAGAATTGGGAAGGACCTCTCCGAGCCGTTTGATACCAAACGAGGTTTCAGACAGGGTGACTCGCTGTCGTGTGACTTCTTTAACCTGATGTTGGAGAGCATCGTACGAGCCGCAGAACTT
Organism: Anastrepha ludens; assembly: GCF_028408465.1. Lineage (NCBI taxonomy): Eukaryota > Metazoa > Arthropoda > Insecta > Diptera > Tephritidae > Anastrepha > Anastrepha ludens. The sequence continues at coordinate 24,918,616 of NC_071501.1, read as the reverse complement.
AATCGCTCAGGCACAATTTTTTATAAGAGCGTACAATTGCTGGCGTATGCCGATGATATTGACATCATCGGCCTTAACAACCGCGCTGTTAGTTCTGCCTTCTCCAAACTGGATAAAGAGGCAAAGCGAATGGGTTTGGTGGTGAACGAGGACAAAACGAAGTACCTCCTGTCTTCAAACAAACAGTCGGCGCACTCGCGTATCGGCACCCACGTCACTGTTGACAGTTATAATTTTGAGGTTGTAAAAGACTTCGTGTATTTAGGAACCAGCATTAACACCGATAACAATGTCAGCCTTGAAATCCAACGTAGAATCTCTCTTGCCAACAAGTGCTACTTTGGACTAAGTAGGCAACTGAGCAGTAAAGTCCTCTCTCGACGAACAAAACTAACACTCTACAAGACTCTCATCATGCCCGTCCTAACGTATGGCGCAGAAGCTTGGACGATGACAACATCCGATGAAGCGACGCTTGGAGTGTTCGAGAGAAAGATTCTGCGTAAGATTTTTGGACCTTTGCACGTTGGCAATGGCGAATATCGTAGACGATGGAACGATGAGCTGTATGAGCTTTACGACGACATAGACATAGCGCAGCGAATAAAGATCCAGCGGCTTCGTTGGCTGGGTCATGTCGTCCGAATGGATACAAACGCTCCGGCTTTGAAAGTATTCGATGCGGTACCAGCTGGTGGTAGCAGAGGAAGAGGAAGGCCTCCTCTGCGTTGGAAAGATCAGGTGGAGAAGGACTTGGCTTCACTTGGTGTGTCCAATTGGCGCCGGTTAGCACGAGAGAGAAACGACTGGCGCGCTTTGTTAATCTCGGCCAAAATCGCGTAAGCGGTTATCGCGCCAATTAAGAAGAAGAAGGGGGTGGGGTAGACTGGTGCATTCTCAACTAACGCTTCCGATTGCTTATCCTCTACTTTTGCTTGCCAGAAAGTGGTTGCGAAAAGTGACAGTAAAAGAGTTGCAAGTAGCAGCCATTTGCTGTACACAACATTGGCTCCCGTTGCTTTGCTGCCACCCGTTTGGTTTGCCACGTCCATCGGCATGAATGGCAACATTTTTCTATTAGGTGGATAGGTGAGTGGGTAGGTAAGTGGGTACATCTACTCCTGTATTTAAGTTGTATTGGTTGACTGTTGGCAGGTTTTATAAAAGCTCACTTAACTCAGCAGGTAATCAACAACGTTTTGATAGTGTCAACGATGTGTCAGTCGCGTCAGCATATTTCTCTTCGTTAGCTGTAGCATCGCATGTTTACGTGCGCCTGCACTATGGCACATCAATGTTTGCAACATTTTGCTGCACCATTAAATGTTCGATCGGATAAATAGTTTAACGCATACATACGTACACACTCTTGTAGTGCTGAAATGTGTACAGAGCGTGGGAAGGGATAACAAAATGTGCAAACATATTCTCTGGGTAGCATTGCTGATTGTGCTGCTGAGTGAGATATTCAACATTTGCAATAGCAATAGAAAAAGCAACAGCAAAGCATGAAAATGTGTTCGATAGTTTATCAAAATTTGTACATTCATTTGATGGGGAATTTGGGTATGTGAAAATATTTGCACTAAAATGTGTGAAGCAGAATATATAATTTCATGCGAAAATATTTTTGTGTTTTAGGATTAGTAATGTTGTAATGCATTGTAGTTGTGGGCTTTTGGCTGTCAGCAGTTGAGTGTGCCGACGAGTGGCTTACCATCTGCAGATATGGAATTTAAAGCTCACTGTGTTCATTGCACAAATTTTTTAACAAAAAGGCATTTAGTTTCTTTGAGATATACAACGAGCTGAAAGATCATTTCTAACTTCAAAGACAAATAATAAAATTTAATGACAAATTTTTCGAGAGAACATTTTAATCCTCTAACACTACAGGCGCATTCTTTTTACACATTTTTAAAGAACTTATATATATATATATATTTTCACAATAGATCAGCTCTGGTCGCAGTGCGTAATGACCTTCTAATAATAATAATTTTGTATATAATTGGCGCTTACATCTTTTGTTGGCTGTTTGGTTGACCTCCACCTCCGCTTTAATGTTGCTCCACAAATGTAGGAACCTACAGTTTCAATTCGCCTCTGATCGACAAATGGTTTCTAATGAAAAGCTTTTTCATGGCAGAAATACACTTGCAGGCTTTCCATTGTCAGCTGAGGGGCGCGGTTTTTAATAATTTTTAAAGAGCTTACGGGGAAGTTAATTAAAAGGGCAGTTAGAGGGTTAAAATATAATACATAATATAGATCACCGTAGATGAAAAACTCCTACGTGATCTTTGAAAGAAGATTGTTTGAGCAAACAGTGTTATCACAATGGGCCTGGTGTCTATTTACACTACTAATTATTTACTCAAACTAATTAAAAGTTCTATCTTCAAAATTAGATGGCAACACTATTCAAAAATATGATTGAAGTAAAGCTGTATTTTAATTTATATATTTTTATGTATTATTTTAAAATTAATAAATATTCGTAACCGATTTGAATTTCAAAATTTAAGTGGCAACACCAATGAAAAATATTTTTTATTGACGCTTTTTGAAACTCCATTCATCTTATAATCATATTTTGGTATTAAAATGAACTGTTTCTTTTTTACAACTAAAATCACGTGGCAACATCAGCTAAAAATATTTTTTTATAAATGCTCCTTTCATCTTGTATTCAAATTTTGGTATTAAAATGAAATGTGTATATTTTTGCAATCAAAATTATGCGGCAGCACCAGCTAAAAATATTTTGTATTAACGTCTTCTTTAAACTCCTTTCATCTTGTTTTCATATTTTGATATGAAAATGAAATGTGTCTCTTTTTACAATTAAAATCATATGGCAATACCAATGAAAACTATTTTTTATTGACGCTTTTTTAAACTCCATTCTTCTTATATTCATATTTTGGTATTAAAATCAAATACGTATGTGTGTTTTTTTTACAATTAAAATCATATGGCAACACCAGAAAAAAATACTTTTTTATAAACCCTTTCATTTTATATTCATATTTTGGTATTAACCTGAAATATGTCTCTTTTTACAATTAAAATCATATGGCAACACCACCTAGAAATATTTTTTATGAAAGCTTTTTAAAACTCCTTTGATGTTATATTCAAATTTTGGTATTGAAATGAAACATGTATCTTTTTAAAATTAATATCACGTCGCAACACCAGCAAAAAATAATATATTTTTTTTTAAATGCTTTTTAAAACTCCTTTCATCTTGTATTAAAATTTTGGTATTAAAATGAAAGGTGCTCTTTTTGCAATTAAAATCATGTGGCAAGACAACTTCTTTCATCCTGTATACTTATTTTGGTATTCAAATGAAATAAGTCTATTTTTGGAATTAAATTCATGTTACAATTTTTTTATCATTAAATCTTTTTTAAGCTCCTTTCAGCTTGCTTTCATATTTTAGTATTCAAAATTTGCTTCTTTTTGCAATTAAAACAGTGTGGCAACACAAGCTGAAAATATTTTGTATTGACGCATTTTTAAACTTCTTTCATCTTATATTCCAATTTTGGTATTAAAATCAAACATGTATCTTTTTACAATTAAAATCACATGGCAAAACCAGCAAAAAATATTTTTTTATAAATGCTTTTTAAAACTCCTGTCATTTTATATTCATATTTTGGTATTCTAATAAAATATGTCTCTTTTCACAATTAAAATCATATGGCAACACCAGCTTAAAATATTTTTTATGAATGCTTTTTAAAACTCCTTTCATATTGTATTCAAATTTTGGTATTAAAATGAAACATGTATCTTTGTACAATTAAAATCATGTGGCAACACCGGCTAAAAATATTTTTCATTAACGTTTTTTTTAACTCCTTTTAACTTGTTTTCATATTTGGGTATTAAAATGAAATGATTTAATTTTTCATGTGGCAACACCAGCCAAAAATATTTTGTACTAACATCTTTTTAAATTCCTTTCATTTGGCATTCATATTTTGGTATTAGAATTAAATGTGTTGTTTTTTTGCAATTAAAATTATGTGGCAGCGCCAACTAAAAAAATTTTTTAATGCCTCCTTTCAACTTGTTTTCATATTTGGATTTCTAATAAAATGTTCCTCTTTTTGCAATTAAAATCATGTGGCAACACCAGCTAAAAATATTTTTCACTAAAGCTTTTCTAAACACTTTTCAACTTGTTTTCATATTTATGTATTCTCATGTAATTTTTTTAATACTGAAAATTTCGTTAAAAACTAACAGGTGGCAATATGCTACTAAAATAAGGGCTACACTCAAAATCATTTACGACACCTAGACTTTCCAATGGTGTAAGAAATGTTAAAATTGGTGCAGTAATTTTTGAGAGATGCTCTTTCGAAGACAGTTTGTTTTTACTGTTTATCTTCGTTTCTCTTGCCGTTTTTTAAAAACGTATATTAAAAAAATAATTGAACCTTCCTCCTATGAAAAGTTAATTTTTGTCCAACACGGGGTCCAATATTTTAATGCACTGCATATGGCGATTCGGAGTGTTTTTGAATGAAATTTTATTCGTTATTAAACAAAGTATAAAAGACAAAGCTTAATGTCTATAATAGAGTACAAGCAGCTTCGGCCATCGAAATTTAGCTTAGCTTACCGAAATAAACACGAAACACTCAAGCTGTCCATGACGGAAGGCATCTTGTAATGTCTTCGAAAAGGGACTTCAGTTCATTGCATACACTAAATTTATAATAAAAAATTAAGCGCTGAAAATTTTTATTTTTGATAATAATAAAAAAAAATTAAAAAATGTTCAATACTCGTAATAATTTTAATAAAAATAAAATAAATGGGGTCACAAAGGCGTAACTTCAATTAGCGCACGAGTATTAGCATTATCGTTGTGAAACACACATTTCGTATGTACACTCGTAGTTGTGCTGCTCATGCAATGTAACATTCACTCACGAGTGATTTTTTACACATCATGGCTTAGCTCAGCACATCACATATCATCGACAATATTCACATCGCACACACACATAAATAAGTACGATAATTTATTGATTGCTCGAAATTAAGTATTACCTGCATGTTTTGATTGGTTATGCGGCCCCCACCTGCAGACATTTTGTTCCCCCCTTGAATTAATAGGTGTCTGCTAGATTTATTTATTTTGATTGCTTTACCTTGATTGAATTATAATGTGCAGAAAACGCTGCCAGCGACTTCTAAGAAGTTGCACAAGGGAACGCATACGCAAATACATATACAAGTACACTCACTCTCTTATGTGAGAGTGCAAATATATTATATAATATTAGAGTATGAAGTGAAACGCTAGAAGGTGTATAGATTTTTACAAGTATTTTCCTACATATTTTTGTTGCGTCGAAAGAGTTTCTTAGGTAGCAATTTTTGGCTCGTTTCAGCTTGCTGATTAACCATAAAAGCTATTTAATAACCAAATTTACATAAATGGTTTTTGTTCTTTTCTTCTTTGCAGCTCCAAGCCTTCTAAGCAAAATTCGCAATGATGTCAAATAAGGTATTCTGTTGTACTTTGGCCTTTGCCGCTGCTTGTTTGGCGGTGTGCCTGTCGACGTCGGAAGCAGCGCCATTTCCCAGGTAGTTGTAGCTATGCAAGAGATCTTTTCTTATGAACTATACACATATCATACCAGTACATACTTATGTTTACTATGACATTATTTATAATGCATTTTGTTACGCGAATGCGTGGATTACGCAGGATTTTTAAGCGATTAAATGAAAATATAGCATTTTATAATAAGTGCTATTCGAAATGGAATAAAAAGTGTGAGTGTGGAATTAACGTAATTCTCTTTTTTATTTTAAAGCCTCAAGTATGCCATTATAAAGGGTGATCAATTAGACTTATCGGATTTTAAATTTAAATAAAGCAAGGGAAATTCTAATTGATTCGGCAATCGTTATTATCAGGTCAGTCCATAAGTTCGTGCGTTTTTGAAAGGTGGTTTTAGAATTAATAAAAAAGATGTTTAAAGTATTTATTAATCCATAATATATTTTCCTTCATTATTTACAATGTCTTCCCAATGTTTAGGCAAATTTTTAATTCCCTGCTCAAAAAATTTGTTGTCCTTGGAACTAAAATACGCTTCGATATCCCTTTTTATAGCTTCTTTTGAGGAGTAGTTCTTGTTACTCATATGAGATTGAAGTCCACGGGAAAGGTGATAATCACAAGGTGCAATATCCGGAGAGTATGGTGGATGCGGCATTAGCTCCCATCCGATCTCGTTCAGCTTGCCTAATGTTTGCCCTGCGGTATGAGGTTTTGCGTTGTCGTGGTGAAACAAAACTTTGCGTCTTTTCACTAAAGACGGTCGATTTTTTTTAAGTGCCTCATTCAGGTTTGATAGCTGATGGGAATAATAATCAGCAGTTATCGTCTGGTTTGGTTCCAGAAGTTCATAACAAACAATACCGGCTACATCCCACCAAATAGACAGGAGAATCTTCTTGGGGTGAAGGCCATCTCTAGGGGTCGGTTCTGGTGTTTCATCTTTATCTAACCATTGGCGTTTGCGAACAGGATTATTGTAAAAGACCCATTTTTCATCACCACTAACGATACGACTCAAAAAACTTTCATTTTCAAGCCGTTGCAGCAGCTGAGAACACACATTCACTCTCTGCTGAAGGTTGGCGACGGAAAGTCTATGCGGAACCCATTTTCCCAGCTTTGAAACCGTTTCCAACTGAACCAGGTGTCTGTGAACTGTTCCATGCGATGAATTTAACCTCTGAGCTATCATATCGACTGTCAAATTTGGCTCAGCTTCCACGAGTTCAAGCAAGACGTCGGAGTTAAAGACTTCAGGGCGACCAGCGCGCGTGGCATCCTCCACGTCGCAGTTACCACTTCGGAATTTTGAAAACCACTTTTGCACAGTCCTTACACTCACGGTATCCTCTCCGTGAATAGTTTTTATTCCTGCAGCAGCAGTTGTTGCATTTTTACGACTTTTATAAAAAAAAAATACAAAATATGAGGAATATTCCATTTTATTTTTTAACAACACGTGCTGCTATCCGCGATTAAAATCACTTGTTGAATGCACAATATATCAAAGAAAATATAAATAAATAGTTCCGTTATATTCCGCGAATTTGTATGCCAAATTCGTACAAAAGTGAAATTATGGGTAAAATACGCACGAACTTAGGGACTGACCGATATTTGTGTGTAGACCCATCCATGACATTTATTTTAGTCAGAGGCCTGAAAAAATTATAATTTTCAATACTTTTTTTTTGCTAGTCAATTGCTTTATTTTACAAAAATAAACATCATGTTTCGACTTGAATTTAGCAAAATTTCAAAAAAAAAAAAAAAAATTAGTAATTGTAAATAAAAGTTATCGCGGTTTGTGTGAAGCCCGTTTCTCCAGAAGTCCCTTGCGGTGATCATCACAAGTCCTTGAAGATTCATCTAAAATCAATCGGGCAAGAGAAATTAGTTTAATTTTTGTTTCAAAATTAACAATATGGCGGCCTCAGGAAATAATTTTCAGATTTTCGGGAAAAAAATTGACAATTAATTGTTAAAAAAAATCGAAATTAAAAAAAACCCTCGATGCCTGGTTTTTTATGTTTTTCAAAAGCAATATACATTTTATTGAAATCTACCAAAAGGTTTTTAAGCTACTGTGATCCCAGTTCAAAAAACATAGTTTTGAGAAAAACGCAAATTTTGCTATCCGCTTTGAAGCGCCAAAGCGCCCTTTGTTAATTGTTGAACAACTCGAAAAGTATTGGTCGGATTCACTTCAAATTTTCACACAATATTTTTAAGATAGATTATATTTAAAAAAAAAAATGCAAAATAAAAATTTTTAAAATTCTGACTACCCCTAATCTCTTAACTGCTATAAGTAATTTTATCTAGCGCTACCAACAAATATTTATTAAACCAAGTTGCATCATCTATTTGCCACTTGCTAACGATTGGCGCATCGCAGAGGCCTAACATTTATTCCACTTCAGAGACAGTTATTGGATTTTTGCGTTCTTGCTTTCTATCTTCTTTTTCCATATTCCTTGGATTAACAGTTTTATTGCGCTGAACGAGAAGCTTAGCATTTAAAAACGCATTATATTTAATATTTTAGTACAAGCAAAAGCAGAAATGACAAGCTATAAATACATAAATACGAGCTTAAGAAGCTAATATGAGATTTTCTTATTTTCCAATACACTTAACAACGAAACACTACGCAAAATAATGCAAACATAAATCCTTATGCCGACACAAATCACACACATGCACGCACGCACGCACACATATATACACACACACACAACCGCATACAGTCAGAACAATGGCTACTACAACGAGCTGGAGGAAGTGCCCGATGACATTTTAATGGAATTGATGGCCCGTTTTGGACAAACTATTATGAGAGCACGCAACGATCTGGAAAAGTGAGTAACTAAAAACTTTCAGTAATAATAATTTAAGTATGGGTAGGAAATTTTCGTAAAGAGATGGTGTTGGCTGGTGTTTGACTTACTCAGTTGCTTAATTTAAATGACTCAATAAACGTACAGGCGTAAAGTGTGTATTCAATTTTATGGTTTGTCTGCATTTTACATATATACATACATTCACATACACACAATACATACGAATATCTTCTTAATTCATAGCCGACCGAGTGCAAACAAATCCGTTAAAAGTCTTAAATGGGCTCGTAAATTAATGGCTTTGACCTAAAGCAGGTGGAAACAGCAGCAGGTTAGGGTATTATTAGTGTAGTCAAATCTACTAGTTCTGAACTACTCTACAAACCAGTGAGATTTGCAGCTAGAGTATATAATAAGCCTGCTATATTTTTTCAATGCCAGCAGCTGCTTTTTATAACATAGCGATGTTCTATGAACTGTTTCATTATTCTCGTACAAAAATGGCCAAAAAAATTATTATAAACATGTGCATGACTAAAAAAACCCAATATATATGAATTACAGGTCAGAAGTACAGTCTGAAAGAGACAAATGAGCGATTCTATGTCTTGTGATCCAAGTATTTTGGACATTGTCATAGCAAAAAATATTGAATACAGTAAGAAATAAAATGAAAAAATTAGAAAAGAAAAAAATTTAGTTAGTTTAAGATTTATTCAATGCTTTTTAGTAGAGTTTGTTTCGGTTGTTTTTAACATTTTTATAATTTTTTTCACAAATATTTCTGATGAAACCTTATTACTAAACAATTATTATTTTTATTTTTTTTGGAAATTTTTTAGGATAAAATATAGAATAGATTAGATTTGAGGAGGGTTGGACAAGTCCAACACTAGTCATTGTACTACTCCCAGTTAGATTTCAGTAGAAAGAATAGAGAGATAGGAAAGATAAAATGTGGGTGGTAAGACGGAAAAATTAGTTTCAGATAACTCTTCCCCAAATCTCTTGGATTCATTGATGAATCCGGTTAATTAATGATTAAATAATGGTCCCGAAGGGCACGAGAATGAACTTTAACCATACTCAGTGTATCGCAACCCAATATCCTAAGTCTTATTCTGGAAAACGCCGGACAGCTACAGAGAAAATGGTCTGCAGTGTCGTCATCCTCAAGACAGGATAGTCATGTCGGGCTGTCGACGACCCCCATGGCAGTCATATACTGACTATAGACGTTGTGCCCTGTGATTACACCCACCAGTACTCTCAGGTCCTTTCTGCAGACAGGGACAGATCGCAATTGTTCTGATTGGTTCTTTCACAAAACACTTGGCTACTCTGCACGAGTTCAACTCAGACCAACGTCCTCTATGGATAGACCTCATGAAGTCGTCAATCCTTGGTTGAATCGATGCGGAATTGACACCTAGAAAGGGTTCAGGGCCTAGTTGCATACTTGCAGAGCCTTCATTTGCCAATTTATCAGCAATACCGTAATGTCCAGGCACCCAAATAAGACTAACTTCGTTGTGTTTTGCAACACTGTTCAATTTTATCATTTTATCTTACATTCACCGACTAACTTCGAAGAGCAGCGTGGGTTAGGAAGGGCTTTCAGAGCAGCTTGACTGTCACTATATAAAAAAACATAAATTTTACCAATGTTTTTTCGGGAAAAAATAGTAATTTTTTTTTGTTAAAAACAGTATTTTTTTGTAATTTTTGATAGACATACGTGCTCGTATATTATGATGGTTTGCCTATCGGTCTGCATTAATAAGCAGGTCTATATTATTTTATGCTGATTCGCTGTACGTATTTGAATATAAATGGAAAAGTTAAGGGAGTGCTATTAGGAAACTTGCAAGGATTGCTGGGTATAGGCTCCGCTATTAATAAATGTAACTAAATATTAATAAAACGAAAATTCGAGTAGTGTTTTTCGAAAAATTTAACAAAAAATTGTAAAAAAAATTCTCCGAAATTGCATTTTACTGTTATTTTCTTCTCCGGCATTTTTTTCAGTATATATTTTATACTAAAAATGGTTTCTCTACAATTAGTTTTTAAAAATTACAATAAAAAATATTTTATACCAAAAATTAAAAAAAAAAATGTATATTAAAAAGAACCGAAGTCATTTCATTTTAGAAAAAACTTAATAATCAAATTTTTAATATAGAATAAATCTCAGATTTTTTATTTTTACAAAATATTTTCAAAATACTTCTTATTATACTCAAGCATACACAAATTTTTAGCAAATGTTTTTTTTTCAATTTTGTTTTTTTTTCTAAAAAGTAAATTTGAAAAAAAAATTTAAATCTTAAAAGAAGCAAAACCTTCAGTACTGTGTAAGTCCCATAGTTATTAATTTTGTCTTTTTATTTTTTTCAGTTTACTTCTTATGAAATTCAAACCTACACAATTTTTCACAAAAAATGTTATTTTTTCCCAAAAACTTTATTTTTTGATTTTTTCGCCTTAAAATTTTTAATATGAGGGCCATTTTTTGGCAAATGTTTTTTTCTTTTCAATGAACATTTTATACTTAAAAATTAAAAGTTATTATACTCAAGCATATACATTTTTTCTAATTTTTAAATAAAAAAAAAATTTTTTGAGTTTACTTCTTATTTTGCTCGCAAATAATGATTTTTTTTCGCCCAAAATTCTTTCTAAAAAACATTTAAATGATACAAAAAATCTATTTCACTTTAAAAACTTTAAAGCAAAATGTTCAGTACTGAATAAATCTTACAATTATTTGCTATTTTTTGTTATGTTATACTTAAAAATGATTATACTCAAGCATATACAAATTTCTATTTTTTTCTAAGTAAAAAAAAATGTATCTAAAAATTAATAAAATACATTTTAAATGTTTAAAAGAAATAGAAGCAGTTCACTTTAAACACTCTATACAAAAAAATTTCAATATTAAATAAATCTCACATTTATTTTTTTTTTTTTTCAATTTATTTCTTATTTTACTCAATCCTACTAATAATATTTTTTTTCGCAAACATTTTTTTATGCTCAACAATTTTTTGTAGAAAAGATTGAAATGTTAAAAAGAAACTATTTTACTTCAAAAACTCTCTACCAAAATTTTAAACATTGAATAAATCGAAAAATTTGTATTATTAGATATTTGTTTTTTACTTTTTCAATTTACTTCTTATTATACATACTCAAGCTTACTAAGATTTTGAATAAAAAATATTATTTTATTTCCAAAAAAATTGTTGAATTTATTTCAATCCATTTTGAAATACCTATCTCACGCGCTAATCTTCCCAGTGTACAAAAAAGGAGACAAGAGAGTATGTGAAAATTATCGTGGTATTTCACTGCTTAACTCTGCTTATAAAATTTTTACAAATGTCCTCTATCATCGTATCAATGAATAAGCAGATACCAATGTTGAAGACTATCAATGTGGATTCCGCAAGGGAAAATCCACAATCGACCAGTGCTTTGTCCTCAGTCAAATCTTTAAAAAACACCACGAATATGAAAAGAATATTCTCTTCCTTTTTATAGATTTCAAACAAGCGTTTGATAGCGTCAGGAGAGACACAATTTTTTACGTACTGCTTAACCTAGGAATTCCAGCAAAACTTACAAGGATAATCATCGTTACGCTCACGGATACAAAAGCAAAAGTAATCATCCAAGCGAAGCTCACAGAGTCATTCGCAATTGAATCTGGTGTCAAACAAGGTGATGCACTATCCTTTGCCATATTCAATTTGATGCTGCATTTTGTTTTAAAAGAGGTCAAAAAGGTGGTACATTACTAATTAAAACAACGCAAATATGTGCCTATGCAGACGATATCGCCATTCTTTCTACGCCTTAAATGAAACCTTTTTAAAAATTGACAAAATTGCCAACGATATTGGCCTCTTCGTTAACGAGTGTAAAACGAAATACATGCTGAAATCAAGACGGCACACAAATGCATACAATCTTCATGTAGGTGCATATACTTTTGAAGCGGTGCAACAATTTAAATATCTAGGTGTTATGTTCACTTGTAGCGGTAACTCAACACCCGCAATCAAAGATCGCGTCAACGCCGCCAATAGAGCACACTATTCACACCTTAGTTTGTTCAGGTCTCGTCTTTTATCTAGATCTACGAAGCTGACCATATATGAAACTCTTATACAACCAATTTTGACATATGGTTGCGAGGTGTGGACTATGAAAATTAATGACAGTGCGCTTATTACTAACTTCGAAAGGAAAATTTTAAGGAAAGTGTTCGGACCCATTAAAAATGAAGATGGCAGCTACAGAATTAGGTACAAATCGGAATTGAACGAACTTATCCAAGACGAGACAGCTATGCGTTTTGTAAAGGCGCAGCGTATGCGGTGGCTAGGTCACGTGCTCCGTATACCTGCTGAATCCGCTGTAAGGAAAGCCATGACTGGAAAGATAATTGGTGCAAAGGCAAAGGGAAGACCGAGAAACCGATGGATAGACGCAGTAGGAAGCGATCTCACAGCAATGGGAATTCGCAATTACGAAGGAAAAACAAGCGATAGAACACTTTGGAGGAGTTTTGTGAAGGAAGCTTTAACACACCCCGCGTTGTAATGCTGTGAATGATGATGATGATCTCACGCGCTACGGGCTTAGCAGATTGTCTTAAAGTTTCGCGATAAGTTTGCAAAAGTTATTTTTCTTTGGTGGCACTTGTTATAATCCGTAGTCTTCCAAAACGTGTTTTGTGGACATTTTGTATAGCTCCGTCGACTTAAAATTTATCCTTGATGTGAATATGGGGAGTCTTGTAGATGGATCACCCTAAAATCTCCCTCTAATGTTCTCAATAGGGAAGTCAGGCCCGATATTCGTGGATTCCAGTCCAGAATATTTCGGAATTATTTGCCAACAAGCCATGAAAACCATAAAATTTTCGAAAGAAACTAGAAAAATTCTACAAACCATCCCTTTTCAATTAGAGTTTCTAGAATAATTTTTTGTATGCACTTTTATAGCTTAATAAACATATAACTTAAAATTATTTGCTTAAAAACTATATAAATTGCTTATTAAAATCCCGTTGATTTGTTATAATTTTTCCCCCTTGGCGATATTGCGCATTTTCTTCACGTTTTTGAAAACGTGAATGAGCTATAAAACTGCATACCAAATTTCTTTCCTAAAAATTTTATATATTTAAAACCCATTTATGTATTATTTTTTTATACGGAAGCTTTTCAAACAATACTTACGTAATTTTATCGAGTTAGGTTTTGCAAAATAATGAATAACTAAATCCCGGCAGACTTCAGCACCATGTGATTATAATAACCGAAAATCCAGATATCATAAAAATCGCAAAAATATATTAGATACCCCTACTTTTATTACTTCAAAAAAACTACGTTTTTCAAAATTTAGTCTAATTTCAGGCATCATTTTAAATAGGTGTGACCTAGAAAAGAAAAAAAATAATTATAACTCATCTGATCCTCATTGCGTTCATGCTTTTCATGTTTAATACAATAACATTTTGTTTTGCTTACAACTCTAATTAGTCACTTTGCAACTGGTACAATTCAGGTCAATCTCGAACTAGTCTGATATCTTCTATTAAATGCCAGTTCAAGAGTTAGACAATTTTGCCGAATAGTTTGGCCTTTCACTGCAGGGTTGTTTTAACCACAAAATCACACATTCACATCTATGCCTAAAGTAGCTTATCAATTTCAAGGCATTACCTCTGTGACTTAAACGGATATTAACTAAATTGAGTGTGTAAATAATGTAGCTTGAATCCATTAGATTACACTTTCAATTTTGAGCAGGTGAATGGCCTCGAAGGAAGGGAAGTGGATACTGCAATGTGAGCTGTTTTGTGGGTGGTCAGTTAATAGGGCCCTACTGTTTTTCATATACGCAAAAGGACACATTTAGTTAAGAGCTCATTTAGAGTTTATCAATCCTTCTCATACGCAGTAACTTTCAATAGACTTTTAATAGACGGATTAGGAAGAAGGTGAAAATTAATCAACGGTGTAAACTATATATTTTGATGGAGTGGTCATCAACCTTTGAAAAGGTCACCATCCGAGGCTTTTTGTTTCTTTATTTGGTGGATGGTATGAATGACGATTCACACGTTCAGCCAGTAGTCCACCCTCAGAAAGGAGGAATATATTTATATTCTGAATTACAATACTTGCAGCATTGAGAGAGCTGATGCAGCTCCTTGCTTCGACCCACTGTCCAAAAGGAATTTAAATCTCCACCTCTACAAGTAACTCCAAATGAAATATGGCTAAGATTTTAAGCCAACCGGTGAATATTTGTTCGAGTTATGAGTTCGGCCGACTTGCAGAATATAATTTTGAGAAGAAAGCGTTTGAAGATTTTGCTACGATACGCATCGCTACACATTTTATTGAGTGTTTGGCTGGGCTTTCGTTTCCTATTTTTGGTGTGCATCTTGGTGTAGTCCCACACTTGATGTTGTTTCCCACTGCCGTAAAAATGCACTTGCGAACATAATTTTAATACGAGGGGGGTTCAATAAGTACCCGTGGTAGAATGAAGACACCATTTAAATTTTTTTTCCTTCAACATAGTCCACTTTTAGAGAGATGCACTTCTTCCAAGGCTACGGCCATTTTTTTAACCTCTCCAAAAAATAGAATTTGTCAAAGTCTCCAAAATTCGCCTCAGTTTCGGCGATGACTTCCTCGTTTGAACTAAACTTATTTCCCGCGAGACATTTCTTCATATTAGGGAAGAAGAAAAAGTCGCACGGAGCGACAACTTCAGCTGAATGAGCTGGTGCGTTATTGTGGTGAAACAGCATCTTTCTTTTTCGCCAAATGCAGCCGTGACTCCTTCAATTTTTTGTGAATGCGGTCTAATAATTCACTGTAGTATTATCCAGCGGCCTCGGTAGTCTAGCGTAAGTGCACTAGCCTGCCATCCCAGAGGTTGTGGGTTCGAATCTCACGTAAAGTACGGTCCTCGCACTTTTCCAAACTTACCTACTTTCCTAGTTGCTATAAAAAAAAAATAATAATAATTCCTCAAACCCAACAACCTTACTTTACCTTCCAATCCTTACTCCCGCACAAAAAGTCAGCGCATTACTTGCAATGTGGCTGCTAAAACAAGCAAAAATCAAAGAAAAAGACACAGTTACACATTGCATCAGTGCCGCCAGCAAGAGGAAAGCGGGCAATCGCGGTAATAGCGCAGACACACCAAATTTAGCGAAGTCCTCAACAATCTGTGTGATCCTTCTGCCAGAAACATTTGACACACAGATGGCGCTTCAAGCAGTAAGAAGGCGTTATTCCTAAGCAACGACAGGAGGGCATTCCCACTACTTAGGACTGGTAGCGGCAGGCTAATCACCTACCCTGTCAGAAAACAAATAGATTAACGAAACCAACGCAAGACTGAGCCTTGTCGAGGTCCTATGCTCCCGAGTGGAGTCAACAAGGAAAAAAAAAATTGTCCAGTGATCGTTCTTCTTTAAATCTCTAAAAAATGCATGAGGATGACGCCGTTCGCATCCCAAAAAATTGTCGTCATGACCTTTCCAGTCGCCGGGAGAAATCCATTGTTTTGATTGTTGCCTAGTTTGCGTAATATGATGACGCAAAAATTCCTTCGGATCTCGCTTAAATTGCTCCAAACGCTGTTTCGACGTTAACAGCCGCATCCACTTGTTGTTGCTTGTGAGCGATTGCGGCACCCATCGGGCTTATCGCCAACTTATCACCTATGGCCTCTGTTACTTCGCGCACTTTCGTATGTCGATCAGTGAGAATGTTGTTGTGGATTTTTTTGAATGATTTCCTCGGTAACCACGTCCGCCGAGCGTAGTGCTCGTCGCGATCTATGATCGCCGGCGTTTAAATTCGTTGCACCAATATCTAACTGTGGTCATAGATGGCGAAGCGTCCCCATAGACAGCATCGAACTTTGCTTTTATCTCCTCGCATTTTTTTCCACCTAAAAGCAAAAAGCGAATTGCCGAACAGTTACTGCTCTTTTTCCATCTTAACGAAAATCATGAAACACGGCTTACTCGAATAGCTGCCAAATCCAAACTAACCTATCAATCAGTCTGAATTTTGTTTTGCCGGCGTTTGATAGATGGCAGCAAACGGCGCTAACACCAATTTTCCTCAGGAAAGCCCTTTGCCATCAAACACGGGCACTTATTGAATCGCCCTCGTAGAATAGAGCTGAAAAGATGGTGAAACTCCCACGACAAAATTGTATGCCGTTTTTTATTAAATTTCAAAACAAAATTTTCCGGTAAAAAATCAATATCAAAAGAGCTTTGAGGTTTAAGTACCCTGTTACCTATTTAAAAGTGCCATTTGATGCGCAGCGTCTTGAGTAATGTGACCTTACATCTTATCCGAAACCGTCCAAGTTGCAAGTGTGAAAAAGTTAGCACGACATCGACCTAGGCAGGATTTACCAAGGCTGCTACAATAAATACTGCACTTATTACTACATGGTTTTCCAATAACGGGTGTTACAGGTGAATGAATTGCACTATCGAGAGATGATTAACGACTTTTTATGGCCGGAATTGGATGGTATTGATGTGGACAACGTTTGTTTTCAACAAGACGGCGTTACGTGCCACACAAGCAACGAAACCATTGATCTTTTACGGGAAAAGTTTCCGGACCGTGTTATCTCTCGAAGAGGTGATCACAATTGGCCACCGAGACCTTGTGATTTAACACCTTGTGACTTTTTTCTTTGGGGCCACGTGAAAGAGAATGTCTACGCCAACAGCCCAGAGTCAATTCAAGACCTCAAAGATGAAATTCGTGAAGCTATCGAGGACATAGGGCGGCCACTTTGCAATTCGGTTATGGAAAATTTCATGAAAAGGATATTGTCCTGTAAGCGTGGTCGTGGTGGTCATTTGCCTGATGTTCTTTTCCACAATTAACGGCTTACTTTACTCTTTATAATGAAATAAACATCCGATCATATTAAAAACGAGCATTTTTCTTTCAATGTGCAAATAACACCTCTTATTGGAAAACTCTTCATAAAATACACCTTCATCTAGATAATTTGTTTTGTATGAGAAAATGTACCGAAAGTCTTTTTTGTTTTTAAATCTTGCTGTCCAACTCACTCTTTCACTCACTCTGCCTCTCTCTGTTTCTTTATTTTTACTCTACAGCTCTAAGCGCACTGTGGACTTTGGGTTGGCGCGTGGCTATTCGGGCACACAGGAGGCGAAACATCGCATGGGCCTCGCCGCTGCCAACTTCCCTGGCGGCCCAGGCAGGAGGCGACGTTCGGAAACTGAGGCTTAAAGTGTTCACACATCGACCAGCGATAAGCAGCGATTGGATGCCAACCAATTTCCTGATTAGACAATTTTTTGAATTTACGCCCGGATTTATTAGAGAGCTCTAGAAGAATTTGTTGATTATTAAATACATACATCCAGCATACATACATAGAAACATATGTGCTACAGAACCCGTTGGACCCTCAAGTACGACGGTGTGAATATTTTTCCATTAGCCTATATGTATTGAGTACAAAAACAAAAATAAAAAAAACATGTATTTCTTTACAACGTACACACAACAGACAGGTATATTTATACTACATACACATATTTATAAATATATATTAACGAAGCAAAAATGTGAAAAGTATTTAACTTCAATTTATTATAACAAAAGAAAAACTTAATTAAATAAACTAATTGAAAACTATGCGTGTTGAACACAAAACTTATAAGCAGAAAAAATATATATATATATGTATAAGTATATTCACAAACTGTTGCTCCAAAAGTTTTTAAATAAAAGTTAAACGAACTCCGATGTTGGCTTTGTTTTTCCAGCTATTTATAAGGAAATGTGCACAAAAAAATGCTTAAAATGCATAGAAAATTTTAAAAATTAAGAAGGAGTAGTCGCGATTAGAGCGCAAGCGCAGAGGAATGAGTAAGAAAAAGAAGAAGAAGAAGAACACTTGTAAAATAAATTCAAATTAAACTGAAGTTGATGATTGCAAACAAAGAAAATCTTTAAGTAGGTATGTAGGTTAAGCGCCAACAACAACAAAAACAACATGCATACACCAACGCTACTACATAACTCACACAGCTATAAGCAACAAACAACAAGAAGCAACCAACAACAACACCAACACCAAGCAAAACAAAACTCCATTGGCAACGCCACCAAAGCCACCACCAACATACAACTAGAAAAATTCACATTCACATGCTTTGAGGCCCCCGAAAGAAAGTGAAAATTTTGGAATTTTACTTAATTATGTTAACTGTAATATATCTCATACTAGCATGCACACACATATAACTTTACATAAATAAAGAAAAAAAACTTTATGAAAAATAAAATTGAAATTAAAACGAAATATGAATGTATATGTACGTACTTATTTAATATATGTATATGTGATGAGTGACGAAATATATAGAACAGTTATAAAAAAGTAAAATGATTAAATTGTACTGAGTATAAGCATTTGAAATTAAAGATGTTTGTAGAAATAAATACGAAATTAATATTTATTTAATATTTACAAATAAATAAATATATATACATATATATACTAAGCATACTTGGCTTATGTCTGCATATTTGTATTTAAGGTACTTTTGTTATGAGTTTCAAAGTTAACCTGTGTGCTCCGCTACGTCTATAAATCTCATACTTCCTACATAAATCTCCTACTTCACATATGTATGTATGTATCTTCGCTCCTCTAATTGCCTATCATCTTCTCATTCCCTCGCTCGCTCCCTCTCTTACTTACTGCCAACCTCCAATTCTCTCAAGCTCATATACTAATTTAACATATTAATACACTTCCAAATGCATGTATGGACACAAATAACCTTCAACCTCCAACTCTCTCAAGTTCTTTCATAAACTTAACATATTAATACATTTCCAAATTTATATATGGATAAGTAACATATATACACCTTGACACCCTCAAACATGCTTCCAATATCCTATACATATGCCTACTATTCTCAAAACGCCAACAAAAAACACCAAAAGCACCACCAATCATCTAAACAGTGTAACACTAAATGATCACCAAAGCTACTGGATATGTAGGGAAACGAGCTGTTAAGCTGAGCAGAGAGAGTAGAGGCAATAATTGCCCTTGCACTCTGATTTTAAGTACCCGCTAAATGCTTACATTTAAAGTCCCTTTTCTCACTCACTAAAAATTCCCTTACTCAGTTAATTGTAAATACACATACATAACTAGTACATACATAAGCACGTAAAAAAGTGTTGTATTATCTCACATGCCATGCCGTAAATGTTTAACAAATTACCTACCTATATACAAAATTAGACGTTTACAACATTACAATCTGAAAATTCCAAAAACAAAATAAACAAAAATTGAAGAGAAGTCATAAAAATAAAAACAAAGTTATGCTTTAGAGACAACTTAGTGGCAAATTGTGTTATACTTATTTTATTGGAATATGATGTATGATAGAAAAAGTTTTTTTCCAGCAGCGGTTGCTCCTCCGAGTGTGTATTTCTGCAATCTAAGATTTCTTCATAAAAAACCACTGCCATTCGGAATCGACTTAAAACTGTAGATCCCTCCAATTGTGGAAAGCATCAAGACCAAACCGAAGGTTGCGCGCCAATTATTATTATTATTTTTTTTTTTGCTGTTTACAAGCAGGATCGAATTAATCATGTCGGGGCTCCAAGGTAATGCAATTTTTGAGGTCATTTACGTTTTTCTTTTTAATACTTTGGCATTGTTTTATATAAAAGTCATATTAAAAAATAATGGACACTCTATACAACATTCTTAAAGGTGAGTGGGACCTTAGATAATTCGGCCATGTATTGAAGTATTAAAGTGGTTGCTCTACTAAAGCCTTCCTCCTCGAAAAAGTAAAGTGGTAAATAAGGAGCAGCTTCGAGACGAACGATCGTTGAGTTATAGTGGAAAAAGAATACGATGAATACATTGAAGAAGGAAATTGGCCGTTCGAGCTACGCAGCACTGAACCTACTATTATGACCCTTTTACTTACATATTTGGTGCTCAGTTGCTGAGACTCAGGTGATAATCTGTTGCAATATTGCAGAAGTTATATTACACAGAGCGTAATATTTGCCAAATTCAAGAAAAGTAGAGAATTATTACTTATTTAAGACCTGTTGAGGTAAAGAGAAAGGCACTGAACAACAAGAAAAAATTGTCTTAACGGTTGCTCTCACGATTGAGAGAATACAGAGGGTTGGTCTTATTTCGATACCGCTACTCGGCGCTCAGTGAACTTGATGGAGTCAAATTAAGGCGAACTCATAGAAGGTCGCAGCAGCATTTGTTGAGCTATCGCAATTGGGTTCGAGACTAACTGCGGCATGAATTATCATCACAATTCGTTAATTAAGGGCAAACCTTTGAGAGCATTTCTGACATGGAAAGGTTTCCACATACGTAGGGCCCTCAATTAACACACCAGGAGCAGGAGAAGCTCGACCAAATATAACTAATAAATATCAACACAGGGGGCAAAATTAATCAGTCTATCGGAAGATTTATAATTTTTAGAAATGGCAATAAATGGCGTACGTCAATCATATTTGAAACTTGCGAACTAAACAGCTGCAGTATAAAAACAAAGAAGCAATGGAGCGCGTAAGGGTGATAATAAAGATTTCAATCACTCCAAACCATTATTTCTGGTTAAAATATTATTAAAAACACACTCCGATTATTAATTTTGCGCAATCCAAAAAGAACAGCAATTTTTTTAATAACTTTACGCTGCAAGGGTACTTTGAAAAGTCAGAGAGATGGCGGAGATGGTCTGGAGAAAGCGAAGCAAACCTCAAAGATTGTTCAAGAATGCAAGAAGAAGCTTAATTCTGTCGCAAGACAGAACAG
Organism: Anastrepha ludens; assembly: GCF_028408465.1. NCBI lineage: Eukaryota > Metazoa > Arthropoda > Insecta > Diptera > Tephritidae > Anastrepha > Anastrepha ludens. Next base: position 24,897,223 of record NC_071501.1, on the reverse strand, counting down.
GCTTGTACTTATATGGGTTAAAGGACACTCCGGTGTTTGAGGAAACTAAATTGCCGATGAATTGGCCAACCGTTCCCTCACAAGGGCCAAAGCCAATAATCGGAATCAGTTCCGCAGGAATCATGGATTGGATCAGCGACTATGTATGCAATTTACATAAAGAGCGATGGTCCGGTCTAGAATGCTGCAGAACTGCAAAGTGTTTTGTGACAAGTCCGAACAGAAAACTGTCAAACTTTCTACTAAAACTTGGAAGGAAAGACATTCGGTTGATGGGCGGTATTATTACAGGACACAACTCATGGGGTCAGCATATGACCACTATTGACCGATGTGCCTGTCTTGCTTGGAGGAGGCGGATAGCACTGAGCATTTTCTCTGTGAGTATGCCGCATTTGCTAGAGCAAGGCTACGAGTTTTGGGTTTCGATGTCATGCGAATGAGTAATATTCGTTCTCTAAAACTGGAGGATATTTGCAGATTTGCCAAAACATCTGGAAAATTCTCACAGAACTAACTACCTCTGTCGCTATCTCTCTTCTTTCCTAACTCTTTCTCTGATACTTTTCTCCTTACCGCCTTAACTATCTACCCTCTGTCCAGAGTTTTAAATACAATGGGCGTTTTAACTTGAGTGTTTTAGAAGCCACCAAATCTCTTGGTGCTTCTTGGCTCGACCAATTCAAATTTAAATTTTTTTTTTTGAGAGAGATGGCTATACGGAAGTTTTCTTGCTTGCATACATATGAGGCCCATTTGAAAAGCCCGTGCAAAGTCAAGGAAATTGTACTACTGGTGCGAATGGAGGTTATGTTTAGTTAGTAGCATCTCTTGGAAGAACATACACCAAGTTGCAGCCAGATCGGTACATTTCTTAGTGTTTTTCATCGAGGAAGTCGAGTGATTTTCAAAGAAGTGCTTTTCCATCACGACAACGCACCAGCTCTCGCCTCAGCAGTTGTGGTCACAAAGTTAATGGAAAGAGAAGTCGAACTCGTTTCACATCCTCCCTATTCTGCAAACTTGGCTGCCTCGAATCCCTCGGACTACCATTTGTTTCCCAAATTTGAAGAAATGACTGGCGGGAAAAATATTTTATTCAAACGAGGAGGTGATTGTAAGAACGAAAGGTATTTTTCAGACTTGCACAAATCTTATTACTGGGAAAGGATCAACAAACTAGAACAGCGTTGGACGAAGTGTATAAACTTTAGTGGAAAAATTAAAAAGGTTTACCCCAGAGAATTAAGTAATTTTTATTTTTGTACCGACTTTCCAAACGAGCCTCATATAACTACCGTCCCTGGCATATTTAGATATTTATCAAGCTTATAAAAAAAAAAATTCAAAGCTAGCATTTACTCATGCCTTCACGCATTAACTTTACCTCCAGTGCGCCTTCCATTTCGCGACAGCCCAAATTTTTCCAAATAAAAGATTACGCATTTTATTTGTAGTAATCACCTAAATTCGTTTCCACCTTTATTGGCATTTTGTTGTTTGGTATGCCGCAATTAATTAGCCGACCTAATTGAACATCTATATCCTATTAACATTGGCAGCAATTGTTGCCACAAGCTAATTCATGCAAATTTACACACATATATATATATATATATGTATCCATATATGTGCGTATGAACGTGCAGAAATCTGAATACTCCACAAATGGGAGTGGGGTAGCCTGTAATGAAAACTTAAACCTTACACACAGGGTCCGCTGTGGTCTAGAAATTTCAAAAAATTTATTTTTTATTTTTTCGATATTTCGAAAGTATAGTATCTTAAGAATATACTGTGAAACTTTCATGCGGAAATTGCCAAAATTAATAGCTTTTACAGCCCATTAACTAGGCAGAGAGCGGTCCGCGCGCTCCTGTACCTCAAATCTTAAACTCATTTATCTCAAAACGATTTCTTTCGGCCTGGTGTTGTCACAAAAAAAAGCTATTCTACCGAATCGTCTGAGATTTTACTTATTGTACTAGAATAATATTATTATTTCAAATATTTTGTATTTTTTTGATTAAAAAACTGAAAAAACCCCGATTTTTAGAGTGCGAAATTCAAAACCGCGCCATTTTGTCAGTTTTTTTTTATCTAGTAGCGGGACATAGCTACAGTCATACTGATTAATAACACTAGTCTACAAGGAAAAGTATCCGAAATAATTTAAACTAATATCTGCTTCTCTGTCCATGCAAAATTCGGATTGATAACTAAAATTAATTTATTAGTTTGAGTTTTCGAGATATCCTAACCTAAAAGTGCAAAAAACCCCATTTTTGCCCATATTTGAGGTTATGTAGCCTTGCAGATGTTTTCTTTCACCAAAATTAAAGGATGGCATCTTTAAATACAATCCTTCTTTTTTCAAATGGCGTTTTGTTTGCTCAAATATCATTTTTTTTCGCAGAGATATCGCATTTTGAAATTTTCATGTTTCGAAATTTTCCTACACCTGAAAATCGATTAAGATAACATATACATGATATAGTCGCTTACTAATTTTCTTGGGTTTGAGGGCCTGAAATATATGGATTAATAGTATGTAAATTTGGAGTTTGTGGGAAAGCCTGCTTGCGGTTATGTGGGTTAGCCTGCTCGCGGTATGATAGGGGAGGTTTTCTAGGGGTTAGGGCTGTGTGTGACAAAGGTTAGATAGTGTAGGGATGTGGTGAGTCAGCACACTTATGGTGTGAGACAAAATTTTAAGAAAAATAAGACTCAATTCAAGAAAATTAGTAATCGAATATATCATGTCTATGTTATCTTAATCGATTTTCAGGTGTAGGAAAATTTCGAAACATGAAAATTTCAAAATGCGATATCTCTGCGAAAAAAAATGATATTTGAGCAAACAAAACGCCATTTGAAAAAAGAAGGATTGTATTTAAAGATGCCATCCTTTAATTTTGGTGAAAGAAAACATCTGCAAGGCTACATAACCTCAAATATGGGCAAAAATGGGGTTTTTTGCACTTTTAGGTTAGGATATCTCGAAAACTCAAACTAATAGAGCAATTCTGAGGCCAGATTTGGATTCAGCGCATCATAAACCTTCGGAAATATATAGTCTGGTTTCTGGGTCTCAATGTTGGTTAAATTTTGTCGGCCTGTGTAATTTTTTTTTGTTTTTGTGTTTCACATAAATAGAAGAGCCAAAATAGACAACACCGTCCAGATCCAATTGTTTGGGAGGCTCAACTTCAGTGCCATTTTTAAAAATATTAAAATTAAAAAATTTTTTGTAAAATGTATGTAAGTTGTTAAGAAGTTAAATAAAAAGCCAAAAAAAATTGAATATCGTTTTTCACATTTTATTGTAAAAAAAAATTCTGAAAATACTTTAAATTTTCGCGCTCTAGACCACCGGGATCCTTTAAACCGGCGCAAAAAGGCACGATATTGCGTATCAACAGACAACACACATACAAACACATGCAAGTATATGTGCAGGTATAGTATAAAAAGGATGCCGTGTGCGATTTTTGGTTTTTTGGATGTAATAAAGTAAGTATAAATCGATAAATATAACGCTGTACAACACTGGTTACTCAGCACGAACGAAAACTAATAATTATGAAACAGTATATCTTCTGGATCAACTTTGCCGAAGATCTGTGCGATACAGTAAGTAAAAAAAGTGGGTTCCGTACAAATCAATCCTCCCTAATGCTCATAGTTGTATGTGTTTACAATCCAAATTTACCAAATGGACCAGCATTAGCTTGTATGAAGCTTTCTTGCGCACGCACTTTAACCCGTACGAGTTGTACGCCTTCAATGACCCTAAATTTGTGTGTTTAAAATTTGTTAACCCCCTAACTGCCTTTTTTAATGCACTTTCGTTATATATCTCTTGAGAAAGTGGTAAAAATACCCATTTAGGTAGGAGGTAGAGGGTTAAAATGTGTGACAAATCAAATGCTCCTCAAATTCTGTTATAGAAAATTGACGACGGAAATTATATTTGAAGTCGATTTATGCATAGTATTTTCCTTAAACTAATCACATTTTCACCCAAAATTATAAAACTTAATCCTCCGTTAAAAAAAAAAACTCAGGCCCTCAGGACTAGTAGTATCTTCGGCAAAATTGATCCTGGAGACATTCTTTCACGGTTATTAGCGTCTGTTCTTGTTGCATAACATTTTTGAGAAATTATTGGAAAGTGTAATTAGAAAAGTAAGTATGACGGATGCATTCTTGAGCGCCCTTTTCGTACAATTTAACCGGGAAATCAAGGATCCTACTATTTTATGTTGCCTGTGAACGGCACATGTTTTTTATGAGCGACTCTTTGGTGGCCACAAAATACAGAGAAGTTTATTATTACCAACAATTTGAATATTTTCTCCACATTCAGGACTTAGGTTAGGTTAGCCTTTTTTTTTTCTTTTTTTTTTTTTTTGTAGTCAGGAGGTAAATCAAAATGTCTAAAACATCATCAAAGGCGCCGTCACACCAATGGTATGTGGGCCATGCTCCCACTAACACTATAACATTCCTCCTCCTCGGCTGATTTCCACCCTGGAGCTACGTTTATGTCTATTGACACAACAGGTTCCTGCGTCCAGGTTCCGCTCCTGTGGGCATATTGAGATTTTATGCCATCGATAGTATTCACTACTCCCACTGGCTTCGAAAGCGGTTGTGGGGGAGTTAAACATCGGAGAAAGTGCAATAGTCCGATACGCATAAACTATTGTTTTGTCTTCAGTTCGGTACTGTTGTGAGAGTTTGGCTTAAGCGTCTGTGTCTGTCGTCGGTTTGTCTAAAACAGTTCATCTCCACTGTCCACCTGCTAGCAAAGGTACCAAAAACTTTGTAATCAACGAATTGGCTTTATATTTATAAGGTTGTTTGGTATTTTTTCCCCCTTCCTTTTCTCCAAAGAACTCTCGAGTTATGACTTGGCTGGATTAAGCACATTGCATAAAAAATATAGTACAGGTTAGGTTAGCCAGGTTGGCATTAAGCCACGCAGAGACCTTTTGGTCTCTAGCGATACCAGATGCACACCGACCTCTATGAATACTGAAAGTAGACATCATGTAGGATGTCAACGCTTTTGGCGAATCTAAGAAGAGCTCGGAGATCCGCTTTTGAGATGTCCTCCAGGCCCTCAAACAATGGACTTCAGACCCTCAAATTCAGGACTTACTGCTTAGACATTTTGTTCACGGTTTGCCGAAGAGATGTAATTAATTTGTTAAAAAAACTGGTTGTTTGTGTTGGTTGGTTCATTTAAGTGGTGATTCGTCCAGAACCCAACAAGCTCTTCCGCACCATTTCGCTGTCACATCTTCGTTAACCAACTTGCTTACCAGTTATTTACAGTACGACTATATCCAGTCTGGGTGGTTCAGGCACCGTATCAGGTTGTTGACATCTAAGCCAGAGCGAGACTCTAGAACAGCGGTTTTCACAGGTTTAACATTCTGTCCTTCCGTAGCGCAGGGCATTCGCAGAGGAAATGCAAAATTGTTTCCTTTTTGCAGGCCCGCCGCGTCCTTTGGATGAGTTTTCCCTTCGGCCTCATTTTTCTTATTCTGGCGAGAATAGCCAGAGACCTCTGGTAAAGCTTATACCTGGACGGGCCTTTTTTTTACGTTTTCACGCGTTTGCCCCTTGGCATCAGCGGATGTGGATGGTTGATTTTAGGTAGGCATGCTGTGGCCCACAGCTTTGTTATCAACGGTCTCTTGACTGGAGACCAAGAGTTCGTCCTCTGAGGAAGTTCCGAACTTCCTCAGTTCGCTAGTGTCGGACTACACAGTCCATTTGTCCATCTGTTTTGTCAATGGGTGCGTCCACTCGTTCATCCGTTTGTAGATGCTATCCGATTTCCCCGAGGGGAGCTCGGTTTGTAACCTATCTAACACAGGCTAGTACCAGATTTTCAAAAAAAGTTAACACCACTTCTATATGTTGTATAAAAAATGGCTTTTGATTGCACTAAGAGACCTACCCACATAACAACTCTTCTAACACATTTGACAAAACTTGCGAAAGAATGACACTCATTGACATATTTGGACTCACCACCAGGTTCATCATAACAACTGGCGTTGAAATGCAAATACCCGCTCGAAGTTATGACTGGATTTGTCTACTGAGAAACCAACATAAATATCACTAAAATGGTTAGTTTTGAACCAAATGTTGCAGAAATCATGAGCTTCAATTTTCGTCATGAAAAAGTAGTTTATCATGGCGCGATAGCGTTTGCCATTCACTGTTACATTGTCGCCAGCCTCGTCTTTGAATAGATATGGGGCGATGATTCCTTCAGTCCATAGACCGCACCAAAGGGTTGCTTTCAATGGATGTAACGGCTGTTCTTGAATGGCTTCGGGTCGCTCTTTAACCCAAATATGGCAATTTTGCTAACTGACGTAGTCTTTAAGCCAAAAGTGGGCCTCTTCGCTGAACATCGCTAAGTTGACCTGAGCGCGCGAACACTTTTAACAGAGCGTCGATTTGTGTAATTCAATTGTCCGATTTGCAAAAGTTGTTGAAGCGTAAATCTTTCCATGATAAAATGTCAATGAATACTGAAAAAAGTTATGAATTTGGTTTGACAGTAGTCACGCGTGTTCTGTCAAGAAAACCCCATTAAAAAAGTACCTCCAATCAGATCTCCCTTTATTTTAAAATAAAAAAAAAGATGTATTTATTTTTCGAAAATTATTTATGTTTATTGCAATTAATATCGATTGTATAAACTTATTCGCTTATTTTAATACAAAAGTTGCACTTTTGAACACTTATTGCTTGTGATGTTAGCAGACAATGTCTGTTGTTGTATGTACGTATGCGTGCTTATTTGTAAAAGTATGCGTGTTTTGTACGAGAATATAGAAGTTGTGTTATGCAATAACTGGTTTTCATATAATCTACATACATACATACATATAAGTATAAAAAAATATGCGTATACAAATATATATCGTTTTTCCCCCATTTTGCTTTTATGTTGAGCGATTTCATCGATTTTTTAGCGCAGCAGTTATGTATGTATGTATGCACATGCACTTTTGCGCTAGTCAATTAATAAATTTTTAAATTATGAAAAACTGTTTTTACATAATTTATTTCACGAAATTTTATGGGGTCGATATCAGCTGGTAAATTAAAATGCCGTTAATAATTGGCTTTTTATCATTTAAATGCAACTGGGTACTTTTCTTACCAACTACAAGGGATTTTTACAATTACAAAGTAAACGCTATAGTATTTGTATAAGTATGAGTAAGTATATGCATATGCAGCTACAGTCTAAAACCAACAACTACATCAGTGGGAAGTCAGTTGTTGGTGAGTACTCGATTCGTGTGCGGAATGGAAGAACTTAGTGAGAGAATTGGCACATTTATTTATGTATGTTTCTAGATACTATTTGTAGGTGTGTATGTGTGTCTAAATACATTAATACTTAGTGGAGTGTGTGAAGTCTTAATTAGTAACTTATGAATTATCAATACTCGTATGCGTATAAGTAATTTTGATACAATTTTATTTTAATTTCAAAATTATTTTTATTGTATTTTATTTTGTTTCGTTTATTTACGTTTATTTTCTTTTATTTAATATACTTTTTTATTTAATTTTACATTATCTGATTTTATTTAACTTTATGTGATTAATTATTATTTTTTTATTTTGGTTTTATTCTGTTCTAAGTTTATATTTTTTTTTATTATAATTTTTTTTAATTTCTTTAGTGTTAGATTCAATTTTATTTTGAATCATTTTATTTTATCTAATATATATTATTTAAATTTTACAATATTTGACCTAATTTAATTTTTTGCTTTTTTTTCTTATTTTAATTTTTTATGTTATTTTATTTATTTATTTAAATTTTTTCTTTTTTTTTGTTTATTTCTTTTTGCTTTATTATTTCTTAATTTTTTATTTTTGTTACACTCAGTTTAATTTAATTATTTCATTTACTTTATTTTATGTTATCTGATTTTATTTTATTGTATTTCATTTAATTCATTATTATTTATTTTATTTTATTTTTGTTCTAAGTTTATATCTTTTTTATGATCATTTTTTTAAATTTCTTTAGTGTTAGATTTAATTCTATTTTGTATCATTTTATTTTATCTGATTAAATTTTACTTTATTTGACTTGATTTTATTTTATTTTTTTTTTCTTCTTTTTTTAATTTTTAATTTGATTTAATTATATTTTATTTATTTTTGCTAATTTTTCTTCTTTCTTAAATTTATTTCTTTTTGTTTCATTATTTCTTAATTTTTTATTTTTGTTACATTTAGTTTACTTATATAATTTTATTATTTCATTCACTTTATTTTATGTTATCTGATTTTATTTTATTCTACTTTTTTGTACTATTTTATTTTTGTTTTAAATTTCTTTGTTTTCATTATTATTTAATAATTTTTTGTGCGTTGGAATTATTATTTTTTGTTTAATTTGATTTTATCGGATTTTATTCGACTCAATTTTATTTTATTTGTTTTTCTTACTTTTATTTTTTTTTTATTATTTTATTTTTATTTTGAGTTAAAAATTTTTTCTAATTTTTTTTTATTTTGTTTATATTTAAATTTTTTTTGTTTTAAGTTTATATATTTTTTTATTAAACACAAAAACAAAATTTAAATTTGAATAAAAATAAGAAACAAAAACAATAAATAAATTCAAGCCAAACAAGTTAAAATAAAATTAGATAAAATAAAATGAAACAAAATAAAATTAAATATAACACAAAAACAAAATTTGATTTTTTTTAATAAATATTAAAATATCTATATGTATATAAATATTTAATTAATTGATAGATGCCTATTAATTTTGTTAAAAAACTCCTTTAAATTAGAAGATGCAGAATTGTATATTACATTTATAGGCACATACTTTGATCTATCGTTAGACATTTGTATAAATTAATAATAAAAATTAAATTTTTTATATTCATCTATATATTTATCTATGAGTTGTACTTTTAACTCTCTGAGATGTCTATATTGGAATTTTTAATTATTTCGATAAAATTTGATTTTTTTTTGTTTTTGTGCTACATTTAATTTTATTTTGTTTCTTTTTATTTTATCTAATTTTATTTTAATTTGTTTGACTTGACTTTATTTATTGTTTTTGTTTCTTATTTTTATTTTTTTATATTATTTTATTTCTCTTATTGTATGTTTTACTTTTTTAATTTTTTTCATTATTTAATGATTTTTTGAATTTAATTTTGGTTACATTTAGTTTAATTTGATTTTATTTAAATTTATTTAATTTAATTTTATTTTATTTAATTTTCTTTTTGATTTTGTAAGTTTTATTTTTTCATATGTTTGCCACAATTAACCTTATATTATTTTATTTAGTTTTATTTCATTCTAATTTTTTTCTTATTTCTTTTTGCTTGACTTACTATTTGAAATTTAATTAATTTTTATATCATTATTTTTTTAATTTATTTCCGAAATTTTTTTTTATTATACTTATTTATTTTCTTTTATTTTATTGCATTTTATTATAAACAATTCTCTTTTATTGTTTATATTTATACTATTCAATTTTATTTTATTTTACTTAAACTTATTTTATGAGACTGAATCTTTTAGTGGAGATTTGTTTTATGAAATTTTTTGTTTTTTTTTTTCAAAAATGTTTATTGTGTTTTATTCTATTTTGTTTTTTTGTGTTTGGTTTTATTTAATTTAAATTTAGTTCACTTTATGTTAATTCATTTTACAGTATTGAATTAATTTTTCATTATTTCAATTTTATTTTTTCGAGTTATTATTTTGCCATATTTTATTTAGATTTATTTTATTTGTTTTCATTTTGTTCTTATTTTCGCCTCATTTCTTTTTATTTGATTTAATGTTTTATGTTTTATTTTATTTTATTGGATGCTATTTTTCTTTACTTAATTACTTATTTACTTTACTTAATTTCGTTATACTTTATGTTATTATTGTATAATTATGTCATTCTGTTTTATTTTATTTTACGTTATTTCATTCAATTAATTAAATTTAATTTTGTTTAATTTAATTTTATTTCGTATTAATATCTGTTTTGCTTTAATTAATTTTTTTATTTTATTTTCTTATTTATTTTTTGTATTAAATTTTATTTCATTGCTTTTAAGTTTAATTTTTTATTATATTTTATTGACATTTTTTTTCAATTTCGTTATTTTGTATTATTTTACGTACTTTTACTTAATTTTACTTCTTTTATTTTGTTATATTGCATTTGATTTTAGCTTTCAAATTATATTTTATTATTTTATATTTTTTTCCTTTTTTATTTGTATTTTTTATATAATTATATCTTATTTTAATCTATTTTATTACTTTTTTAAATTTTATTTTTATATTATATTATTTTACCTTATTTTATTTAATACTACTTTATTCCATTTTTTTACATTTTTTTATATTTTGTCTTCAATTTTTTATTTATTTTTATTTTTTTTATATTAGCAGTTATATTATTTAATTGTTATGCTATTGTTACCCCTCCCTTTGTTTCTGTCTGTTTTGAAAACAATCCCTACGTATGCAAGTTCACGGCTAGTCGAATTTATAATAGTTACTATTTACAGTCTTTGTGAGAAAAAGAAACAAAATCCCAACATCGTTTCCCCAGTGCTTTCCAACGGAAATGTTTGCTCGCGCATATAGCGAAAATCTTCTGCATCGGAAGCTGTTGTGATTTGTATTTGTGGTTGCAGTCGCGCACACCTCTCGCACTCCTCAATTAGGCAGCGAAGTTATTCTCCCCGCTTCCCCTCCGCTTGGTCTCCTCAAATGTTTACAGCTGCCGAAGTGTTATTGGCATTGTTGTTGCTTGTACTGCCGTTGTTCCCATTGTTTACACCAACATTGTTGTTGCCATTGCAATTGTTGGCCAAATTGCCTGTACTGCTGCTACTGTTCTTATTAGCGATGTTGTTGCTGTTATTGGTGTTGCTGTTGACACTTGCAGCATTATTTGGATTATTGCTCACGCCGGCAGCAGCAGCAGGACGCAACAACTCCATATACTGAAACGGTACGTGGTAACTCTGACCTTTGTGCTCGACAATCAAGTGTCCGCGACATGTCGAAGCCCCCACCACGCTAACGGCTTCACCCTTTTTCAATTGTTGTTGCAATTGTTCGGCCGGATTAACGATGGGTGGATCCTCGGGAAAAGTCATTTTCATGATGCGACTCTGCGGATAGCTGAGCTTCAAATTGCCAGCGATGGTGTAGGCACGCGATGGTGGTACTGGTGGCGGACGTTCCTACAGATACAGCACAAACACAAGGAACAAATGGTGCGAGTGTGTAGAGTGTGTAAAGTTGTGTTGTTGGTGGTAATTGTTGGTGCACATCAGCATCGACGTCATCGTTGTCAGCGTCAACAACATCAGCATAACGGCATTAGGCAGGAGAACATGTCATGGCAGCGGCGCACAAAGGCGGCATAGAGATAAGAAAAGAATTCAATTGAAAGGCATTTGACAAACAATGAATTATGAAGTATGTCCAGTGCGGAGGAAAACAAATTTATTGCCGCTCATAATGGGAATCAATGAATGGATAAATGAAAGCAAGTGATGTGGGACGTCGAGGACAGTCGATTAGTAGGAAGCGGGTTGGTAAGGGGGAGTTAGTGGGAAACATGCAGCAAATTAAAAGCAAAAAGTAAAAAATAAAATTAGTTTTAGTTGAAGAAAGTGGAAAAGGCACACAAACGTGCTTAGTGCAGGGGTCAACGTGTACAGAAAGCGGAATGAATTCTTTGAAAGCCAAACAATGCCAACAAAAATGGTTATTTGATAAGTTTAGTTTCAATTTAAATATAAAAGAATACTTTGATTTGAAAAATTGAGTTTTAGTATCCTGACAAATTTTATACGCTACTGCCCTTGAACCTTAAATGTTTAGGCAGATGAGTGGGCGGGGCAAAAAGCAAAAAAGTTGACGTGTGCTGTGATCGCCTAGCTGCTCTGCGGATTTGCTCTACTACTACACTATGGATGGACTTAATCTTCCAACACTGAAAGGTGTGACACTTGGTCATTCCGATGAAGTTAAATATCTAAGAGTAATCTTGGATAAGAAGCTGACTTGGGAGACACACGTTTCACTGAAGGTGAATCGCGCATTGAGGATTTTCAGCAATACCGCAGAGCCTTTGGTAAAACCTCGGGTTTGAAACCTGCTGTGGTCTTACGGATATACACAGAACTTATCAGGCCAATCATCACTGACGCCTCTGTGGTCTGGTGGCGACGGAGCATGGTTAAGTCCACACTCCGGGAGCTATACAGGCTGCAAAGAAGTCTATGTTTATGCATTACGGGTGCCATGAGTACAACCTCCGGTGAAGCTCTAAATGCTATGCTTGATTTGCTTCTCTTGGATCTTAAGATACAACAGAAAGCAATAAGCAATAAATATGGTTTCTGGTATGAGGACGGAACTTCGGGACACAGAGATATCTTTAAGTTGCTATCTGAGCAGTATCCACTGTTTTTGGCACCTAAAGACGACCTGATACTCATAGCTTCATTTGGAAGGAAATTTGATGTCAGACTTCTATTGCGTGAGCAATGGAGCAATCCAGAAGGCATTCAGGGAGGTTTGACGGATATTTTCTTTCCGATGAGTTCAAGAATGAAATAGGGTCTGGAGCCGGATGGTACTTAAACGATAGTAATAAGTATCACTATGCTATGGGGGAAATGGCAACTGTTTTCTAAACGGAAGTTTTTGCCATCTGGATAATGCCGAATGGATAATGGAGAGAAGATGGAGCGGGAAACAGATTGGAGTTTTCAGTGACAGTCAGACTGCACTGAAGGACCTGGAGAACGCGAAGCAAACCTCAAAGATTGTTCAAGAACGTAAGAAGAAGCTTAATTCTGTCGTAAGACAGAACAGGCTTGTACTTATATGGGTTCCTGGACACTCCGATGTTCAGGGAAACGAAATTGCCGATGAATTGGGCAACCGCGGATCAGCGGTTCCCTCACTGGGACCAGAGCCAATAATAGGAAGCAGTTGCGCAGGAATCATGAACTGGATCAGCGATTATGTATGCAATTTACATAAAGAGCGACGGTGCGGTCTAGAACGCTACAGAACTGCAAAGTGTTTTCTGACAAGCCCGAATAGAAAACTTTCGATTTATTTTTTAAACTTGGAAGGAAAGACGTTCGGTTGATGGTCGGTATTATTACAGGACAGAACCCATGGGGTCAACATATGACCACTATTGGAATCATTGAGGACCCAATGTGCCTGTCTTGCTTGGAGGAGGCGGATAGCACTGAGCATTTTCTCTGTGAGTATGCCGCATTTGCTGGAGCAAGGCTACGAGTTTTGGGTTCCGATGACGTGAGAATGAGTAATATTCGTTCTCTAAAACTGGAGTATTTGTAGGATATGTACAGATTTGCCAAAGAATCTGGAAAATTCTCACAAGACTAACTTCCTTTGTCTCTGTCTCTATTATATCTTATCTCTTTCTCTGATACTTTTTTCCTTTCCCCTTAGCCATCTACCCTTTTTCCAGAGCTCTGAATACAATGGGCTTTTTAGCCTAAGTGTTTTAGGAGCCACCAAATCTCTTGGTGCTCTATGCCTCGACCTATTCAAATTTCAATTTTTTTTTCGATAAATTTCCATCGTCTAGGGAAGTATCTGTTGAATTTTGTTGAAAAAACAATGCATTCCGAATCATAGATTTCCGTGCTGAACAATTTTCTAGTAGGGTATCTAAATTGCTAGACCGTGCAACTGGTCATTCAACCAGAGTAAGCGTCAATCGCCAATCATTAATCCGGACTTCCGCTTAATTTTCTTCCCGAGTGCAAGTATGCAAGTTGTCCTTTTGTTCATCATTTAATTTGCCGAGCCAATGTAATGCACAACATTTATTAAGAGTCCCGAGCCATAAGGTTCAATGAATATATCCCTTTCAAGATAAATAAATTTTGAAACGAGCACAATTAGCACCGACTGTCAACGGTGACCGATATCGGTCCATGGGCACATAATTTTTGCCACCATCAGTTGGTAGAACTTACTCCAAACTTAACTTCCTCGTCAGCTCATTGCGAAGAATAGCGATTTCGACTGGCCTCCTCGCGCGCTCGATTTGGCAACGCCAACTTTTTTCCTGTAGGGCTACTTAAAGGGAAAGATGTATATTAATAAACCTCAAACACTCGACTCTCTGAAGGTCAATATTCGCAAGAAAATTGTGACCATCTTCTCAATAGTATTTACAGCTTTAGACCCAAAATATGTTATTGTATCAAATGAAATCTTAACCGGAAGAAATCACAACCGATGCATTTCTAACTAAATTCTTCATAGTTCTCATGTGTCAAGTATACTTTGCTTCAATGGCAGAGCAGCTCATGCCGGATGTTTAATGGAATTATATAAAAAAAATTACTTCTTCTAATAGCAAAAAAAAAATACAAATAAATGTAAATTTTCAACACACACTCTATACATTCGTTTTAACAGCTAACCGAAGTTTGAGTTTATATTATTTTTCCTTGCTCGCCTATTGTTTACATATCGTTCGACAGATGCTGTACTGACAGACGAAGAGCAAGCAAAACCACCTCGGACGAAGCCGCTATGTTGATCGCAGGTATGACGCGGAAGAAAGAGTAAGAGAGTACATTCAAAAAGAGCAGGGTCACACTAACATATCAGCAATGCTAGAAAACGAGAGGGCTACATCCTTACTAAAGAGGCAGGAGCTTTGGAAAAACGGTACAACAGGAAGATAGACCTATACGCTAATCCCAAACATCGATCAACAATAGTTAAATCGAAGCTATGGGGAGCTTAATTTTCAGCTAGCAGAATTCTTGGAAAGTCATAGTTGCTACATGGAAGAAATACACACGGAGGTTTGCGACTACCTAGGGACGATCGCTATTAGAAAAATCTTTTTCGTTTCGTGTTTCATGCACGAATGTTCGAACCTATGCACTTCCAAATGGTAGTTACGCACCAACTTCTTCGGATACATCGCTTTAGGGTAGGTGGGTCGCCTTTACGACCAGGATGTAATGAAGAGAAAGATGCGAGGCATGCCTTCTTTGTACGCCCACGATTTACGACTATCAGAGGTGATTTAGCTACATCAGAAGATCCGATAGTACCAGACGGATAAAGAAACGGGCTCTTAAGTCGACATGAGACAATCATAGTGGGATGGGTGGACAGGCCCAACTGTGGTAGTTTCCTTCGGAAATAAAAAAAACTGTGGGAGGATTAAACTCCATGCAACTTTTGACGGACCTCGTGCGAAGCGTAACTGACGTAGAGTCTAGTGCTCAACCGCCTTCTTCTTCATCTTAATTGGCGCTATAACCGCTTACGCGATTTTGGCCGAGTTTAACAAAGCGCGCCAGTCGTTTCTTTCTCGTGCTAACCGGTATTAATTGGTCACACCAAGTGAATCCAAGTCCTTCTCCACCTGATCTTTCTACCGCACAGGAGGCCTTCCTCTTCCTCTGCTACCACCAGCTGGTACCGCATCGAATACTTTCAGAGCCGGAGCGTTTGTATCCATTCGGACGACATGACCCAGCTAATCCCAGCCGCTGGATCTTTATTCGCTGCGCTATGTCTATGTCGTCGTAAAGCTCATACAGCTCATCGTTCCATCGGCTGCGATATTCGCCGTTGTCAACGTGCAAAGGTACAAAAATCTTACGCAGAATCTTTCTCTCGAACACTCCAAGCGTCGCTTCATCGGATGTTGTCATCGCCCACGCTTCTACGCCATACGTTAGGACGGGCATGATGAGAGCCTTGTAGAGTGTTAGTTTTGTTCGTCGAGAGAGGACTTTACTGCTCAGTTGCCTACTTAGTCCAAAGTAGGACTTGTTGGCAAGAGAGATTCTACGTCGGATTTCAAGGCTGACATTGTTATCGGTGTTAATGCTGGTTCCTAAATAAACGAAGTCTTTTAGAACCTCGAAATTATAACTGTCAACAGTGACGTGGGTGCCGATACGCGAGTGCGTCGACTGTTTGTTTGAAGACAGGAGGTACTTCGTTTTGTTCTCGATCACCACTAGACCCATTCGCTTTGCCTCTTTATCCAGTTTGGAGAAGGCAGAACTAACGCGGTTGTTAAGGAGGATGGTTCCATGTGTAGAAGTCCACGCAAGTGGTAAAAAAGTTACTGATCGCCATTCACTTGGGAGTGGCCAGGAGGATTCTTCTGCATATGGATCAATCAGCTCACAACGTCCGCGATTACCCCCGTATCCTCTGAGTAGCTTCCGAACACCCGCTCGGGAGTGAACTAACTTGAGAAGGCGAAGCATTCCAGGATAGCTGGTTGTGCGCTGGGTTTGGGACCCGCCACTTAAAAAGCCGTAACAGTAACAAATCTCAACCGCCTTCCGGTGATTTATTTAACGGTAATACCGGAAGTATCGCAGACGATGGAACGATAAGCTGTATGAACTTTACGACGACATAGACATAGCGCAGCGAATAAAGATCCAGAGACTACGCTGGATGGGTCATGTCGTCCGAATGGATACAAAAACTCCAGCTCTGAAAATATTAGATTCGCGCTACCAGCTGGTAATAGCAGAGGAAGAGGAAATCCTCTTCTATGTTGGAAAGATCAGCTTGAGAGGGACTTAGCTTCAGTTGGTGTTTACAAATAGCGCCGGTTAGCACGAGAAAGAAACGATTGAAGCGCTTTGTTAGACTCGTAAAAAATCACTTACGCGCTTATCGCGCCCATCAAGAGGAATAAGAGGTATCAGGAGGGGATGAGTACACTGACGGTAGAAGCTTTAGTTCGGCTGACAGGGAAGGCTTTCGATACTTCCCTCTCGTCAATTAAAAAAAACTGCTCTGCTGACATAAACAAATTTTTTGTATGTATTTTTTTCTTGTTGTCGCCAAAATCTACGCCTTATTCTAACCAGCAACCAACAAAGAGATAAAAGTCGTCAAAATGTTGATAGGAAAATCTCAAAAACGGTAGCACTGCTTTCAAGTTACGTATGTGTGGCTTATGTAAGTATGTATTAAGACGCATAGAAAAAAGAAATAGGAGGAAAAAGTTTAATTATGGAATGAAAAGCGGCAAGTAAGAAGAAAAAGACTGAAATGGGAAAGCTGTACTCACCAAATCTAATCCGAATAGACTACAAGTTTGCTGGATTATCTTTGTGTCACATTTCTCATTTGGATCTGGCGGTGGTGTGCCGGCGATTGGTTGTGGCCGTGGACGCGTCACGGTGCCCATGAGATTTGTGGATTTAGCCGACAAGCGTGGCACTGCACACATGCAAAGGCGAGCAGAAAAAAAACAATAAAAGAAAAAAAGATGATAAAAGAGAAGAGAAGAGAAAAAATAATTTCAATTTGATTATTGCATTTGCCACGCAACAGCGCACTGCTTCACTACATTACTCAAGCGCGCCGCCAGTACTTACGCGAATTCGCGCCGCTGTTGGGCAGCAATTTCGTCAGTTTCGTTGCAGTTGCAGCTGGCAACTTAGTCATAATGCCACTACTGCCCCGCGTGCGCTTCACGCTGACCATCTTCTTGCGCCACTGCCAGCCACGCCAGGTGGCCTGTATGAGTGTGGCACTCTTTGTGCGTATGTCCGCACGCAGGTGTTCCAAATGCTGACGCATACCCTCGCTGATGAACACGTGCCGCTTGCCAGGCGCCCAAGCCAAAGTTACCGAACCGTCCAATATAGGCGGATTTTCCATGGCATACTCTAAGATGTGAGTGCAATTCTCCATTGCTTTATCTTCGCTACGTCGGTGCATGCGAAATGGTGCCAACATGGCCACATAGCGCGCATTGAATTGCTTGAAACGCATGCGATGCGGAAAACCAGAAGCCATCAGATTGACCGTCTCGAGCACCTGTAGCGAGCGTATCTGTTTAACCACCATTTTTCGTTCAAAGCTGCCAGCCGTATCGTTGGCGTTGCTGCGTATGCAGCGTACAAAGTGTGGACGTGCATGCACCAGCGTGCGCAACAGATTATCCAGACGCGTATGGAAGTCTTGTGTGAGCGTGGATATGGGCTCATCCATGCCATTCAAGAAATCCGTGTGTGATGTAGGCGAGATGCGATAGCTGAGACCACGCGGCACAGTTTGCAAAGCGTACAAAGCTTTCAGCTCGGTGCCGAAGAGATGTGTGGCAAAGCCAAAGTTGCAGGTATGCTTATAGAAAACGGCGATCAAATCGTCACGCACCACATCACGATTCGTGTCTAGAAAATCGGTGGTGTCATATTCAACACGTCCGGCAAAATGGCGTATCAAGAACATGCGCGGATCGTATGGATCGCTCGAGTGTTTGGTCTCTAAACGCGTTGAGTTGCGATGCTGCACTTTGATCTTGGCCACATAACTCTCAGCCGTGCCGCGTATCGAGCATTCGGCATCCAACATGCTAAGCAGTCCAGTGCGCAATGAGGATATTAGATCGATGCAAGGCACATTGTCCACATAGTCGACTTCGGTGTCGCAGATAATACCCTCATCACGGCACGACTCCACCGAGGATTTGAAAATGTGTGTATTGTAGAAGTGTTGCATCGTTTCGGCGCACAGATTAATGCAGAGGTGCTCGAGTTGTGCGTGTGATGGCTCCTCAAAGCCAAACATATCCAATATGCCAATAAAACCGTCGGTGGCATGACGTACCGCGTTATTTAGTGCAGCCATCGATTTGGAACCGGCGTTTCCGCCTATAGTGGAGGCGTGTTGCGATGCGACGTCCGCCTGATTGTGTACGGACTCATTTGAATCGGAGCTGAGTGTGCCCAGTGTTGAGCCCAAGCGTTTGAGGCTATTGGCGCGGCGTACAATGGTGGCCACGGTGCGGCAGTACAACGCTTTGGCCAGACAGTCGCGTGTCATGTTGGACATATTGGCGTCACAGACCGATTTCACCAAATGGCCGTGCGCATTGTGCGTGCGAGTGGTGAGGCCGCGGAATAGCGCAGCCGGCGGTACGCCCAGGAGACTTGCGACGGAGTTCAGTTCTGATTCGCCTTTTACGTCCACTTCGAGGCTCTATGCAAAAAGATGAAAATAGTGAAATAAATGAATAGTCAAAATAAAATAAAATGCAAAATAGAATAAATAAATAAGGAATGATATAAAATGAAAATAAACATAGAAGAGCGAAAAGTAAATTAAAATAAAACAAAAAGGAGCAGCATTGCAGTAGCTTGCGGTACATATTTGAATGGTACTCGGAAAGTTATGGGATCCATTATGAAACCAGCAGGGATTACTGAGCGTAGTCTTAGCTTTCAATAAAAAAATAAGTAAAAAACTGAGTTTGAGTGGCGTTTTTTTTACAAAATACAAAAACAAAAACTTAAAAAAAAAAATTTCCAAAAAAAAAATATTTAGTTTTTCTAAAAAAAAAATTTTTTCTTTAATTTTTTTATAAAAACGAATGTTTCTAAGTATAAATATTTTATCGTTAGAAATTGAAATTTTTTTTTTTTTTTTTTACGTGAGTACCTGTTGGTGATAGCTTAAACCCGCGGTACCCAAAGGCACACGGATCAAAACAATGCGGTGATCAGCGCCCCAAAATGCAAAAAGCATTTAAGGTACCAATTGGTAGTGTGGCATAGACACACTAACCACCTTGGTAGGCTTCGAGGTCTATCTAACCCTCTGCCGTTCTGAAGGTCCCGGCACCTGGTTACAATGCAACTCTACATCGAGCCAAAAGGCTCTACCCGCGCTTTAGGCCTCAACAACAGCCACCACGAAAACCTCCCCGAAGGGCCGTTCCCAAGAACAGGTAAGAGCGAACTCTGAGGGCTCCTGTTCCCCGTGGTACCGAGTTATGGTCTCCGGTAAGACATCGTACCCGAAATCACTGCCAGTTGAGCACCCATACTACTCAGGCACTGGTAAACCTAGATTTAGTCGCCTTTTACGACAGGCATACCTTACCTCGGGCATATTCTAACCCCTGCACCGCTGGGGGGAAGAAAAATTTTTAAAAGTATATGTCATTCTAAAAAATTAAAAAAAAAATGTGTTTAAAAGCATATTTTTCCCTAAAATATTAAACATTTTGTGTGTTTTTCAAATATGACAAAATAAACTTTTTTAAAAATATTTGGAGTGAAAAAAAACTTTTTTCCCCTAAATTTTTCCAAAAATAATTTTGTACTTATAAATATCTTATCGTAATTTCAAATAGTAATATATATATCTTATATCGTAAAAAAATAAAAAAAAAATTGAGTAAGTACATTTTAGCCCAAAAAGTTTAACAATTTTGTATGTTTTTCGAAAATGACAAAAATACTTTCTTAAAACATTTTCAATGAAGAAATGTTTTATTTGCTAAATTTTTCCAAAAAACATTTTTATACTTATAAATATTTTATTGTAAAAAATTTACAAAAAGCATTTTTAAAACGTATATTTTACCCTTAAAAATTTAAAATTTTGTGTGTTTTTCAAAAATGACAAGTACAACTTTTTTAAAACTTAGAAATCCTAAAAATCCTAAACTTTTTTCTAAAATTTTTCATAAAAAAATTTTTTGTTGCATAAATATTTTATCGTAAAACTTGAAAAAAATTATTTTTAAAAAGCATGTGCGAAAAAATTAAAAAAAAAGGTTTTTAAAAGTAAATTTTATCCTAAAAAATTAAGAATTTTATGTGTGTTTTTCCACTTTTTTCCAAAAATTTCCAATAAAAACTTTTCTAAATAATTTGCAATAAAAAAATTACTTTTTTCTTCCTAAAAGCACTTTTTTTCTAAATTTTTTCCTAAATATTTTTTTAAGTATAAATATTTTATCGTAGAACTATTTTTTTGTAAGTATATATATACTATATATATAATTGGCGCGTACACCCTTTCTGGGTGTTTGGCCCAGCCCCTCCTCATATTTGTGGTGTGCGTCTTGATGTTCTTTCCATGGAGGGACCTATAGTTTCAAGCCGACTCCGAACGGCAGATATTTTTATGAGGAGCTTTTTCAGGGCAGATATACACTCGGAGGTATGCTATTGCCTGCCGAGGGGCGACCGCTATTAGAAAAATGCTAAAAAATTAAAAAGTTTGCGTGTTCTTCCAAATGACAAAAAAAAATTTTTTTTAATTTCAATTACAAACATTTTTCCCCTAAAAAAACACATCTTTCCTATAAAGTGTTTTTTAGTATAATTATTTTATTATAAAAAATTGAAAAAAGTATTTTTAAAAAGAATATTTTATTTTATATTTATTTTTAATATTTTATCCTTAAACATTTTCTTCAAAAATGAGAAAAAGGCTTTTATAAAAGACTTTTTAAAAAAATTTCAATGAAAAGTATTGTTGTTTTTTCCTAAAAATAACTTTTCCTAAAAATCACTTTTTCCGTCTTAAAAAATTAAAAAAAAGTATTTTTAAAAAATATATTTTATTCCAAAAAATTAAAAATATACAATTTTTTAAAAGTATATTTTACCTAAAAAATTAAAAAGTTTCTGTGCTCTTTAGAAATGACAAAAAAAAATTTTGCAGTGAAAACTATTTGTTTTTCCTAAAAAAACCTTTTTCCTAAACGATTTTTTAAATATAAATATTTTATCGTTAAAAATAAAAGCAAAGTCAATATTTTAAAAAATAATATTTGACCATAAAATATTTAAAATTTTCTTCAAAAATGACAAAAAGGCTTTTTTTGAAACAATTTGCATGAAAAAGAGTTTTTGGTTAAAAAAAAAACTTTTCCTAAAATAATCTTTACCTAATTTTCGTATAAAACTGAAAAAAAAGTATTTTTAAAACGTGTATTTCATTCTAAAAAATTAAAAGAAAATGCATATAAAAGTATATTTTACCCTAAAAAGATTAGAAACTTTATGGGTTCTGAAAAAATGACAAAATAAAACTTAAAAAAAAAATTGCAATAAAAACAATTTTTTCCTTTACATTTTTTTCCTAAACAATTTTTTTAAAGTATATTTATAGTAAAAAATTGAAAAAACAGTTAAAAAATATATTTTATCCTAAAAATTTAAAAAAAAATTTTTTAAGTACATTTTCTTCAAAAAATGAAACAAAATTTTGGAGTGATTTTTGTTAAAATTTCCTAAAAAATGGTTTCTTAATTTTCCCTAAACAATTCTTTGTAATAGTAAATATTTTTCCGAAAAAAATAAAAAAAAGTAATTTTAAAAAGTATATTTTATTCTAAAAAATTAATTATATTTTCTTTAAAAATTGAAAAGAAAAACACTTAAAAAAAATTTGCAATGAGAAAATATATAACATTTTTTCTCTAAAATTTCCTAAAAAAACTTCTTCCTAAAATTTTCTCTAAAATTTGCTAAAAAAAAGTCTTCTTGATTTTTCCCTAAACAATTTTTTTAAGTATAAATATTTTATCGCAAAAGAATGAAAAAGAAATTGAAAAAAAATGTTTTTAAAAATAAATTTTACCCTAAAATATAAAAGGAAAATTTTTATAAAAATGTTCAAAGAAACCCATGAGGAGATTCCACTTTAAAAACTCTATACCGAAATTTTTAGCACTGAATAAATTTCAAATTGTTTAAATTTTATTCAAAATTTTTACAGTTTACTTTTTATTGTACTCAATCCTACAAATAAAACAGTTTTTAAAAAAATTAACGACTGTGTCCAATTACTTTAATCACTTGGCACGGGGTAACTCAAGTGTAATAAAATAAATTAAAATAAAATAATCTTCTATACTATAAAGGTGAATGTTTGTACGTTGTCCGCTCATCACTACGCAACGACAACACCAAATGACGTAAAAATTCTTATATATTCATATTTTCACCCAATGAAGGTTATAGGCATATTTTTATGATGGAACTCCCTTCCCACAGCCCCCCGGCGGCGCCACCACTCTCACTCGTCACTAATAATCGAATATTTGCTTAAATTTAATCTAAAAAATCTTAGTTTTTCCTATTTCCCACTATCTATAGCACACTCTGGCCTTCATAATCCGCATAAGCTGTTCAACTATGACCAAAATGCAAAGTTAAAAAACGGTTTGAGATAGAAAATTAATAAAAATAATTTTGCTTGATATTTTTCTGATTGGTTGTTTTGATTTTATTCAACGAGGGTTGATATGCCTGGATACCGGGTATTGTAATATTATGGTTATTAATAAAAAAATATTTTCTATGAAATTATTGCTTGTAATTCTTTTGTATACACATCCTAAATCCCTCAAAACTACTCCTACGCGAGCGGGGTCGCCGGTTAAAGCTAGTAATAAATAAAATTAATAAAATAAAAAAAAAAATAAGTCCAGTCGGAGCCAAATTAAGTATTAAATTAATTATTAATATTATTATTAAATTTGTATAATAACAAGTTATACAAATATAAGGAGGCAGCAGCACTAGCAGCATGGGCCATCTGCTGTCTGATAACAAAAAATGTAAATGTACTTATTGTATTAAATTAAATTAAACCAATTACTGTACAATACAGCAACAAAGTAAATAAATTAATCCGGAAAAAGCTATTTTGTTATTTTTCTCGTTCAGTCATGAAAATTCGCAACATACGCGAGTCAAAATCGCATTCAGGCGTAAATTACCCAAATAAACACATCATAACGAGAAAAACTGGTAGACCATTTAACCAACGGGATTTGAACTCCCGAAAATACATCAATTGACGGAACGCTTTCGCGCTGCACCACAACCAATAAATAAATTATGTGCATAACTGTAATGAGCTCCTAATACAAAATAGCACAGACACAAACCTACTAGCGCACTTTGACTAAAAATAGAGTAAACACAGGATGTCACAAGTGCCAATGAACTATATTTTCGTTAACATACTATTTTTAAAATTCGCAGATACAAATGTAGTTATAATCGTATGTCATGTAAACTAAATTTTAATCGATAGTGGGCAATAAAATAACAAAAATTAAAATAAAACCAGCTTTTAGCTAAAAAGAGATTGAGCATAGTCATCTGTGAAATGAAAAATTAACTAAAAAAGGAACTCGGAGAAAATATCAGCATTTCATAAGTTCACCCTGTCCCAACTGAACTTTATTTACATATGTATGTATGCACATATTTTGTGGTGGAGCCAGAGAATTAATATGAATTTCTGATGAGTCGTGCGTGGAATTGCACAGTTGCACAGTGCGGCCGATTCCCAAAAAGCTGGCCAAAAAGTCGAAAAAAAAAGTTTCTAGATAGAGTTTTTTTGTCTTTGGGTTGGCTACAGTAATGCCTTGAGTAGTGAAAACCGTTCATAGCAACGTCCTGTACCCTAAGTATCCTCTGTATTTTCAGTCGCAACGTGACCTTCGTTTGAGCATCGTATTACTGTCGATGAATAGTGAAAGTTGTACACATTTGAAAGATTTTGTAATGGAGTAAATTGAACAAAACCAAATGGAATCATCTTCGGAAGGTTAGTAAAATACGAGAAATCTTTAGTACATATCAATACCTCGACACAAAATTTTTAGCTGCAGCAATACGTAGATACATTTTTTGCAATTTTTTTATAAAATTTGAATTTTCAAACTGTATAGTAATACAACGCCGTCATATGCTGCTTTGAAACCTATTAAAGGCTACTCAAAAAAGTAATGGTTACTGAATAAAACAAGATTCAGCTGCTACCACTTGCTACCTTGCGACCCCGAAAACATATACATTTACATGAATCTTGATTATGTTCTAGAATATACGCTATTTCACGTGGGGGGGTGGCCAATAGGGGTGGAAGGGGATGGATTTTCAAAATTTTAAGATCAAATTCGTAATCAGCGACCCCGACAACCCCCGAGTAAGAAATTTTGAATCAATTACTTAATTTTTTGAGTTTTGGCCAGCTTTTCGGGAATCGGCCGCACTGTGAGTTGGGGAGCGGAGGCTTATCGTCAATCTTCAAAATAAAATATAAACAAAATCGTAAAAATTATCGCCGAGTCACTTGGACGGTACAAAAATTTTGTTGTAAATGCCCTT
This sequence comes from Anastrepha ludens, assembly GCF_028408465.1. Lineage (NCBI taxonomy): Eukaryota > Metazoa > Arthropoda > Insecta > Diptera > Tephritidae > Anastrepha > Anastrepha ludens. The sequence continues at coordinate 24,872,180 of NC_071501.1, read as the reverse complement.
AAGCGCAAAAAAACCACAGAACTGATCATTTAATTGTGACTCTTGCCAAGAGGGATACTTTCAAGTCATCAAAGGCCGAGAACTGTGCGGCGTCGATTTTACAACATGCACCTACGAGGCAGAACAGCTCATAAAGTGCCTCTGTTGACACAAACGAATTTATGGAAGAGCAAAAGTTTTGTAAATTCATTTAGAAATGACGCTGGGCGAAATGTCAGATGTCCTACAGGGCAAGATTTTTACAGAAGTTCACAAAAACATTAAGCAAGGTGGCGGCAACGTAATGATTTGGAGATGCATCTTTTGATAATGGAATAGGACTTACTCACCGCATAACCATTAAAATGGACAAATTCATTTTCAAGGAGCCACTTCAAGAAGTGATGCTACCATTTGCTGAGAAGAATATGCCGCTTCGGTGGCTTCTTTTGCATGATAAGGACCCAAGACACTCCTCAATGCTAGTACGTCGAACGGTTTTTACAAAATAATTTTAAAATTATGAATTGACCAAGCCAATCACCCAATCTAAACTCTTTTGGAAACATTTAGCGAGATTTTTAAAAGCGAATCCGGAAGGAAACATTAAAAAATAAGAAAAATGTATGGCAAAAAATTAAAGAACTATGGTATTTCACTCCCCAGATGGTCACTCCCGTAGGATTATCAATTCTATGCTAAATCGAATACAAAAAGTCATTGAAAATCATTTTAATGACCATCACGCACAAGGTGAAGTCCAAAATAAACAAGACTGAGCTAAAATAGAAACGACAGGACCTTTGTGCTGATAACTTCGAGTTTATTTATACAATATATTCCCCTTTGGCCCCGAAATACCGTTATGCTCGATCTAAAAGCTAAAGAAAGAGTGTTTTAGGTCATCGACCAAGCCTTTTGGATAACCTCTACGGACGCAAAACGTTTTCCTTTCCAGGCTAAATGCAATTTTCTGAATAGATAGAAGTCGCAAGGAGCCACATCAGGCGAATACGGTGAGTGATTGATGGTTAAAATGCGATTTCTAGTCAAAAAATCAGTCACCGGAGTGGATCAATGAGATGGTGCAGTATCATGTAATAAGCGCCAGCTTCCTTCTTCGCGGTATTGAGGGCGAATTCGACGAATGCCATGCAACAAACGCTTCAAAACGGCAAGATAGAAAATTGCATTGACGGTTTGGCCAATTGGCAGGAACTCCTTGTGGACAATTCCCTTGGAATCGTAAAAACAAATGAGCATCGACTTGATTTTTGACTTCTCCAGACGCGATTTTTTGGGTGGTGTCTAGTCTGGGGCCTACCATTCGGAACTTTGACGCTTGGTTTCAGGTTCATGCTGGAAACACCACGTTTCATCACCAGTTACAATGTTGTAAAGGAAGTTCTCGTCTTTTTTCGTCTCCTTAATGGGGTCTTTCGAATGTTGAATTCTAAGCAATTTTTGGTCCTCAGTTAGCTTGTGCGAAATGAAACGTGCACAGACCTTTCGTAAGACCAAATGATCAGTTAAAAAGCGATACATTGATGTTTTGGAGATATTCAACTCCGATTCCAGGAATTTCAACGATGATTTCGGTTCATTTCTGATAAATTTACGAACAATTTTAATGGAGTTTTCGGTGATTACTGATTTTAGGCGGCCCGTATGTTCCCCGTCATTTATGTCCTCACAACCATCTCTGAAACGTCTAAGCCATTCATGAACTCTAGCATGAGATAGACAATCTTCGCCATAAACTTTGTTCATCAATTCAAATGTTTTAAAACATAATTTGATATTAGCTCTCGGTTCGAAACTCATTCTTGTACCGATGACACAAACATACTGACACTTTAGGCACAATAACTTCCCTTCGACTGAACCGAATGCCACAATGTTGTAAAGGAAGTTCTCGTCTTTTTTCGTCTCCTTTCACTGGAATTCATCTAGGGATGCAACTTCCAACGCACTAACTCATTAAAAAGAAGGCGCTATCAAAAACTTTTTTATGACGCTAGTCTTGTTTATTTTGGCCTTGCCTTGTACTTATATAAAGATATTTTCCTATAAGTTTTTATGACCAAATACTGAGGATTTACTTTGTGCTGGCGCTAACCACACACAAACTGCATATCTTCACAACACTTTCAGATGATTGGGATTACCTTGTTGCAACACAGGTCCGTGCTTCTAATATCACAAGGAAGGAGATTGGGAAGCTTGCAGGTTACTAATCGCGAATTTCTCGTTTAAGGGCAATATCGCTATTCTTTCGAATAACAAGTTGCAATCCAGGCACTGGATACGGCTACAACAACCTCTAAACTAGTGAACAAAGTAGGAATAGCCTTACCACCTTGAGTGAAAACCATAACGTCACCTTAATCTAGGTCTCAAGGCATCGGAACATTGAAAGTAGCGAAAAAGCAGATGAACTGGCAAGAGAGGGATCTGTCATGATTCTTGCAGAATCGGTATTCCACATCACTGGGTGCAATCAAGAATGCAATTTCCTTAAAATATCTCCGAATCGCGGAGTACAGATGAAGAGACTGGACAACATGTAAAGTTAGCAGAACGTTTTGACCCGCCTACAACAACAAACAAACGTCAATACTGATGAATATGAAGCGAAGGGATGCCTGCAGACTCACGGCAGTGATAACTGGCTTTTGGTCTATCGGGAAACAAGCAGCCAAAATGGGCGTCGCTCACAACATACACTCACCGTTACAGTTGTTGAAAACAACCGGAGTAAAGGAAACAAATTTCCATTTCCTCTGTGAACGCCCTGCCTTATGGAAGCAGAGAATGTCAACCCTTACTCCATGCCATCAAGAGTCGTACTTGAAAATAGATACAGCGTGATGCTGCCAGAGGCTCAATTGTAGTCAAACTCTGTAAAGGAGCCCGGCAAACACTGTATTCGCATTTGCACGGATGGCTCCAGGACCGAGCACAGCTCCGGCTCTGGGGTCTACATAGAATCCAGCGGGACAAAACTGCACTTTGCTCTTGGAAGTTGTGCTCATGGCCCCCAACCATATCAGGGGTAGTCGAGTCCTGTAAATCCAGGGTGAACTATGTCGGTAGACATAATAGCCTGATGCTAACATGGGTCCCGGGACACGTGGGTATCGTGGGTAACGTGACCTCTGGCTCCTTAGCAAAGATGGGCTCTGAGGCCAACTTCTTTGACCCAGAGCCCATACTGCCAATCGCTTCTGCAGCCATCAAAGCCACGGTTAGCAAATGGGTTACTACAACCCACAAGCGAGCTTGGCAGGCTGAGAGATGCTGCAGATGGACTAAACTGATGTTACCTATCATGTCCGATCGACTGTCGAAAATCCTCCTGTAATTAAGCAGAAGGGACTGCTGAAAGCTGGTTGGACTGATGACGGTCCACTTTCTAAGAGCGAAGCACATGGAAAAGGTAGGCATCTCAGACACTGCGCTCTGCCCAGCCTGCGGAGAGGAGGATGAGACGGCGGACAACTTCCTGTGTGTCTGCCCCGCCTTCGCTAGTCAGGTTTGAGGTCTTTGGCACGGATGTGTTAAGAAGCGACCACCTTGGCTCCTTGGCACCACAAAATCTACTCAGATTTTTTTCGGAGATCGGGTAGATTCATGGAAAATGAAGAGGGGATCCGAGTGCAGTACAATGGGCTTATTTGTGTCTGAGTGCTGTACTTGCTAGTTGTCCCCACAAAAAAAAAATCGCTTACAATAAATCGGCAATCAAACAAAAACAAATTATGTTATCTCAAAAAAAAAGTTTTAAAGAAGTATCTATCGACACAGTTGTCCATCCAAAATGGTACTACTTGAACAAAACGGGACAAAATTAATCCCTCTACGGAAGATTTATTATTTTCAATCATATTTGACACTTAAGAGCTGAACAGCTGCAGTACGTAAGCAAACAAGCAATGGAGGACGTAAAGTTCAGTAATTTTGTATGGAAAAAATTATTTAAAAACGAAACTGGATGATTAATTTTGCGCCACTTTTGCAAGTTGTAACTGCACACATATTTTACTCTTATTCAAACTATAGCAAATTTTTTTTTTTGTTTTAATTATGAAAACATTTTGTTATCCGAACTCACCTGCCCATCTATAAATTGCACATTGCCCAGCAGCAGCACGGCTGCCAGCACACGCACCACATCCAAAAACGGTATGCCCAGAATACCCAAACATGTCTTCCATGCCTGGAAGCGCGTTGCATCCTCCTGTTCATTCTGCGCAATGTCACCACTTTGCAGATAGCGCAAATTCGTTGGCGAATAACCTTCCAAATTCAATTTGATGCGCTCCTCTCTGCTCAGACCAGCCAGCATTTGATAGAAAATATGATAGTTCTTCTCCTTCGGCAGCGGATGTATGACGCGCGTTTGATCCAAAAAATAACAATGAATCTTGGTGCGGTAGAGCGCGCCATCTGTAACCTGCACCTCAATGAATTGGCCAATACGGCTCGATTCCGGATTAGTGGTCGTTTTGGCGGAACCCAAAGAACGTAGCACCGTGAACGCCGCAGCTAAATGCTTGAAAGCATCCGTTTCCGGGCCGCCACCGGCCACAGCAAACAGTTGACGCAGCAACAACATCGAGCAGTGCGTCTTACCCGCGCCAGAAGTGCCGGAGAGTATAATAGCTTGCGGATAGCCGGTCTCCGTTTGTTGGCGTACAGCTTCCTGTACGATGCGGTGCAGCTGAGGTGCTAATGGTAACGAACGTGTGGAGGACAACGTGAGAGGATTGCCAATATCACGGTAGGGATTGATAGCCAGCAATATGGGGCCAACGGTTGTCTAGAAGGAGAAAAGCAGAAATTTACAAAATATGTGGATGTAGAAGCTTAAGAAGCCTCGTTTGCTTACAAAGTAGCAGTTGGCTTTGAAGCGCGCCTGCAGCGTGCGCATCACAGCATCCTCGGTCAACGGTCCAGGCAGATGAATCAAATCTTCAATCTCTCTGGGCTGTTTGTGTGCACGGGTGGCATTGTTGTTGCTGATGCTGTGGATATTGGCGCCACCCCCGGTATGCGCTTGCATACCACCCAAGAAATGATTATTGGCATTCCGCTGTTCGACATTTGTACAGTTATAACCGAAAGGTGCGACGGTGTTGCTGTAACCGCTGCCATGGCTGGCGGTCAATTGCTTCGGTGCGATCGGTACGAAGGGCGGCAAGTTATGGCTTAAGTGTTGGACATGCGAGCCAACACCAGCGGAGCGCATTGGAAGTGTGTGCGAGGAATGTTGTTGTTGTTGTTGCTGCTGATGGTGTTGTTGCTGTTGGTGCTGGTGCTGTTGTTGGTGCTGGTGTTGTATAGACGACGGTAATGGGTGTGGTATGGAAGTGTTGCGTGTGGAAACGATGCCAGCAGCAGCGCCGGTTGGCAAAGTGGCAGCGCTGGCAGCGGATATGGTTGAATTGTGCGGCAATGTATGGATGTAGGTGTGCAAATGTGACTAATGCGAAAACAAGCAGAGAAAAGATATGTAATTGAATGTAATTGCATAGTAATTTGCTATGAATAGCGATTGGCTGGCCGACGATTACTCACCTTGGAGCTGTTATTGATATGCGTAAATGTGTGATTGCTGTTGTTAGCGTTATTACATGATGTCAAGGCTGCATTGTTGTTGTGATTGCTGCTGCTGCTGTTGCTGGTGTTGTTGTTGTTGCTGCCATTACTATTACCGGTATTACCTTTGGTGATGGCGTTGCCGCCGAGTGTGGGAATCAATGTTGAGTGTGATAATTGTAACTGCTGTTGCTGCTGATGTTGTTGCTGTTGTTGTTGCAATGTGTTCGTAATGTTGCCAGTTGCTGTTGTTGTAGTGTTGCTATGACTATGGTGTTGCGTGCTGCTGTGTAAATTCGGTGTGGAGGCATTCAAATTGATGGCTGTTAGTGCAGCTGTGTTGGTGCCGTGCTGTTGTTGCTGTTGCTGGCGCTGCTGTGCAGTACTCACCGATGTCACATTGCAAGTTGTGTTGCTATTATTATTGCTGTTGCTGTTGCTATTATTACTGTTAGTGCTTTGTTGTCCCTGACCAACATGCAGACGATTGCGCAGGGTGACTAATTCAGTGCTAAGACTTTTGAGACGCTGTTGCAAGTGCACGGCTTCATTGGACGAGGATGCGTCTGGAAGAGAAGTGTCAGATTCAATATTTAGCTACTTAGCTTCCTTTGTATAAATGCATAAAAAGGTGATTATTCAGTTGCTTAAAAGAAATATAGGGTGTTTCAATAGCGCGCTTAATTTTAATAAACTTTAAATTTTTCCCCATTTCGTGGTATTTCTATTTTTAACCACACCATCAACTGATAGTCAATTTACAATAACCCGCCATGCAAACAGTGGTACTCCTCAATGAGAAAACCCATCACTCTTCCCCCAGTTTATGGTACTGAATGGTATTTCAATAAAACTCAACAAAAGATAAGTTAAAAAAAATCAATTGGCTTAGTTGTGAGAGTATCCGCCTACAGATACCACGATTTTCCATGCGGAGCTCTTTACCACAATGGAAACAGTGGACACCATATCCAAAAGAGTCTCTGAGAAAGTAAAAATTAAAATACTTTCGGACAGCCAATCGGTTCTCAAAGCCTTGCATAGCTTCACATTTACGTCTAGAGTGTATTAATGCGCTGAACAAACTGGCCACTCATAATCAGGTCTCACAAATTTGGGTACCTGGACATGAGGGACACGAAGGAAACGAGAAGGCAGACTTTTATGCCAAAAAGGGCAGAACGCCTATCTATTGGACCAACCGCATTTTTCGGCTTTAACAAAAATAATATAATATAAGAAACCAAAAAATAGATCCAATCTAAAATCAGGGAACACTGGAACGGAACAAGCGGCCTTAATCACTCCAAAAAGTTTTTGAACTTCAATGCCAACAGAGCAAAATATGCTCTAACCCTAGATAAAAAGGGCCTCAGACTCTGTGGAGCACTGACAGGTCACTTTGGGTGTAATAAACACTAACACAATAGGGTTATTTAGTACAAGACTATGCAGGTTCTGCTGCGATGAAGAGGTGTCTATGGAACACTTAATCACCAACTGCGTGGCATTAGGCTACAGGAGACATAGAATCTTTGGCTCGTACCTACTAGAGGAGGGAGACCTACAATTGCTCCCCCCTAAGGAGCTTATTCGATTCCTCGGTATACTAAATAATTATAATTAAGTAATTAGGGGCGCACTATAGATCAATCTGGTAGCAGATATATATAGATCAGTGGTAGCTTAGCGTAACTCGTACAACCATTCCCATTGGTGAGAGTTCAGAAGGTGCGATCAACAATAGACCGTTAACCGGCTCTCAGCAATTTTGAAGGAATCAGCTGATTTGCTGACGTAACAGGGGATGTGACAGCGATTTGTTTACGACAAAGCTGAGATTGTATTGGTACTACAAGAAAAAATCAACGCAACCTCCACCCATTTTCCTCATTGGCGTTTGAGCAAGCACTGATTGAAACTGCGTAAGAATACTTGTGAAATTAGCGTGCCGAATCCCTTATAACGTGGCAGCCGAAGTTATTCTCATAATTCTGCTTCGGATGGTCAAACTTTGTAGTCTATCATCCTTGGTAGCAGCCCTTTTGCCCCCTATTATTAGTCAAATTCTTGAGGGGGCTCTGTACAGGTTACATTTATGGGCCGAGAAATGCGGGGACAATCACAGCGTGATTGATGCTGTTTATTAATAGCATACAAGTACGCAGCTGATCGATTCTGACATAATTCTTCGAGACGAAGTACTTGCAATTCGTATTGGACACATTTGGCATGTAGCTGAACTGGAAGTTAAATGTTTAAAGACGTATGGAGAGGGCGGTCCTTACTTAGTGTACTTACTAAACATTTAAAATACCCCTCCGCAGAAATTGTGAATTAGGATACCACAACAAATGCAAGAAGATATCCCCGAAAAAATTTGTTCGATATCTAAAAAAATTACCCAGCAATTTTTTTGTTTATTTAATATGCACCCGTGTAGCCAACGTTTTGAAAATTACCTTTGAATTCGCATAGGTTATTATTTAATTTACTCTTTAAATTTCCTTTATTTACTTTCCTTCCGATTTACTCTTTTAATTAATAACCTTAAAAAAAAAACAAATTACTTAAACTATTTTTATAGGGACCGAGAAAACTAAACAAAATTTAAATATCAAATGTTTTTTTAGCTGCATACGAGCTATCGATATCGATAACTATGGTTTGACAGCTGAGAATGGCGACCTGTTTTGGCATTTTTTTTCAGCAAAGTTCGGCAAGACATCATGAATCATTTGACGCCAGCGCCAACGCTTCCAAATTGTGGAAATTTACTTTGAAAAAATAAATCTTTTCGCGAGGTTCATAAAGCACTGGTGGAGTCATCGGCCCTTATTACTGCCAAAATGACGAAGGACCGACGTTACTGTGAATGGCGAGCGCTGAATGACTATATAGTAATGCTGACTACATTTTAAGTTCACAACCTCTTAAAAAACATCCAATATAAGTTAGATTACAATGATAGTCGGTCTGTACGACCAACTTACTTAGACCTTAGAGGTCCGTTGTGATACCACTGTGCTGCACAGGAACCTCATTTACTTTTCTTCGTGGAACCATTTTGTGGCTCTTATGAAGCGCAGGATTGATCCCACGCCAGACAGCTCTGTAAGAGAATTGAAAATGTATCTACCTAGAAAACCTGCTCTGATTTTAGCTACAGCTGGACTATTGCAAAGGAAGTGCTGAACTGTTTCATCCTCTTCCTCATATCTACGCCTTCTACAATATTCATGGGAGAAAACTTCTACTCTCAAACAATACCTGCTAAATAGCCAATGACCTCAATAAGCCGGTTATACAAGCCACGACCTCCGAGATATCATCTCTTGAGAGTCTCAGCAATTCCTTTGTCTTTTTCTTGTTTATTTGCGGCCATAGTAGCCTAGCTGTCAATATCTCGGTGCCCCGGAACCCAAAGAAGGCATTGATTTAATAGCCACCTGGCTGTGCGATAAGATTGCAATTTTTGTTACGGCAAGCGTATTTAGATATGTAGCCACTTCTTTTATAGCTAGAACATCTGCCTGATAGACGCTGCTGTAGTCTGGTAGTCGAATAGATAGTTCCAGTCCTAATTCCTTCGAAAATACACCATAGGCAACCTTGTCGTCTAGTTTGGACGCATCTGTATACAAACTGAATTCCCCCTTCTCCTTGGCTTTGATGTCTGCCACTCCCTTCTTGACGGTATATATACTTGTCTTTAAGAGCTTGTCGGAGGTGAGTCTAGGAATAGAATAGTCAATTTCTTGTTTGTGTCTATTTAGAATGAGCAAAATAGAAGCGTGGCTAAACCACTGGCCTTTCCATAGCGCCATACTTTTGAGTCTAAGCGCCGAGGTGGTGGCCACGTGATTTCCTATCAGATATGGTGCAGGCACGTTGATCAGCAATTCCAGCGCTTTATTTGGGGTAGTCATTAAAGTACCAGAGATGCATAAAAAGTTACTCTTTGGACCTTACTCGTCATTTTAGCGTAACTCGCCTTTTGAGTAGATGATCACCATACAAATATTCTATATATTAAGATTGGTCTAACTAACGTGAGGTGTTAACCCCCATTTAATACAGACCGCTTTTTTGCAAGTATATAATGCAACATTGGCCTTCTGTACTCTTTCCTCAATATTAGGTTTCCACGTGAGTTTGCCCTCTAATATGAGTTCTAAGTACTTGACATTCTCTCTCAAAAGAATCTTAAAAATTAGCAGGAAGATTATAGGAAGCCTATCTTCTTTGTAAAGAGAATTATTTCAGTTTTTGCGGAGTTTATATCGAGTCCCCTACTCTCAGTCCAGCTTCTAAGTGTGGCCATGTTAGAGCGCAGAACATCCATAAGGGTTTAGGATATTTGCCTAGGATAAGCAGTGACGTGGCAACTCCCTCTTTCCTGGGTCAACAATAGACACTTTACCGCCAAAATCCCAACAAGAGGTGAGAGGATTCCACCTTCATCCAATATACATATGTACAGTCTGTGTCAGAAAAAAGGAACCGCGATTATTCATGAAGTATAAAAGCCGTGTACTCTTCGTCGTTGTCGAGTATAGCCTGGCATCTTCTTCATGCTTTGAATCAGCTTTTCTGCGTAGCTCGTCGACAAACAGGATTAGATTTTGCGAACTTGACGCACGAGTTACTTTAAATCATGGACTGGCCTTCCGGCAAGATGCGTTTTCATAGTTCTCCACACATTTTCAGTGGGGTTGGTGTCTGGGGACTGGGAAGGCCAGTCCAATACTGTGGCGCCATTTTCTTGTTTTGTTGTTTCTCAATGTGTTTTTCTGAGAGCAGTGGTTTTGATGATGTGGGATGGTAGGATATGTTCTCCTCCTTTAGTCGACGTTCGATGGTGTTGATACTCACATCTATTCCATTTTTAGCAAAAACTGGGATCTGTGCTTGGCGTAGTCACAAAGAAGAGTTCCGCTTAAAAAGTTGAACGATCACTTTATCCTGCTTTTTGGCGTCACTCCCTTCAAGCCACGCTCGGAAAAGTCATCAACTTTTTTGTACACCGCTGATTCCACATCACAACAAACTTTTTTGATTTTTTAACTACTTTTGCAGCCATGGCGTAAGATAATTTCGGCCCTTTCGAATGCGTGCATAAAAATACCGCCTGAATATTGGTAATATTGGCTCACTCGTTGCTCAAACGCCGTACGGATTTCAGATGTCATACGATTTACTTGTCCGATCGTTTCGTGGTGAATTGGGCTAATATGATGAATTAGTGGATCGATGAGGCGTCCTTTGGAGTGTTTGAGAGAAAGTTTCTGCGGAAGATTTTTGGACCCTTGCACGTTGGCAACGGCGAATATCGCAGCCGATGGAACGATGAGCTGTATGAGCGTTACGACGACATAGACATAACGCAGCAAATAAAGATCCAGCTGCTGCGTTGGCTGGGTCATGTCGCCCGAATGGATACAAACGCTTCGGCGCTTAAAGTATACGAAGCGATACCAATTGCAAGTAACAGAGGGAGAAGAAGAACTCCTCTGCGTTGGAAAGATCAGGTGGAGAAGGGCTTGGCTTCACTTGGTGTTTCAACTGGTAACGGTTGGCACGAGAAATAAACGACTGGTGCGCTTTGTTAAATCCCGCCAAAATTGCGTAAGCGGTTATCGCGCTAATCAAAAAGAAGAAGAAGTAGATGAGGCCTAAGTCTGAGCATAAGAAGGTTTTCAAGCCACGAAAGGCATGGAAGTAGGCTGATAGGCCTATATAACGACCCCCGCATAAAAAATTATCGGTCCATCTGCCTGATGCCAGCCAGCACAAATTAAATTTTACTAAAATTTACTCGGTTATATAAAATTTGATTCGAACTGAATTTACTCTTCTTTAGGTTTTATGTTTGCAGCTCTTTTTTCATAGGTACATCTTTACCGGTACGAATGCTAATATATTTACCCATACTCGTCTACTCGTGTGATGCTTTCAACGAAATAGATTTATAGTTACTTAACGTCAATTTTTATCTGCTGACATCAAACTGGAGTTAAAAGCGGCCGCTATGGAGATTAGTTGGTATTTATATCTTCATTACCACATTTTGGCCAACGTTTTTGCCTTGAATGCGAAAATATTTAAATTTGAACTTGTGCCGCGACTTGTGTTTCGCGTTTCGATGTTCACTCTTGATTTATGCCTACCTAACTTGCTTGTCTGTTAGCCCAGAAGCGGAATGAATTTGCATGAGTTTAGCATAAAAGCGCCTATCTACATACCAAATCAAATTTTGTAAAATTATGCTTTAGACGCTTGCGGCAGGTGCGCAGTCTTGGCCAGCTAACGAAGCGCAGCTGATCGTTTGAACAAATGGGCAAAACGCACAATTTTATTATGCCAACTTTCCAATTTTACGAAATGAATTTGAGAAAAAACATCTAGATATAAGAATAAACATAAATACTTGAGATGCTGCTGAGCGATCATCAGAGGTAAATTGCCAAACGCACAGTGAACCGAGCGTAGTGAGAACTGAGAGAATATCAGCTTGTTGCTGCTCAGTTGAGTTGCGCACACGAATACGTGCCGCTAAAGCTTAATTATGAAGACTTCGATTCGGATTTATGTTGTTGGTTTTTGTCTCAGCAAATCTTCACTAAAGTCAATGCTCTTGGTCTCGCTCCGGTTGTGTGGGTAAACGGTGTTGGAGGTAAACTCATAGTGCTCGCTTCGTTTGCATTAATAACAACTTCTCTGTTTTGTTATTGTTATTTTCTAGTGACCAGTGCTGTTGGTTTTTCAATTGTTGTTAGGAATTGTTTATTTGCGAATGTATTTATGTAAGTATGCGCGTACATGTACGTATTTTATTTGTTTGGAGAAAATGCGCAAGGCTTTGAGCGGAAAACCTCATAATTCATTAATTCTTCAGAGTAGTGGTTTCGCACTTGCACTAATTCGTACTGAAATTAAATGAGCTAAAAACTTCCACACTTAACTTTTTGTTTTATTTTGGATGAAACTTAGTGAATTATTTTTTTTTTTATTTTCATTTTAGTTATTACGGTTTTCATAGGCATGCAGCTGGGGTTCACTGTGGGACACACTCAGGTCTATAGCTCACTGTGATGTTACATGGAAAACTTACCTTGGTCTCACCTGAAACCAAAGTGAACTGAACAAAACCTTTAGAAGCTTCACAGGCTTTAGGCTCATTTGACCGATTTCTGTTTTTTTTAACGAATTTGGTGTTTTTTGCATACGGGTGCACGAGCCTCAGTTGTCTGTTAGATGGCTAAATGACAGTCCAGAGTATTGTTTACAAGCGCGCGGAAGCGTTTTGCCGATAGTAAACGCGAAAAAAGAAAATCAGTAATGGATTTCATACATAAAAGACTGATTCCATTACATTTGGCTGGAAAATCACAACCAGCGATTCTTCGTCAAGCCGAGCACCTTAAAGTAAATAAAGTTTTTGTTTATCGCACCATTACTCGTTACAATCATACTGGTAGCATCGCGAAACGTCATGGAAGTGGTCATCAAAAAATTGCAATGTCACGTGAAATGGTTCAAAAAGTGAAGAAGCGACTTGAGCGAAATTCCGACGAAGTGCCAATCAAGTGGCGAATGAACTGAAAATATCTGACCGTAGCATGCGTCGCATACTGAAAAATGATCTCAAAGTTAAGCCGTACAAGATCCATGAGCATGATCTCACACCAAAGCAGCAACAAGTCAGACTTAGAGAATGAAGGAGTTGCTTCACTTGGCCGAAAGCGGTCAATTTCCGAACATTGGGTTTTCTGATAAGAAAATTTTTCAAATTCAGCAATTCGTAAACTCCCAAAACGATAGAGTTTATTTGACCGACTGTTCATACGAGAATTTAAGTCATCGATTGGTCACCAAGAGGCAGCACCCGCCACAGGTAATGGTTTGGGCTGCTGTAACCGCAGATGGGCGCTCTCCAATCGTTTTCATCGATCAAGGTATATGCGAAATATTATCGGGAAAGTATTCTGGAGTTTGCTTTAAAGCCATGGGCAGACAAACATTTCGGTGGCAGACCATGGACGTTTCAACAGGACTCGGCACCGTCCCACAAAGCTCGAGTGAACCAAGAATGAGTAAAACACAACGTTCCGACCTTCATCAAGTCAACACAATGGCTCTCAAATTCACTAGACACGAATCCGATGGATTATCCTCTATTCTCTTTGGGCTATTTTGGAGAGCGAGGTTCGAACTAAAAGATTCATCAGTCTCGAGGCGCTGAAAAAAGCCATTGTCCGCGAGTGGACCAAAATACATGCAAATCACATTCGGGCAGCTTGCGATTCATTTCTGGATCGTCTTAAGGCCATAGACAAGGCAAAATGTGGTTATATCGAGCAAAAGTAAATTAATTCTTAATTTTGTATTATTTTCATACGTTTTTTACTTTGAATTGAGTAAAAGTAAGTTCCCGAACAAAATTGGTGGCCTTTTTAATTGGTTACACTTCGAGTGTCGGACCCTGTATTTACAAAGGCTAAGGCTTTCGTAATATTATGTCAAAATTTCAAGCAAATTTGATAAAAACTGAGTGAGTTGTAGGACTGTAACTGAAAGAATTTAGCCGGGTAACTAGTGAGGATTTAGACTCACAGTGCAGCGAATTAAGATCCAGCGGTTCTGCTGGCTAAGTCATGTTGTCTGAATGGGTGCAAACGATCCTGCTCTGAAAGCATTCAATGTGGTACCAACTTTAAGGAAAGGCTCCTCTGCGTTGGAAAGAACAGGTGGAAAAGGACTTGGCTTCGCTTAATACGTTCAGCTTAGCCCGACAAAGAAAAGACTGGCGCACTTTGTTAAACTATCGGGACATTTTGCTATTGGGTTTCTGACACCATCTCTCTTTTGCTTTCCTTAATTTTTTTTTTTCAAAAATAAGTAGCTGGCATGCCGGTGAGGTTATACTCATATGGTTGACTATGCACTCGTGAGGCAGTTTTATGTCTAGTCGCGCTAGTACATCTAGGCTATTGTTCCTCTCGATGTCACAATGACCAGGAATGCATATTACATTTGGGTGCTGCATTGTATGGGTACTTTGGAGGTTGTCGACTGCTTTGCGAGAGATTTCATAGTCGCCTGGTGGTCAGTGTAAATGTAAATATCATCGCCAAGTATCATATCACACTGTACCAGTATCACGACCTTAATTATTGCCATCAGCTCAACCCGAAAAATACTGCAATAGTCGGGTAGCCCAAAACTAGCTATGCGGAAAATACACCAAGAACAAGTTAGGCTTTTGGCTGAGTACATGGAAGGACTCGACCTGCCTTACAACGCCCTCTTTTGTTGTCTTCCCTTAGGGGTAAGATCGAGAGTCGTAACCCCCAAACCGGGAATACCAGTTAGGATCTTTCCGTGGCCGTAGGAGTGTTTGAACACTTTCTTAAAGTATTTAGTCTTATTGTCGTGTTTCTAGAGGCGTGTTTTGACCGGAGGTTTATTGAAAAGAAGCATTGCACAAAAATCTGTATGATGTCCTATCTGACAAATAAAGTAAGCTTTACCAACCGAGCCGATAAACTCTTCCTATCATCAAAGTTATTGAAGGGTACTTTCATGCCAAGGGTACCGGTTTCTTGCCAAATGTAAAAGATGGGGAGAAAGGAGTCCATCGGCTTAAAAAGCCTTAATATGAATAAAAATTTAAATCCCAATAAGATAACTCACGGCGTAGAACTTTTTATGACTTAAAACTGAGGTCTCGGCGCATGAACTTCACACAACCCAACCAAAATATGACAGTAACCTAACACTCCACACGTGCAACCAAAAAGTCATTGAGGAAATACCAAAGCAGCGATTGGCGTTTCCCACTCACCCAAAGTACCGGTCATGTTGCAAGCACACGGGTTTAGCCTTCAGTCTTAGTATTAGAATTAAACTAGTTTGTAAGTTCAGTTGTAAAATATCAAACAACAAATAAAGAGCGGGCTCGTCCCGAATCATTTTTTTGGTTAACCACTATAGCTGGGTAGTTTAATTGGCGCCCAACGTGGGACCCAGTCGTGAGTGCAAAAACGAAGGAAACTTCAAAAGGCAGTGGCAGAAAATCTTTCGGCGCTAGTGCAAAAAATAACAAAAAAAGTTCACATGGCCCCTCAAGCAGCGGCAGAAGATCCTTCGGCGCTAGAGCAAAAAAAAAAAGAGGAAAAGTTCACAAGGCCCATCCTTCAGCACCAATTAAGCAGTCGTACGTGACTGGACCAACACATCTTAGAGAAACGCTTCAGTCAGTGAACGCAAAGCGAATGCGGATACAGGATCCAGAGTCATCGCGGGAAGAACCCTCGAAAAAAACGAGGGAAGAACCCCGTCCCCACAAGGTGCAGCTGAATTTAATTTTTGAAGTCAAACTTCTTAGGCGTCGATGGACGAGCGAGAATGGAGAGTAAAATTTCAAGGCCATGCAACGTTTTCGGCATTTTCGTTCCGCGAGAGAGAAAAAAGATATAACGTAGAGGAAAAGGAGAGAGAGTGCTATACCTTATATATATCTTAGAGGAAAAGGAGAGAGAGAGCTATACCCTATATATATCTTATCTACACTTTAGGCTATTCACGTCTCCCTTTTGTGTGGTCCTTCGTCTTTTCATCGACTCCTACGCTAAGGCTCTAGTTTAAGTCGTACGACATTACTCGTATTGTAGGAGCAAGATAGGACCACATATATTTTATATACAAGGCGTTAGAATATAACAGAGAGAGAAAGAGAGTGAAGGGTAAACCTGCAGCACTAAAGCCATATTACTATAGTAGAGCGGAAGAGAGCAACATATTGTTAGAATAGGTCAGATAGTATTGCGTATGCGCGTGCCTTGTCTATGCACGTTATAGTGTTAGACGCAATATGTATGCACGGTTCTAACGCCACTTTAATACATCGGAGTGAGAGAGAGCAGCGTATAGTTAGAATATGACAGATCGTATTGTGCGTGCTGTGGCAGTACGCGTTGGCGACTGACGCTATATATACGCAGTTGATATACCACGTGTATTATTATTAATTTTTGTGTTTTGTGATTATTTATATTTATTAAAATTTGTGTTCTGTGATTATTGAACTGCATCCGCATTTTTTTTGTAAATTTTGTCCATTTGTATTCTCTGCAAATGTTGTGAATTTATTTAGATATATTCTTTCTCTCTCTCTCTCATTCTCTCACGGGTCTCTCCCTCTTTCTTTGTCTGCCTTGAAAGTTTCACTTCCGTTTTGAGTACTACGCTATACACACTTTTTTTATGTTTATTAAATTTAGTATAATTAAGTGAAAAGTGAAAAAAATCTAAAAATAAAAAACAATTATTTCTATAATCAAGTGAAGAATTTAAAGACAGCCAATAATTTACTAAAATGAAAATTTATAAAAGTTCAACTCTGCGATTTTCAACACCAGGGACCCTCTACAGTGGAAAATCCCTCCTTCCTAGAAGGAGTAACGAAATATAATAATTATACATACTAGTTCTAACATATGGCCTGTACAGCCAATTACCAAATACAGCTGAAAGCTGGGATTCCACCACCTTCGGGGGGCCCTCAAACCCCCTTATAATTAATAAAAATCTCTGCGATTCAGTTCCTAATGGGGGACACTCCACAGAATTTTAAAGTATACAGAAATAATGAAATAAATAAATAAAATACCAAAATGCCCGATGATAACATACCTTCAATCCACAGACCATCCATGCGTAACACTGGCACCGCGGCTAGCAGCAGTGCAATGACAATATTAGAGGAGACAATCCGCAGGGTAGTCAAACAATTTTTTCCATAGTGAAGGACAGAAGCTAGTGAACAATATAGTGAACCCTAACTATGGATTCCTTACTTCGAGAGGCGAACCTGTAGTTGCAAAAGGAGCTACAGATTTGGATCGTGTCCCAGAGATAGCTAGGACAATAAGAGAATTTTCAGGAAACCCTCGTGAGTTTAGTTCCTAGAAAAAAAGTATAGAAAGACATAGGCTGCAAAATTTAGAATTACTTACAAGGAAGAAAGCAAAGGACCTGGATTAAAGCAGGAAAAAAACGAAAGATTACTCTGTAAGAAAAAAATGTGTAATTATCAAAAATGAAAGTTTCAACTGAATTTCTTCATATTAATTTAAATTCCCATTCAACGAATTAAATTAATTTGAAGAAATTAAACAAAATTTAATTTGGAAACAATTAAAATGAAACGAATTTTAATATGATTAAATTTAATTTGGAAAAAATTAGTGTAATCTTTAGCTAATAGGAAAGATCGAGTAAAAATGCCATAGGAGTTCGATTTTTAGATAGTAGGAAAAATAGAGTAAAATACGATAGGCGTTCGATGTTTAGATAGTAGGA
Organism: Anastrepha ludens; assembly: GCF_028408465.1. Taxonomy (NCBI): domain Eukaryota; kingdom Metazoa; phylum Arthropoda; class Insecta; order Diptera; family Tephritidae; genus Anastrepha; species Anastrepha ludens. The sequence goes on along the minus strand of NC_071501.1, from coordinate 24,854,234 downwards.
AAAATCGTTATAAATACCAAAGGCCAAGGATATAAATTTAGAAAATAGTTAAATAACTACAGGTCTAATTACAATTTTTTTACAGTATCTTTGCTTCCATGGCTTACGCAGAAACCTTTGAAGGACGAGACAGCAAGAATACAGGAAGGATCATTTAAAATGATGCATAAGTATAATAGGCACGAAAATGTATGACGGTTTAGTGAAAGATGTTGAAAATATAATCGCACAAAATATCCTAACCAAACATCCACTACATCCTTTCCTCAATCATGACTTAGGAAACCATTATGACTTAGAAATAATTCATAAAAATATAGGAAATTTACTAGAAAATAACGATGGACAAGTAATAGTAAACGAAAAATGTTTAGATAAAATCAATGAAGCTGGTAATAAAACAAATGAAACAATGGGCCGGTATGATAAGGAACTTTTGAAGAGAGATTTTTGTTCATTGAAAGAGGAGTTCACGGCTCAGCTGCATACTCAGTTCAGAGTACCACTTATAAGCGAGACAATTTCTCTTTTGGACTTCAAGACTGTCAATACCAACGGTCCTAATAAAGGTGGTGGTGGAGGTGCTATCTGAGTGACACATCCCAGTCCAAATAGCAAAAAAGATGCCATTTTGATATACCACTTGCAGAACCCCTGCTTTCTTTAGTCGAACCATCTTAATTTGACTATGAATGTGTCATGTCGTCTATTTTCTTTTCCACCATTTCTTTCAAATTGACCATCGAGAATTCCCTCAGCATTCTATGTATGTCGTAAAGCACCCAGACTTGGGCCCTCATACTGATAGTGAAATAATGTTGCCTTAGATTTTTCTTGATTGCAGTTTCTGCATCTATCGTTGTAAGATCACACAACGTTCCTTCCTGGCATGGTCTCCCAAAGGCCAGTGGCCGGCTATTGTTGACGTAATTCTGAACATGTCTTAATAACTCGTCAGTTCTGCTTTCTTAACAACTCGTCAGTTATGGATTTGTTGAAATTGAGTCACGTTTGTTTAGTTATTTCGCAGGTATTTGTGTTAGTCCATCTGTCAGCGCCCTGCTTCTGAAGTGGCGAAAAGCTCTGTCGGTGTTGTCGGTGTAAAATGCAGTTGTATTCTATTTGATTACTGAATTCAAATCCCATTCTTTTCGAGTGGGGAACTTTACCTTAAGGGGTGCCGGTGATCCAGAGCTCGAAAATTTAGGTTTTTTTCAGGAATTTTTTTTTTTTAGAATAAAAAAAATGGAAAACGATATTTACATTTTTTCGGCTTTTTATTTAACTTCGTTTACATACAAAATTAATTTTTTTTTTTTTAATAATTTAAAAATAGCCGCTGAAGTTGAGCCTCCCGAAAAATTGGGCCTGGACGGTGTTACCGATTTTGGCTCTTCTATTTATCTCAAATACAAAAACCAAAAAAAAATTATTAATCAGTATGACTGTAGCTATGTCCCGCTACTAGAATAAAAAATTTATAAAAAGTGACGCGGTTTTGAATTTGACACTCAAAAAATTTGATTTTTTTTCAGTCTTTTAATAAAAAAAAAAAAACTAAATAATTGAAATATTAATATGATTCGAGTACGGGCGATAGCCATTGATGTTGTGAGTAACATCTTAAGACGATTCGGTTGAATAGGTTTTTTTTTTTGACAACACCAAGCCGAAAAGCGCGCGGACCGCTCTCTACTTAGTTAATGGGCTGTAGAAACTATTAATATTTAATTCGCATGAAAATTTCACAGGATAGTCTTAAGATACTATACTTTCGAAATATCGAAAAAACAAAAAATAGATTTTTTGATATTTCTAGACCACCTTAAGCTCTATCATAAAATCTAGAGCAGCGGTAGTAAACAGGCGGGGTTAATACAGATTACCAAATTAGCAAAGCGCTTTACTACTTCAAAATTATAGAAGTGAACACTGATGTGGGAGCTTTGTTTGCGAGTATGCAGATTGTTTGTTCTTTGGCAGAAGATAACTCGTCTTGCTTCTATACGCCACCCCCAAGCCAATCCGATTCATTCAATTTGGAAATAGCAGGACCTGCGGCGAGGTTTTTGCGATTCAATAAACACTCTTTATTCTGTATCCACTATTCTATTATAATCTATATCTAAATCTTTTTTGTAGGAATCAACTAGAAGTCTCCTTCTGCCAGCTTCTTCAAGCTCCATGCCGCTTTCGTTTTTCCTACTTCGTCGTACGCCAATCTTCACCTAGCATTGGTAGCCGCAAATGAAAAGTACTTCTCGAAAATATGGTCACCATTGAGGCCACCTTGAGTCACAGCTGCAGCGAAGGTTGGAGTTTGCCACAGAGTTTCTATTGCCAGTAGTTTAAGTTCGACAACTTTAAAATTTATCGAAGTTGAGTTTTATTAAAAATATGATTTTCAATCTATTGATTTTATTTTGCCTTAATCCTATATACCGGTACATCCATTTTTGTAGCATCCATTTTCGAAGCCCGTCTTGCGTCCATAACTTTTTAGTAAAAGCAAAAGAAAATGTAATGAAAAGTTCCAAACATTCGAGAACCAGTTTTTTCAATATGCCACAAAAACACATATGCAGGTATGTATGTATATGTTCATATGTACGTGTATGCATGCACAGTCTCTCACACCAAGAAACACAGTTACATATACAAATACAAAATAGCTTCAAAGCTAACGAGATCGACCAGCCAGCCAACAAAACTTCAACTTCGACTATGAAAATCGCTTTTGGCACAAAAAGAATAACTCCAAAAAATGTTCAAAAAAAATAGCTTACAAACAGTCATACAATGCATGCATATTAAGCCGCAGGCTAAGCAGCAGCAGCTATTATATACATACATATATATACAAAAACAACAATGAACATTCATGCCATGACTACAATAACAAACCGTGAGGCCACTTTGAGGAATAGAAAATCAACGAAAAAGAAAATGGGGAATATGAAACACATACCTGTATATATATATATATATATGTGTGTGTGTGTGTGTGTACAAATGAGAGATCAGAGTTGAGGGGCTGCTTTAAGACAATAAATCTCGCGGCCACATAAAGCTCAGCGAAATATTTTTCAGTGACTAATACAGGGCGCGTGCGGTAATTGAGGGCAATTTGAGAGTATTTTTAATTAGACAACTTGAGAGTAGAAATAATTAACTTGTATTTTGAACAAAATTTAATGAAACTTCACGAATTTTTTATACAACATAAACTTTTTTATGCCTATAAAATCATTCAATAAAATTTCCATTAGTTGCAATAACTTCCTCGATTCGCGTTCGGAAACGGTTGCATGCCCGAGTTAAATGCTCTTTACACATATTAACCATAATAGTATTAATTGCAGCCTTCAGAGAAGAAATGGTGCTATGAGAAGGTTTATTAGTTTCACGCTCAACTCCGTCTCATATGTAGTAATCCAGTGTATTAAGGTTTGGAGAGTTGAATCGCCATAAGTTCGGTGTTATGTGGCCATGGAAGTTTTCAGCCATCTAATCTTGTGGCGCCATCGCTTTGCAGAGTCATGCTAAAAGATGCACGGGAGTGTATGCGCAGATTAGCCTCAGCTTACCGCACTGTCTCGGGCGCTGCAGTCTTTGTGATCAGCGGGGAGCTACCCGTCTACCTCATGGCCCAGAAACGAATGGATGCGTGGAACTCCAAGAAGAAACACGTCATCACTAGCGTCGCGGAAAGGAGATGCCAAACCATGCAGCGGTGGCAAATACGACGGGACACTGAACCGAGTGGAAGATGAACGGCATAGCTGATTCCATCAATAGGCAAATGGATCCAAAGGAACTTCAGGGAAGTGAACTACTTCTTACTCAGTACCTCTTGGGCCACAGATACTTACGGAGACATCTATATCGCATGGACTAGGTAAGCGATGCGAAGTGCATATGCACACATTTCCAGTTGAGACCGATGGCTCGCGGAAAGAGATGCTCTAAAGAAGTAGATTGGCAAAATCGCGCCGATAAATATAATTAGCAAAATGTTCGAATGCGAAGACAGCCGGAACGCGTTAAAGAAATACATCAAGAACGTACTACGGGAAAAAAAATTGACCTCGACACAGTGCAACAAAGCGAAGCCGCACAGATGGAGACACAAGAAGACGAGCCTAAAGCATGAAAGCTAGCTACAAATATGGTGGACCCAAGCGTGGGTGAATAGAATTGGTCCTTTATGGATGCCGTTCGAGGCCCTCCCAAAGGAGTTCCGGAAAGGGTGTCTCCCCAAAAGGAGCGGAGGGATTGTTTCGGTGACCACACCACGCGATGCAGTAGACGACGGTCGCTGTAAGTGCGAAGGCATTTTGAACCCTATCTCACCCACCAAAACAGAAATAAAAAAAAGCCTTGGTGTAAGGCTTGGCTTCCTACACAACTCTTCGCCATGCATCTCGGTCCGTAGCCATACTACAGTAGTTCATCGCTGCTATGTTTCGCAGATCGTCCTCAACGTCGTCTAACCATCTTTTCTATAGTCGCCCTCTTAGGTTTTCACCATTCGTGCGGACATCCGAAACCTAGCGAAGGACTTTTTCATCTGGCAATCTGCAAACGATTCTAGCGCACGGTGGCTTCCCCTTGTAGAAATTCCTCTAGCTTATTATTATTTATATATCTGATGCGATATAGACCATTTTCTTCTCGTACTGAACCCAGTATTCTTCTCAAGCTGTGATATATGCAGCAGAATTCACAACACCTAAAACCATAAACGTGGCTGGAAACTTCATGTGTATGACAACAGGAACCTCTATAGGATTGAAGCACAGCCGTCTGCGATTTCTGAGGTAGATCGTTTCGCTTTTGTCAACATATTTTTCGTTCGGCAAAAATCATAACATCTCAGTCGGATTACTCGCCGTTCTCATGTTTGCTTCGACTTAAACTATCTTCAGCTCATAACGGAGGATTTATACCGGAGATCTTCATCGACAACTGGAAGGATAAGCCACTCAGAAGCATTAGACTCCTGCACAAGGGACCTCATTGATTGTTTTTGAAGGATCCTCGTCAAAGAATAAATCCTGCAGATCGGATAGTATCCGGACGTTCCTCGTGTTTTTTGCGTTTTGCAACAGATTCTGCATTGCTGCCCGATTATTCCAATTCACGACGATCTTTAAGAATGAATGGCTGGGCGCACTTAATAAAATTAGAGATTTCTAAATCGGTGCGATTAACATAACGGTACTGCATATCTCTTCATTTCTTGAATTAAGTTGTAGCTCTCCATGTCTTTTCTGAAAGCGAGCAAAAAGAAAAAGAATGGTTTCGGGAAGTTATAGCAACGTATATGAATTTCCTCAACTACCGTATGCACCCTGTATATATGAAGAATATATGTATCGGTTTATATGTCTGTATTTATGTGCAGTTGGTAGATCTGTTATATGTACGTAGGTGTGTATGTTTCTAGTCCCTAAAAACAAAGGTAATCAAATCAAAAAAGTGAGAAGAAATCAGTTATAAAAACGTGATTAATGCAAAAAAATATTAGGGAACAGTAAAATAGGAGGTTTTGTGCATGTATGTGTGTAGGTACGAGTATGTACGTTTGAAATTTCATTTTTAGTACATATTGATAATTGTGCAAGTATTTGTACTTGAATGGTATACAAAAAGGGTAACCGTAAAAATACTGGATTTCTATTGTAAAAAGCATGAATATATACATACACATACACATCTTTTTGAGAGTAAGTATCTTTTATAATAATAAACTTTAATTTTGCAGTTAATTATTGAGCTTAAGACTTCAACATTTCTTCACACAGATTTGCAGAAAAAGTTTAAAGTTTGCAGTCGAGCTGCGAGGTAAAGTAGATATGAGTGTTGATGAATTTGAATGTGAAATTTACGACTGAAAATGGATGAATGTATAGAGTGGGCCAGTAAGTCATAGACAGAATGTGCGGACAGAAACAGGCAAAACAATTTATATTTCCTTCTAGAACAGCGTCAACTAGGCTCCTAAACCAAGAAAGAAAGGATTTACGAACTCTATACGAGACATTGTGGTCCACCCTATCTTTTCAGGAGACGAGCATTAGTAGAAATTAGCCGTTTTTTCGAGCCATTGCAAGAGGAGCACTCACACACATAGACTACCTAGGTGCGCCTCTGAATCCATTGATGATGTGGCATAAAAAGTCTGAGAAAGTGCTGAAACTCATTATAAGCTTCCGATTAGAGGCTCAATAAACCATATTAGAGGTCGCAGTGAACAATTATTCGAGAATAAGACCCCTACAACTGGCGTTTATTGACCTCTTCATTCATCCCAAATCACTTCCCGCCGAAATATTTCTTCATATTTGGAAACAGAAAATAGTGGCTTGGTATTAAATCTGCATACATTTAAAGATTTTGCTGAACGAACGAGCGATCCGTATACGAATTCAGGCAAATTTCTCCATTACAACTGCAGACTTGTTCGCCATTGTCGCCAGGTCAGTTAATAAGTTCGAGCGTTTTTTAAAGGTGGTTTTAAAATTAATAAAAAAGATGTTTAAAGTATTTTTTAATCAATAATATATTTTCCTTCATTATTTACAATGCCTTCTCAACGTTTAGGCAAATTTTTAATTCTCTGCTCAAAAAATTGTTTGCCCTTGGAGGCAAAATACGCTTCGATATCCCTTTTTTTAGCTTCTTTTAAGGAGTAGTTCTTGTTGCTCATATGGGATTGAAGTCCACGGAAAAGGTGATAATCACAAGGAGCAATATCCGGAGAGTATGGTGGTATCTCCCATTCGAGCTCGTTCAGCTTGCCTAATGTTTGCCTTGCGGTGTGAGGTCTTGCGTTGTCGTGGTGAAACAAAACTTTGCGTCTATTCACCAAAGACGGTCGATTTTTCTTAAGTGCCTCATTCAGGTTTGATAGCTGATGGGAATAATAATCAGCAGTTATCGTCTGGTTTGGTTCCAGAAGTTCATAATAAACAATACAGGCCATATCCTACCAAATAGACTGAGGAGAATCTTCTTGGGGTGAAGGCCATCTCTAGGGGTCGGTTTAGGTATTTCATCTTTATCTAACCATTGGCGTTTGCGAACATGATTATTGAAAAGGGCCCATTTTTCATCACCAGTAACGATACGGTTCAAAAAACTTTCACTTTCAAGCCGTTGCAGCAGCTGAGAACACACATTCACTCTCTGCTGAAGGTTGGCGACGGAAAGTCTATGCGGAACCCATTTTCCCCAGCTTTGAAACTTTTCCCAACTGAACCAGGTGCCTGTGAACTGTTCCATGCGATGAATTTAACCTCTGAGCTATCATATCCACTGTCAAATTTGGCTCAGCTTCCACGAGTTCGTGCAAGGCGTCGGAGTTAAAGACTTCAGGGCGACCAGCGCAGGGCATCCTCCACGTCGCAGTTACCACTTCGGAATTTTGAAAACCACCGTGAACAGTGTTTATTTCTGCAGCAGCAGTTGTTGCATTTTTACCACTTTTATAAAAAAATACAAAATATGCCTCTTATACGCGTTCGAAGATTCCATTTTATTTTTTAACAACACGTGCTTCTATCCTCGATTAAAATCACTTGTTGAATGCACAATATATCAAATAGTTCCGTTATATTCCGCGAATAATTTTTTGTATGCAAAAATCCTACAAAATTGAGATTACGGGTAAAATACGCACGAACTTATAGACTGACCGATAGTTGTGTTGATACAATAGACCTTTTTTCGGCATCAAAAAATATTTTTTTTTCTTACTCTGAATAATTCAAGCATATGTCGATTTGAAGGTAATCGATCATTCACATTAACTATCACATCACGTCAAGTCCTTGTAAACCAATAGAGCCATCTCGGTCTTCTTTGGCTTCGATTCATTATGAGAAGTCCACAGCCTCGGTTACTTCTTGGTATCTACTCTCCTGTTGACACCAGAAAGCACATGTGCTGGAGTATATGGGTCCAAAACAAAGCGGTCTGTGCCGATGGGTAGTGTTTGCAGGATCCTCAAAGCGGAAGTGTATGCTATCTGTCTATGTACAAAGATCAACTTAGACAGAAACCTCCGGAATGAGTAATTTCCATTCTGAGCGACAGGCGGCAGTCGAGGCGTTGTCTACCTTTGAGGTTGAGTCCTCATTGGTCCTTGACAGAAATTCCACATCATAGATCAGTTAGATCAACCTTTCATACATATAACCGTCAAATTATTCAAACTTAGATTCTTAAGGGTCAAAGAGTATTGTATATATATTTTCAAAATAATGGTGTCGATATGAGATTACTCTGTTATATGCCAATATCTACCAAAAATGGTCAGTTATATATCCTGGCAAATCATTTTTGAGTTTAATTAGTGGTACAACACTCGTGTCTAAGGGGATTCGCCGCGTTCTAAGGATTTCCATCTTCGTGATAATATATATAATAATAATAAAATATATAATAATCCATTACGACTCCTAACATACCGATCAACTTCGATTATTTCTGTGATTTTAAGTTTCGACATTTTCTTTAACTTCAAAAAATGCCTGAATGGAATCGACGAAATTAAAATCGCACGTAATTAGCTGTTACAGTATCGGCACCATAAATACCATTCACAATTTCAACGGTCTGCTTTGCATTTTCATCTTTTCGCCTTTATCAAAGAAAAACTATAAAATGTACCGAATTTTCTCTTTGTTGACTTCCATTTACTTCCAATTCACAAAAAACAGCAAAAGAATTTTTTTAGTGTGAAATGCCACCTTGACAACGATAATTTAAAGTTTATTCCTCGTTTTATCGATCACTACAGCCAACCATCCATACCGAGAAAATAATGGGTTCCTTTTTCCACAAACTAATATTAACCGTCCTCGTATAACAATAAGCATATCTGTGTGATAAGTCTCACAAGCACTAGTAAATTTAGTAGCATTCTGATGTCCAAAATTACCTAAAAAAGATTCGCATGCTTATAAAGTTCAGTTTTCCATGTAGGGCTAAGGAAAGTTTTCCTTTCCTAAGGACCGCTTTCATTATTATTCCAAAGGATTTTTCCAGAAGAAAGGTGTAACAAGTCTTAGTTCCAAGAATATAAATTTGGGCTACTCCAGAAACCTGTCCAGAAAGTGGGTCCACTTGGGCGAAAGAAGTTTAGTTCATCTTTGTGATACCATTGCAAGGGGGAAAAAGAGGTTAAGGAAAGCGATAGGACGAAAAGGAGAGGATGCCTACAAAATGTGAGAGCTGAGATTTTGTCACCCTCAGAATAACCCTCGAACGACTCCGATTCACATGTGGCACTCTGTGTGGTGTGCGATTTCTTCAAGTTGAATTTCATATTTCTGGTATTCCTTTTTAATGAAAGTTTAATAAAAGCAATTATTAAAAAATTTTAAAAATTTTTTTTCTTTCCGGAACTAGAAAGAGAAAGGACTGCAGAACTGGTTCTGTCGAGGATAGAAAAAGGATTGGCATACCAAAAACTGCACGCCGAACATCCTTCAACTTCCATATCTCGACGTTCTCTACAATTAGGCTTTTCTGAATCGACTGATAGGCGGATAGGCGGATACCGGTAGAGGGGTTCATGGTAGACATATGAATGGTGTCACTTTTCTCATATAATTGTTAGGAGTCGTATTTTGAATGAAAACCTGTGTAAAAGAATCTAAATTTGTACATGTTTTATTTTAAGGGGTTAGGGTTAATCAGAGGCCCAAAAAATGATGATTCTCAATCACTGTTTTTTGCTAGTCAGTTGCTTTATTTTACACAAGTAAGAACATGGCTTTAATACTTGACTTTAGCAAAATTATGAAAAAAATTTAATAATTGTAAAAGTTATCACTGTTTGTGTAGAGTCCGTTTCTCCAGACGTCTCTTGCGGTGATCATCACAAGTCCTTGGAGATTCATCTGAAATCAATCAGACAAGAAGAATTTGTTTTGTTTGTTTCAAAGTTAACAACGGCCTCAGGAAATATTTTTCAGATATTCGAGAAAAAAACCGACAATTAATGGTTAAACAAATCGAAATTTTTGAAAAAAACATCCTTCGATCAGGCATGAATTTTTTATGTTTTTCAATAGCGGAATAAATTTTATTGAAATCTGCCAAGCGGTTTTTAAGTTACAGTGATCATCAGTTCAAAAAACATAGTTTTGAGAAAAACGCATTTAAAGTTTTGCTACTTGCTCTCGAACGCTCCGAACGGCTTTTGTTAATTGCTGAATAACTCTAAAAGTATTTGTCAGATTCACTTTAAATTTCCACACAATATTTTTAAGATATTATACTTTAAGAAAATGCAAAAATTCAATTTTTTTTAATTCTGCCTACCCCTAACCCCTTAAAACAATATCTGGTGGCGTCTTTTGAAAACCCCTTTATATATAAGTATGTACTTCATTATATTAGAAACATACAAAAACTAATTTATTCCACGCAAAAATACAAACATTAATGTGTGCTCTCTTGAAACTCGGTTTGGAGTAAAAGATCGCCTGCAGCGTTTAAAAACCCAGCTAAATTGAGGTGTTAGTTTGGAAAAGCCATGAAGCACATAAAATCAAATAGTAAAACCTCTTAGTGGACATGAAAGCTGATACATTCGAATGCTAGTTAATAACCTTTAGCTTGGCCCATATATTTGAATTGCTTAAGCAACTTTCATTTCACGCTTTAATGCATTTAACGGTGTTCAGTTTTATTTTCTATTTATAAACGAATAAGAAATAATTAATATTGACATAAACTGAAGAAGTGAATATAATTTACCTATGCACTTTGGTTTATTCATCGCACCAAAGGCGCTTTGTAACTTTTGTAACGTAATGTAATAGGGTGGCCATATAATTTTAACAGAAAGCAAATTTATTGTAAATAAAACAACAGTGTCATTATTTTAAAGCTAACTTCAAGTTATAATGTGTGGAACAGTACTTCATTCATATGGCCGCCTCGGCTTTGCTGGCAGTGCTTCACGCGTCCGGTAAAATCCCTGATGTAGGCTATTAATTGAAGTCCTAGATTAGATTAGAGATTATCTTCTCTTGGCAACAAGTGCAACTTTGAACTAAGTATGTAGGCAATTGAGGAGTAATTTTCTCTCTCGATCAACAACAATAGCACTTTCTAGTTTTGTAATCATGCCATTCTACTTGTATTATATGGCGCAGAAGAATATTGGACGATGACATCGTTTGGATTGTTCGAGAGAAAGATTCTGTTAAGGAATTTTGAACCATTGCACTTTAGCGAAGGCAAATTATGGTACGACCGTTATGGCGGTCATAGTCAAATTCGTTGGGGCGTGACTACCATTCGGAATTCAGAGAGAACGCAGGTTCGAATCTCGGTGAAAAATGAAAATGAAGAAAAAGTTTTTTCTAGTAGCAGTGGCCCCTCGGCAGGCAATGGCAAACCTCCGAGTGTATTTCTGCCATGAAAAAGCTCTTCATAAAAAAATATCTGCCGTTTGGAGTCGGCTTAAAACTGCAGGTCCAGACGCACACCACAAATAAGAGGAGGAACTCGGCCAAACACCCAAAAAAAAGGGTGTACGCGCCAATTATATATGTATATATACAGTCTGTGTCAAAAGAAAAGAACCGGTTTTTTTTTTGTAACTTCAAGATATATTTCTTTCTGCTTTTTGCTGCATAATAGTGTCGGTAGGTTAGTGTCGTTCAAAACTTTCCCGTAAACGCAACCAAACAAAAATGAGTGAGTAGTACGCGAAGCGTTTTGAGGCGGTATTTTTCTGCACGCATACGAGAGGGCCGAAATTATCTTACACCATGGCTGCAAAAGTAGTTTAAAAAATCAAAAAAGTTTGTTGGGATGTGGAATCAGCGGAATAAGGTGTACAAAAATGTTGATGACTTTTCCGAGCGCGGCTTGAAGCGAGTGACGACAAAGAAGAAGGATCACTTTCGTCCAACTTTTTAAGCGGGACTCTTCTTTGTGACCACGTCAAGCAAAGTTCCCAGTTTTTGCTGAAAAGGGGATAGATGTGAGTATCAACATCATCGAACGTCGACTGAACAAATCCTACCGTCCCACATCATCAAAACCACTGCTCACGGAAAAACAAATTGAGAAGCAACAAAACAAGAAAATGGCGTCACAGTATTGGACTGACCTTCCCAGTCCCCTGATGACAACCCCATTGAAAATGTGTGGGGAACTATGAAAACGCATCTTGCCAGAAGACCAGTCCATGATTTAAAGCAACTCGTGCGTCAAGTTTGCAAAATCTAGTCTACGCAGAAAAGCTGGTTCAAAGCATGAAGAAAATGCCAGGCTATAATCGACAACGAATAACTTACAGCTTATTGTGTAATTTCGACTCGGAGTTTTGTATTGTACATAATTTTTTTACTTCATGAATAATCGTGCAAAAAAGAAAACATTCAAAGGTCGAGGACCGCCATCCTGAAATTTTGAGTAAACTAAATAAACTTTTCCAAAATCTTTTGTATGTATACATAACATGTACATAGGTATATTAGGGGAAAAGATATCCATTATTTTTGCGTGATACTTTTGCGCAAATGGTTTTAAAATTGTTTTATAGTCGATCTTTAGCTCCTGGGCGATACTACGAGTACTAATATGCCGGTTAAATTTTATTTTTTATTTTATTTATTTATTTAACATCAGAAATGGCCGAGCGGAATCGACGAAACCAAAATTGCACGTAATTAGCTGTCACAGCATCGGAACCATAAACACCATTCAACATTTCAGCGGCCTGATCAGCCTGGCTTGCAGGATTCGATAATATCGAAGGATATTAAAAATTGGATGACCTTCACCAGCGGTTAACAGAACCGTAACTCAGTCATCGCTCGGAATCCACATGTACGCAACTCCTCTCCTTCGCCCCACCCTTTTTTCTCTCTCTTTTCGTTCTATCAGTTTCCTTCACCTTGATTTCCTTACAATCGTATCGCAAAGAATAAATTTGATTTCTTCGTCCACGTATGTCCACACTCTAGGTAACCATTGTAACCTGACCTAACCTAACCTGGACCAATGACGAAATTTCAAGAATTCAGATTTTTTTTTTGGTTTTGCTTAAAAGATGTGCTTGTTTACTACTCCCGGGAGCATAGGGCCTCAACAAGACTCTTCCATCGTACACGGTTCTGTGCTGTTGTTTTTGCACCATTCCGGGTAATGTCGGCATCTGCTAGTTCGCGCAGCATCGACCTTCTCCAAGTGTTTTTTGGTCGACCGCGACCTCTGCTTCCTTGCGGGTTCCAGTCCAGTGCTATTCTCGTGATGCTATCTGGTGGTTTTCGCAATGTGTGACCTATCCTTTGCCACTTTCTGCATTTTATTTGCCTAAAGATGTGTTCCTAAATCGTTAATCTCCACAGTGCGTCGTTACTGATGGTGTTTAGCCAGAATATTCTACAGATGATGAGCAGGCATTTGTTGACGAAAGATTGTAGCCTCTGTGTGATGGTGTTAGAAACCAACCATGCTTCGCTTCCGTTCAACAATACTGCCTTTACGCATGAGTCGAATATGGGGATTTGCGAATTTCCCCTTACCGTATGCATTCTGCTCTACCATCTGCCGTGATGATGCAGCCGAGGTAGCAGCAGCTTTCGACAAATTCCATCGGGCATCCGTCAACCAATATCTGCCTTGCGTTATTATGGTTAACTCTCATAGCTTTGGTCTTGGCGATGTTGACCTCCAATCCGACAGTGCGTGCCAGTGCGACTAGTCTCTCCGCCTACACTTGAATGTCAGAGAGTTTGTGAGAGAGGAGACAGATGTCATCGGCGCAGTCCAGGCCTCAAGATGTCTTGGGAAACTGGTATCGTACCAGGACACAATTGAAATGACATACTCAAAGAATTTATGTGGGGGAAATTTCTAAATAAATCTATTTTGAACTCTGGCGCAGGGGTCTTCTGCACCAATTCGTACCGTATGAAGCTCGCTTTCCCCGAAATGAAATTTTTCAACCCGGCCAGCAGTTATAACCCGAATTAATTTTTACCCGTGGACTTGAAACTTTAACGGTATATTAGCAGTTGCATCCTGCAAGGAAGTATAAATGAATTTTTGGGTAAGAAATAATTTTATCACATGAAAACTTTTTCACGACTTCATTTGAAAATTTAGATTTTTTTTTCCAACAATTTTTAAATTCCTAAACTTTTGAGATATCGATCACTACAGCCATCTACTGAGAAAATAATGGATTTATTGTCCCTCAAACTAATATGTAAAGCGTTCACGGCTCGGATATACATACATTGAATTTAAAAAAAAAATTAAAAAAAAAAAATTTATTTAAAAAAAAAATTAAAAAAATAGGTATCCCATTTTTTTTAACTCAAAACAAATTTAGGGGATAGCATCACGAAAAAAAAAACAAATTTTAGTAAAGATACTATGTATACTAGTACATCTACCAATTAAACTTTCAGCCGCTACAACTCACCCTTTAATGGAGCTTATCGAAACGAATGCAATATTTATACATTTTTCTGCTAGTAATTCGATTCGTTCGATACATTCTAATAAGGAATTCTAACATAAGAAACCCACATGCACATAAGTATTTGCCTTGGAACTCACCTTGCAACTTCTTCTCAGTCTCCCAAAACTTCTGCAATTCGGTGAAATATTTATCCAGAATGAAAACTTTTGACAGGCCTAATGTGGCCATCGTTGATTAACATTTGTCTTCAGTTTTGTCACGTTGTGAATGTACACTACTACCGACGCAAGCGAAAACACACACAGCTGCATGCGCGCCCATATACGACTACAGAAATCGCGCTAGTAGAATAGGTTTGAATCAGGAATCAGGTTGTTGCTTTTTCGTATTGCACTCCTTTCCTGCGCCGTAACTGCTGATGAGCCTTTTATGGATGAGAAGATACGAGTAGTGTGAAAATTCACTATGTGTGTGTGTGTGTGTGTGTGCGAATGATTGGTAGCGTAGTTGTGTGGTGGTGGCGCCTTCAAATTGGGCAGAACTCGTATAAGTATCGCATGGAATGGCAGAATCGAAATGGAATTCGAAAATATTCACCACAAATTGCGCACGGCGTCGAGCAAAGGGCGGCCACGGCAACGGCAAAGGCAACGACGCGCAATGTGTTGCAATAGCGCGAACGGGAATAAGCAAACAAGTAAATACGTACGCGACTGGAACACGGCTGTTTAGCTAACTTTAACGCGGCGCGACAGTGAATTCAAATCTTGTGGATACCACGAAAATGTGGCACATTGATGTCGTTGTTGCAGGCGCTGTGCACAGAACAGGTTTATACTTGCATGGTGTGGACCGCGCACATACATACAGACATAAAATCGGTAAGCAACAACAACAACAGCGGTGCTGAAATAGGAGTGATCGGGATAGGTGGCAGCGGCGACGGCGCGGAAGTTGCCAAACTGTATCTATTACTCGCAACGCGCGCGGTTGCCTCAAATGAACACTGCCTTGTTGTTGTTAATTTTGTTATTGTTTTTTTGTTTTGTTTGGTGTCGCTTGTGGTGCTCCAGCTTCCTTTGCACAGGAATTTGTGCGCTTATGGCCTCCAGTGATGCACCACAACAAGTGAAACTGCCAACACCACCAATACAGTTGCAAGGTGGAGAGCAAAAGCACTACAACAACAAAGATGCAGACGCGCGACGAGTGACAGTCCAAACTGTGCGACGCAAAAACACAACAACAAAAAATGTTATAAAAAATAAATAATAAAATAAAAAAAACAAAAATAGCCTAAATCGTAAACGAGGACGTGGGAAGCGTAAGCGGCTGAGCGGGTGGCGTACGAATCCGAAATACCGCAGCGTCTGGACGTTTGCTGCCTACCTCGAATACTTTTCTTGATTGCAGTAATGCTTTTGATTATTCGTTACGTTTGATTATTGTTATTGTTTTTGTTTTGGTTGTTTAGTTTTTTTCTTTGTTTGCTTATTGCGCTCTGCTTTGCTTTGTCTTCGCTGTAGGATTAGTCGTGCTTTGTTTTTGTTATTGTTGTATTTTCATACCTCCACCTTTTTGTTTTAGCAACACTTTTCAGAACTGGTAACTTGTCCGGCAGCTCCACACACTGCGCTGTGCTGCCGATCAGACAGGCAAACCGATCAACGGATACACACAACACCGAACGGGCAACAACTCACGCACACACAAACACATACATACTTATATGCGCCAGCGAACTCTTCTTAACTGGCATATTGGACACCGCCACCACACACCATTGAAATGGCATACACAGCCACATACATACGGACACTTTTGTGGATACTCCTATGTGTGTATATGCAAAGCGATGGATATAAATTTTTCCAAGTAATAAATTTTCAAATTTTTTAAAGCACTTTAATGCTGCAAATTACTGCTACTTTGCATTCAACACTTCAAATGAATTTTTTCTCACAATACTCAAGCGCACTTTTGCTCACTAAATATTTTCAATTTATCTGCATATATGCAACTAATTTGTCATTTATATGTACATACATATATATTTGTTTTTTTTTTTGTCTCAATTTAAATACTCAAAAATTAAACACCCGTCAAGCACATCTTAACACTCTCACTGCTCTCTCAAGACTAACAAAACGCAAATTGGCTTAGTTCTCTTGTGGCAAAAATGTTTACCTGCGCGCAATGTCACCACAAAATACTCGTTTTGTGCCGCGACCACCACCATGAGCGCTACGCTGAGCTGTAGCAACAGGTCGTGCATGCGCCATTGGCTCTGCTCTCGTCACAACACCTGAGCGCGCACACTCCCATACCGTCAACCGCAAACAAACCAACCAAAGTGATGCAAAGTGCTGGAGAGCAATGCTTAGGCTGCTGGCCACAATAAGCTCTCAGAGCTCGAAGTGGTTATTGGCAACAGGTAGTCAAGGCAATTTTTAATAGACAAACAACATGGGGAGAGCGCAAACGATTGCTTGTTGCACGTGGAGCACAACAATGGTCTAGTGGCTGTATGTGTGGTAGTGATGGAATCAGCTGCATTAATTCTGATTTCATGAAATTCTAACTAAGCTCAAACAAACTACGAGTTCACTTGCAAGTGCCTATAAGTATGCAACGTTTTACCGATCCTAACTGTGACGTTTGTTGTGATCATTACACCCTCGCAAATAGAAGTGATAAAAAATCATGTTGCTGAGGTGAATTCAGGATTCAACATCTATTAGTTGATGCATTTTCAATTGTATTTCCTTCGCTTCTTTTAATTTCACTTATTTCCTCTTCTTCCGTTACTCTAACGACTAGACTACGCAAAAATTGAGGAGGTCAACAAAGCACGATAGTCGCTTATCCCCAAGCGAAGTTAGTGATCTACACCTTAACGAAGTTTTAGGTAAATCTTTCTCAAGAATGTAGCTGTCTATAGCAGCCACGGCCAGAAAGAGCCCGTGTTTTGAGAAGTAGAAAACGACATGGCACACGGGGATGATCCCCCGAGGGCAGAGAAGCGGTCAAACCGCTGAAGCTCTAGACGAATTGATATACCTAAGAGTGTTACTGAGGGAATCAGTTTCGTGGACGATTGGAAGTTGAGTCAAGTTATTGTCTAACAATGCCGGGTGAAGGTGTACGGCGTTGCTCCTTGTAAAAAATTAAAAGCGACCGCCGTAGCCGAGTGGGCTTGTGCATGATTACCATTATATTGCTCTGGGTTCATTTGTGAGCTTGCAACATCAAATGATAGATTGCCTGCAACAGCAGACAATGGTATCGCTGCCATAAAAAAGCTTCTCATAACGCCATTTACCAATCGGACGTGACATAGAACTGTAAGTCCCTTTATTTTTAAGGCAGCATTAAAAATAGAACTTAGAGCTCGGTCCTACTGAGAATTTACGCTGCACTCCCATTGTAGACGCGACTATTCTTTCCTCATGCCAGTAACGCTGAAGTCGCAACGAATACTTTACAAACTGAAGTGGTACAGTTTGGCTTGACGGCACGATTATGCCAGCGGAGGGACAAACTATATAAGGCCACAGTGGTCCGGCGGAGAGCACTAAACAAGGAGAGGAACTAGTCGAGAATTGGAGGAATATAAGGATCAGAATAATTCGACTTATAAGGTTTTTGATGTCACATGGATCAATCAGACATAGAGACAAAAAGATCTTAAGTGAAATTAAGTGGCTTCGACTTTTTGGAATCTAGTCTAATTTAACTGATAACACGATTCAGTTCACCTAATACCTCCATACGACGTTCCATCTTCATTTTCTCGCTAGATAGGAGCCAATTCCTGGTAGCCTACATAGTAAACAATATTATATCTTACCAATGGATCCAGATTAGGTATTGGAAATGGAGCCGAGCTCTTACAAGAGTAACTGCAAATTAATTACCGCAGAAAGTTAACCTATGCGGGCTTCTAGTTATAAGCCAATAGTATCACTACTAAAGAAATACCTTGTGGCCGCTGTATCCATTCGGCGTGGTGTATGACTACCATTCGGAATTTAGAGAGAACTTAGGTTCGAATTTAGGTGAAAGATCAAAACTGAAGAAAAAGTTAATAGCGGTCGCCTCTCGGCAGGCAATGACAAGCCTCCGAGTGTATTTCTGCCATGAAAAAGCTCCTCATAAAAAATGAGACGCACGCCATAAATAGGAGGAGGAGCTCGGCCAAACACCCAAAAAGGGTATATATATAAATATATACAAGGTGGCCCAAATAAGAAGTACTAATGTCTAAAGACTACTGCCTAGCAGTATGCGCAGTTGCTCCATCTTGTTGAAACCACAAATTAGGCTACTGCCCCGTTATTAGTCGCAAAAAGTTTTCAATCAATGTTCTGTAAGAAGCTCCTAAAATCGATTCAGGCGTTTCTTTCTCATTTTCGAAGAAATATGGACCGATAACTCTAGTGGAAATAACACCGCACCAAACAGTACATTTAGATGGGTGCAACTGATGTTGGTGTGTTGCCCTTGGATTTTCTGAGCCCAACAATCTACAGTTTTGTTTGTTGACATAACCATTCAAATGGAAATGCGCTTCATCCGACATCAAAACATTATTTAAAAAATCAATTTGTGTGGCTAATTGTGTAAGAATAGAAAAACTCGATAATTTTAACGCGTTGTGTTTTACTGTAGGGTTCCATAATAAATTTCCAACAATTCAATTATAACCTACAATACAAAAAGAGAAAAATAAATATGTCAAAAAATACAAACGTTATTTGTGCTTAACAGGTCTTATTTGGGCCACCCTGTATATGTATATATATAATATAGGGGGGATAGTTAGGAGGATGCGTTTAGAGTGTGGTTCTAGACCTTTACCCAGCCAGAGCAGGACAGCTAAGGAGAAGATGCTGAGATGATTCGACCTCATCCTCCATACATTCGACGCAAAAACGACTCGAGGTAATTCCAAGTCTCCCGCAAGATTTGAGAGGTGACCTTACAAGTGTGTGTACTTAACCAGCGCTTGCTGAGTTAGCGTAAATCTCATATTTCCAGGAGCAGACCGATCCCAATTCTCTACCTTCACGGAGAAATCCCCTTACATGTCCCTTGTCTGGCCAGCTTATCCGCCTCACAGTTTCCCCCCATCTCGCTATAACCAGGAACCCATATGAGGCTTATGTCAAAGAATTCGGACGCAGACGAAAGTGAGGCCTGGCATTCGTTGACCAGTTTCGAATGCACCATCACTGACCCGAGGGTGCCTATTGCCGCTTGGCTGTCTTAGTAAATATATACTTTCCTGACTGTTAGTACGCATGTGAACAGCCAATCATCTGCCGCCTTGATTGCGGCTATCTCTGCCTGGAACACACTGCAGTGGTCCGGTAACCTGAATTTGAGTCTGATGGGGAGCTCTTCGCAACTTTTCCTTCCAACTTCGCCAACTTTTCCTTCCAAGTTCGATCCATCCGTGAACAAGTTCACCAGGCCCTGTCCCCAAGTGTAGCATCTCGTCCACTCTTCCCTTGATGGAATATGAGTGAAGAAAGTTTCGGTTGTATATATTGATACATACATTTGACATATTGAGACATTGATCCGTTGACAGGGGATGAACCCAAAGTTTCTAAGGATGCTTGAATGCCCATAAGTGAGGTTGAGCCTATAGCCCGACTTAAATATGATACTACAAAAAAAAACCAAACATAATCTAAACCAACAATCCAAACTCATTTGCAAAATCGGAAAGTTCGTATAATTTTATTCGGATCTTATCGAAAAGGTCTCAGTTCTAGACAGAATAACTTTCCTAAACAGATTTCGATACGATTAGTACAGCAAAATTGCTGCAAAATTCCGTTGTCGGACGTAATAGAGTGAAAATTTGAGGGTAAAAGCCGGGATGGTAGAAATTTTCTTTGTTGAATGATATAGTGGGGAGAAGGATTTGAGAGCTGAACATTTTTTCAGCGATTTTTGAGCGTCATGATGTTGTAAAGGGTTTTATAAACAGCCAAATACAGCATCCCAGTGGTAGATCAACCGCCTTATTCGCCCGATCTTGTGCCGCTTGACTGCTAACTTCTTCTTAAGATGATATTTGTGTTAAAAGAAACACTAGTAGAAAAGAACATTCTAGATTAGATAGAATGTTAGAAGACGTTAGTACAATGAAGATGGAAATAAATACGTACTAAATCAAAATAAGATATTTACAGCGACATTCTTGATATTTAATAACCACACCTCATTTATGGCGTCACTCAGAGTACGTCCTTTTTTCACATGCTTGCCCATGTTTGGAAATAGACTTGTAAAAAGGACTTAAAGGGACTTTAGAAATGTAGGTTCATCGACGAGAAATGTATTGCAAAGGTTTTGTGGTTACATCTCGCTTGTTGCTCAACTTTAGAAAAAAACTTAAAAGTAGTATGAGTTCCGCTTAGAGGAAAGCAGAGATCTGGTAACGAAAAATGAAGGCGGGGACTATAAAAAATTCTATTAATTTCATTAAGAGACTAAGTAATGGGAGCTAAGTAATGAAGTTTACTCAGCGAATCTTTGCGCTACAGCAGCAAAAGTTCTCAAAAGAACTTCCAGCAATCCCTTCTCTATCTTCGAAAAAACCAGTGTTTTGAAATTTTTTTGGCAACCTCCAAATTATCGACTCACCCGGGCGATTATTTTCAGCAAAATCATCATTAATTTTGCGATTTTATTTTTAAAGATCGGTAATTTTCATAATAAATTTCACTAATTTTAACGCGTTGTTCTAAATCATATAAAATTGTATATCTGTCCACTTGATAAATATCAAAGATGCCATAAAAAAGGTACTGTTTAGGAATTATTCACTACTGACATCTAGGCGTCACTTTTGCGAGACCCTTTACTATACGAAACAGTTGCTAGTATAATATATTTCTTGATAAAAAAAGTACTACGAAGCTTTTATGGAAATCCATTTCCAAATCCATTTTTACCTCATAAGGATTTATCCCAAAAAACATTTTCCCATCAAAAAAGTTCTCACAACTTTCGATTCGAATTTCGCATAGCAGATATTTCTGTAACTTAATTGACAAGAATTCGTATGAATGGCTAAAGCTAATAGCAAAAAAGTAATAACATGAGAATTTCAGCACGTTGTTGCAATTAAAATACTCTGACATCATGGCTGCTATTGTTCTAAATTTTTGACACGCGATCGTATTGCACTTACCTGTGGCAGCAACATTAGACAAAACCTTTGTTGTTGTTGTGGTATTGCATGCTTTCTTGTGCTTTACCAGCGGCAATGTATAAAGGTTTCGCAATTCTGCATTTTTTCGCTGCTGCTGCTGCTGCTGTTGCTGCTCCAGCTCCGTCTCATCGTCGGCTGTTATTGTCACCTTTACGGCCTTCGTTGCAACTACAGACTGTTCAGCAGCTACAGTGACGGGTTGCTGGTGGCATGCTACAGTCGCTGTTTTTGCATTCTTTGGCTTGGGTTGCTGCAATAATGCAGCAGCGCTAAAAAAACAATCATAGCAATTTTTTTTTTGTTATTGAAACTCCCATTAGTACATTTTTAGAGTGCACCGAATGAAACTCACCTGATCGCTTGCTGATACTGGCAGAAAAAGTCCGGACGTATGCGATGCCGACGCAGGAAATTATCGCAAACAACGCGCAGCATGTCCGGGTTCGCCGTCAATCGTACACGAATGCCATAATCGCCACCATTCGCGCTGTCGCTGCTGCTGAGGCTGAGACTGGGACTATCAGCCGCTTCGCCATCGCTTTGACCCGCCTGAGGTTGTTGTGTAAATTCTTCGCACTGCGGCAGTATGTCACCCAAGGTGTCAAGAATATTGGTGAAGAAACTCGATGTGGAATATGGAAATGATACGATGCCATTGCCGCTAATTCTGTCATCGCTACTACCCTCGGCACTGCCACTGCCACTACCGCTGGTTGCACCTGCACTCCCTGAGTGTGAGCCTTTGCGTTGCTGTGGATTGTGCGGAAGTTTAACTTTGGTTTTGGAACATTTACTTTTGTTGGTGTTGTTGATAACTGTTGCACACTCATCTAGTGGTTGTTGTTCGACTATGGGTGCAGTCTCAGGTATGCCGTGTTCGTCATAAGTCTCATCCGGGAGCAACATATCATTTTGATTGCGAAGATTGCCGCAATGTTATTTTATAGAAATCTATTTAAAATTAGAAAAAAATAGGTGTTAATAATAAGAGCGTAATTCAAAAACAAGATTGCGTTAGTTGTATCATTAACAATGACCCAAATCTGTCCTAAAATATTGGCTATCACTGAAGTAACACATGAAAGATGTTACAAGTATCTCTATCACAAGGCAGCTTTGGCGAAGTATCAATGAAAAAATATCTAAATCTCTGACCTCGCTTTGTCATTCTTCCATTGACACACTAAAGCTCTTATTATGAAACGCTGCTCACTGGGAATTCACCCCAAGAAAATTTACTTTCTTTCAAATGACTTTTGCCGTAGCTGCAGAGATAGGAAGAAGGGGGAGAGCGCCCGCCATTCGGCTACTTCCGACCATCTCGGCTACTTCCGAACACCAGCAAAAACGCGACATCGGTAATTTACTTAACACTTTTTAGGATGCCTTGCGGGCAGGGCCAGGTAATTAAATAAAAATTTTCCGTATTCCATCAATAAAATGGCGATGAAATTAGAGAGACGGAAATCGAACTATCAAACCATAAGCAAATAAACTAGAGGCGCACGGTGCAGAGAATACGAAGGGTGGAAATATCCGCAAACTCTATCCCGGTTTTTGTTTTTTGTCGGGACAACTAGCAAGTACAGCACTCAGCCAACGTTAAGTCCATTGTGCTGGACTGGGGTTCCCTTTTTAATTTTATTTGAATTTATCCGACCTCCGAAGAAATCTGAGTAGATCTTGCGGTGCCAAGGAGCCAAGGTGGTCGCTTCTTAACACATCAGTACCAAAGACCTCAAGCCTGGTTCGAGCGAATGCTGCTACACAGAAAGTGATCCGCCATCTCATCCTCCTCTCCACATGCTGGGCAGAGTGTTTCACCAACGCAAGGTCTCAGATGTTTGTAGTGACTTGCCAAAAAACCCGGGAGCTGGGCTGGGAAGTTTTAATGCATCCGCCATATAGCGGACCTGGCACCAAGCGATTACCACCTTTTTCTCTCATTGCCAAACTTTTTGAGTGATAAGAAATTCGTAACAGCAGAAGATTATGAAAATCGAATATTATGTAGAGTTTTTCGTCGATAAGGGCCAAAAGTTCTATGAGAGAGGCATTATGAAGCTACCTTTAAAATGGCAACAAATTCTGCAACAAACAGCAACGGTGCATATTTGACCCAAATCGGACAAGCCGAAACAACTTAAATAAGGTTTTGAATTTTACGCAAAAATAATGGATTTACATACTTCGAATTATAGTAGAACAATCAGTTGAGTGGCGCTCCCCGTTCTATATGCTGTTCGTCGACTTCTAGAAAGCGTTCGACACTATCAAACGAGACGCGAGGCGAGGCTAGCACTGAGTAGAAAGGGAGTTCCCGCCAAGATAATAACCTCATCGAAGTTTTCTACGAGAACTCTGAACAAAGGCGATATCAGCGATCCATTCACAACGAACGCAGGCATAGGTTGCCCTCTTTCGCCACTTCTCTTCACCACCGTCCTTGATGACGTCATGAGCTAACTGACCCTGCACAAAAAAGGCATCGTATGGAGTTTCACCAGATATCTTGAGGACCTGGACTTCGCCGATTCTCTCACAAAATCTCTGACATACAAGCGAAGGCGGACAAACTAGTCGCGCTGGCACGCACTGTCGGACTGGAGATCAACATCGCCAAGATCAAGGCTATGAGAGTTAACCACAATAACGTAAAGCAGATATTGGTTGACGGATGCCCGATGGAATTTGTCGAAAGCTGCTGCTACCTCGGCTGCATCATCACGGCAGATGGTGGAGCAGACGAAGATGTCAACTGCATACTAAACAAAGCAAGGGCGACATTCGGGCGAATGCATACAGAATGAGGGAGTTCGCAAATCTCCAAGCGCACTAAACTACGAATATTCGGCTAAAGCATGAAGTCCGTACTGTTGTACGGAAGCGAAACATGGCTGGTCTCTAACACCATCACACAGAGGCTACAATATTTGGCCGACAAATGCCTCCGGATCATCTGTAGAATATTCTGGCCAAACACCATCAATAACGATGCACTGTGGAGATTAACGAATGAGGAACACATTCTTAGGCAAATCAAATGCAGAAAGTGGCGATGGATAGGCCACATGTTGAGAAAAATACCAGATAGCATCACGAGAATGGCACTGAACTGGAACCCGCAAGGGAGCAGAGGTCGCGGTCGACCAAAAAACACTTGGAGAAGGTCGATGTTGTGCGAACTAGCAGAAGCCGACATCACATGGGACGGTGCAAAAACACAGAACCTTGTACGATGGAAGAGTCTTGTTGGGGCCGAGAGGAGTGAACAAGGAAAAAAAAGTTATTTAGAATATGACACTGTGGTATGGCTCGATTAAGTGATACCAGCGAAGCAATTGGGCTACTTCGAATTTCACTAGGGTTATCGAAGCTGACAGTGGAACTTAATTAGATTGGACCCCATCCTACTTCGAAACAAATAGAAGTGAAAAAGGTAGAGAAATGGTAGCTAATTTTATTTACAGCTGACTCATCTCTCTCTCAGACTCTACAAGACTCTCATCATGCCCGTCCTAACGTATGGCGCAGAAGCGTGGACGATGACAACAAACATCCGATGAAGCAACGCTTAGAGTGTTCGAGAGAACGATTCCACGCAAGATTTTTGGACCTTTGCACGTTGACAACGGCGAATATCGCAGGCGATGGAACAATGAGCTATATGAGCTTTACGACGACATAGATATAGCGCAGCGAATAAAGATCCAGCGGCTACGTTGGCTGGGTCATGTCGTCTGAATAGATGTAAACGTTTCGGCTCTGAAAGTATTCGATGCGGTACCAGCTGGTGGTAGTAAAGGAAGAGGAAGGCCTCCTCTGCGTTGGAAAGATCAGGTGGAGAAGGACTTGGCTTCACTTGGTGTGTCCAATTGGCGCCGGTTAGCGCGAGAAAGAAACGACTGGCGCGCTTTGTTAAACTCGGCCAAAATCACTTAAGCGGTTATCGCGCCAATTAAAAAGAAGAAGACTCATCATGGAATCACGGCGTGCAAGATGCAACCTAAGCAAGTTGACTGGCAACAATTAAAAGAGAAAATAAGCGTAAATTTGTTTTAAGCATCTGCTCATCTGTTCAACTTATATTCACTACTAACAATAAATAAGTCGCATTAGAAGTGAAATTAATATGCGCGCGCAGGTGTGGTCCCGGCAGGCGTCTAAATTTATTAACTTGTGCCAACATAAAACTACAAGCGGCACATTTGTTCGACGCCTTTCGGTGCATTCTTTTTCGTTTTTAAATTGCCACGCAATGCGACTTACAAGCAAACACATTGAGTGCAAATATTGCAGCCAAACCACTATAATCGACACATTTTCCTATCACTTGCCAACGCCCACAGCAGCAGAGTCTGCCAACTGCTGCGTCTAAGAGCAGCGTCCTCTATCTGCCACGTTTGTGGCCAAATAGTATCTACATACTGGCGGGTTGGCATCTCGGTATATCAGGCACGCCACATTAGTCGCCACCGACACCGAAGTCGCCATGCGGCGACGCGCCGCGCTGTCCCCAGCAGCAATCAAACATTTGGCAGTAAAATCGTTTTTTAAGTAGCTGCAACTGTGGCCGCAAGGTGACAATGTCGTTTTAGTTTGTTGTTGTTGCTCTTGTTGCATGCAACTAATAAAACTCGTTTTCTCTTCGTACAACAACAACAACAACAACACTGTGTTGTACTTGCTTCGACTGCTTTTGTTTACTTTGCCACAGAGATTAGTGCCATTTACTGCCACTTTTGAACGCCAGTCAACCGGCCAAAAAGCAACGAAGAAGTGTTTGTCGCTGCACGGGCGCGTCTTACACGAAAACAGTTGACATGTTGTTTCCCATGGCGCATGTCAAGTCGTCGTATGTCAAGTGGCGTCACGGCCAACAGACAAACAGACAAGCGTGCATAATTTCCGAGAGCGCCGCGATTGTGTGCGCATTTTGAGTGATGGTCAAAGAAAGTTGTGCGTGGATTGGCCTCGTTTACAGAAATACGTGCACGCATACATCTACACATATGTATGTTTGTAGACATATCGTAAATGTGACAGTTGCAGTTGCAAGTGCAGCATCAACAACAACTATTTACTTTTCATTTACTTTCGCTCATGTCACAAAATGTTGTAGAGAAGCGAGGAAAAGCAGATGAGGAGAAGTTTGGTAATTCCATTGGTAGCGGAAACGCATTGCTTTAGATGAATGAATTGCAATTATATTTAACTAGTTCGATGGCTAATTGGTGCACGAATGCACGCACCGCCCTGTTGTATGCGTGCCAAATGCGGTAAAGTGCATTGGCTACTGCCAGCGTTCAACGCTAATGATAGATTATACGATACGGCAGCGGTAAATGTGCCACACTTCAAAAGCTGTTGACTTAAAAGCATCACCAACACTTGCGGAGCCATCAAACAAGTTTGGGACACATTTCGCCAAGTGCTCAATAAAAATTGGTATGTAACTCGAGAAATACAGCAGGAAGTGGAGTAATCGAATCGCGCCATTTTAGTGTATGAGTGAGTGAGTGAATGAGGCTGATGCTGAATGATTATTTGAAATGGCAAAGCTTTCCGAATGCCATGCTCCTTCATTCAATGCAACACGTTTTACCTGCACGACGCTAGCCCATTTTCATTTGCATTGTTCTAAGGCAGCAGCTGGAATTCTACTAATCTCATGCGAGCGCATACGCTATTCCATAAATCTCAAAACGGCCACCTACCGCGTGGATTTAGTGTGCTTTTCCGCTTCCTGAAGTGCTTGCACCACCTTCTTTGTTGTTTAAAATAGAAGCAACACTTTGCGCACGTTGGGACATTTCTGCAACTTGATAACACAAAATTTTGCGGTATTTTCCTTCTCAAGAACCTTTTTGAATGTAGATGGATTGTTGAGAGAAATTCTCATTTTTTGTGGATTACTACCTCAACCATTTACTATATTTTTCTCTACATCTTACAAAATAAAATACAAAAATACCTACTTACATATGTACGCTACTACCTATGTATTGAAATTGAAATTTGAAAAGTCGAGCCAAGAAGCACCGAGAGATTTGGTAACTCCTAAAACACGCAGGTTAAAAAGGTTATTGTATTTAAATCTCTGGAAAGTGAAAGGGTTCATAGTTAAGGAGGAAAAGAGAGAAATAACAGAAGCAAAAATTGGATATAAAAGACCCATAGAGGTAGCTAGACCTGTGAGATTTTCCAGCTTCTTCGGTAAATCAGAAACTATCCTCCAGTTTGAGAGAACGAATTTTACTCCCCTGACATTGGAACCCAAAATTTGCTGCCTTGCTCTAGCAAATGCGTGGCACTCACAGAGAAAATATTCAATGCTAACCGCCTCCTCTAAGCCAGACAGATAAATCGGGTCCTCAATGATTCCAATGGTGATCATATGCTGACCCCATGGACTCATCATCATCATCTTTTGGCGCTACAGCTCTTTGTGAGCTTTGGCCTGCTGCACGTGGGACCTCCATACGTCTCGAACGCTTGCGACTTTTTTCCAGTTCGTTATCCTAAGTTTCTTGATGTCGTCCTCTAGTTCGTCGGTCTATCTTGTTCTTGGCCTTCCTCTTGCTCTAGTGTTGAACGCTCTGGCTTCTACGATTTTCTTCTGCGCCCTTATACCGTCCATTCTTGTAGCGTGACCCAGCCATCTTAACCGCTGCGCTTTGATGAAACGTATAACATTTTCGCCTTTTATCAGTTGATCTAGCTCGTCGTTCCATCTTATCCGCCACTCGCCGTGATCTTTGATTGCTCCGAAAATTCTTCTGAGTACTTTTCGTTCGAAGGCTTGCAGTTTTGTTTTATCTGCTTCAATTAGCGTCCACGATTCAGCTGCATAGCATAATACTGGTAACCAAACTGGATAAAGAGGCAAAGCGTCTGGTGGTGAACGAGGACAAAACGAAGTACCTCCTGTCTTCAAACAGACAGTCGGCGCACTCGCGTATCGGCACCCACGACACTGTTGGCAGATATGATATCGAGGTTGTAAGAAACTTCGTTTATCTAGGATCCAGCATTATTTATATATACATAACACCAATAAATTAGCCTTGAAATCCAACGGAGAATCTCTCTTGCCAACAAGTGCTACTTTGGTCTAAGTAGGCTACTGAGTAGTAAAGTCTCTCTCGAAGAACAAAACTAACACGCAACAAGGCTCTCATCATGCCCGTCTTAACGTATGGCGCAGAAGCGTGAACGATGACAACATCCGATGAAGCGAAGCTTGGAGTGTTTGATAGAAAGATTTTGCGCAAGATTTTTGGACCTTTGCACGTTGGCGACGGCGAATATCGCAGGCCATGGAACGATGCGCTGTATGAGCTTTACGACGACATAAACAAAGCGCAGCGAATAAAGTTCCAGAGGCTACGTTGGCTGGGTCATGTCATCCGAATGGACACAAACGCTCCGGCTCTGAAAGTATTCGATGCGGTACCAGCTGGTGGTAGCAGTGGAAGAGGAAGGCCTCCTCTGCGTTGGAAAGATCAGGTGGAGAAGGACTTGGCTTCACTTAGAGTTTCCAACTGGCGTCGATTAGCAGAAGAAAGAAACGACTGACGCGCTTCGTTAAACTCGGCCAAAATCGCGTGACCGGTTATCGCACCAATGAAGAAGAAAAAGAAGAACAGCTTGAGACGCAATTGCAATAGTGGAGCTGATTGTATTCTCCTAAAGATGGGGTTGGCTTACGAACATTTGGAGATGGACCAGATGAAATAGTTTCTAGGCACCCAAATGGGCTTCTGTGGCCACTGAGAGAACTGAGAACTTAAGAGCGGCGCACCCACCTTGACTCAGCCCAACCTAATCAGGTGAGGTGGCACAGTGAGAGCTCGACCTACCGGGCATCAGATAAAAAGGGGGGGAAAGTGGTGAATATGGAAATGAAGAAATGGTTAGCGCGCTTTGTTGAGCTTGACGGAAATAGCTTCTACAGTTTTGGTGCCCACCAAAAAGATGAAGAAGAAGTAAATAAATTTTACTTCAAGAGATTTTGCTTTGGGACTAACCAATAGAAAAGCGTTTCAAAGAGGTTCGAACTACTAATTAATTTATTTTTTGTGCTCAGTTGACACGAGCATGACCCACAGTGCACGCTATATGATAGTATAACCAAAGTGAAATTATAACTTCAACTTGTTGCAAGCGGTAAAAACACTACAACATGTGGCACATATAAAAGATAAAAGTGCAGAAAGCGGGCAAAAGGTAGCAACAGCAAAGCTCGTAAAACATACACCAACAAAGCTAAAGTGCTGGCAAATACATAAATGAACAGCCACGAAAGAGCAGGTGATGCCACAAAATTTATGCATTTATGTGCATATGAATGTATGTATGTATGTGTATGGAGGCATGTATGTACATATGTATTTATGTTAGTTAGCAAAAACTATGTTTGTAGGTACAAAAACCGCTATGCGCGCAGCCGGTAGCTTGGCATTGTTTTTGCGCCAGCAGAGTAGATGTTGCGGCGCCAGCAAACTGCGAAAATCTGCAACGTTTACGTTGAATTATTAAATGCATTACCCAATAAAACTAAACGAAATCATAAATTCAAAATTACGTGCATACACAGATACATCTGTACTTGGTGAAGAGAAGAACGAGCAGTAGATCATTTGCCACAGTGGGGTCTAACTGGTTGGTGGGATGCCAAGGCCTCAAGTAGGAATAATAACTTCTCAATCCAGCTCTTCATTATTTGATTAAATTCATTATTTTTACTCAGTCTTTTGCACCGTGATCTTTTCGCCTACTTACCAAAGCATTTATTGCGTGTGGCAGTGTCACTTGATGCTGGTGTGGCAGCGATGTGTTAGCGATTTGCTAAACTTAATTGCGCTTTGTCTGCCAGCTGATAAATGTCGACGACACATTTTATTGTAAATGTACACACACACACACACGTATACATACACAGATATGTGCATGCCACATTGCTGCAATTCCGCTTGTGTACGGCACTTTTCAATCGCATCATTACTCACTCAACTGGGAAGCAAATAAATTTGAAAGGAACCCATGCAATAAATACTCAGTTAGCTCAGTTGGCTTGGATGTTAGAAGTAGTAAATACTAATGCAACAAGTTAATTTCCTGTTGGCAAACAATCGTGCCATTAAATTCAGCAATCACTACTAATGCCGCAGCAGCGCGAAACTTTGAGTTGCAAAACAAAAAAAATTATTTTTTATTTTTTTTAAATTCTTCTCAAACCTGGTACCTACTTGGTCCGCTACTCGCATTCAACAGTTGCCTAAAATATTGCTGCCGTAAACATGCAAATGTTAGACAGTAAATTTTCAACTATTGTCTCAATATGTAAAGTAGATATGCAGCATAATCAATGTGCTGGCTGGAAAAGAAAGAGGGCGAAGAAATCTGCATACAACTCTTGTATCGCCTCCTCCGCCTCTTGGTGTTAGCCTGACTGACATCCGTCCGGCCACCAGTCAGCCAGGCTGTGATTGACAATCGATCCTGTCAGGTAGAGAATTAAGTGCGCGAGAAAAAGCGTGGCATGCAAAACGCAGACAGTTGAAACATTGCTGCATCTTCGAATATTTGTGTTCCAGCAGCATATTTGAATAAAACATGCCTCATAGCACAGTAGAGCACAGTCGAATATTTGGGCAAGAAAACAGAAAACGGTTAAAAGGGTAAGGAATTAAAAAAAGAGTAAAGAATTCAACTTTTAGGTCGTCGAGGTATTGCTTATAGCGAGGGAGTTTTAATGAGTCATGGCATGGCATTGCGGATGGAACTTGACTGTGGGCTTACTTTCTGGGTCCAGATACGGCATACGACTACCAAAGCGGCAGAGGTCACGGGAATGCTAAGTAGATTAATGGCAAACATCGGTGGGCCAACACAGAGCAAAAGCAGGCTAATTATGACAGCCACAAACTCAATTCTCCTGTACGGCAGCGAAGTATGAGGAATCGCGCTAAACCGCAAAGCCAAGCGCAAAGCACTGGAGGTTGTTCAACGAACAACTGCACTCAGACTTGCCTCGACCACACTGTCGCTGGCGCTGCAGTTTTTGTGATCTGCAGAGAGATACCCCTCGACCTCATGAACTGGCAACGAATGGATGCGTGGGACTCCAAGAAGAAATACGTCATTACTAGCGTCGCGGAACGGAGATGCCAAACCATGCTGCAGCGCCAAAACCAATAGGACACTGAACCGAGTGGCAGATGGACGGCACAACTTATTCCATCAATAGGCAAATAGATCCGAAGGAAATTCAGGGTAGTGAACTACTTCTTGCTCGGTTCCTCTCAGGCTACGGATACTTCCAGAGATACCTGTACCGCAGGGACAAGGTAAGCGATCCAAAGTGCATATAATGTGAAGCGCCGGGCCATGAAGCTGAACACACGACTTTTAGTTGCGCAGTTGGCTCGTGAAAAGTGATGCGCTGAGTGAAGTTATTGGCGACATCGCACCGAGCAATATAATCTGCAAAAAGCTAGAACGCGAGGAGAGCTGGAACGCGGTAAAGAAATATATCAAGAACGTACTACAAAAAAAAAAATAGACCTCGACACAGTGCAACAAAGTGAAGCCGCACAGATAGAGACACAATAAGGCGAGCCTATTAGCATGAAAGCTGGCTACAAATATGGTGGGCCAAGGCGTGGGTGAATAGAATTGGTCCTTTATGGATGCCGTTCTGGGCCTTCCCGAAGTAATACAGAAAGTAGTCCCGGAAAGGGTGAGGGAGGGGAGGGATTGTTTTAGTGGGCACATCACTCGACACAGTAGACGACAGTCGCTGTAAGTGCAAAGGAAGCCTAGCGCACCTAAAAAAATAAAATTAATTAATTGTGAAAAGGGCTAAAATTGTTTCCCAATGCACTTAAGGCCGAGACATAGGATTAATGAATAGCGAGAGACAGGGGGGTGGAGATTCTTTATTTTTCTGTAAACTTCCCTGAACTTCTTATGAGGCTTAGTAGTTGGCTGAGGGAAAAGAGAATGTAGGTCGTCCATTCTCAATGCACCCGAACCAAAAATGTACCATCTAAGTCTAGCGAAAGCCGAACAGTGGCAGAGAAAATGCTTCGAAATATCTCATCCTCTAAACAATATGTAGTGGATTTTTGTTGATGTATTTGGTGGCCATATATCGTCTCCATGAATTGTGCCCCGTTATTAATCCTATCAGAGCGCGCAGCTCACTCTTCCTTTTTTTCTCTATTTTATTTCTCGCAATTTCTACCGAGTTTTTCATTGAGATTTTCCCCAGTATTCTATGTCGTAGAACAGCCAGACCCGGGCACTCACACAGATAGTGAAAGACTGTTTCCTTAGATTTTTCTTTATTGCAGCTTCTACATCTATCGTTGTGCGGCCACCCCATCTTCCTGGCAAGGTTTCTCAAAGGCCAATGGTCGGTTATTGGTAACATAATTCTGAATATGTCCGCTCGTGCCTTTCTCTAACAGCTCAACAGTTCTGGACTTATTGTAATCTGGCCACGTTTCCTTTGCTATTTTGCAGGTATCGGTGTTGATCCATCTGTCAACAGCCTACTTCCGGATATGCAAACAGGTCTTCCTTTTGTAGACGGTTAGGAGGCAGCCCACTGCTACCACTTCGGATACTCTAGAAGAAGCTCTCTGTCTTGGTAGCTCATCAGTTTCTCATTCCTTCTATGTTCCTATGGCCAGGTACCCAGATGAGAGTAATGTCTGTCTGGCGATTTTTTAATTGGTTGTTGGTGACTTTATAGCTAAGATGGCTGCTTGACTATCCGTAAAAATACGTGATACCTGATGGTTGCTGTGGATGATTTCTGATTTCCTGCAAGCTTCCCTTATCCCGAGAACCTCTGCTTGCAACATGCTATTCCAATTCACTAGGCGAAGGGCATGAAAGTTTCGAGGTCTTTGGAATATACCCCGCGGCGACGCCCCAATTCACCTTGGTTACATCGGTATAAAATGCGGTGGTATCTTCGTCATTGTCTTAAGTACTAGTATAAAGTCTAGGGTAGCGGTAATGTAACTTTCAACTATCAGGAATAGTATTATGACCAAACATCCTAGCATCATCACCATTATGAGTCCTCCAACAGGCAGATATGTATCTACAGCCAACCAGAGCTCTTGGTAAAATGGAGAAGATTGATGGGATTTAGGCTGGTGCACTGCCCCAGGCTGTCGAAGAAAGGAGAACCCAGTGACCTTAATCGTCTAGCTGTCAAACCTGGACAATTACAGAGAAAGTGCTCAACAGTCTCCTTCTCTGAAAGGTCCCCACAGCTTCTGCAATGAAGGTTAAATGGTAACCCTAGCTTTTCCGAGTGTGTGCCGATCGTCCACTGACCGGTAAACGCAGCTACGAGTTTGGAAATTGAATGGCGAGAAGTCCGAAGCACTTTCTAAGTCCTTCGTATATTTTACTAGGGACAAAGGGTTTTCGAAATAGCACATGAAGAAATGGAACTCCATCTTTTCTGCGCTTTCCTGAGAAATATTTTGTGTAGTTCCCATTTAAAAACTGTTTGGGGGATACCGATGACCGGGTAGGAGGTCTCTGAGACCAATTCAGTCCCCTTCGTGGCAAGCTCATCAAGAATTTTATTTCCCTCAGTGGTCCTATGTTCTGGAAACCAGATCCAAGAAATGTTACCTGCACACCCAAGATATTTCATCTCCTTCGTACAGGAGTTTACTAGTTTCGTTCTGCACCATGGCGTCTTCAGAGCCTTGTTCGCGGCTTGACTATCGGAGAAAATGTTAATATCTCCCTCGCTCCCGCGTTCCCTAAGCATTTTGCATGTATACAGAATGGCAAAGACTTCTGCTTGAAAAACACCAGCAGTATTCGACAGTTTAAAGGAGATTAATAAATTGTCTGATTTACAGAAAAACCCCTGCCCCGACTACCGATTCCATCTTGGAGCCGTTAGTGACAACAGAGGTGCAAGCTTCGGTGCAGATTTTCCCCTCTATCCAATATTGCCAATTTGGAGAGATTGCCCTAACACGACGCTCAAACTCCAGCTTGCGAATAGAGAGATCTGTTCGAAGTGCGGAGAAATACAGTGTTAACTGCCATGCCCCCTGAGAGATTGCCTAAAGAGGCCTACCTGCTTTAACCTGATTGCACTTTGTGCTGCGATGCAAATAACGTAAAAGTCGTTGGGAAGTAAGTGCAGAACGACATTCAGGGCAGCACTGTGGCAAGTTTTACATGCTCCGGTGATGCCAATGTATGCAGTCCTTTGCACCCTCCCCAGTTTAGTGATATTATAGCCCTTTCGAAGAGCTTCCCACCAAACCAAGCATCCATACGTTAAAATTGACATGCGTTTACCTGTAGCTTGAGTCCCCATTTTTTACCGAACAAAAATTTGAAGGATTAGAAGGCCTAGTATAGCCTTCTTTACCCGATTTTCAATGTGTAACTTCCAATAGAGTTTGGAGTCGAGTATCACTCCAAGATACCTAACTTCCGATGAAAGCGGGAGAACGTGGTTGTTTAATTTGGAAAGTCAGAAGGATGGAGGAGCACCAACTCGGTTTTGTCAGAGTTGACTCGGAAGCCCCAAGTGGCAGCCCAGCGACTGAGTATAGCCAAAATCTCAGCTATAAATGAGCAAAAGGGTCCCGACACCATCAGGACCAAGTCATCGGCGCATGCTACTGCCTTAGCTCCACCCTTATTTAGCTCTATTTAGCTCTATCAGAATTTCGTCAATAGCAACTAGCCAAAGTGGAGGGAAAGGACACCACCCTGCGGAGTCCCCCTATGAACAAATCTAGCGACTTTAGCCCCTCTTGCCACCGCATTAACTTCACTGCAGTCAAGCAGGGACGAGTAGCTCTGTCTGAAAGCGGAATTTCAACCTCATTGATTGGCGGTAGCCTAAACTGTAGTATCTTACTTTTAGTTGTAAGCAACACAAACTGGGTTTCGCTTAGGTTAACCTTAAGACCTGCTTGTAGTCCAATTTACTTAGCTTTCCCAGAGCTCCTGCTACAATTTAAATGGAAGTAAATAGACCCGTTGTTAAGATCACGTCGTCATCTGCGTACGTGACTAGATACTGTCACTCCCCTGTGTTGACTTGCAGTAAATTCCAATGTTTACGTGAAACTAACCAAACTTTTTATTTTTTTTTTTACAAAAGTTGGTTACTTTGGCACTTCTTCTTAATTCTCTCTCAAAACTTTTCACGGTGAAATTGTCCCTGAATCTGCGTGATCTCCTCTGCTATCATTCCTGAATCCACTGTGCTTCATATTGAGACTTTTCAGACGAAAGTATTTTCCTACCACTACCATGCAACAACCAGCCGTACAAACGTTGTAGGCACATACATACGTACTTGCTTGTAGAGCTGGGAGCAACAGCTTGGCGTTGACATCTTGCAAAACATATGTGATTGACACATTATACACCGGTTGCGCCACCAGACCTTAGTGCGTGCGCGCAAGTCCTACCGCTGACAGATCGTCACCTACATAAGCAGATGTTTCCGCTGTGTTTAAATTCAAGTTTCTTCAGCCGGTGCTAGCGCGAGCCGTCCATCAAGTTGCAGCCTTTCGCTGTTCTTCAGCGCTGCAAGCACTTATTTATGTATGTAGTTGCGTGTACATCAAAGTATTGCTTCTTTGTTTGGCTTCTGCATTTGTCAATAAACACATTTTCCTCGGCTTCTGCTAATTGGCGATGTTTTATTTTTTTTGTGTTATTCTATGCAGTTCTCAACACGCCGTTGTTTAAACAAAAAACTTATTGCAAAAAAGGTGCGTTAGGAATTGCCTCCCACTTGCGTGGGCCCGGAAAACTTAACAGCCACCCCTCCCCTCACCTCCTAACGGTTAAACAAATATTTTGGTACGAGTATTTTTATGCAACATTCGTACTTTTCGCCATTTGCTGTTATGCAAGCAATTAATTAACACTTCCACTAAGACCGTCAACAGCATCATTACCATCACGCCTTGCGACTTTTCCGTGCCACAGTGAATACGAGCACCACAATGGGAATTAATGAGGCGCATGACAATAACTGTAGGTAAGCAATGCGGCAAGAGTTGGCGGCAAGAACTTTGAATGTAAGTATTCGGCGGCAGTGGTGTGGCAATGACTCGTAGTATTGGGTTTGTAAGACTTGCGGCGTTTAAGTATGTGTTTATGTGCTTTTATGCTTATGTGTATGTGTAAGTGTTTCAGTTTGGCGTGACAATACAATAACGGCGTTTCCGTAGCAAGACATCCAAACTGCCGGAGAAATAAAATCATTTAGCCTAGCTGGATGTGTGCGTATGTTTGTATGTGCATACAGTGGCGGCCATAGAGATTCGAAAAACTACGAACCACCTCCACAAGCATCATATTGACATCCTATTGTATATATGACCATTGCATGTTGGTGCGCGTCTACATCTGGATATGAAGAGTCCAATGATTAAAACATTATTCTAAACCGGGCACCTCTCGGCGGGCAAGAGCGAACGTCCAAGTGTATTTCTGCCATGAAAAAAACTTTTTATAAAATCTGTCTGCCGAGAGGAAGGGGAGCAGCATCAGGACGCGCATTACAAATTGGAGAAGAGGTTCAGCCAACAGACTTGCCAAAGATGCAGCACAAGAATGTATGCACATTATATGGAAAGGATTTAAAACCAAAATAATTGTATATACGTTGTTAATTGTTAAAGAAAAATTATAAATAAAAAAAATTAATATTTCTGTCCATTGTTGACTTTCTCTTGAGTCTGGTAAAGGTTATGGGATTTCCAGTTACTTCTATGGCAAGAAGATTTGGGTGCAAGTGGGGTCGTGTGTTATGGGAAGTGGCATATTTTCATATTTCTTCAGTTATTTCGGGTACTTTGAACTCACGATGAATTTGTGCATTTGTGATATTAAGGGGTGCTTAAGATCATTCTGAGGCTTTTTCGACCGGCTTCTTTGAAGTATTTCGATGCTTAAGTTAGCTGCAATGCCCCAAAATTGAATGTCATATGTGCATATCGGTTTCAAGATAGCTGAGTAAAGTGAGAGCGAACTTTCGAAAGAAATATGAGAATTTCGATGTAGTAACCGATATACGAGGGGTGCCTTTTATATTTCGGGATTAAAGAACAAAAACAAATTTTTAGCCATCGAAAATCACTTTATTGTTTTTCAAAATATTCTCCATGAAGATCTATACACTTTTGCATGCGTTTGAACCAATTATCGAAGCACTTTTGCCACTCTGAATGAGGTACCTCCAAACCATGCATTCTGAATGCCGCAACCGCTTCTTCAGGTGTCGAAAAACGTTGACCTCTCAGTTTGTTTTTTACGTACGGGAATAAAAAGAAGTCATTCGGTGCCAAATCAGGACTATACGGCGGATGACCCATTAATTCGATGTTTTGGGTGCTCAAAAATGTGTGAGAGCTCGCATTGTCCTGGTGAAGAGTGATCCGTCTTTGGCGATTGGTTTTCCTAATTTCTTGGAAGACAACTGGCAAACAAATGGTTGTGTACCACTCAGAATTTACTGTTCTGCGTTGTTCTAGTGGTACGGTTGCGACATGTCCAGTTTTTCCGAAAAAACAGGCGACCATTTGCTTGGAAGTGCTTCGTGCGCGAACAACTTTTGTTGGATTTGGCTCATCTTGAAACACCCATACAGTCGACTGCTGTTTACTTTCGGGCTCATACGCGTAAGTCCATGATTCATCACCTGTCACGATGTCATAGACGTGATTCGAAGCCCCGCGATCGTATTTTTTGAGCATTTCCTTCGACACGAGCCTTTTTTTGAGCGATTGACAAATTGTGTGGGATCCAACGCGAACAAATTTTTTTGACAGTCAAATGTTTATGCAATATTGAATGTATGCTGGCCCCACTAATGCCTAAGATTGTCTCAATCTCACGATAGGTCACATGACGATCTTGCAATATCAGTTCGCGCACAGCATCAATAGTTTTCGGAACAACAACTGATTTTGGACGACCTTCACGAAATTCGTCTTGGAGTGAACTACGACCACGATTGAATTCACCATACCATCGGTAAACACTGGTCCTTGATGGAGCTTCATCGCCAAAAAATGAATTAAGTTCATCCATGCAATGTTGCTGAGTTAATCCACGTCGAAATTGTAAAAAATAATCGCACGAAAATGTTCACGATTTAATTCCATTTTTTGACCGAGATGAATCTTTTAAGTTACTGTAAACAACACAAATAGCGCTGGTATTTCAAAACATTCTGAGTACGTAAAAGCCAAAAAATGTCAAACTTTGCGATACAGCTGTCAGTTGCCAGATTGCAACACCAGGGTTGCCAAATCCTGCCAAATAAAAGGCACCCCTAGTAGGCTTCTGAGTTTTATTTCTACAGCCTTCCGTTTGGTGAAAATATGTGGTTTTCCATGTGAGTTTTCTATCAAGATGTATGCTGGCGAATCGGCTCTGCACGGGTGCGTTAGCATAATCGAACAAAAGCTGGAAACAAGAGAGTACACTCTTGGTGTGTTTGTGGACATTGAAGGAGCTTTCGACAATGCTACCTTTGACTCCATGTGCTCTTCTATCCGAAGGTATGGAGTAGAAGAAATCATTGTCAGATGGATCCACTTTATGCTATCAAAAAGACTACTTACCATGGATAGAGAAAGCGATGAAGGAGCCAGGGTTGAGGTTAAGAAGGGTTGCCCACAAGGCGGTGTACTCTTTCCCCTACTTTGGTGCTTTGATGATATTTCTTAAAAGGAGTATTCTACAGTTTTATGCTGCTTTCAGATACGTATACTGCGACCTTGAGATTTATTATCCCACCTTCTATTTACTTTACTATACCTCGTCAAGCCATGAATTCTTACAAAACTTTAGAAGAGTTTTCAGTTATATCGAACGCAATTAATTGAGCTTCAGGATTGGTGAGCCAGGATGATTCTCCAGCCAGCTCAAAAGTATATGACCAGAACTCACTGCGGTGAATTCTTAGAATGAGGATTAGACATTCTCTCGGTCTTCGTAGATCTATTAAAATACCTGGCAAAATCCTTAATTATGCTCCTAGAGAAGTTAATAAGTGCCTGGAGTATTTTCCTGTTGTACTCTCCCAGCGACTTCTCTTGCCAAATTATCTACCTCATGGTTTCCCTTTATGGCGCTATGTTCTTGGACTAAGCCAAAAAGATATTGTTTTAACAAGGTGGCGCAAAGAATTCACCCTATCGGAAGATTTCAAATTTTTTACAAATGACGTCTTACGTCAATTATATCTATTTGGCACTTGTGAGTTAGACAGCTGCAGTATAAAAATCAGTAAAAAGATGTTATTTAAGAGGTTACGGGTAGTCAGAGTTTTCAAAGAATTGGATTTTTTTGCATTTTCTGAAAGTATGTATAATATCTTAAAAATATTGTGTGGAAATTTAAAGTGAATCCGAGAAATACTTTTCGTGTTATTCAACAATTAACAAAGGGCGCTCGGGCGCACTGAA
This sequence comes from Anastrepha ludens, assembly GCF_028408465.1. NCBI lineage: Eukaryota > Metazoa > Arthropoda > Insecta > Diptera > Tephritidae > Anastrepha > Anastrepha ludens. Next base: position 24,814,039 of record NC_071501.1, on the reverse strand, counting down.
GCGTTCGCAAAACTTTAAATGCGTTTTTCTCAAGACTATGTTTTTTGAACTGGTGATCACTGTAACTCAAAAACCACTTGGTAGATTTCAATACAATGTATACTGCTTTTGAAAAACATAAAAGTCTCGTGCCTGATCGAAGGATTTTGTTTTTCAAAAACTTCGATTTTTCTTTAACAATTAAGTGTCGATTTTTTTTCGAAAATCTGAAAAATATTTCCTGAGGCCGATATGTTGTTAATTTTGAAAAAAAGCTTCGATCAGGCACAAGATTATCTATTAATAAAACTAATTTCTCGTGCCCGATTGATTTCATATGCATCACCAAGGACTTGTGATGATCAACGCAAGGGACTTCTGGAGAAACGGGCTCCACACAAACAGTGATAACTTTTACAATTATTAATTTTTTTCGAAATTTTGCTACAGTCAAGTCGAAACATGATGTATTAATGCGATGTTTTCATTTTTGTAAAACAAAGCAAAAAAAATTATTGAAAATCATCATTTTTTCGGGTCTCTAACCCCTTAAAAGCAAAATTAGATGATTTATTTTGCGGCACCTTGCAAAAAGACTAAAACAGGGCGTACCGCGGTTACCCGCAATAAAAAGCGCGAGTGATTTTTCACTTCGATTCAGATATTATTATCAACCACTGTACTCCTCACAGTCAAAGGTAACTTGGATAAGCTGTGTTCCGACGGCGGCAGGTTTGCTGTCCTGCACAAATGTACATACATATGTACGATGTGTACGTACATGAGTAGCTGTTTCTGCAGCACAAGCAACACGTGTTGCTGCTGACAAGCGTGTGTGAGAACTTTTAGCAGTCACTGTGGAGTGGCACATAGTGGCGGAAGCTCATTGTGTGTTAAGTACTGATGAAGTTGCAAATTTAAGCAGTCACTTTGCAAAATTCACACTCTCCATGGCAATTAGACATGATCCGCGCCCTGCGCGCCGCCAGGCGCTCCTTCGCTCGTTGCTTGTATTTCATTTAAGTGCAGATTCGAATTGTTGAAATACAAGACGTTTAATAGTTAGTTAATGTAAATCGAAAGCAAACAACACGAATAAATCATTCAATGTGTTGGATGCGGCTTGCCACATGTCGGCAGTCGCCGGAACCATGCATGCATTCCCGGGCCACATTTGTAGCGAGTTGTAGGTGTGCATGGGTTATACGCATACTCACGCCTGTAATGCGAATTCAATCGAAGCGAATTTTTCGTTGGCTCAGTGCTTAAGAAGACACTTGAAAGCGACCCAGAATGGCTGGCGGACAAATCGAAATTCTTATGGCTGTTAATTTGTGGTTGCAAGCAACTGTAATTGCATTCAACCACTCACTCACTCGCTCACTCACTTGCATACCAGTGATTTTTCTATGCCAAAAGTACACTAGATAATACGCCAATACTTTCTTGCTTTTTTCATTTCATTTGATTTTTCTTCTTTTCCCGCGCATACCACCAAAACGTTTTCAACTCGGCATCAAATTGATTAGTGTGGCCATCGTGTGGTCCAACCCACCCGCTTGAATGTGCACACGGACGCCGTGCATGTGCCGGAATTATGCACGAATAAAACATCAATTCATCCACTCAATGAGCTAACACAAAGCAGCGTAAGTTAAATCAACAAAAAAATAAAATAAAAAAAAAAAACAAAAAAAACAAGATGAGAAGGAAAACAACACGCAGCAAGTATGCGAGTATGTATGTATGTATGTCCTATAGGTATAATCGCAAGCGCAAAAATTACAGGAACATGCTTTGAGAATTGTTCTCATGCCAATCCGCATTTACAGAGATGAGGATATCTTCCGCCTCAACTCTTCGCTCACCTCCTTTGGCGGTCACTTTGGTGGTAAGAAGAGTGTACAGTGACCATTAGGTGAACAGCGGAAACATAAAAATTATTACAAATGGTCTGTCGATGATGTTTTTTTTATAAATCACAAAGGAAAAAATATACTTAACGGGGATATGATCTCAAGTGGATCTCCAAAGTTTCAAAAATTTATAAATCAGAATAGAGAAAATTATAATTCAAGTGGATTTCCGAGCTTTGAATTTCTGCATAGTCCTCAAGTTGATAACCAATGCCGTTCTCCAATGCATTGGTTTGGAAGTTGAGAATGGGAGCATTGTTTTAAAATACAAAACTATACAGTACCGATTTTCCATTTCCACTGTGAATGCCCTGCCCCACGGAAGAGGAGAATGTCAATCCTGGGAAAACCAGTATCGGACAATTGCCTGGCTTAGATATCAGCAGATACAGTCATGTTGTAAATAACCGTTAAACAAATTGGTAACGAGGATGTGGAAAAAAATGGTGCGGAAACGCTAGTTGGATTGTGGATGAATCACCACTTCAACCAACCAAGCATACAAAGGACAGCACACGCAAATCGTATGTGCTTCTGGAAATTCCTTCATTCTCAGATGTATTCGAAGGGAAGCCGTCCATTAATTTAGAAGTGAAATAAAGTGTAATAAAGTATGTTCAGACATGAAATTAAGAAATTTAACCAATTAACACATTAAGTGACATCACTCCATGAAATTTTTTAGAGTATACTAATTTTTCCTAGAAATTTGTGTCCTATTTTCATAGCCCAATGATGAGTTTCACGATTCCAGTTCCATCATACAGGAAAACATGCGACATATAGTATATAAACCGTTATAAAACCCAAAATAAACATCAGATCTGATCGGAAATCACTCAGAAATCATTATAAACTACTTCCTCTCCACTTTCTAATGAAAAACCTGTTTGGCATCCGGTGAAGATTTTCGTTAAATCCACTAGGCACTCAATGTGTTAAGGCCTTGATTGAGCTGAATAGAGTTTAATTAATAACTTGCAATAGTACAATACTTAATGCAACCTGTGAAATATCTTCAATGTTAAAAACAAAATTTGTTTAATGAGAAACAGAAATGTCATGAAAAGGACAAATATCATAAAAAAAATAAGTAAAAGCAAACGGCAGGTACAACTGATGATGAACAAATTAAAAAAAAAATTATTAATTATTAATTATTTCATAGTTTGAATCAAAAATAATACGAAAAACCCCGAAAAGGTTGAGTGGAACGACTGCAATTGAATGGATCGCATGATTTGTGAGAAGAATGAGTGGAGGGAGGAGCTTCGCGACGAACAGAAAAATAGAGTCTCAACTACGCAGAGGTGGAATTCGATCTCTCTAAGCAGGGAACTACAAGTAAATTTCCAAAATTGGAGTAAAACGACAAGCAATACTGGTCATCTAAGCTATGTACAAGATGACGTACGAGTATAGTGGTTTTTTTAAGAATTCAAAGAAGTTATCAAAAATGAACCACTACCTGGGACACTCTTTATTAGAAATACAGAATTTGATTGAAAAGTAATGAGCCTTCCCGCGCGGAGCGTCTGCCAAGCGATCAACCGAATCGGCTGGTAGAGGAAAATGATCGTTGGCCCATCCCCTTCCACTAGAAATCGGTCCCAGTGCGCTGGCAACAGCGGTGCAGTCAACATCGCTCCGCGCGTGAAAGTTGTTTTAAAAGTGTGTTCGGATTTTGCAGTGGCGAAAATGCAGCGATCGTTGGAGCAACGTTACTCGATCAAATTTTGCGTAAAGCTAAACAAAACGAGTACCGAAACCATTGGGCTACACAAGGAGGCTTACGGGGACCAATCTCTGTCCAGTGCCCAGGTAAAACGGTGGCACAAGTCGTTCAAGGAAAGCCGGGAGGACGTCAAAGACCCTTCATCACGAAAATGCGCCGGCGCACACCGCCTTTCTCTGCAACTCTGCATTGGCCAAGACGGGGGTTCCGGTGCTTCCCCACCCTCCCTACAGCCCAGACCTGTCCCCTCCGGACTTCTTCTTGTTCCCGTGCCTGAAAAGAAAGCTGAAGGGGAGGCTTTTCGACTCCATCGAGGCGATCCAAAAAACTGTGGCAGCCGAATTGAACGCGATTCCGGCGGATGAGTTTAAAAAAATGTTTCCTGCAGTGAAAGGACCGCTACCAGCGGTGTATTGACGCTCAAGGGTCCTATTTTGAAGAATATTAGTTGTATAAGCCAAAAGGCTTAATAAAACTGCTTAAAAAAAATAAGGCTCATTACTTTTCAATCAAACCCTGTATTAGAAACCCGAAATCGAAGAAAGGGAATGTAGCTCGTCCATTCTTAGAACATTCGATCCCAAAATATACCACCTAAGTCTTACTACTCTGTAGTAATCTCATCCTCCAAACAAGATGTGAACAGTAGACCTCATGTCGTGCCTATCGATTATGGCCCATACTCAGTCTTGTCAGAGCTATTGGTTCACTCCTCTGTCTGAAGGCCGGTCAGACCATTTCAAGAAACACTTGGTTGCTGTGCAGATGTCAGTACGGCATCAAAGGCAACCAGGGGCTTTATTACCGAAAACCCTGATTACTCTACTGTTCTCGCTAAGATTGAACCTAAAATTGCCTCCATTCACAAATTCATCAAGCACTTAAATAAGCTCAAGCTTATTCCCACTTAAACCTTAACTTATATATATATACATATATAATTGGCGCGTACACCCTTTTTGGGTGTTTGGCCGAGCTCCTCCTCCTATTTGTGGTGTGCGTCTTGATGTTGTCAAGTCGACTCCGAACGGCAGATATTTTTTATGAGGAGCTTTTTAATCGCAGAAATACAATCGGAGGTTTGTCATTGCCTGCCGAGGGGCGACCGCTATTAGAAAAATGTTTTTCTTAATTTTGGTGTTTTACCGAACCTACGATCTCTCGGTGAGTTTCAAATGCTAGTCTCGCACCAACCCATTCGGCTACGGCGGCTGCAGCCTTAACTTACATATCTGAACTATTTTTGAAGAGGTGTGAGTGAGTTCTTAGGCCTTTAGAGTAGCTTGGCTGTCAATGCAGACCCTGATATCTTTCAGTCCACGATATCTTTCGCTATTTATCCAGTTTGTTACCTTAAGTGTTGCGTGTTCGATTGAAATGTGTGATATTTTATGCAAAATGTAAAAAGGAATGGCTTAGCTTGAATAGATTCAGAGCTTCTCTTTTGACTTTATTAGCTTGCGAGTTTTCCAAATGCACATCGAACCTTTTGGTGTCATTCTAAAACACGCAAAGCCCCTACAACCAAAATTTTTTTTCTGTTGGATCGATTCGGCGCCAATTTTAAGTATTTCGAGTTTGAAGAAGTTTTCAGAGAATTAAGGAAAACTAATATAGCTCCACCTACGAGTCATCTTTCAATGACATTGAATAATTCAAGATAATACGAGCTCTCACGTATCGGCTCACGAGTTTTTGAACACTCAAAAGATCGGATTAATAGGTCATCTGCCTTACAGTCCTGATATGGCATTTAATGATCCCACCCCAATATCAAAAATAACATACGAGGTCAATGTTTTTCAGCACCCGAAGCAGCTGTTGCAGCCTGAGGCATCCACTTCTGAGTGACACATATGCTTTGAGAATCCCTTAAATCGAATGCAGAAGTGTGAGGCGTCCCTTGGAGTGTTTGAGAGAAAGATTTTGCGGAAGATTTTTGGACCTTTGCACGTGACCGACGGCGAACATCGCAGGCGATGCAACAATGAGTTGTATGAGCTTTACGACAACATAGACAGAGCGCAGCGTATAAAGATCCAGCGGCTTGTTGGCTTGGTCATGTCGCCCGAAAGGATTCAAACGCTCCTGAGAGTTCGAACTACTGTAATTTTACTGGCACAACTCAGTTCTGACCGAGATCTCATTTGTGATAGCTGAGAAGTTTGTAGCCTCTTAAGATTTAACCCGCTGCGACTATTTCCTCTTCTCACATAACACATGGGCTGAAAAGTCCCGGGCCTAACAAAGAAAACACGTGATTGTTTGTTCAAAATTAGCTTTATTCTTCAACGAAATTTCCATCAAGAACAACGCAATCATTTCAGCGCCGCTCTAACATTTCAATACCAATTTTTTTTTTAATGATTTAATTTTTGCCTCAAAATATGCCTCATTTTCAGCGATAACCTCTTCATTCGAACGAAATTTCTTACCAGCGAGAATTTTGTTTAGGTCTGCAAGCAGCCAGTAGTCGCTGGTAGCCAAATCTGATGAGTTTTGCCATTGGCTTGATTGACTTATGCCACAGGACTTCGTCGTGGTTTTGGTCAACACTGAGCAAGCGCGGCACCATTGAACAGAGCTTTCTCATAGCCAAATGCTAATGCAATATAGAGCTAAGGTGTTCTTCTGATATCTTTATGATGTCAGCTAACTCACGCAACTTCACTTTTCAATCATCCAAAACGATTCTATGGATTTTTTTATTTTTTCTGGTGTTTCCGCCACATTTGGACGTCCACTGCGGTGTGACTCATCAATGTCTCTACAACCACGTTTGAAGTCAGCAAATCTTCATTTTATTGTTTTTTCTGATGAAAAGGAGTTCCATAACACTTTTCAAGCCATTGCTTCGCTTGCGCCCCATCAAGAAGCGGTGTAAAATTAAAACACGAAATTGATTTTGATCCGTTGATTTAAAAATAACAAAAGTAGCGCCACTCTTAACACACTAAATCACGAACTAATGAATAGAATATCATGCGGTTTTAACAGCTGTCTTTTTAAGGTTAGTAGTAATTGAAAAATAAGTGAATGCAATAAAACTAGTGCCATTTGTGTGTTAGGACCGGAATTTTTCAGCCCATGTGTTGAGAGGAAATGTCTCAACGATTAGAAATTTACGCAACTTAAATCGCTTATCGGTGAAACATAAGAGGTATTCGAGAAATCGTCGTATTGGGAAAACATAAAAAACTATAAAAGCAGCCTATCACGTGGAAGAACAGCGAATACCTGGAGACGACAGCTGGAGTCAGAAACCCTCGCCATGCAGCTTAGCTGGAATGAAGTTAAGAGATTGGCACAAAACAGACCCGAATGGAAGAAATTCGTTGTGACCCTATGCTCCACACTGGAACTCTAGGAAGAATACAACGTTTTTTTTTTTTGCCGAAGAAAGTATTAAATTTTCAGCGATTTAGTGACTCAGAAAAATATAATTCCTCACAATATTTGCCTCCTCGTCTCACTGTATTCTCGACTGGGCACTTCTACCGCTCCACTATGATCGATATGTGTTTCTCGAACGCTGATGTTGCTTCGTGTGTTTGCTACAATGTGGTCGTTGTTGTTCCACTCGGCTCATTTATTTCAGCCTCTGTTGTTGTCGTTGTTGTTTAGTAACATTATAGAAATTACATGATTATCCATTGATTTTGAACATCCTTAGGCAAAAGATGTTAAATTGCAGGCTCGTACTCATCCGCTTGTAAGGCAAAGTATTGCCAATACGTAGTCACTCTTACAAAACTAAGCTCAACTTCAAAGAGGCACGCCCTCGCACACTCACCCGCACAAATACTTCGCCCTCTACGCTGGTCCTTAGCCCCTCCACTGGCCAGTGCTGCTGCACGCTTGCGCACTGAGGGGCTTCGTGTTGTCATTTCTGATGTGTATCTGACAAACGCGCAACGACAACAAAGACCTAAAGACGCACGTTTTGCTGCTGCATGCCTCGCTGCCAGCAAAAATCACGTGAGTGGCGTGCAACGAGTGAGCTGTGTATTTATGGATGTGTAAGTATGTATGCACGTATGTACGAGTATGTATGTATCTTTGCGATGTTTGTAAACTGCATACGCTAAGCTCGTTGGATTTGCGCTCCTCCTCACAGGATGTGCCCAATGCTCTCATTCACAATTAGATATGTAGAAATCATGCGCAGCTGCCCACATAAAAGTGGCATGCATACATACACACGCACATATATACACTTAACCGACGCATAACGCAGGGTCTAATAAATCTGTGAGTTAGTTCAAATTCTTTTGTCTTAAGCTCTTGACTCTTTTTTTATGTATTTCAGTTGTTTTTGTTTATGTATTTTTATTTTCCTTATTGCCATAATAGTTGCTATGATCCTCTGTTAAGATGACAGCCATGACTGACCTCGTAGCGAATTAGTTTCCTAAATTGCTTGATGCCAGGCATAACATTCGCTACAGATTGACTGGCTGGTAGGGTCAAGAATGCTGGCGTTGAAGTGAATCTGTGAACACGAGTTGGCAGGCTGGTAGGCAGGTAAGTGGAATGCTGCGAATGAATCGCAGTCGGGTGAAGTATGGATTTATTTATCGGACTTTATAGGTACACTTAAAAAAATCTGAATCTAGATTCATTAGTGGCTGCTTAAAGAGATTCAACGCCTAAAGATCACGCGGCTTTAAAAAAGAGTAGACGAAGCGTACCATAAGAGAATGGCAACAGTGCAGGGGGTGTTCAACAAAGGGTCGCTGGACCTACATATAATCTAATACCGGACATTGCGAAATGGCTTGGTAGAAAGCACGGAGAGGTTGACGTTTATGTAACCAAGCTGCTGAGCGGCCATGAATGTTTCAAGGAATATTTGCACCGCTTTCATTTGGAAAACGACCTCTTTTGTCCATTAGAAAGTGCAAGACACGTTTTGACAACGAAAGAAATGAGCTCTTCAAGGCCTTCGGTGAGTTCACAACAGAAGTGAATTTCTTAGCGCAAATGTGCGATAAGCCAGAAAAACGGCGCGTAAGACTGCGTAATGGTGCGATAAGGCGTGAGAAGACCTGTGTCCGAGAAGGGGACTTCAGACAACAACAAATGGCGGGGCAGACTGTTGAAAACGGCGACAAACCGTCGTAGCGTAAACACCGGACAGTTATCGGTACTGACATAGACTAAAGATTTGAGTGAAAGCACTCGATAACGACCTCCCGACGCATTACTTAACGGCAAAGTTCCGGAAGGAGCAACCGTTCGGACGAGAGGAGGTTTTAGTTAAATAAAAGTTCCACAACGACGGCCTGTCCGAACTGTCCAAGTAGGCTTTTGACGCTTTCCTCCTATTAGAAAACGGCACAAAAAATAACCCTGAAGATCAAAATGTAAGACGTAGGCGTAAGTTGTTCCGCAGCTCTCAAGTTCTGGTACCGCAGGGTTCTGGATTAGTTGCAGCGTGGAAGCATTTGGAAGGTTTTCATTCATATTAGATGGATTAGCCCGTGGACGTATACACCAGTTTGGTTACTTAAACTCTGTCCACGTTTTACTAAAGCTTGATAAACTTTTCGGTAGACATTCAAATTTCTGTATTACCACCGTCGCCGAGTTCCATAAATCAACAATCAATCTTATGCAACTCCGTTACTAAGTTGTTGTTGTCTTTTCAGCATAAAACACTCTCCAAAGTTGAGTGGGGGTGCTGCCGTATGTACAGTCCTTGGCCAGTTATACATAACTCCGGGTTTTTTCCGGTAGCGTGGATCAACTGTAATAGAAACCACCTCCTATTGAGCATTCACTTCCGCTAATAGCATCTTTTTTCTTCAAAGCGACCCTGCTTCACTTCGGCTACCTGCTGCTCCTTGCGGGTGCCAGTTAGATGTGCCAGGTAAAGTTAATTCCTACTTCACGTGATTTTTCCAATTGAGAGAAGACATTCCTCTTCCTCTACTAGCACTGCCACATGGCGCGTCGAGTACTTACGGTATTAGAGCATTTGAATCAATTTAGCTTATCGTGCCATTGTCTGTTATTATCGCCTTATCACCATTGCAAACGCGTCATGAGCCAACATCAAACCGCTAAACGGCTCTCAGCGAACTTCAAAGAACCAGCTGACTTGCTGGTATCTAATGGTAAACATCAAACAAGAGCATTCGGTGCACTCGCGCATCGGCAGCCACTTCACTGTTGACAGTTAAGATTTCGAGGTTTTAAGGGACATCATCTATCTAGAAACCAACACTAACACCGAGCACAATGTGAGTCCTAAAATCCAGAATCTCTTCTGCCACTTTGAACTAAGCTTGCTTGCAAAGGAGAATCTCAAGTGCCACTTTTGGAATAAGAAGACAATTGAATACTAAAGCCCACTCTCGATGAACAAAACTAACACTCTACAAGGCTCTCATCATGCCAGTCCTAGCGTATGGCGTATGGTGCAGAAGTTTGGACGATGACAATATCCGATGGGGCGTCCCTTTTGGAGTGTTTGAGAGAACGATTCCGCGTAAGGTTTTGGACCTTCATTGCCGCTTGAACAGCGATTCATTAGAAGAGCATAAGAATACTTATGAAACGAGTGGACACAAGAGAGCTGACAAGTCGCCCACGGCGTAGCAGCCAAAGTTACTCTCAAAATTTTCCTCCGCATAGCCAAATCTTTGATTCTATGGTAATTGGCAATGCGCAGAGGTATATCTCTAGTATGAGTTTTTTCTTGTGTTCGCCCAGATTCACATTCTTGCTTTGCATGCCTATCATTTCGAAAATAAATTTCAAGGGCCGATGTTGAATGTGAACCACACCTAAAGGCAATTTTTTTCTGCATTTCATTTGACATTTTTTAATTTCAGACTAACGCAATTTGAACCATGAATTCAGGCTTATTAAAAAAAAAACCAATGCACCCACAAAGAGTGACTGTTTGGTGAGGTTTAAGGGCCGGCGGCATCATTGGGCCGTATTTTTTCGGTATCGTGAGATGATAACGAACTTTTTATGGCCCGAATTGAAAGATATGAATGTGGACGATTTGTGTTTTCAACAGGACGGTGCCAATTGTCACACAGCTAACGAAACAATGGCTCTTTTGCGCGAAAAATTGGATGGCCGAATAATCTCACGACGCGGCGATGTCAGTTGGCCGCCAAGATCATGTGATTTGACACCATTTGACTTCTTTCTTTGGAGTTATTTCAAAGAAAAGGTGTACGTCGATAAGCCAGCAACAATTCAAGAGCTACAGGATGAGATAATTCGGCACATTAACGGCATAGAACCTCAATTATGCCTCAGCGTCATCGAAAATACGGACTCTCGGATGGAAGTTTGCCGCCGAGACCGCGGCGGCCATTTGGCCAATATTTTGTTCCATACCTAATTGAGTCGTACAAAAATTATCATAATAAAGAGAAATGATAATAATTTGCTGAAAGAATTGTATTTTATTCAAAATCAACACCGGCCCTTAAAACTTAACCACCCTTTACTTTGTAGAGCGAAATACGTTGAAAACCCTAGTGAAGTTAGGTTAGGTTAGGGTGACTGCCAGCTTACGTATAGTGAGCATAGATACTCACTTATGCAGTTTGGCTTATTATCTTGGCTCTTTGTTATTGTAGCTATATTTTTTTCAAGATTGAACCATTGGGCGTGCTTTATGAAGCACAAAAGGAGGTGAATACTTGCTGATACTGAAAAAGTTGGAAATTTGTATGGAAATTTTATGATTGTTTTCTAGATTTCGTGCAAAGTTTGGAACTTTGAGCCATATGAATTTTATTAAAGAATTAATTTTATTTTCATCGAAAATTAGTGAAAATTAAATTTAAAAAAATTTAATATGAAAATTTATAATTTAGATTCTGTATTTGTTATTATTACTTTTTGTTGTTGTAATTTTACCAAATTTTATCGAAAATTATCATTTAATTGTAAAAAAATTAACCAAGTCCAAGGCGAATCTATTAAAGGTGGTAACGGTAAATCAGCTGATTTGTTGCTTTTTTTTCGCCGTGTTCATGTGGCTGTCAGCGCAGAATGAAAAAGTTAAGTTCATTCATTGTTTTCTATGTGACTTTTCCAATACTTTGCCGTGACAATCAAACGTACAAAACATTGTTGTTGGTCTAGTGCCACCACCTTTAATGAAAGCGCCTTGACGCAGTCTATAAAATGTTTCCCAATCTTTCTATATAAATATGTATAAATATGTATGTATGTATGTATGTATACTTCAGCAGGTCACAGACCCGTATGAAGTTTGTACAATAAATCATTTTAACATCATTTAATGTGAAATAAGACATTTCTTCTTACTCTTTTACAACAACAACACTTCTTACACTTCATCGACACTCAACACTCAGCACTCAGCAGGTGATTGCCAACTACGCCCTACTGACCAATTTCATTTTTGTTTTTTCTTGAATTTTTACATTTGCTAATTATGTTGTTATTGGTTTTAATGTATTTGCGTTTTATTGCCACTTTTTATGTGTGTACATATACGTACATACAAATGTGTGTTTGCGTGTGGGTACACATCGACCGATTTCCACACGTTTTACCGGATTGTTGTTTTTATAACAAAAAAGAATAGAAAAATAGTTGACTAGATTACACTGCACAACACCAAAAAAACAAAAACAAAAACAGGTTCTGGCAAAGGCTTATGATGAGAGCGGCTTAGTATCGGTTTACTTCTGAATGTCTTTTATTTTTCAGAGGGAGTGAAAATATTTCCTCCCAAAGGTGGAATAGCGTACGAAATCACAGACTCCTTACATGTGAGGTAGAAAATTTGTACAACAATTTTATGTGAAATGCAGCAAGAATATACTGGGTTGCCCATATTCGACGGACCCGACGGATTTCGATGACTCTTTGGGCCCATTCCAATCGACGAGGCTTGTCCGCAGGCAACAATCTTTGCGTCAGTTGAATCTTATGCGGGAATAAATGCAAATCAATGCGGATAATTCGTGGTAAAGTGGTCTGAGAACGGCGGTTTTGGGATGTCCTTGGCGACGCCTTGGTCGGTTTTGTTTTGGCCTCTTTGGATTAGGAAGAGCATCACCAGTCGAAAACCTTTCGTACAAACGTTTAATGGTGTTCTTAGAAGGCGCACTTTTCACATTATTTAATTTTTTATACGCACGTTGAGTTTTCACAATTGACTTCTTTTGTTGAATGTAAATTTCAGAAATTTGGGAGCGCTCGCGTGGCATGTACTGTTCCATGGTAAAAATCTGCTTAAACTGACGCTTCCAACGCGGTATGTCATTAAGCGATCTAACGTCTCTGTCAAAAGATACAGGGTTGCCAGATAGGTCCGTCGAATATGGGCAACCCTGTATATATTTTTCATATTAACCCTGTACCCCCAAAAAGAATACTCAACCTGTCACCGATTGACATTGCAGCAGAATGTCTAGCAGCTAAATCTGACGTAAGGTTCAACACAACGGGTGAATTTACCTGCAAAGCATTCGAACATATCATAGATCAATAGGCATGAGTTTTAGGGTCAATACGGATTGCATGACTCCGAAATGCAACTGGGTGAAGAGATTCTGAACAACAATAGAAGAAGAAGTGTGGAAAAAAGGTCTGAAACCTAGCTCCCATACGCTTCATATTTTACTGGCGGCTCAAAAATATTGGATGGAGTAGCTGCATGGATTTATTGCGCAGAACATCAAGTGGCCATTTAAGCTCCCTAACCACTGCAGTATCTTTCAAGCAGAAGTCTTTGCGGTAGAAAAGGCTGCAGAAATAGCATTCGCAAAGGCATCGAGTAACTCTAAAACAAATATACTTATATACGTTGATAGTCAAGCAGCGATAAAGGCAATAAACTCATAAGATCATTTCATTGAAAAACGTTCTTAAGATCAGGGAAGCCATCGAGAGACTGGCTACAGACAGACGGCTGCACATCTATTGATTACAAGATAGTAATCGCAAACAACGGCAACTGCAGATTTTGCAATGAACTGGAAGAGAAGGAAACTCTAGAACACCTTCTATGTTCTTGCCCTACATTAGCTAGAACCCGAATGAAATGCCTATGAGCTCTGCAATTTGAGACGTTAGAATGCCTCTGGCGGTTTGAGCTTCAAGGCTTACTTAGAATCGCAAAGGACGGAGGCTCGTCTACTACGGCAGTCTACTACAAAGAAACGTAAAGATCAAGTCCATCTAGTACTACAAAGGACCAATAGGAGGTCTATGTGATACCTTTCATACAGCCAGGTCAACTTAACCTAACCCGGTATACATTTCACTCATGGGACCTTGTTGCCCACATCAGGAAAAATAGGAAAAAGGCAACCAAAACATATATATAAAGACTTATGCTATGTTGAAACATGCATAGGTTTTAATTTAGCCACGATTAACCATGCAAGAACTCACTTAATACTTATTCGCTCATAAATTGAGTCAAATTTCTCATACAACCATGTGGAATTTTTTTAGTGGAAAATATGTTCAATGAAAAAATGAAACATCATGAAACGAAAAAAGAGAAAACAAGTAGATGGAAAGGTTATGCTAAGGAAATTTCAGAAAAAAACTATTTTTATTTTACAAAAATTTTACAAAATTTGCGAAATTTTGCTTTTTTTAATATCCAATTATCAAACTCTTTTAAAATTGTTCAAAGAATTTCATCAAAAGTGAAAACAAGAAGATCTCGGGAAGGAATGAGGGGAGCATAGCTTTTTGCCTTTGGTGGTCAGAAGAAGATGCGTGGCCTACGGAAAAATGCGCACATCTGCGCAGAGATGCAGAACATATGTATATAAGTATGTATTTATAAGATCCTCTAGTTCTAGTTAAAGCAAAAGTAAGAGCAAAAGCAAGAGCCAAAGCAAGAAGAAGACCAAGATCGAAGTGGATAGAGGAAGTGAGAGAAGATCTGGAACAGCTTAATCTAAAAAACTGGAAGAGAGCGGCAATGGATTGGGCAGCATGGAGGTTTACTGTTCAGCAGGCCAAAGCTTACAAGAAGCTGTAGCGCCAAACGATGATGATGATGAATTCTACTTAAAGCATAGGGCGAATGCCTCTCTAAACTTTCTATTAAAACTAAATTTCTCTCCCTTTTTCTATTCTCACAAACCAAGTCAAAACTTGTTCAGCTATTAAATTCCAATTGCGTTAGCTCATTTAAGTGTGTGTCGTTAACTCAATTAGTTTTTTTTCTTCGAGGACTCATTGGATTTTGGTACAATAAAATGCAAGGTTTTTGTCTGTTGACAATTTTTGTTTTTTGCTTGCGGTCCTGGGAATTTTTCCATATAACGAATGCGCGAAATTTTTTTATACGGAGGAAAACAACACAGAAAAGGGGTAGAAATTAAAAAGGCTGAAATTTTTTTGAAAATCTGCGAACATTTTTGTAATTTGGTTTGTTCACTTGTCGCATTAGATTTTTGACGCTCCCTTACAAAAGGTTGAATTTATGAAGGTGAAGAAAGTGGAAAAAATTAAATCATTTTTAATAAAAATGCTAGCAAGAGTAAAAGTATTTTTACTTATTTTACTAGGCTTTGCCCACCTAAGTTTGAAGTTTTGAACTCTAAATCACAATTATTCTTAAATTACTAACTCCATTCCATGTCCAGAAAACGCGTGTTCTTGTACTCACGCGTTTTCTGGACACGCAATAAGCTGTTCCCAGTAACTGCCTCATGCCGAATAGTTGTACCGTTAAAACTTTTGAATACTAGCTCAATTTTTTTTAGCAATACTCAGAAAGCAAGTAATGTGTTTTGCTAAGCCGGCTCTGAACACTTCATCTACCCGCTCATTGGAAACAAGTTTCGTCAATTCCAACTTTCTTATTATAAAACCCGTAATGTTATTAACCGCGTCGGGACTATCCAATTATTCTCCCTGTTGTAACTTTTTGGAAAATGCTAATTCTGTGCAAAGGATAAATTCTTTCAAAATCACATCTTAAAAAATAAAGCTTTTCAAATTCTCCATTAATGTATCGATCTCGGTCTGCCTCAATTACTGTATCATTTCCTGACTTAAGCGGTATGTCAAAATGTATTCCATGTCATACTAGTCCTGGCCATACCAATACAAACTCTTGAACGAGTTGCTGCTCGTAAGCAGACCATTTTGAAATTGAAATGTTTTTTTCTACAAATTTTACTTTTCCTCCACTTTTACTAAACATTTCTTGAGCAACCCAAAGCCTTGCTAAGGGAGCCGATTTGTCCAAAGGAAACAAGAAAGCTGCTTACTGAGCAAACCTTTTATTATTTGAATCATGGTTTTCGTAGGAAAATTAGCCATATTTTCAAAAGAATATTATTAAAGTTAATTGGAGCAAAATAGATTGTCAAAATTGAAGAAACTCTCGCATTTTGAGCAGCAGAATGCGTGGAGGGCCACCAAGAAGGTGGGCAGATGATTTGAACGACGACCTGCGCGCATAAACGTACGAAGACGCCTTGTAATGAACCGAGACGTATGAAGTGCAATAGTAAGGGAAGCGTTGGGCCACTTCGCGCGGTTAAAGCTATGATGATGTGGATGATGAAATCGATAAAACTAGTCAATAAGTCCCTGTGCTGTAGTTATTCAACACACTGCATATTACAAAAATATTTTTTGTTTGTTTGAATTTACTATATTTCGGCCATTTACTGTTATTTAAAAAAAGTTAGATTTCGTTGCATAGTGTTATTGTGAACGTCTTTTTATATGTGCTACTTCTGTTTTACAGCTTTTTATTTATTTATTTTTATTTTTTTTACATATTTTTTTTTTTTAATTTGTTTCTGTTCTTCCCCTTCATTTACCAAAATTTTACTATGCATAATGTTTTTTAGAATTTCATAGGAGCTGAGAATATGTTGAATATTGCAGTACAGAATATTTTCAGTTTTTTACGTTTTAAAGTTTTTCTGACGAATTGATGAAACCAAGTTTTTCTAAAAGTCTGGGCTTTATATACATAGAGTTTCTTTTCATAAATATCAAATTGAAAAGAAAACGTTTTAAGCCGCCAAACTTGGAACACTTAGAAATTAATTTTTTATTTACGATTTGGGTCGAACTTTTTAGTTTCTTTTCTCATGTAAAGGCCAAAAATGGTGATATTTTGAAATGAATGTATGGGGAACCCCCCAGGGGAGTTCCAGGGGGTGTGCCACTGGCATGGGTGGATCGGCCGTCCAAAGTTAATGGGGGTCGGTCATACATTTGGACTCGATTGGATCACTCTAAATGGGTCAAAGTGGGATTTTTCGTTCGACCCAAATTGGGGGACATCAGAATTCGTTTTAGAGGTATGGTTCCTTCGGCAAAAGTTTCTTATTTTGATCCCTAGAATACGATTTTCACAGAGCAATGAGCGATTTTTAAATCGACCCGCCCTAATGTATGTGTGTATAGGTAGGAAGGTTAGATGGCAAGAGTACTACAGGCTCCCTACAGATAGCACTAGAGTGCCATTTCGATACTTAACGTCTCTTCTTCTTGATTGGCGCGATAACCACTTACGCGATTTTTGCCGAGTTTAACAAAGCGTGTCAGTCATTTCTTTCTCGTGCTAACCGGTGCCAGTGGACACACCAAGTGAAGCAAAGTCTTTCTCCGCCTGCTTTTTCCTCGAAATCATAACTGTTAAGAGTGGCATGGGTACTGATACGTGACTGCGGCAACTGTTTGTTTGATGACAGGAGGTATTTCGTTTTGTCCTCGGATATCTGGTTGTGCGCTGAGTTTGAGTTTCCGCAATGGAAATGAAAACAAAGCCACGGATGAGACCCTAACTGCGAAAAATTTCAAAACTTAAAAGAAGAATAAAACAAACCATCCACAGCCATCCAGTGCTATTGATGTAATGGAGGAGAGAGATCTAGGCTGGAGAACTGTGCTCTGGCTATCCCCCAAAGACACACTAAGAAACCTCAAGCGCGTAACCTCCAATCCCGGATATTTGGAAAGAAAGTTTTTAACAGCTTCTTTCTCTGCAGGATCTCCACAGCTCTGCAATGGGGGTTGAATGGAAGTTCAAGCATCTCCGCACGAGTGTCGATCACCCAGTGGCCGGTGAGCACCGCTATGAGTTTCGAAATTGAATGGCTGGGGATTCCCAGCTTTTTAAGCGTCCAGCTTCTGTCGTACTGAGGCCAAAGTGTTTTTGAGATAGAGCCCATCTGTCTTGCGCTTTTTTAAGTAAGAAATTGTGCAGTTTCACCGTTTCAACAACGGTCAAGGGGACACCGATCTGAGATTGCGACACCTGAAGTCGTTTCGATCGCCCCCTTCCTAACAAGCTCATCGGCAATTTCATTTCTCTCTATGTTTCTATGATTTAGAACCCAGATAAGAGAAGTGTTTCCTGCACATTCGAGATATTCCATCTCCTCCTTACAGGAGTTGATCTGAAGAGAGCTGCAGCATGGCGACGACAGAGCCTTAATCGCAGCTTGACTATCGGGAAAGATAGTTAAATTTCCCTGCCAACAGCGATCACTAAGAATTTTGCATGCTTGAAGACCTCTGCTGTTCCTGTGCCCTGGAGCCTAGATAAGAGAAATGTGTCCTGCGTGTTCGAGACGTTTGATCTCTTTACAGGAGCAGACCAGAAGAGAGCTGGAATATGGCGACGACAAGGACTTAGTCGTAGCTTGAAAAGATATCTGTGTCGCTCTGTCAAAAACGATCCCTTAGCATTTTGCATGCCTGCATGATCGCGTTCTGAGCAATTTAAAGGTGACTGAAATATTGGCTAATTTAGAGAAAACACCCTTTTCAATTCCAGATTCCTTCTTGGATCCGTCGGTGAAAACAGAGGTGCCTATGTCCATGCAGAGTCTCCCCTCCTCCCAGTCTAGCCTGCTTTTAAAGATAGCCCTAGCACAACCCTCAAAACCCAAAACCCTAACACAACCCTTAAAAACCCAGTTTGCCGATCGAAAGATCTGTACGAAGTACAGAGAAGAAAGGAGAAATCTGCCGCAAAATGTTGTAAGTGTTTATATGTATAGGTATATAGTAAAATAATAAAAAATTCCCTCCTAGTTATTTTAATTTACAGTGTAGCCTCTGCCTTTTTCTTTTTTACTCAGATCGGCTCTTTGATTAATCGCCTCTAAATCGCTAATAGCCTCAAGGTAATCCCTGTTAAAATATGTGTGTATCTGTACCACAGTGCTTGTACCTACAACTATGTATGTATGTAGGCATGTATGTGTGTATGTATATGTAGCTCTTCATGCGCTTGACCATGAAGTTGGAGCCTTAAACAAAGGCGAGGCGAAATTTCCAATTGTTCTGCCGCATTTAAGCAGGCAGGCAGGCAGCCAGGCAGCCGGGCAAACAGTCAGCGCACAGAAGTATGGTCTAAGCTGCAGCGAAGTGGAGCCAATGTGGGCGCGGTTAGGTATCTGTTACTTTGTTAAATAACGTCTAAATGTGTATGTATGTATGTATGTAAATACACGCATACACACATAAATCACCAAACGCAATTTGTTTGCTGCCAGCTGAGAAGCAAAGCAATACCAATAATAACAACAACAATAACCAGCAAACATTTCCGTTTTAACGATTTGGCAAATTCGTTAATCTGTTGCTGCCGCTGTTGTCAGTTCCCACAACTCAATTCGGCCACCAATCAGAGTTGAAAATATTCTTGCCGTACTGGCCCACTTTCCGTGTCAACGAGAGACTCGCGTGCGCTTTGAGCAGATATGTTTTGGTTGTATGTATGTATATATGTATATTTGGCACATTGACAGCAGGCAAATTGACTTTTTATACGCGCACCACTTTGCGCCTATTCTCACTCCTTCTCTCCCTCGCCCTCTACCTCTCTCATTGCATATCTGCCACTTTGCAGTCGGTATTTATTTTCTCTCACTATCTCTGGTGTAGAAATTAAAAATAGCGCCCAACTTGCCACCACGTTTGCTGTGGGGATGCATGCAACACATTGTTGCTGGCTGGTTGCTTATCAATAATCATGAAATGTTGTAGCAACGCCACGAAAAGCAACAGTAACAAACAACAATGTGACCGACCACACCACCTACCGTTGACAACAAACGCGCGACAGCAACTGCTGCCATGAACACGCAAACCACAGTAGCGTCGATTTTGATTTGCGACACGCCATGCTTTACGCGCCACCGCACGTTGCATCGTAATAGTGACGTTGAGACAACAACATTGCACAACAACAACGTTTTTTTCACTAAAATAAATTAAAATATTTTCAAAATTTCCAATACGCAGGCGCAGCAGATTGGCGAGAGCGTACCGTTCACCACCCTCCTGCCCGCCCCCTGACATGCCAAACATTCCGTAAGCAGTCGGCAGCAGCATTAGCGCTTTTGCGCCACGCATCACAACCGCGCGCCCACAACTCAGCCATGCTATCACATCAATAAATTATTCATTTCTGCTTTTATTCCAACAATTTTTCATTAGTTATTCCTTCATTTTGTGTCGCTTGTTGCATTTCTCTTTGTCATGAACCCGCGCACTGACTTGCGCGCGCTGTTACTTAGTGTGCTGACGAACTGCAGTGTGGCGTACGCGGCTGTTCGCGCTCAAGATGGACAAACAAATTTGGCGCGCCACCCGACTACACCCGCTATTCGCGCGCACCCCCAACAAGCGGTGGCGCAATATATCGCGTGCGTGATTTAATGCCGCCACATCGCATCGCGGCGCGTACAGCACGTAAGCGGCACGACAAACTACGCTAGGACAAATTCAGCGACAACAACGAGCAAACGAGTCACACCGTTTATCTTTTTGGCCACGACTCATTGGCATTGCCAGTTTCGCTTTAACGGTCAGTGGTGGCCACAGCCTCGGTGAAGAGTGGGAGAATGTGGACAAACAAAGCAAAATGGTTATATTTATTTCGTTTCATGGTTTGCATGAGTATTTTGCATGGGCATTCAGGGTCCACTCATATGCCAGTAAGTACAAAACTATAGCGGAAGGTTAAATGCAGCGCGCGCAGAATTTTGTTTTTTTTTCTCTCTCTCTCTTTTTGGCTTGTTGGCGGTGCAAATTCCGCGCGCTGCAGTGGTATTTGTTGCTTGTCATCGCAATAAATTGGATCATTTCAGCAAATCGTTAAGCACTCATCACTCACTTCACTTAAGTCGTTGCTTGTACGAAGGACGTGTAGACGAGGACTTATAGAAAGGAATTCAAATATTTCCTAAGAGGTTAGTAAGAGGTCAAATACACGTATGTGTGTATGTGACATTAAAAAGATTTGAGCATAAAGTTCTTTCCTTCAAATAAGATATGGGCGGGCATGAGGAGGAAGGAACGCTGCGGCCTGAGCGAAAGATATTTTGCAACCCAATATAATGTCCCTAACCCCTAGTACCGAAAGCAACTTCAGACTCCCGTAAAAGGCAAACAAGTCCTTCCTTACAGCATTCCTAGTAATTATAAGATAGGCATCTTCTTCAAGAAAATCAGTTAAGGTTAAGGCATTCACAAAAAATACGGTAAGGCGTCTTAACATCCTTCAGACATAGTCAGTTGTTGTAGTTGTAGCAACTTACTAAACCCTAACAGTGCAATGTAGTTACCGGATCTCTTCGCCTAGCTCATCTAACGGTAGGCCCAGGAAACGTGCTGTTTCGACAGGTTAATTCCAGAGGGCGAGGCGTTTTTCGTGAGTAGGTTTAATGTGGCATGTGAAAAGGTGGTTAGTATCGTGCGGTGTATGTTCACATGCTGGACATATGTTGGGTATGTCGGGGTCATTTCTGAACAGGTAGGAGTTTAGTCTGCTACAGTAGCTAGACCGTAATTGGACCAAATTTACGCAGGCAAATGAAAACATTTTGAATAGAAGAAAATGCAATGGTACCAAATTTTTAGTTTAATGTCTATAAAAATCTGTTTTCGCAGGGCATTCCTTCTCAGATTCCCACACCGAGAAGGTTGAATAAATGAGACTCCAGCTTTTGAGAGGATTTCCGTGGGCGCTTCTGTGTACTAAAGATTTATCAAAAATGTACAAGCAAACGGGTGCAAGTATATATTGACTTGGATCTGAACTCTTCAATGCCTTAGACGTATGACATTCCGCATTTCTGGCTGAGAATCGAGCAATCATATTCTGCGTTAGCATAAACCTTGCGAGAAGCTCCATGAAAGCTCCGAGCGCTCCTGTTCCCCGTGGTACCAGATTTGCATAAGTCTCCGGGCAGACTTCGTAAACAAGACTACTACCAGTTGAGCTTCCATACAGCGCTGGACTGGACTCTATCCCAAATCCCACAACAGCTTACACAAACTTAAGTTAATCAGCTGAATTCTTCGCCCTCTAAATACTTCACGCGCATACTGACCTAACAGCTCGATATTCTGACGGGTGGAGATTACTCCTCTCACATCATACCGTCCATCACCTCAAGATTCTGTCTGAGCACATCGGGCATTCCCAGAGAACATGCACCCAGCCCTTTCTTGGCGACCCACAAATGGAAAGATACAGTGATACGGCATTAGGTATGTAACTGGCCTCTGCGAGATTGCAGGAAACGCGGTCTCCTATGCGTTAGCAATAGGAGCTTCTTTCGGTGACCAACTGATGTCGAAACTACTTTGTGGTCTTAGCTGATCTACTTCAGAGGCTCGGCCAAGTAAAACAAATGATATAGACCGATTGGGTTGTTCCGATTACAGATTTCTCACAGAAAGTTATTCTGCCTACCAGTGAACTCCAGTTGAACTCAAATATAGCGTAGCAGATTTTAGAGCCTTCAAATAGACAGACAGACAAAGTTCTTAAAAAATAGTTTTACTGTAGTGCGTTGAGCGCCCTACCTCATCCACAATCATATACCTATATACATATATTCATTTTTTTTATAATATTTTCGGTGTACACCCACGATGTTCCTGCAAAACTTTTTACGTTTCCTTGTTGTACAAAACCTACAGTCACTTACGGTTGCGAAGTCTGAGTGCTGAAATCAAATGAAGTCGATCAAATGATTCCTTTCGATAAAAAGGTTCTCAGAAAGATATATGGCCCCGTACGAATTGAAGACCGCATCCGATACAATGACGAGTTAGACACACTTAACAGGGGTGTAAATGTTATCAGATACATTAGAGCGCGAAGATTTCGATGGTGTGACCATATCTACGAAAGAGCAATGAGGGAACTGTAAAAGAGGTTTTCTTCGAAACAAATCCACAAAGCGATATAAGCAGAGGACTGCCGAGAAAAAGATGTAGAACTTAGAAGATATGCGAACTTTGTAAAAAAAAAACTAAAGACCGAGTTTCGTGGAGGCGAATTGTAACGGAAGCAATCGTTCACTCCAACCTGTGATGCTATGATGATGATGGAGTTGTTCAAGAAATTCGGTACCATAGCAACACAACACAAGGCAATGTATGGAATAGTCTACGTAATGGAAGGTAAGGAATAGTCTAGGAGGAAATCGAAATCGAAAAAGGGCATAATGGCTATTTCCCTTCTTGATTAGCGTGATATCCGCTCAAGTAATATTGTCCGAGTCAAGGTGGATTTATTAAGGTGACAGCATTCACCCAGCTGAATTTTTCACCGTAGGTATGGCTTACGTCAAAATGATATGCTTTGTTTGTATGATTGGTATGTTTACATTCGTATGTTTACATTTGCTTGCTGATTTTGTCGTGATGGTTGCACCAAACGCAACAACAAATACATGTAGGGTTTTACTTATATGCGATTGCTGTCACCTGTAACAAATTCGCCTTGGTCCGAGTTCAACAAAGATCACCACTCAGTTCTTTCTCGTTCTAGCCGACACCAGTTGAGTAAACCAAACGAAGCTACTACCTAAGTCCACTTGATTTTTCCACGCCAAAGAAAAGGAAAAAGAGAGAGAAAGTCTTCTTTTTCTCTGCGAAGACTAGCAGCCACCGCACCGAATACATTCACAGCTGGAGTACTTATAATCATTCGGTCCACATAATTCAACCGCGATCTTTATTCACTTCACTTTGCCTATGCCTCCTTAGAGCTCATATAGCTCATTGTACGATCGTCTGCAGTATTCTCCGTCGCCAAAAACCAAAGGTAATTTTCTTTCTTTCACCAGATAGTTATCTTGAACACTCCTTGGTACGTCTCGTCGGATGTTGTCAGCGTTCAAGCGTCTATGCCTTATGCTGGTAACGCCGTGCAGGACGAGAGAGTTACAGAGTGTGATATTTGTCCATCGAGAGGAGACATTGACTAATCATAACTTGTTGAGAAAGCAGATTCTCTCTTGGAATTTGGTGTTTATGCTGGTAAGCAAATTAGAGAAGCCCCTTCCTTCCTTAAAATTACAACT
Source organism: Anastrepha ludens (assembly GCF_028408465.1). NCBI lineage: Eukaryota > Metazoa > Arthropoda > Insecta > Diptera > Tephritidae > Anastrepha > Anastrepha ludens. The sequence continues at coordinate 24,790,076 of NC_071501.1, read as the reverse complement.
GTCAATGGTGGCATGGGTGTCAAGTCACGAATGCGATGACAACTTGTTTGATGACAGAAGGTACGTTGACTTCTTCTCTTTCACCACCAGGCCTATACGCCTCGTTTCTTTATCAGGCTTAGGGAAACTTAAGGAAACAAAACTCCATATTAAGCCTCCCAGGCGATATAACTCTCAGTGCTTTATTTATCTGACAACTTTTATAGTCTTTGGTATAGAGCTCTAGCTTATCGCCGCGTTTCGGACTTATAATACACATCAAAATCGCTCAGGACAGCATTCGATGCTTTTACGTGAGTACCTGCCGGCGACGCTCTAAACCCACGGTGTTCTAAAGCACACGGATCAGTTATATTATTGATTACAGCCCAAGAAATTTCTTTCATTTAATTTTGTATCAATTTACTGTTCGAAATGTTATTTTATTGTTCTAAGTATTTATAGTTCTTGGTACGGTGGTCATTCTATGGGTACCGGCACTCAGTTGCAATGCAACTCCACATTAAGTAGGTACAGAGTTGCCAATATTCGACGGACCCATTTGGCAACCCTGTATCTTTTGACAGAGACGTTAGATCGCTTAATGACATACCGCGTTGGAGGCGTCAGTCCAAGCAAAATTTTACCATGCACCAGTACACGCCACGCGAGCGCTACCAAATTGTTGAAATTTACATTTAACAAAAGAAGTCAATTGTGAAAACTCAACGTGCGTATAAAAAATAAATAATGTGAAAAGTGCGCCTTCTAAGAACACCATTAAACGTTTGTACGAAAGGTTTTCGACTGGTGATGCTCTTCCTAATCCAAAGAGGCCAAATCAAAACCGACCAAGGCGTCGCCAAGGACATCCCAAAATCGCCGTTCTCAGCAGTTGGGCATTGCTCGGACCACTTTACAACGAATTATCCGCATTGATTTGCATTTATTCCCGTATAAGATTCAATTGACGCAAAGATTGTTGCCTGCGGACAAGCCTCGTCGATTGGAATGGGCCCAAAGAGTCATCGAAATCCGTCGGGTCCGTCGAATATGAGCAATCCTGTATTAACCACAGCCACCACGAAAGCCTCTGCGAAGGACCGGCCCCCAAAACAGGTCAGAGCTAACTCTGAGGGCTTCTGTTCCCCCTGGAGCCGAGATTAAGTCTTCGATCAGACCTTGTACCCGAAGACACTACCAGTTAATCTTAGATTTTAGTCACCTTTTACGACAGGCATACCTTACTCCGGGCAAATTCTAAGCGCTGACCCGCCGGGGGATATTGCTCAGAATAAGATGATAATCAAAATCTCCTTTGAACAAGTGAATAACAGAAAAAGAGATTTCTTAAAAACTCAGCATAAAATATTTGTTTATCTGCTGTTATTTTCGCTTTCTTGGAGGCACCATAAAATTGTAAGAAAACCTGAAAAATTCAGATGATGATTTTTTGCCGTAAATTATATTTAATTTATATATGGACGTATTTTTTGCCTGTTCCATATTTTTATTTCATGAAACCTATCACTTTTTTCCGCACACTATTTATGTATATACATGTACACTTTTTCATCTCGCCTCCAGCATTTCCATTTCAGTATGAATTTTTAATACACTTTAATTCTTTGGAAAAACATATCACCTTCTCAAAACACTTGATGACACCACATTATATCCGCGCTTCAATTACAATCAATGTCGACGCATTTTAAGAGACAAAACGGTGGCACAACACTAAAAAGACACATCTGTGCATATGGATGTGTGTAAGCCTTAAATCAGTGTCACACGAAACCACCACGCGTTCAGCAAAACGCCACAGTAAAATAAACAACTGAAGGGTAAACAAAGTATAAACAATTACGTATTCCGCGATTCGACCAAGCACAACTAAATAAACGCGAATTTAAGTTCAGAGCCGCGCATGCGTGCGAACGATTGCGCCAATCCGGATTGAATGTGCGACTCGCTAGACAAATGTTTGCGACCAACCTGCAAAAGAGCACGACGCTGATTGTAGTTGCTCAGAATGATTCAATAAAAAACAAAAAATCAATAGTCCAAGCAAACCAAGAAGGCTGCATTTTATGCAGAGGTGTTGTGGTGAGACTCTTTCAGGAGGGACGAAGATTTCAAAAAATTCCTAGTTATACAGAAACGCCGGGGAAGATTCAGAATATTGAACTTAAAAATAAAACTGATGGATATTTACTATAGTCAACAAGATTTTTAATTGCACGCATTTTCGTACAGTTGAAAAGTCCGCACAAAGTCAGAGAGATGGCAATACTGGCGCGTATCGAGGTTATGTTTAGTCAGTAGCATACCTTGGAACAACACACGCCAAGTTTCAGTCAATTCGGTAAATTTCTTTGTGTTTGGCATTCGTTTGAATCAAGGAAGTCGCGTGACGTCTCCAGACTTGGTTCCGTCGGATCCCTCGAACTACTATTTGTACCGGAATTTGAAGAAATGGCAGGTGGGAAAAAGATTTTATTCAAACGAGAAGGCGATTGCAGAAACGAATGGATATTTCTCAGACTTTGACAAATCCTTATATTCTGAAGGGATCAACAAACTTGAACAGCATTGCACGAAGTTTAGAAACCTAAAAGGAGACTATATGGAAAAATAAAAAAAGGTTTACCCCAAAAAATTTATGCAGTTTTTATTTTTGCACGACCTTTTTCAAACAGCCCTCGTATATCGTGGTAGAAAATTATTCACTGTAACCTCCGACAGTTTTAGTAATATAATACTATGCAACAAGCGACATCAGCCCAGACTTTGTAAACGTTTTCTGAAAGTAAATACTAAAATATTCGATAGATTTGTAAAGTGCGCCCGTATTTTTTTACAGCCTACTAAAGTTTTCATATCTTCGTCATCATGTAGTAAATTTTTCCGATTCATAATTTTGTAAAAAAATGTAATCCTCTAATGACTTTCTAAATTTCTTTTAAGTGGTTTCTGGCAACAAGAATGAAAACGACCCTTTTAATTGGTCGCTAATGGGTTAAAATGTTCTATGAAAAAAATTTCCATGACATTTTACTTTATATTTCTTAACCTGTAATTTCTCTCGGATATATAATATATTTTAAAATTTTTTTGCATTTTTTTAAAAACAGCTTATGCCAAGACTTGAAAACTTTAGTAGACCAAAAAAAAATTCGAGTTAACTTTTGCAAATCCTTCACTTGCTTTATTACTGGATGGATATAAATATATATGCATGTATACTTTCAGAAAATATTAAAAGAGTCCGCATTAGTTTGAGATGCCATAAATTTGTCGCACAGTGTAATCTGCGCTAGCTGTGTCCTAAAGCGTTTGAGGACTCGCGCTATCCTTTGCTTCAACTACGTAGTACATTTGGATTGAAGGAGCTATAACTCCGACTACCAATAGTGGGGAAGGTAGTTCTTGAGCCAAGTCTAAGTCTTCCTTGCCTTGCGAGCAGGTTAGGAGTACTGCGGAAGCATGTAGCTTTCAGAAAACCTTTGTAATCAAAGCCTCATTTGTCTCCCCAAGACTTTTTCCGGCGTGAAACGATTCCCGTTTGCAGTTTTCTGCTGACGGGAAGGTGCTGAGACTCATGCTGAAAACAGTGACCGACGTACGCAGCTCCTTACCGCAACCCCTAATGAGCACAAAACTGAGCAAAACTCATCCCGTAGAGAACAACTGCGTTCTTTTAGTTAAAATCTACGATACTACGATACGGAAGGAAGGAATTTTTCATTTAAATGGGGTTCTCATTAGTTTGATCGTAACAGCTGACAGGGGACTGCGTTTACGTCGTTCACTGTTTTCAGCATAAGTCTTTTGGCAAATGAAAAACAAAAACGTATTTACCCAAAAGAGGGTATAGAATACGACCCAGGCGAGACACAACCCAAGAAACCGCGTTTGGAGAAGTCAAAAATCTAGTCGAGGCTCATTTGTTTTTACGATTCCAAGGGAATCGTCCACAAGAATTTCGTGCCAATGGGCCAAACCGTCAATGCAATTTTCTATGTTGGCGTTTTGAAGCGTTTGTTGCATCGCATTCCTCGAAATCGCCCAGAATACCGTGAAGGAGGAAGCGGGCGCATATCGCATGATAACCCCACTCTTGTGATTGATTCGTAATCGCATTTTAACCACCAATCACTCACCGTATTCGCCTGATATGGCCCCGTGTGAGTGCTACCTATTCGAAAAATTGCATTTGGCGTTTCTATTTTAGCTCCGTCTTGTTTATTTTGGACTTCACCTTGTATAATTGGCGCTTACACACTTTTTGGGTATTTGACCGAGCTCTTTCTCCTATTTGTGACGTATGTCTTGATGTTGTGCCACAAATGGAGGGACCTTACGTTTTAAGCCGACTCCGAACGGCAGATAGGTTTTTATGAGGAGCTTTTTCATGGCAGAAATATATTCGGGGGCTTGCCATTGCCTGCCGAGGGGTGACCGCTATTAGAAAATTTTTCTCTTTATTTTAGTGTTTCATGGACATTCGAATCTACATCTTCCGAATGGTAGTCACTCACCAACCCATTCGGCTACGGAGACCGCTTCTACCAAATTTAAATAAATTTACCTGGTTATTGGCCGATTCCGCCCACTTTCAACGCCAACATATCTTGAGTAAGGAGTAATATGTATGTTCCACGTTGCATTGGCTCGGACGGAAGGACAGACGTGGCTAAATCAACTCCTCTCATCGTTCTGATCATTTTAGTATTTTTGTATATGTATCCATCGATCTCGATTCCTTAGAACTCTTGCATACAACCGTTTCCTGAACAAAATTATAGGTAATACTCTTGTGCACAAATGCAATTACGTCAGCTCAACACCCAGTTCTATCAAATTCACTGAGAGCCAAAGACGTACCGCAATACGTGCAACCTTGTGCGCTCTCTCAACCGTGTTTTGCACCCTCTATTCAACGGTCAGCTCGCTTTTCGTCTTTGTCATCTTTTATTCTCACGCTTGCATAATGAAGTTGTCATCGCTGCAACAGTCAAAATTTTATATTAATTACTTGCAATATGCACATTTCCGAGCTCATTAATACACACGCACATACACAATACCGGTCGTCTGGGCGTTGAGTAATACGTCATCTGCCCAAATTGCGATGCTCCAGAACAACGTGACAATCATTTACAGCCTGACTCAAAGTGACAACATTAAAGCGTAATTTTATCGCTCGTCAACAATTTCGATAGCGCACATGAACGGAAGACATGTAGGTTTCTTATAGATGTAGACACGCATACACACATACATACATGGTGAATGTGTGTACGTGTGCGCAATGGCACAGCAGGATACTGCCGCTAATGCTTCGATTTCTTGCGGTGCCTGCCATGGCATACCTGTTTGCTCCATAATCGTGGCTATGTGTGAAGCATTTTAATCGAATTATAATTCAAAATCCTTAAATGGCTGGGCAGCGTACAACGTGCGTAGCATTTAATTGCGTCACTTGTGGCCACTTGCTACAGCCACTTGTTGCAGCTTCTGATCAGTCCATTGGCATTGCCGTACTATCCACTGAACACTGGCTACCGAGCGCTGATATGATGGATAGATAACTGTAGTCATGTGCGCGCCCACTCTTGTGCTATATCGGTCGTGTTCGCGAACTACATACATACGTACGTACATACCACAAGATGCTTGTATGTAAGTGCAATTAACTTATTCACCGTTGCAGCATTCCTGCGAGCATGAGAAATGGAATGAATGGGCGTGCAGGCGGTTTTATACGACAACAATATTGTTACATTCATACACATTTACCAGTGAAGTGTCCAGTGCAGTGCAATGCATTTGCTGAACGAGATCATTGCAATGCGGACTACGTGTTCCAAGAATGATTATAGACCTCACGCAGCTCCATGGAATGTGTCTGAAGAATTTGTCATGTTGCACTACACTACATTTCCGGCACTTAACGGAAAAGGTATTGAACGGTTTTGTGTGCCATACAGTAACAGCGACCCCTGCAGGCAGGCAGCTACATGACGCCACACGGTGCTGCCACACAGTTGTGCTTTCGTTTTTCTTTGAGAAAATTATGATGCTCTGATAATGTAGCAAAGTAAATGCCACTGTAGTCGTAGGAAAGGAGAGGTCACGGAAACGGTGGTAAAAATAAACAACTATAGGGAATTTTTCAGTGGGAAAATGAAATAATTAAAAATTCTATTAAAAAAAAAAACAAAAAAAAACAACAAAGTCTTATTTTAAGCGGCGGGTTAGGGGGTTAGAATTGGCCCGAGGTAACGGATGACTGTCGTAAGAGGCGACTCAAAACCACACCTCAGCCTGTTATTTATTTAGTTAACTCAACGATAAGAGGCTGAGTGAAACAGAAACGGCTTCGTGACGATGGGAACACTGTCGTCATTGGAGCGTTCAACACTTAACAGTGCATAATCTTACATTTGCTTGAAGTGCTTGTGTGTCATTCCGCATTTGGGGGTTGGCCCCATGTGTAACATAACAGAAACTCAATCTACTCTTATGCATATTCTTTTGGAGCCCAACCAAAGCAAGGCTCTGTCGACCAAGTCAAGTCGGTACAATATTGTCTGCACTTTAAGCTAAGGTGTTGAGGTGCATGACTGGTAGTGACTAAATAACCAGTCGTTAAAGATCCCCTCCGATGCCCAGGCAAGATCGGCTGTAGCAAGTGCCTTACCGTGGTATGCCGGCTCTGCCGCAGCGGAGCATTTTCTTCCGTGCATAATCGACTAGCATCACTGGGTGCTCCTTTCTTTGACAGCCTGGGGCAGTGCGCCAACCTAAATCCCATCAATCTCTTCCATTATATCTAGATATCTGCCTTTTGGAGGTCTCATAATGGTATCAAAACGGCGCTTCAGTGCTACTAGAGGAGTGTCAGACATGCACTTCAACCATTTCACCTACCTACCTACCTATTTGAAGGGACCGCAAGTTCAATTGCACTTCCAATTTATAATAACGGATGATAAGGGTATATGAATAAAATAAAATAAAATTTCAAGTCAATCGGTCAAGATTTGTTCCAGTGATGAGTTCGATCGGATATGGTTTTTTCGTAATGCCAATTCATAAACTTTTTCTTCTCGACTGGTTACGCGATTTTGGCCGAGTGTAACAAAGCATGCCAGTCGTTTCTTTCTCGTGCTAACCGGCGTCAATTGGAAACACCAAGTGAAGCCAAGTTCATCGCTACCTGATCTTTCCAACATACCGCTGGTACCGCATCGAATACTTTCAGAGCTGGAACGTGTATATCCATTCGGACGACTTAACCTAGCCAACAAAGCCGCTGGATCTTCATTCGCTGCACTGTGCCTCATGTAGCTCCTAGTTCCATTGCCTACGATACTCGCCGTCGTCAAAGTACAAGGGTCCAAAAATCTTTCTCTCAAATACTCCAAGGGACGCCTCATCGAATGCTGTCTTCTTCCAAGCTTCTAAGGGATACGATAGGACGGGTATGATGAGAGCCTCATAAAGTGTTAATTTTGATCGTCGAGAGAGGAAGAAAGAAGTAATTATTTACGACTAGAGGCCAAATCATAAACCTACATACAAAATTCTTATAGTCCCTTTGTGTTGGCGGAGAAAAATCGAAAAAATATTATATTGAAAGTATAAGTAATTATGAGCTATTGAGTTTTGTACAAGGCTACACAAAATTAATCGCCGTATCGAAAGATTTGTAATTTTTGCAAATGGCGTAGAAGGCCAATCATACGAGTATTTGGCAATCGTGAAGTAGACAGCTACAGTGTACAAACAGATAAGCGATAGAGTGCGTAAAGGTCAAACTAAAGATTTCCATTACTCAAAATCATTTATTTTTAGTTTAGTAAAAAAGTTATTATAAAACAAAATGGGATGATTAATTTTGCGCCAACTTCAAATAAATCGTATTACTTTATTTACTTAATAGTGGGCGGTGTCTCTCCCATTTCCCGAGGTAAGAGTATTTTTTTCTCTAATATTATATTACCAGACCTACAAATTTTAAGCAAACTTTCTTTACTTTCAAATTTACCTTAACTGGAAGGCTGTGAGTTTTCAATACGCCAAGAGTCGTTTAGATACATATTTCAATCGGTTATCTTCTCTTCCATCCAAAAATTTTGTTAGCCATACCAAGGTTATTATAAACTTCAAGGGATCTGAAGCAGGGAGTAACAAAAAATGTGTGTGAGCAGAATCCCTGATGACATGATTTTCCGTTCAATGATTAAAGAAATTTTCTTTGGCAAGAGATTCCTAAAAAAATATCAGATTAAAAAAAACTGGAGAATTGGGAACCAAACTCTTGCCCTACGTACATATTTTTACACAATCGTATACACATAAATCGAAAATGGACGATAGAACTACACAGGTACGTACGGACCTAAACTCTCTATCTCAATGAGTATATAGTAGGGCATCATAGTTTTGAGTCTGGACATCATAGTCATTATTTCTCTGATTCAGTCTGAGAACAGTCTCAACTGTACCCAGCTTAAGCCCTTCGAAAGTTAATAAATGAACTGTTACGATAACCATCGACCACTGGCAGGGGAAACCACAGAACACCGTTTCGAATGCCTGGCTGGTCTCGTTCTCGGAGGCTAATAAACGCGTGGATTAGGTATACCTAGAACAGTGTAAGTACTTCTATCTTTTGGGGAGGTCATAGACATTAGGGAGATAATATTATACAAGATCGGCCTATTCTGATGCTGAGATAGAATGCCTCATAGTAAGGAACCCGTTGAGATACCTCAAGATATTTGATTTTGTGAATATATGACAATGGCTGCAAATAGATTAATATTTTTTAAGAGAATTATAGGTGAGTTATCTGTTGTTAACGAAACTATCAAAAACCTTTTAGTCTTCAATATGAAGTCTGAGTTGGTTTTGGGTTTTCGGAGTTACGAACGTGATATAAGAATGCAGGGTCCCCTCGTTCTCATTGTCTGCAAATAATTTAACTTCTTAGGTATAAAAATGATTGCTTGTCGGTATATACGAATATCAAAAACTCAGAAAACAGCTGGTTTAAACTTATAGGAATAATTAACTTTAGAGGTGAAGGAGTTTCTATGGAAAATAAATAATTGGCGCGCACACTTCTGCTAGGTATTTGGTCGAGTTTCTCCTTCCGTTTGTGGCATGCGTCTTCATTTTGTTCCACAAATGGACGGACCTACAGTTTTAAACTGACTCCTATTGTTTTTTATAGGAAGCTTTTTCATGACAGAAATAATCTAGGAGGTTTGCTATTACCTACCGAGGAGCGACCGCTATTAGAAAATATTTTTCTATAATTTTTCTGTTTCATGCACGAAAATTCGAACCTACGCACACGCGAACGCTGGTCCCGCACCACTCATTTGGCTGCTGCGGCCGCTATAACATTTGCCTGCTTCAACGAACTTGCTAAACAAGTTAAAAATCGTTTGGTTTAACCTTAAATTTATTTTTGACTTAATTAAAATTTTTTATATTTACAAATTAATTTTTAAAAATTAGTTTTATACAAATCAGTGCTTAAACACCATTAAAGAATTAATAGCCACTCACTAGATCACACCAGCAGGTATTGCCCTTGATAAGTTATGAAATTAGTCAGACGTAAACGTGGCATAAGAACACTTGACACAATTTGAATGCAACCCTACGTTTCGCTAAGCAACCCTGTTGTATTGCTTTTCGCGTAATTTTGCCGTATTTTGAGCGTCGCATAATTAATTTATATCTCGGAACTTTACTGCACAAAATCCATCTTAGGAGCTTATGACTTCCGTTCGGAACAAAGCAACATTTCGAAAAATTGTATAATAAAGAAAAAAACAACTGTTCGCCAAACGAGTTTGTCGTATCCATAATAGCATGGTTGATCTCGAGACGGTAGTTGCGCCAGCAGAGGCTTCAGCTATGAACAGCGCCACTGGACTCTGCCGCCTTTGTTTGCGTCACGATAAAACGATTGTGAATATCTTTGAGGAAGAATTGGAGCCAGCTGCAGAAAACGCGCCTTTGCCCGAGGGTGCATCGAAAAAAATGCCAATGGTGGAACGGCTATTTGACTTGTTGGGTGTAAAGGTATGTTAAACGATTTTTCATCGTTTTATTGGCGCTTTATTAATATACATAATTAAACGTTACAGTTTCAGCATTCAGCGTCCTTGCCGAGTAGTATCTGCCAGCGTTGTTTTGCAATGATCGAGGCGTTCACCAATTTTCGTGAAAATGTGCAGAGATGCGAGACTGAGTTGCAGCGTTGGCTGGAGCATAACAAAAAAATAGTAGATAGTGACGATCAACGTGCGGGCTTGAATGGTAATCCAGGAGAATTTGAGCCTGAAGTTGACTGCATAATCACCGAAGTGGATCCCAATCAAGATTATGAAAGTTCGGAAGATGAGTTTTCCATGGAATCAGATTCTGAAACCGAGGAGCAGCTGACGTCAGCCACACACACAATGCAAAATACACCAAATGCAGGATCAAAGTTATCACAGCAGCAAACAAATGAGTTTACCGATACGCTAACGACATCCGTACCAATAACAACGGGAGAAGCGCAAAAATTCGATACTTCGCTGCCTGCTCCGGAAACAACACCCTCCGGCACACCAATGCCAGGTGGCGACTCGTTTGTTACCGGTGAAATAGTGATAAAGAATACCTACCTTTGTCAGTATTGCGACATGGCTTTTACAACGCAATCTGAATGTCAGGATCATGAATCACAACATGATAGTGCAGCGCCTTACGTGTGCAGCTTCTGTTCACAACGCACATCGAGTCGGCAAAATTTGATTTATCACATCAAAGAATTACACGATCCAGAAAGACCATATGTGTGTGCGTTCTGCAAAAAAGGTTTTTGTCGGCGTTCGGATTTGAAGAAACACACAATCGTACACACAGGTGTACGCCCATTCTCATGTCCAGTATGCGCAAAGAGCTTCTCACGCAATACCAACTTAACCAAACATATACGCATTCATAGCAGTGTAAAGCCACACGTTTGTACGCGCTGCCCGCGTTCGTTCTCAAGTGCGTCCGAATTAATGCGTCACATACGTTCACACACCAATTCAAAGCCATTCCAGTGTAGTCGTTGTCCCAGCACATTTGCACGTAAAGACAAACTACACCTGCACGAGCGAACGCACCTACGTCGTGACTCCGAATTTCTACTCAATCAAAGTAATGATACACCACCAAGCGGTAATAATAAAAGTGAAGAGGGTGGTGGTGGTGGTGGTGTGATTGGTCAAACAGAAAATATAGTTGTTGCTCTTAATCCGTACGGTGAACCCGAATCAACACAGCCACCGCATGCAAATATGTCCTCGCCACAAGATCAATATCGCCAGCATAGCATACTAGCAGCGCAGTTACAACAGCGTCCGGTGATGCCAAAGCCACCGCCGCATAAGCCATCGCATCCGCGCAATTTCACCTGCACGATTTGCCAGAAGTCATTCACACGTGAACGTGACTTACAGCGACATCAGGCACTACATTTGGACACCCTCTTTACGTGCAAGCAATGCGGCATCGGTTTCAATAGGCGCGAGAAACTCGCACGCCACGAATTGGAATTCCACGCGCCCCAATATCCATGTGATGTCTGTCGCATACAATTCTCAAAGCGCGACGAATATGAGAGACACATGAAAATGCATGAACTGCAGCAGAATGCGGTTATGGCTACACAAGCTGCCATCAGTGCCACATCGGGCATAGGGGGAGCGCCCGCAAGTAATATTCTCGGCCTGGCAGGTGGCCCCAATACTGCTGGCGCTATCAATTTAGTCACAAATGCGTCTGGCGTTTGCCCGCCACCTCCGCCGGTGCCGTTGCCAAAAGATATGTCAGTGTCACAACATCGACCATCAGCCGCCGACATGTCGTTCTACAGCCAGCTGGTGCCAACCATGAATCTGGGATTTTATAGTGAGACGCGACCGGAAGATCGTAATGGTATATAGAGTGAGGAGTGTTGGCGTGCACATGAATCGCATTTAATTATAGAAACGTAGGCAGTACGTTAAACTGTTAGTTTTAATAATTAGACATAGTCAACTGTTTGGTTTTTTTTTTTCAATTATTATCCAGAAGACAACATTTATCTTAATTATATAGGTATGCATGATATATCATGAAATAAATTCCTTCTATAATTATCTAAATTCTATCGATTTCGAGACATTTTATTCAATCACTCTCACACTCAAGAGAGCGCAATTATAATTTTGTAATAAAATAATAAAAATTCCAGAGCCGACCATAAAATTCTGTGTGACCGAGTTTCGTGGTTGTGATCAAGGTTGATAGTGGACAATATGATGACAAGAATTCATAAGGAGTGGCCTACGTCACAAGCTAAGGTACTCTTTTTGTAAAAATATCGTTATAGTTTCTCAGTAGTTTCAGGTATTTTGTTGCTTATTTTTACTAAGAATGCACCTCTTGATGCCCTATGGTCTACCAAGGATTGAGGACCGGAAGAAATAATTACACCTCTATGGTTTTAATTCGCATTCAGTAAATTCAAACGCCTTTTAAAATCTGTAAAAAGGTTTTCACTGCTAAGAAGAGCTGAGAGAAAAAATATGTAATATTTTTGCGTAACCTCAAAAGGAGTAAACAATTAAATTTGCACTTTTAAGATATAAAATTTTATAAGAACCAATAAATTTTAATTAGCACTAAAATCTTATCAGAGAGACTTTGTTTGGGAAATATTTAGTATAATGTATATCGGAGGGTGTATCCCTATCTTAAAACTGAAAACCGCACCTGCCGGAGGCTTATAGTTTTTAAGTAATTTAATGTTAAATTTCTGTAATTTAGCAAAAAGTTGGTGTTGCCATACACCTGAAATAAAAACCAAATTCGTATGCCGGGATGTTCAGAGGAAGGTTCATTGTGTAACTGCAGTATTTTTTGCTGTAATTTAAAATTGAGAAATATTTTTCAAAATAAAAACATACAACTCACCGAAACTTAAAAACAATGATATTAAGCGTATCACCAAAAATAATAAAGTAATTAAAAGCCAAAAATTACGGTTTATAAGTGTATTGTATTGCTTCGATCAGTTTTACAAACGGGTTCTCATAAACAATGTTACAATATGAAGGTCACATATCGTATGATTTTCTGAAATAGCAGGACAAAAATACAATGAGCGAAAATAGTTTGACAAACGTATGCGAATGCTGTAATTTATTGGGCAAAAACAATGCATAACGAAAGGTGCGAAGATAGTGGAAGTAAGTAAACAGGAGCTCCAGCGAAGACAATAGCGACGTTAGCAACGACAACAACAACTGCAGTGACGAGAGAGTGTGAATATAAATTTGATAGCTGTAACGACAATTGCCATGAAAAAGCTCCTCATAAAAATATCTGCCGTTCGGAGTCGGCTTGAAACTGTAGGTCCCTCCATTTGTGGAACAACATCAAGACGCACACCACACATAGGAGGAGGAGCTCGGCCAAACACCTAACCGAAGTGTACGCGCCAATTATTATTTTTTTTTTATTTTTTAACGACAATTGGAAGTACAGGGGCGGCGTCGATGAATTATAAAGAGGGGCGCGAGCACCAAAATTAAAATGTCATATGCGTGTATGTAGTAAGGAGGCACAATAAACTCCATCCCCATCATTAACACTAAACTCAAATACTTAATTTCTGTTTTCATTTGCAGGCATCCGGCAGCACCATACTGTTGTCATTCCAATCTTCTTCTCATTCGCGTTTAAAATTGGAAAGTGATTGTATGGACAAATGCATTTGCATTTTATTTTAATGAAAATAATTCGAATATAAGGATAAAAATAAGTAAAAACACGCGTGTGAGTGAATACTTAGTGTATTTTAGTGAAGTGTAAAAAAATATATAGTGTAATGTGCCAAATTATAGTGAAGTCCCCGAGGGCATTTTGAAGGCAAATAATTCCGAAACTATTATTTCCCGAATAATTTGGAGTTATAAAGAGTGTTCCTTAACACCTCACTAACATCTCCACCAAGTTTCATTAATAAAGACATTATAGTTTGCCAAAAATTGCTAAATAGACATTTTTATAAATTCCAGCCCTTTGATTAACCGTCTTTTGTTTAATAATACAGTTCTTTTTTGAGTGAAACTTCTTAGGCGTCGATGGACGAGCGAGAATGGAGAGGGAAATTTCACGACCATGCAACGTTTTGGGCATTTTCGTTCCGCGAGAGAGAAAAATGATATAACATAGAGGAAAAGGAGAGAGAGAGCTATACCTTATATATTATATATCTTAGATACACTTTGGGCTATTGTTTTTGAATTTTGCCTTGTGGTTGCTAATTTCTAGTGAAAAATAACACTGTCTACTTTTTGGCGCTTGTTTGTTGGTGCAAACTTGTAGGAAATATATTTTTGGTGCCTACTTTTTGGCGTTATATTTCCTTGGTGCCTACTGTTTGGGGCATTTTGTGGCCCCAATTTTTTGGCGTTTTTGTGGGGCCTACTTTTTGGCGCTTATTTCCGTTTCCTGGCTAGTGCTTGTGCGTACTATAAAGAGCTATCCATTCCGGCGTCGGATTTATTGGAATCGCCTTGCGGTAATTTGTGCCGTTGCTGCGGCTCTGGGATCGCTGCGTTTGTGCGGATGATAAACGCTCGGAGTAGTGCGCGTTGTTGCCACGGCTTGTGTCCGGCGTTTACATACACCGGTCGACCCTTCTCCGTTTTTTGTAAATTTTGTCTATTTGTATTCTCTGCAAATGTTGTGAATTTTTTAGATATATATTCTTTCTCTCTCTCTCTCTCTGTCATTCTTTCTCGGGTCTCTCCCTCTTTCTTTGTTTGCCTTGAAAGTTTAATTTCTGTTATGTGTACTACAAATTTTCGCATTTTGTTTATAAAAAACCACTCAATTTATTGCAAATGATTGGCAACACTGCACAACTCAGCTAATGCGACGTCACGCAATCTCTGATGGGCGCAATCTTGTTTCTATCATTCACGCTTTGAAAAAAAAGGTTGTAGAGGGGGGTTGAGGGTTGCATCCCCATCTTAAAATTGAAAACCGCACCCTCTGGAGCCTTACAATTTTTATGTAATTTATGGTTAAAGTTGTGTAATTTAGCGGGAGGTTGATGTTGCCTGACACCTAAAATAAGAACGAAGTTCGCATGCAAAGACGTTCACTGAAAGGTTGTTTGTTAATCTGCAGTATTTTTTGCTTTAGCTTGGTATTGAGAAATATTTTTGAAAATATAAACATAAAAAAAATGCCGCAGGAGGAAATTTGGAATAAAAATCGTGCGATTATCTGGATTATGTTATATATGTAAGTATTTAACTTATCGAACCTTAAAAACATTGATATTAAAGGTTTTTCGTAAATTTGTAGCATTTTTTACATAGAACTTTTATCCGCGTGGTCCTCGGACCTAAAATGCCCGCTCTCGCTGCCGGGAGCTAAATCTGTCTGATCAGTGATCACTAGACCGACGTGCCGCTATCAATAGCTGTGCCCCTTTGTGTGTCCTTTGCCCGGTTGCGCGGCGATGGCGATCTTTGACGTGAACTGCTTGATCGGTGACTAGCCCGACCGCTGATAGCAGTTGCTGGTCTTCGAGGGTAATCTCACTTTCCTTAGTTGGAAGATGAGTCTGTGGTGATTAGCTCACACCTGGTGTTGGTCTGGCAACATCGAGGGCAGGTTTGTGACAAACTACCCAGCTGACAGAGGGTCCATCATTCCCGCCAGCGTATTCCTGGAAGAGCGACGTCTCCGTTTTCCAGAGCCTTGCGAGGTGGTATTTAACCTGCTTCTTGCTACTGCCCTTCTTATTATTATTGCTATTGCTGTTATTGTTGTTGTGCTCATCTTATTCGTACGACTGCCTGCTCGACAAGGCACAATCCACAATCAGCGGTCTCCACATTTTCTTGTGATCTTACTGGTCCGCGGTAAGGAAACCGTTACTTTTCAATTTAGCCTGGTATTGGGGAAACGCCGATCTAAAGCAACCGAATTGCCTCTTGGCTGCAAGCCATTCAATGAGCACAGTGTGACATAACACCTTGGCTAAACAGGCGAAAGCACTTGGTCATCGTGCTCAAGCGTTACCGGCATCAGGATGAAGGTGTGTTAATGTGCCACTTGTTGTTGTTGTTGTAGCATAACGAAGCGCTGAAACGACAGTCCTTGGCCGGATATAAATCCGGGTCTTTCCAGTAACGTAGAACCGACTGTCGTGGGCACTTAGAAGTGCCTGCCTTAGCACAGTTCTCGTTCATACATTTGTATGTACATCAGAGACCTGCATGGCTCACTGTTTTCTTGAGTTGTTCATACGCTAAATTTCTTGCTCACATTCAATCAATTGAACCAAAATATTTGGTCAAGTGCAGTCAGCTCATGCTGGCGAACGCGTAGTTCAGCTCAGTCAACACGTATGATCTAATGTCTTCGGCTCAAATCTAATCATTGAACAAAAAGCAGCATTGAATGAAATTAGCATCGGCCTTTGCGTTCAAACGATCAAACTTGTTCAAAGAAGTAATTGTCATTATTGTAAATAGCACATGTTCGAGCAAACGAGCGTTGGCGTACGATGTACGCTGTAAATTGCGTTTCGTATTTGAAAGGATTAGTTGGTTTCAGCAATGTTTCCTTATTTATATTATTTTCTTTCGTGTTTTATTATAAGTTTTAAGAAAAAAAAACAAATATGAAAATATAGTGTTTTTGCTTTAAAATTTTGCTTTTACTTTGCTATCGTTAGTTACAAGCAAAAACTCATGCGGGATCATACGTGTTCAAACCGGCTCATTTGGCTCTATAGCCCTTTTATTCTTGCTCAAAAAAATGAATGTATAGCCGAACGAGCAAATACCCGAAACGGCTGCTATGAAGACGATTGGTGATAACATCGGAGAGCTAAAACGCAGCACATGATTTGATTGAGCTGAAATAAACAATGACAATAACTTATTTGAACAAGTTCGATCGTTTGAACGCAAAGGCCTGTTTTTTTTGTTCAAGCGAAGCGTATGAATGTTTTACACTGAGCCGGTGCAGTTCTCTGATGTACATATTATGAAATCGTATAGAGAGCTCCCCATTCAATATATTGTAGAATGAAATTTTGGGCATGTCGATTCAATAAGAGATTTATAGAAATTGATTTGGCGTCGTAGTTAAAAAAAAAATAATTTTTAGATGTTTAACCCTTTCGCTACATCTTTTTATTGCGCCATCCAAAAAATCCAAATTTTTGTCTGAGTATTTATTTTAGGACCAATAACAATACAAATAAATTTTTATTTTTTTGTTAAGTGCTTTTTTTTTAATGTTGCCATATGGCAACAAATGTTTTGTATGGTAAAGAAAAACAGTTTATTTTTGGGTTTTGCATAAAGGTTCGTACATTTATTAAAATTTGGTTTGACATCAAAATTTCAATTTATTTATAAATCAAGATTTCTAAACAGAAGTTCCAACAATAACAAAATATTTAAAATAAAAAAATCCATTCAATACTATAAATATACACGTACATACATATTAAAAAGTGAACAAGGATATAAACTAAAAACATAAAATATTAGCTTAAAAAGTATTATAGAAAACTATAGCTATAAAAATTACTTAAAATAATACAAAGGAAAGAAGTATCTTACCAAGAATTTAGTCGCTGCAGTGATAATCCTTAAAGCAATCGCGATCTCCGTTGGGTAGACACAAGTTAACCGAACACTTTGAACATTTGTATCTGGAAAATCCTGAATATCCTTTTAATTTGCATCTGCTTTTTTTCTCAGTGTACTCCACCCAATGTTGATTTCCATCGGACAGAAACTGATGGTGCTGTTTCATATCTCTTTCGAGAAGTTGATGGACTGTCGATGTTTTCATTCAAAGAGACTTTTGGCCGTCCACGTTTGCGAGAAAATGCGTCCTTATTTGCTTGCGCTAGCAGACCATCAGCAATGTCGTTGCGTAACTCAAGCAGATCCATGTGTTTCTGCTTTTGGCCTTTATTATTACCCTCATGATCCTTCCTGTACTCCAGCCATGAGTTGCATATGGCCAGGTCAATAAAATGGTCAAATATTTTAAGTGTCCATTTTCTTGACCGTATCGATATTCTATACAATGAAAGAACGAAGTCTATTTTATCAACTCCTCCTATATTCTTGTTGTACACAGCCACAATGTAGGGCTGAGTTATTTCAACTTTCGTCTTTTTTTCAACTAAAAATCTTTGCACATTTTTAAGCGGCTCTTCGCCATATATTAATGAAATCAATTGGACAACACCTCCATCAAGCCATCTTATGACATAAAGATTGTCCTCCCTTTCGATGCGGTAATCAAAACTACCTCTGACGACTAAGCTCCTACATCATAAAAGTTTCATTATTGTCAAATGCCTTAAATAAATCCTCTAATATTTCTTCCCATTCCGAATTCTCAAAGTCTGAGAGATCTGAGTCCTCGAAATTCTCCAAAATCTTTTCTATAACGCTGTCGCTAATTTTTCTTGCCATATTTGAAAATAATATTCGGCAAACAACAACACGTCACTCTGCTACCAGTTTCAATCGCAAATAAACTTCTTCTGCAATCTAATGCAAGTTAACACCTTACGAGAAATTTGTTGCCGTATGGCAACAAGCTTAGTTTTAAAAATTAGCACAGCTTTTAAAGCTGCGAGCGAAAAAATATTTATATGCCAAATGACAGATTGAAAATTTTTCTATATACTTTATTCAAAAATTGTTGAAAACATTTGCCCAAAATGTCTCAAAAATCTAAAAATCCAAAATACAAATTTCAGAGTGAAGTGCTATATGCCAGAAGGCTTTCTTTAAAAATGTTATATTACCGATATATAATGGGCGGTTATTATTTATTTTATTTCTGTTTAACCATTAAACTTCAATTTATGAAAATATGTAACAAAAAAGTTGATATTTTTTACAAGAGAGTTTTGACGGCCTTTTAAAGTTTACTGTTGCCATATGGCAACAATATCGCGAAAGGGTTAAGCGAAGTTAACAAATTAGTTGTTACTTAAAATTTTCTGCTACTGCGAATGCCCAAAAAAAATGTTGATAATATATTTTTTTACTTTACCTCTGCTAAATAATTGTTGCAATGTTAACTTATCGGAGGTGGACTCCAGTTATTTTTTACGTTCTCTATTTCAGATTGGTTTTTTTCATGACCCATATATTTGCGCCTACACACCTTTTTACGTTCTACGACTTTCTGGTTTTTTACGTTCTCTGACTTTCAACTTTTTTTACGTTCATTGCTTCAGATTGATTTTCTTTCGTTCCACAATTTTTCACCTTTTTATCTCTGCTACGTTCTCTGACCCTTTCATCTTTTTACGGTCTCTATTTCAGGTTTGTTTTCATGCATTCCACAATTTTTCACCTTTTCATCTTACGTTCTGTGCTTATCTCCATTTTTAGTCAAGTTCCCTACCTCAGCCCAGTCACCACAGAGAACGTTCTCTGGTCACCATTATCGAGAATTTCGAAAGGGAAGTTAGAAGAAAATAGCGATGTGCGTTTCACCAACAGATGTCGCCATGAAAGGTGTGTAACACTGGCTTTATCAGAGAATGGTAATAAAATATAAATTTATTGTAGTCTTATTCCGGATATTCTCTGTTTGGCGGATGGAGAACACGCGTTGATGTATTCAAGCAGAGAACTTTTTTCTTAAGTTTTTTCTTAAAAGTTCTCTTTATCTGGTGTACGTAGATAATTCAGCAACAAGGATTTGCTTTTCCAGGGAGCTTCAACTATTTTTAGTACTAGATAAATGACAGATAATTAGAAAAAGCGCTTGCCTATCTAGATATTCTCTGTCAGATAATGGCAAATAGGAGAAGTTTTAAGGGGAAATTCGGTTAGCTTTGCCTGCTTGCGTTTTAACATTCATTGAAGAATTACAAATTAATGTTTTGTTTTTGGCATTCTGGTACATATTCGTAAATTGGCAATAAATTCAAGCTTATTAAGCAATTCAAAGCATTGCTCAATGAAATGAGGAGTGGTATGGTTCGTATGGCTCTCTCCCGCAAACCTTCAAGGTGCAGGATATAGTAAATTTTCAAAAAAATATGTTTAGAACTGGTGGCTAGAGTTCGTAATTATCAGTTTTAGTGTTTTTAGGTCGAATTATCAAAAAAACAAAACAAAAATAAATAAAACAAAGAAAAAAATGTATAAAAAAGTAAGAAAAAAATAAAAAATTCAATAAAAAAAGAAAAAAATAATAAAAAACAAGAAAAAAAAAAATTCATTAAAAAAAAGAAAAAATAAAAAAATAAGAATAAAACAAAAAAATACATACAATAAAAAAAAATACTGACCTACATACATATTATAATTTTTTTTTCAGAATCACTCAGTAGGGTTTGCCTTCAAATATGCCCAGCTTACCTCCAAGTTATAGCAGATTTAACCGAATACAGTGCAGTAGACACTCAGCTTGTTCACTTTTTAATCCTAACAACGACCCTGTCCTCATAGTCCTTCTACTGTCTGCTGCTGCCTTTTCCAATTCCGCCAGTTTTGGCTCATTTGACTAACTCAGTTATAAAAAAATACTTTGTTTTACGTTTTGTAGGGTACCATAATCCAGACGGATGTAAGGTAGAATTTCTTTCCACCATACATAAGTAGGTGTGCTCAAGCACTTTGAATTCCTCGTTTGAAAGATTAGGATAGTTTACGGTAGCTTCCATTTTTCATGAGAACGTGGAAGGCTCTATATACTTTGGCCTGCAGGTATATTCTGATATTCCGAGTTTGTACTTAAATTCCCCGTATAATTCTCAATGTGATGAACCCACTTTGTCTCTCTAATAAATGATGAACTATTGTGGATAGCTACGGATTCTAACTCTGCCAGACTTTGCGAAGGTTTGAGAGTTATACATTTTGGTATCAGAGAACAGGTATTTATCCCCAAATGCTTAACTACCAAAACCTTTAGGCAAACTTTACTTCCGAGCCTCAAGATCCTGTTTTTTATCTTATCATAACTTTTTAATGTTTGACTTTTCAAAGTAATTTGGGCTTTTGTGTTAAATAAATTAAGTGGAAAATCGCAGCTGTGAACACAAAAACACACAATGAGTCAGACGGCGGCGCTACGTAGCTTGCGAGGATGTTTGTTTTGTGAGTTATGAGAAAAATCATTGCCGTTTACACTTTGTGGCAACTTGAAGTTTTTGTTGCAAGCATTTGAGTTTTGTTCCACGTGTTGCCATTGTTGCGTCTTCAAACAATTATTCATTCTCTGTGTGGTGCGGATACCTTAATATGACCCTGGCACGCGTTCTTATGGAGTTTTAGTCAATTCAATAAAAAACACTTTTTAAGACTTTTTATATTAATTGAACAACAGTAAATCGAAACTTTGCACTGACATTACATACCTTACAAAAATTGAAGATAAACTTTAGGTTTAATTTTTCAGTAAGTTCAAGTTTAAGGGCTTGCATGCCAAGACTGAAGTTTCTATGTTGAAAAGTGATGAAATCCAATGGTCATACGAGTATCTTAGAGCGATTCCATGTCAAATTATCCAAGTATTTGGGACATGCTCTTACAA
This sequence comes from Anastrepha ludens, assembly GCF_028408465.1. NCBI lineage: Eukaryota > Metazoa > Arthropoda > Insecta > Diptera > Tephritidae > Anastrepha > Anastrepha ludens. The sequence goes on along the minus strand of NC_071501.1, from coordinate 24,768,431 downwards.
TTTTCTGAAAATTAGTTTATTTGCAGGTTTGGTTAGGTTAGGTAGCACTAACTGATCTGTAAGAACATCTCTCTTAGGCCTCTAGGGTACATTGTAATATCAGTGGTATGTATTTGGAGTCGAATTATTAATTTAGGTAGTTCTTAAGGCAAGTCTTCGCGAGTTTTAACAAGCCGTTCAGCTTTTTGTCTGCAACATCTTTCATGAATGAAAAATGTGTTGATCCATTGGGCACATTTGTTGAGTCCTACAAGGAGCAGGGCAGTGGCAAAGTAGGTCTTCCAAAGTACCCCTAGCATTCGCTTCGTTTTATGTGTTACACGCATCATCTGGACTAATCCCATTTTGGTTGCGTGATGTGGAGTGAAACAGCGTCCCTCCCGTCTGTACTCCAACCAATATTTTGCAGTCTAGTTTCTAGAGAGTGATAAAATAAAGTTTGCAGTTTTCGTATTCCAAGCCCTTAGCATAATTCTGGCAATTTTGTACGAGGTTGAGGGTTCCCATATCGACTGCGAACTAGCGACCAGAGCTAGTTCCTCATTCAGCTCCGTTTTCAGAAACAAGAGTGATGGATATGCAGGGTTTGATTGAAAAGTAATGAGCCTTATTTTTTTTAAGCAAATAGGACCCTTGAGTGTCAAAACACCGCTGGTAGCGGTGCTTCCACTGCAGGAAACATTTCTTAAACTCATCCGCCGAAATCGCGTTCAATTCGGCTGTCACAGTTTTTTGAATCGCCTCCATGGAGACGAAACGCCTCCCCATCAGCTTTCTTTTCAGGCGCGGGAACAAGGAGAAGTCCGGAGGGGACAGGCCTGGGCTATAGGGAGGGTGGGGAAGCACCGGAACCCCCATCTTGGTCAATGTAGAGGTGCAGAGGAAGGCGATGTGCGCCGGCGCATTGTCGTGATGAAGGGTCCAATTGTTGACAAGGTCGGGCCCAACCCGAGCAACGCGGTTTTTCAGCCGAAGGAGCACTTCTTTGTAAAATGCCGCGTTTACAGTGCATCCTGGACGTACAAACTCCTTTTGGACGATGCCTCGTCTGTTTGCCTTCCAGATCGCTGTTCGTCTTCGACGGCCTCCCGGCCTTCCTTGAACGACTTGTGCCACCGTTTTACCTGGGCACTGGGCAGAGATTGGTCCCCGTAAGCCTCCTTGAGTAACCCAATGGTTTCGGTACTCGTTTTGTTTAGCTTTACGCAAAATTTGATCGAGTAACGTTGCTCCAACGATCGCTGCATTTTCGCCACTGCAAAATCTTAAAACACTTTTTAAACAGCTTTCACGCGCGGAGCGATGTTGACTGCACCGCTGTTGCCAGCGAACTGGGACCGGCTTCTAGTGTAAGGGGAAGGTTCAACGATCATTTTCCCCTTCTAGCCGATTTGGTTGATCGCTTGGCATTCGCTCCCAACACCGGATAGTTGCGTAAGAGAGTTCAAATAGTGTTTTCCTAACAACCTTGCTGTACTCCTAGCTTAGGCTGGACAATTACGGAGGACGTCTCTCTTAATTCCGTCCGCCCTGATGGCGCAGAGGGTCCCTACAAATCGCTCCCAACGGTCATGATTCTTCGCGATGTCCTTGACTTCTTTGAAAGACTTACCTACCGCCTTAAGTTATTTTTCGAGAGTTATCTTTCAAGTGCGCCTAAGGCGCCTTTTTTTCAACTGCCTTGTGGATTCCAATGAAGTGCTTGTCTGCATATTCCAGCGGGATCCTTTCGAAAAGTATGGCCAATTCATCTCCACTTCCTCTGCTCTATTTCAGTCTGGATGGGTAATAGAGGAAATGTTCCACTGTTTCTTTCTCTCCCTCGGAGGACAGTTCAGAAAGAGATGGCCCGAAGACGTGGAAGTTGATTTTGAAAAGCTAAATGTGCGGCGGTGGATGGAGGTAGCCTTAGATAGAGATAGATGGCGCAGATGACAACTTCTGCAGTATTCATGAGAAAATACTACTAGCCTAGAAGAGTGCCTGCCTAACAGGCAATGACCGCTGGCACAAGTCACGAGCTTCGAGATGTTCTCTCATTAGAGGTTCAGCAATTCTCCTCACCTTTTCGTATCTATTTGCGGCCAAATTAGTGAGGTTGTACGCAAATATTTTCTTCTCTCCATGATCTTTTGACCTCCTGGAGAATATTGTTTTCTTATCCCTGATTTGCAAGCTGCCATAAGAATTCCAATATTGCCGCTTTCTGGCTAGCGCATCGGCCTTGCAATTTCCATCAATATTTCTATGTCCCCCAACCTTTATAAGACTGACCTTGAAGACGGACTGCGCTGCCAGACATTCCTGAGCAACCTTTGATCTTAGTATAACTGCCTCCATTGATTTCATGACCGCCTGGCTATCTGAGAAGATACTTATCGAAGTACTGTTACTTCCTTTATGGCTAAGATTTCTGCCTGATGGACGCTACAGTAGTCCGGAAGACGGAAAAATAATTCTCGTCCTAATTCTTTTGAAAAAACTGCATAGCTGACTTTATTTTCTAGCTTGTATCCATCCGTATACAAACTTATTTACCCATAGTTATTTTTCCATAGTTTAGTCGAGTTTGCCACTCTCTTCTTGATGGGATGTTAGTCTTGAAGAGCTTGTTGAAGGTGGATTTAGGAAGGGAGTAGTCGATTTCTTGATTGTGCCTATTTAGAGTATACAAAATAGAAGCGCGGCCGAGCCGTCGGGTCACCATATCGTAATTCTATTAAGTCTGAGCTCTGAAGCCCGGACATCTTGCTTTCCTACCAGATTTTGAGCAGGAAAGTTGACTAGCAACTTGATCGCTTTTCTTGGCGTAGTTCTTAAAGCGTCGGTGATGCATAGAAACGCAGTTTTTTGGATCTTAATCAGCCGTTTCATATAACTTGCGTTTTGAGTCGATGGCTCAAATATTCCATTGGATAATACGAAGTGCTAATTCCCATTTGATTCCGATCGCTGTTTTGCATGTGTACAATGTAGTGTTGGCTCTTTGAACCCTAGTCTCTATATCAACTAAGATATTGGAAATTCGTGCTTGCTTTAGTCAAGGCCTGCAGTTGTGCCTCGCATAGCGGATTTTAAGTATAACCTATATAGGCAACAAATGAGAGCATTGTTAGCAAGCGTCTGCAATTCGATCCTGTTTTACGCTGTGGAAGTGTGGGGCGACGTAGTGAAATATCCCAGCTATTTGAGACCGGCTAAACGGGTGTACAGATTATGCAATGTCAGAATCATTAGAGGCTATAGGACCATATCTGACGAAGCAGCAGGGGTAATAGCAGGCAGAATCCCCTCGTATAAAGGTAAAATGCATGAAACAAAAATACCAGCATGCAAAAAACGCGCGGGTATCTGGTGACAAAGCCTCATGGAGAGACGCCCTACAGAGGATCGATGATACCGCTCTGCAAAACTGGCAGACCAAATGGAACGATAGTGGGAAGGGAAGAACCACTTTCACTATGATCCCCGACATACAGAAATGGATCCGGAGAACATATGGAAACGTTACTTTCATGCTGACACATTTTTTAACTGGGCATGGCTGTTTCAGGCAGTATTTGTACAAATACAAGCACACAGAGTCCCCATTTGGCGTATACTGCCAAGAACAACATGAAACGCCTGAGCATGCCCTGTTGGAGTGCTCTAGATTTAATAGGGAACGAAGCACTTGGCGCTCAAATATCGGTGAGAGCATGACAGCTACTAGCCTAGTACAATATATGCAAGAATCTGAAGAAACGTGGAACTAGGTTGTAACATAGCCTCAACAATTATGCGAAGGCTGAGACATGATGACAACGAACGCAGACAAATGAGTGAATAAACACATCCTGCCCCCTCGAAGGAATATCTTAACCGGTAATACGAAGGGTGCCTTTTATATGTCGGGATTAGAGAACAAAAACAAATTTTAATAATCGAAAATCACTTTATTGTTTTTCAAAATATTCTGTTGAAGATCTATACACTTTTGCATGCGTTTGAACCAATTGTCGAAGCACTTTTGCCACTCTGAATGAGGTACCTCCAAAACATGCATTCTGAATGCCACAACCGCTTATTCAGGTGTCGAAAAACGTTGACCTCTCAGTTTGTTTTTTACGTACGGGAATAAAAAGAAGTCATTCGGTGCCAAGTCAGGACTATAGGGCGGATGACCCATTAATTCGATGTTTTGGGTGCTCAAAAATGCAGTTGTTTGAGCCGATGTGTGAGCTCGCATTGTCCTGGTGAAGAGTGATCCGTCTTTGGCGAATGGTTTTCCTAATTTCTTGGAAGACAACTGGCAAACAAATGTTGTGTACCACTCAGAATTTACTGTTCTACGTTCGTCTATTGGTACGGTTGCGACATGTCCAGTTTTTCCGAAAAAACAGGCGACCATTTGCTTGGAAGTGCTTCGTGCGCGAACAACTTTTGTTGGATTTGGCTCATCTTGAAACACCCACACAGTCGACTGCTGCTTACTTTCGGGCTCATACGCGCAAATCCATGATTCATCACCTGTCACGATGTCATAGACGTATTTCGAAGCCCCGCGATCGTATTTTTTGAGCATTTCCTTCGACCAATCGACACGAGCCTTTTTTTGAGCGATTGACAAATTGTGTGGGATCCAACGCGAACAAATTTTTTTGACAGTCAAATGTTTATGCAATATTGAATATATGCTGGTCCCACTAATGCCTAAGATTGGCTCAATCTCACGATAGGTCACATGACGATCTCGCAATATCAGTTCGCGCACAGCATCAATGGTTTTCGGAACAACAACTGATTTTGGACGACCTTCACGAAATTCGTCTTGGAGTGAACTACGACCACGATTGAAGTTACCATACCATCGATAAACACTGGTCCTTGATGGAGCTTCATCGCCAAAAAATGAATTAAGTTCATCCATGCAATGTTGCTGAGTTAATCCACGTCGAAAGTTGTAAAAAATAGTCGCACGAAAATGTTCACGATTTAATTCCATTTTTGGACTGAGATGAATCTTTTAAGTTACTGTAAACAACACAAATAGCGCTGGTATTTCAAAACGTTCTGAGTACGTAAAAGCAAAAAAATGTCAAACTTTGCGATACAGCTGTCAGTTGCCAGATTGCAATACCAGGGTTGCCAAATGCTGAAATATAAAAGGCACCCCTCGTACCGAGGGAAAAAAGCAGAACAGCGAGGCGATGGGGTTGTTTAGTCCGTAGGCACTACGAAGCTCAGTTCAAAAGAGCCGGGGAATATCGAATGTGAAGCGGGCATACGTATGAGTCGGTTCATACGTATCTTTAGAAGAGGTCCGCATAGCAAAAAAAAAAAAACAAAAAAAAGTATAGCCTTCCAGATTTCCTGTCGACCAGGAAGTCATCATATTAGCGCTCATTTTTCCGGACTTATTCACTTTCATTTGGATTAGTAGCTTCTGTGGTCGATTATTTCTGATTGGTTGCACGCAGCACACAAATACTCGACTGCGTCTTATAACTTTCAGAAATTGCCAAATATTGTTGTACGTTGCTGATTTGTTTGTTGCATGCAACCAATGCATGCTTGTGTACGCCATAATAAAATCACTGCCTGATTCTTCTTTGCATTTTAGTGGCCGTGTCAGTTGCATTTGCATTAAAGTAGAAATTCAACGAATTTGCATTTCGTATTCGATATTGAAGATGCGGCTTTTCAAGGGTATCGAAGTTCTACTAACTATTTATCTACTAACCCCTCTTATTGGCTCGAGTATAAAAAGTGAGTTTTGTGAAAACTGGCCTTGCATGAATTTCGCACAACTTTTTCACTCAAACTTCGTGCGCATTCGTTTGCAATTTCAATTACGTTTCTGAGGCAGCCAATTTAACTGAACTTTACTTTCGACTAAACAAGTTCGCATCTTTGTGCATGCAAAAAAAAAATGTATATTTCGTCTTTGTTTTGTTGTATTTTGGTAATTTTGTTGTAATCCTGTTTTTGTATTTGTTGAATTTTTTTTTGTTTTGTTGGCGCATCCTCCCATCCACCCTCACGCTACTTATCATTCTCTAGAGTCGACTTCTATGCCGCATGCAACGGACGCCTTTCCAATTTTTGAACTTTCAATGCAAATACTTGCGCACAAGCACACCCACACACACTTACAAAGAGGGAAATAAATATTTCGCCAACAACAAAAACCCACAATAAAGGCACGTACTACAAGTAAGTCGTAAAAAATTCTACCACTGGTAATTTTAGACTTCCTGCAAATCTTTATGCTTGTAATCCCATGTACAGCCGTCGTTACCGTTGCCGCCACAAATGCGACTCAAATACACTCCAGCCTTCAATGTGGCGCTCGCTGGCTTGTTGTACTTTTACATTTTCGTGCGCACAAACAGTTGCACAAAGTTTTTTGTTACTTTTGCTTGGCGGCGGTGAAAACAAGCAAGGCGTAAATAGAAAATTGCCACCTTCTTCACCTCGACAACAGCAGCAGCAGCAGCCGCAACAGCAACAGCATCAGCATCAGCCTCAGCTAGACGCGGCTTGGCGCGTTTGCTTGTCGCCTCGTTGTCCTTGCTGAGCTGTGACGTTCGGCAGGTGTGGTGGGTGCCGTTCGTTACGCCAGGACACTTGGGAGTAGCTGTTGAAAAATACTAACAAAAAAAAAAAGGAAAACAAAAAAAAAAAAAATAATTTCAGGTGTTGTAGTGTGGTTGGCGGCGGCGGACGTTGGTCGGCCAGCAGCAGTACTTTTGCCTTGTTGTCTTGTCAGCGCCAGACAGCAAAGCGCCAAAGCGCCACTATCGTAGGGAAGTTGTCGAAGGGCGTACTATGAATCTTTCGATTTGGCTACAGTTTTCGCGTTTTGTCTTAATTTAATTTTTTTCCTATGTATCTACTCTCTCTCTTGTTTTTTGCGAGCAACTGTGAAAAATTCCCGTTATATTACTTGCATAGAATCCGCTTTTTAAGCACAAAGGATTTGTTATTTATTTTATTTTTCGGTTGAAAAGCTCGATAAAATAAAAGATAGTCCACGACCACCACAAATCCCATTCAGCACCTTCAAGTATACACTTGTGGCAAGTACTTCACTGGCTTTCGCTGCATAAAATAGTGAGCGAATTTCTCTTAAAAAGTATTTTATTTATTGTATTTGCGCAAAGATTAGAAAGTGTGAGGCATACTTTTCAAGGCCACAAATGTGAGTCGGAAGGGAAGCGCGCGCATAGTTGCGGGGTAGACGGATTTTATTTTAAAGGTGATTGTAGTGAAATAATTTGCATCACTTCCTTATTTTAATGATAATTGGAAACCAACTTTCGGGGTAAAAGCAAAACAAAACAAAAAAAAGAAAGAAAAAAGAAATAATAATAAGCATCAAAAAGTACTTAAATTTTGATTAAAACTTCTATTTTTGAAAAGATTATATGAGCGTTTGTGAGCACAAGCTTAGGGGACTTCGTTGCTTAACTGATTACAAAATGGCTGTTACGATCGCCTAGCACAGGCTGTTGAATCATCTGATTTTTTCACGAAACAGCTTGAAGTCTTTTACCTAAGTTCTTTGAAGGGGCTGTGGCTGAAATGGCGAATTGCATTGCGTATTTTTGGATTGATATACATGAATCTTCCTTGACACTATTCCACATAGCCTGGATATTCTGGGCCGGCTTGTACGATGCCGCCCAAGTGAATTCCGAGCTCAAGCTGACCAAGTCGCTTTAATTCGAGCCCGCGAGAGCAGCTCAGCTGAAGAGAATGTACTGCGATGATTCCAGCTCCTTCTCTTCAAAAAGAGACTCACGTGGATGTCTAGTGAACAAAAGGTACACAAGCAGCTGCTAGATCTGCAGCTTTCTTAGCATTAGAAGTTTCCTCAAGCTCATCCAACTCACGCATGGCCAGAAGTATCCTGCGACCTTTCAAGTTGATGTACTTACCCAGTCGTCGTTTTGTTAACGTGAAGCTCATCTTTTTAGGAACAGACCTTAGATAGTCAAAGGTCTTGACGCCATTGTAAAATGGCAAATAAAATTTGCGTAAAGTTCTTAACGATTTGGTGCCTCCGCTGAATTTAAGTGTTTCGAACTTTGTACTTTTTTACCATGTTAGGAGTCCTCATCTGGTGGAATTCACCACAGAGGATATCCTTGATTAAGAAAGGTCCTTCATTGAAACCAGTGGAGCGCTTCGGACCACTCCTCCTTTTTTTGTTTTTTATTTGGAAGGAGGTTTAACTGGAAATGTCAGAAATGTCTCAAAGTCTCCAATGGTATGTGGGGCACGCTCCCACTCTTACTATAGCAATCCTCCTACCTCCGCAAAATTCCACCCTGGGACCACAAAAGTATAACATCTGGATAGAGCCGCGCTTATGTCCGAAGACACAACAGCTACCTGCGTCCAGGTTCCACTCCTGCAGGAATATGAAGGCTATAAGCCGTCGATAGTCCCACTCACTCCCACTGTACTCGTAGGTGGTTCTATAGTAAAGCAGACATCGGAAAAGTCCTACTGGAGCCCTTATGGCGATGCTAAATATGGTACCAGTGGCGAAACTGTCGCTGCGTGTACCGCAATAAGACTGAGGGGCCCCGGGGCCACAAACTTCACATCACTTCACTTCGTACACTCCAGGATTCTTAGAAACTTGGAGTTCATCTGTGTGGTGTCTGATCAACGCACACTTCTCTGCGTCCAAGTGGATCTGTCTCAACGATGATTGATTACCAGGTTTGGCCTTCAACTGTGTTAAAAAAACGAAACTGAGCGAGCAACTTCGACTGCCACGTCCCTAGGCATTAACATTCTGTCCACTCGTCCAATCAGTTATTGTTCAGATGGCAACGAAGTAAGATTACCATAGACTGTGTTAATTTTTTTCCTATAAAGAACTCAATCTCAGTTTTTTCGTAAAAAACTGCTGGCATGAGCCCAGCTACGTCAACTCATCAGCTCATTCTTTCAAACTCGTTGAGAGCCGGTTAACGATGTGATATTGGTTACACCTTTTAAATTTTTTTCACCGTGCGTCTTTCTGCATTCATCTCACCTTAAGGGGAAAATGGGCGGGCTGCAGCAACTGGAGAGCGAGCTTGGTAAACCTGTTTACGAATAACTTGAAATTGAGTGAAGCTCGTCATCGAACTCAAGTTCAGATTAAGGTAACACTACAGTGTGTTCCAAGCAGGGGTAGCTGCAATCAAAGAGACAGTTGATCTGTTCCTTGCTTGTGTAAAACTGTGAAGGGAATACAAATTTACTTCGACAGTCAAGCAGCAATTATTTCCTGGTGGTGCGCTCGAAAAAAGTCAGCGAATGCCTGCCTTTCCTTTCAACCGCATCCGAATACTTTGAAATTTAGCTCCCGTGCGTGGGTACGTGGTCCCAATAATAATGCAGGAAACTGCTGGCCTAATGAGCTACCCAAACAGGAGACGTATGAAGGGGGTTTTCCATCGAAGTGAGAGGATTGGGGTTCTTCTGACTACCTATGGTCTGCTACCGAAAATGTGGGTTTCGCGTTAACTCAGCGAGCACTGGGTAAATACATCAACTGGCAAGGTGGCGAGATACTATACTTCTGGCTACGCGTGCCACGGACGAGTTTGAGGAAACTTCTAAGGCTAAGAAAGCTGCAGCTCTAGCAGCTGGTGGTGTACCTGACATCCACGCGAATCGCTTTTGTAGCAGCTGTTTAGAGAAGGATGTGAATTGGGATGCTGAGACGCTCTCGCGTGCTTGAATTGAAGAGACTTGGTCAGCTCGAGATCGGAATTCACTTAGGCGGAATCGTACATGAAGGTCTAGAACATCTAGGCTACGTGAGATACAGTTAAGGAAGCATTTAGGTAAAAGAATGCATGAAAGAATGGTGTAGAGATGGTCGGTTATATTCAACTGAATGACTTCTTAAAAACAAGGCTTTAGAGTCATCACCAGAAACATGCAACTAACAATGGTAAACTTCAGTTAACAAAACAAAATTTTGGCGGAGTACTGCTGATGTGACAGTCTTACATATTCAACTCGTTCCGGTAACGTTGACTTGTCTGTCGCGGAGATGGCTTAAGTGGGTATTATCGGCCTGTGTCAAGTGCTAACGAATGCAGACTTTCTGCTGGGGACATTAACGCTAACAAAGGAAATTTGTGATACCCTTACAAAGCTGGCACTACGGTTGCATTGCTGCGGTAGCTGGTGTTAAAATGCTCGTATTTACATAAAATTTGAACCTCTTAACTAAAACTCAGTCATGCCAATTGAGGTGCGACTTCATCAAAAGATACTTAGTTCTCGGCTTTGACGAAGATGGCCACGGACGGTCTATTCGAAATAAATATAATTTATATTTAACAACCTGAATATGGGGAGACTATGATGTGAAACGAAATTTTATAAGCCACTTACAGGGATAAGTATCGGGCCATTTTTTAAGAGCTTGAGAACTTAAAATGTTAATATAAAACAGAGTTCTTGTTGGAATGAATTTTTTTCTTGGCATTTATTTCTTTTTATATGATATATGACATTCGATCAGTCCAATTTTTGACTACTTTTTTCAAGAAATCTGGCCACATGGAGTTAATGGTGGCTTGAATATTGCAATAAATTGATTGTTAAGCGCTTTGTATGCCAAATTGCACCAAATGTCATCGATGTTTACTTATTTACTTACTTACATACTTATATGGCCTGATCAAGTATCACAACCCGTTACCGGATTAAGGCCGACTGCAACAACTCTCGTCAGGCGTCTCTGCTTTGCACGCACGTTCTCCAATTTGGAGGATTGGGTTCCCTCGACTTAGTCCTTGTATCGCAGGCATACTCTTCCCCTACGTAGTTGTCCTCTAACTTGCCATCTGAACTTCTTCTTTGTTGGAGCCTCTGCATCCATAAGCTTGATGTGACCCAGCTAGCGCAAGCTGAATATTGATGCGTTTAACTACTCGTATGTCCACATCATCGCAGAGTTCACAAATCTCACGGTTCATTCGGCGGTAGTAGTTATCACCGACACGAAGAGGGCCGAAAATTTTCCGAATTATCTTTCTCTCGAATACTCCAAGAGTGGCTACATCAGTCTGCGACACAACCCATGCTTCAGCGCCATAGAGTAGCATGGGTGAGATGAGCGTCTTGTAGCGGGTTAGTTTTTTCAGGCAAGAGAGGTCTCTGTTACACATTTGCTAACTGAGTCCATAGCGTCGGTTTATCTCCAGGCGGACATCGTTTGTTTTTATGACGGCAGTGCCCAGATATATAAATTCCTGAACAATTTCAAAAGTGTAGATGTCCGCTAAAATGGATCCGCCGTGTATTTTTACTTATGGATTGCTTATACTTCATCTTGGCCCCGTTAACCGCCAGCCTCACCCTGGACGACTTTCTTTTGATAGTAGAAAATGATGCAGTAACATCTCGGTAGCGGTGTCGATGTCAGCAGCATATGCAAGAAGCTGGACACTTTTAGGGAAAATAGTGCCATTTCAATGAACATCGGCTCTCCGCAGTACCCCTTCCATGAGAAAGTTGAAGAGGTCGCACGATGGCGGATCGCCTTGTCTGAAACCTAGCTCGGTTTTGCTAAGGTTCAGAGAGGTTTTTTCTACCTTGAAAGATCTAGACGTGTTGTTCAATGCCATTTTACAAAGTCGTATCAGTTTTGCGCGAATACTGAACTCAGCCATCGTGGGGTGCCAAGCCATCTCTTATCGGACTATCAAGAGTAGCTTTATAATCGACGAGGAGTTGTTGGGTTATGTCGTTATCTTTTTCATGGGTTTTTCCAAGACTTAGAGTAGTGTGAAGATCTGGTCGATGGTGAACTTTTCAGGCCTAAAATCACACTGATAACATCCAATCAGTGAGCTGGAAAATGGTTTTAGGCTTTCACACAAAACGCTTGACAAAGTCTTATATGAGATGTCGACAAGATGGATCCCCCGGTAGTTGGGGCATAAAGTAGGGCCGCCTTTCTTCAATACCGGACAAAGGACACTGACATTACAATTATTGGACATGCTTTCTCCTAGCCATATTTTGGCATATTGGAACTTTACCCAATAGAATGGGTGTACCTCACAATGATATCTGCGGGAGTTGTGGAAATGAAGCAGAAATTGTGTCGGTACAACACCTCCTTTATGAATGTCCTGCACCCCAAAGAAGCCGTGCCAAATGTCTTGGCGATTATTTCTTCGAAGACCTGGGAAATTTGCAAAATGTCTCACTGGAGGGACCTTCTTAAAAAGATCTAAGTGGTTTATGCAACTTAGTTAGGATATGGATATCAAATGCAGTTATCACAATGGGCCTTAGGGCCACCGAGTGTCGTGTCAAATACAAGCAATCTAGCTAACCCAACCCAACCTAGCCATAGTTTACTCATAAGCTGATGCATGCACCCAATCAGCTCATTGCCGCCGGCCTTGAACAGTTGCGCTAGCAGTCCATCTGCCTTGTTGTTCTTTAGTCGCTGGTGGGGGAATATTTCATTTTCCTAGCCGCGGTATTGATAGCATCACCGCCAGCCAGTAATTTAGAGAAATTCGCACTGCATAATATCAATTTCAGCTTCGCATCTGTAACTAACTTCCCATTTTCATCTCTACAAGAAGATACTCTGAGCTTGTAACCTTCGGTCGGACTAACAAAATTCTTTGTGACCATTCCGATGTTTAGCTGATTAATTTTCGGAAGCAAAAAATCAGTCAGCATGGCTGGATAGCGCACGCCATTCACCGTAACGGCAGCTACTTCCTCATTTCGAAAGAAATAAGAGCCGATAAAGACACTAGTGCTCGTTGAACTTTGCGAACAGTGGTTGGATTTTTATTTTTGGAAGTAAATTTCCACAATTTGAAAGCGTTATTCTGGCGTTCATGATGACTTGCCACACCTTACTTACTTACTTACTTAGATGACCCTACAACTGATTGTCGGTTTTGGCCGAATCTAAAACATTGCGCCATCTAGCTCGGTTCGCTGCTTGCTGGCGCCAGTTGGGGACACCGAGTGCTGCCAGGTTGTGCCTCACTTGATCTCCCTAACGGCGATTAGGTCTTCCTCTTCCTCGCTGTCCACCAGTAGGTTCCCTCTCGACGGTGCACTTTCGTTCATCCTCGAGACATTGCCAAGCCAGCGCAGCCACTGTATTTTAATACGCTTCACTATGTACCCATCTCGGTAAAGCTTATACAGCTCGCTGTTCCATCGGATACGATACTCACTCTCGCCCACGCGAAGAGGGTTGTTCTTTCAAACGCTCTCAGTGCTCCGTCATCAGTGATCGTCATAGTGCCAGCTTCTGCGCCATATAAAGGGCCCGCCATCTATCGTAACGGATTTTAACTAGGTATTATTTGAAGAATGGTAACACTTAGCTGTCATCTGATTTGACAGAAAATTAGTTTTATTCTTCCGCTGAACGAAAATGGTTGTTGCGAGAAATTGAAGAGGAGGATATTGGTGGCATTTTGTTCCAACAAGATGGCGCTACTTACCACACAGCGAATGCTACGATCAATCTTTTGGGCACTGTCTTCGAAGATCGCATTATCAGCCGAAATTCTGATATCGTTTGCCCACCTCGGAGCTGCGATTTGACGCCGTTGGATTATTATCTTTGGGGTGCCGTCAAAGACCAGAGTTATGCTAACAAACCAGCAACAATTGAGGCACTGAAGACCAACATACGCGATGTCATAGCTGAAATACAGCCATATGAATGAAGTTGTGTTCCATCATTAACCGGAAGGATTGTACTTCAAAATAAAAAATACAGTTTGGAAAAATATTGAGTCGTTTCTTTTTTATAGACCCTGTACAAGTCCGGGGGTGATTAGACTTTTGTACAGCGAGAGGGCTCTACTCAAGAGCTCAAAGCAGCAGCTCTTGGCAAGAGTTATCCTTCGTTTAATCTCTACACTGAGGTCATTCTGACTGTTTACTCTGGTTGCTAGATAAACAAATTCCTTCACCACTTCTAACTCGCGGTTAACAACAGTGACGTGCCACACCTTACTGAACAGATGTGTCAACACAGTTTGCCATTTTCAGCTGTCAAACCAAAGTTATCGATATCGTGGATGCAGCTAAAAAACACCCGCTACACCCGGTGTTTTTTTGATAACCGCTAGGGTATAGTAAAGTTCATTTCTGCCTTTCTCAAATTTCATTCTAATGTGTGTACCTATGTATGTGTATGTATGTATGTATATTATATGGGTATGTGTGTAGATATTTATATTTTGTGTGAAACCCGACACTTTCTAACAAAACCGCCACTTTACGTATTTTGCATACAAGTGCGGCATTAACATATTCAAAAGCATTTATGGCCTCAACAAATATGAAATTCGCATTAATAATATTCCCGAAAAAATAAAGTCAGAACTAAACTCAGCGCGCTTGTACTCACTTATATGCTTCAGTACTTTACTTGCCACAACATATTGTGCCACACATTCACGCATACACACACACACACACGTATATGTACATTAGTCGTAGTTTATTATCCTTGTAGCTGCAGACATATTTGTGCACTCACTTAGTTCATTCTGTAGTGTTGTATGGAATATATTTTGAAGTTCCCTCAAGCAGCGAGAAAAGCAGCAGCAGCACATGCGATGATGGGGCTCGAGCGGGTTAAACGTGAAGACGGGTCGACGTACATTCAGCCAGCTTTTCACACCAAATTACATTATTATAACGATGACGATAACTATAACGGTGTTGTATCTAACACACACACACCCACCCACTCATGTGTTTGTGGGAAATATGCCCACAACCTGCGGCAGCATCTTGAGGCACACACAACTATGGCATGAAGGCGCTCCAAGATGGTAGGGTCGCATTGCAGCCCTTGTCACACGTGCAAATAAATTCGACATCAATTGCGCACATTTCACGTCGTCAACAATCGCTGGCACCCGCGGGGAGGGGGAGGGCGTATGGGGCGGTAAATCGTCGCTCAATAGATGTTACATGGCAAAGAAAAAAATGCTCGCATGGGAACTAAGCGATCGGCCATAACGCCGGCATGCCAGGGGAATACTTGAAATGCTGCCGAGGCACGATTTTTGCTGTCGATATGTTTGATTGCTTTGCTGTCTTGGCTGTCTGACTGTTTTCGCAATTTCGCCTCAATAAAATGAATAAAAGATTCGCATTTGCTTTGACTGCCAACCAGCCGTACAAATCTAACACAACCCAGGCAATAAGAGGTTGGTTTGCTGGAGATGGTGAGGATGAGCGATGTGATAGTGCACTGGCTGCTGCTGCCTCTAATGGCGGCTGTCGAGTGCTCAAGCGCTACGACAGACAAAAATGTGGTAATAGAACCAGTAAAAGCAGCAGTGGCAGTAATGGCTGCAATGGCGGTAGTGGCAGTAGTGGCAACAGCAGCTGGAGCAGGAGCTGCAGGTGTAAGGATTGGTAGAGCAATTGAGGAATTTTTTATATTGGCTTTTTATTTTGACATTATTACTGGAAAATATATAAAAATTGCGCACAGATACGAGCAAAATAAATTCAACAGCATAGCAACGGCTTGAAAACACTGACTGAAGGATGCGCTGGCAGCGCCAGAAGTATCAGCAGCAGCTTAAGGCAACCGTGGCGTACTGATAATGTCGGTTACCGTTTCCATCTGGATTCTCTCCACATTGTGCGCTGCAGTGCGCGGTGCTGCGGTATCATGATGATTGTGGTATGCAATACATTGGTATGTGGTAAGTGGCATACAAATGCCATCAATGGCAGTCATTGCCATTTGACCAGCAAAGGTGGAGCAATGCATTACATGTGCTGCACGTCCATATATTAGCGCATACGTGTGTGTGTGTGACTTTGCACGTGGCGATGTGTGAATGTGCTAAGTTGCAACATTAAATGCGACATGAGGTATGCCGTCGTATGCCACATTGGCATACAAGGGTTAAGTAGTGTCAGTGAGTTGCATTCGAAGGTTGCTTAACTGCGGGGAACTGCATGAAAGTTCATGGAAAAACAGATATTTTTATTTAAAACAAAAAAAAATAAAAAAATTAAAAAAAATAAATAAAAAAAGGAAAAAATCTGAAAAAAAAAACTCAGAAAAAAGTAGGCTTATGAAAACCAAGTTGCTTGCAGACTGTTTACAAAATTTGGTGGTGGAAAAAATTAATTTTTCACTTTAAAATTTTCTTTTGTAACACTGACCAGCTGGCAGGGGGCAAGGGGGGTTTCAATATGAACACGGCAATTTTAAAATTAAATAAATACAATCGGACTCTAAATTTTTTTCATGATCTGGTACCTTCAAACCACCATTAAGTTAGGTTATGGTGGTAGTCGGTCCGTATGATCAACTCACTTAGACCTTACAGGCCCGTTGTGATACCACTGTGCCGCACGGAAACCTTGTTTATTTATCTTAATGAAACCATTTTGAGGCTCTTATGAAGCGCAGGATTCGTCCAATCCCCACGCCAGACAGTTATGTTCAAGAATTGAAAAAGTGTTTACCTAGCTCTGATTTTTGCTAAGGCTAGACAGTTGAAAAGGAAGTGCTCAACTGTTTCTTCCTCTTCCTCATCTCTGCAACTTCTGCAATACTATTGGGAGAAAACTCCTATTCTCAAGGAATACTTGTCAAATAGCCAATGACCAGTGAAACAAGTCACGGCCGTCGTGGGAAAAGATATCATCTCTTGAGAGGTTAAGCAGTTCCTTGGTCGTTTTCTTGTTTATTTGCGGCCAGTAGTAGAGCCACCATTAGAGGCTTACATTTTTGCCATGGAGCCATTCGCCAAGGAGCAACACTAAAAATTATTACAAAAATTTTGAGTCGGTGGACGCGTTTACTTGTAAGAATGACCCGTATAGAAGAAGTTTAAATGATTTCATTTTAATAACTCGTAGTGTATAATTTTTTGAACATTTTTGAGTGGAAATTAAAGAAGTAGAATAAAGATTATCAATTATTAAATAACGAACAAACAAAAAATCATAAAGAAAAGGCGTCTAATTTTTTGACCAAAGAACAAATTTAGGTTGTAGCATCAGGAAAGAAAAATTTTATTTAACCATCCTAATGCACAAATTCACTACTGAATGTTCCTGTTCCAGTGCGCCAACGCAGCTTAGGTTCAGCTTGAGTTTTCTGCAGCAGATAGATTCAACCTCCGTTGGGCACCCGGGTCTGGCCAAAGTTTTTCGACTCTGGGCGTGAATTTAACATATTTCTATTATACATAGCTATAGACTTGAGCTACCAGGTAGCTTTCTAAAATATAATTTTCTATCGATTTATGAATACAACCTTTTAAAAAGAATTATTGAACAGCAGGAAAGAAGGCCAGACCCGTAAGGTGCTCAACGGATGGTGATAGGAGTGTAAGGCGGCTGCCATAGCCGCATGGGTTGGAGCGTGACTACCATTCGAAAGTGCCCAGGTTAGAATCTCCGGGCATGAAACATCAAATGTTACTTGTAGAGCAATTTTGTTTCTAAAAGCGGTCGCCTCTCTACAGGCAATGATTATCCTTTGACTGTATTTCTGCCATGAAAAAGCTTCTCCCAAAAAAAAACCATCTGCCATTCAGAGCCGGCTTAAAACTGTAGGCCCCACTGTTTTGCACGATCTAAAAGTTTTTCGAAAGAGTGTTCCATTTCATTGACCGGGATGTCCTTCATGATGTCGGTACAAGCCTTTTGGATGGCCCCTGCGGACGCAAAACATTTTCCTTTCATAGCCAAATGCAATTTTCCGAATAGGTAGAAGTCACAGGGAGCCATATCTGTGGAATACGGTGAGTGATTGATGGTTAAAATACGATTTCTAGTCAAAAAATCAGTCATAAGAGTGGATCGATGAGATGGTGCATTATTGTGCAACAAGCGCTAGCTTCCTACTTCGCGGTATTCAGGGTGAATTCGACAAATGCGATGCACCAAATGCTTCAAAACGCTAAGATAGAAAATTGTGTTGACGTTTTTGCCCTTTGGCACGAACTCTTTGTGGACAATTCCCTTGAAATCGTAAAAACAAATGAGCATCGACTCGATTTTTGACTTCTCCAAACGTGTTTTTTTGGGTGGTGGCTCATCTGGGGCCTTCCATTCGGCACTTTGACGCTTAGTTTCAGGTTCATGTTGGAAACACCACGTTTCATCAGTAGTGACAATGTTGTAAAGGAAGTTCTCGCCTCTTTAATGGGGTCTTTCGAATGTTGAATTCTGAGCAATTCTTGGGCCTCAGTTAAATTGTGCGGAATGAAACGTGCACAGACCTTTCGTAAGCCCAAATAATCAGTTAAAATGCGATAAATCGATGCTTCGAAGATATTAAACTCCGATTCCATGAATTTCAACCATAATTTCGGTTCATTTTTTGATAAATTTACGAACAATTTCGATGAAGTTTTCGGTGATTACTGATTTTGGGCGGCCTGTATTTTCATTGGCATTTATGTCCTCACAACCATCTCTGAAACACGAACTCTGGCACGTGATAGACAATCATCGCCATACACTTTTTTCATCAATTCAAATGTTTCGGTACACGTTTTACCGATTTTAAATCAAAATTTGATATTAGCTCTTTGTTCGAAACCCATTTTCGTACCGATGACACAACCACACTCACTCTTTAGACGCAATAACTTCGCTTCGACTGAACCGAATGCCACCAAGTTTTCACTGGAAGTAACACTAGGGAAGTAACTTTTAACGCCCTAACTCATTATAAAATGGCGCCATCAAAAACATTTTTATGACGCCAGTGTTGCGTATTTTGGACTTCACCTTGTAGTTATTGGCCAAACCTTGTAAATCTATCATCCTTGCACTATTTGGTGGAAATTCGCAGCTTTCATACAAATGTGAAATATGAGCACAAAAATGTGACTTATTATGCTCGCTCCTTCATTTCGGCGCTGCCTTAAACAAATGATTGCATGATTGTTTTTTTATACAATTTGCGTGCAATGCTCGACATTCCTAAGCAACTAAGATGAATTTATTATTTGCCTACCAACGAGCGTCAAGTCGAGCAATTTAGGGCTCACTACCTTTAGCTTGTCACTTCTCCACCTCGAGCTCTGCATCAAATCGAAAATGTTTACTCTACAATTTGAGCAAAAGAAACAAAAAAATACTTTTCGTAATTCCTTTTACTCGGACAATTTTTATTTATTTCCAATAGAAACGAGCTAATGTTTGAGAACATTCTTGACCGACCTCACATGGCCATTTCTGTCAACACAGTTTGCTTGGGCAATAGCCGACTTGATTCAATTGCTTTACATTTGTTCGGGTTGATGCGACAGTTTGGTGGTGGTGGTGGTGGTGGTAGTGGTGATGCTGCTGCTCTTGGTCGCAATGGTGATAGCCATGGTGCACCACTGCCGCTGCGGTCAATGTATCAATTTGGGCTATACTCAGAGTAGATTTCCTTTCGTAAAATATCTAGCTAAACTAAACTGCCCCTTTTACCATTTAATATGGTATAGTATATGGTATAGGTGTGCTGGTTTGCCTGGCTAAGCAAGTGTGCCTGTGCCTGTGCCTGTGCTTGTCTGTTGGTCTGTTGCTCGGTTAGTGTGAGCCTTGGAAAAGAAGAATGCTAAAATTCCGGTCACATACGCAATGCTCACTAACGAGCGATGGCAGCAGCAGCCAATAATTGGCCGGCCACAGCAGCTGCTGTCACATATAGAAAAAAAAAAAACAACAATAATACTCGACTGGCTGGTAGCCGTTTGCCGCTGTTTTTTGTGCTACCACTCGTGGCGTGGCGGTAGTGGACACAAACCGCATCAGCAATCACGGCATGTCCCAGGTCGGGTTCTATTAGCAATTCTCCGTGCGCCATAACCGCAATTTTCGCCACAGGGTGGCTTTCCGCTGAGCAGCTGTACACTAGTAAATACTATAGGTATTTATTGGCTGCGTGCCGACTTAAGTACATTGTTGTTGTTGTTGTTGTTGTTGTTGTTGTTATTACGATGGATATGTTCCTTTATTTATGACTATAAAAATTGCTGCCAAAAATTATTTCGACGAAAATTAATAAATGTTCTTGCAGAAGGAATATGGAATGGCATGAAATAAAATTTCAAAAAGCAACAGAAGAGAGAAATGAAAAACAAAAATTATCAATTGCAATGCGAATCAGCGAACATTGCCAAAATTTTTGATGAGTCTCATTATATTTACAACACCAACAAAGGACCACTTGATTTTGTGGCTCTGCTATGATTAAATTGAATGCTTTAAATGATGTACTCCAAAATAACCCTGTGATAAAGTTGCACTCTGCTCGATTAGACTAAAGACAGCCAATAACCTCTGTAATTTGATTAAAAGTTTTGTCAAAATTTTTTTGCACTAGAAACTTCGCATTTGCTTTATTGCGAAAAGTTGCAGATGCAGACGAATCTACTACGTGCAAAGTGTAACTTCAACTACTTATGTATGCAGTTTTTGGTTTCAAGAAGAAACGCACAAATAACAACAGCAATAATAACAACAACAACAACAGCTAGCACATCACCATCATCAGCAAGCAATAAAAATAAACAAAAGTAGCAAACTTGGCTACAACTAAACAAATAAACACAATAAAGTATGTAAACAAGTGGCCACAAAGGAGCTACGCCGAACGGCCGAGTGCCAGAGCGGGCGCGAGAGAGAGAGAGGAAGCGAGCGTGCAAGAGAGATAAGCGCAAACAAACGAAGTGCCACAGAGAAATGGAGACGAAATGGGGACGAAATGGCGTGTCACCCAACCACGCATACAATCACAAGTGCGTGTTGCCGCGCACATACATAGATAAGTTCACTTGCAACATGCTCGATGCTCGTTCCAGCATGCGACTGATTTCATAAAATTTATTATAGACATAAGTGTGTAAGTGCATACCTCGCAGGCGTTGTGCTAATGTACGCACACACACACACACACAAACGCATATACTTTACTCTGACTTTTTCTGCAAACACTTTTAGAGATTGTGGAGTTTTATTTGAATTTTTATTAGTTTTCATTTGCGTTTCTTTCTTCTCTGCGACTTGCACTTTATAATTGGGACAATCTTTGTGTGCGTGAGTCTGAGAGCTACGAAAAACAAATGAATTATTGATGCTACTTAAGTTTGCTTGAAAACTGACGCAGCATAAAATTCTCCAGCTCTGAGTTAGAGAAAGTAATCTAGAAAAGGCTTTTTACAAGCCGAAAGAAAATGGTTTTTACGGTTTTTTTAAATACATTTTTGGTTGAATAAAATTAAATTTGTTTAATTAAATAATTTACCTGTGCCTTAAAATGGGGTAAAAAAATAGCAAATTTAATTAAATAAAAATAAAAATTAATAAAATTGTGAAAAAGAAAGAGCTATCGACCGCCTATCGTTTCAATTCTAAAGCGTAATCAGATTAGTGGCACTTTTTCCAATAGGGATTTTTTTGACAGATCTCGCGTGACTACAGCCACACTAAATACATCATTTTTTCAGTAGGTATTCATTGACATTTGATCATGGAACGACTTATGGCACAACAACATTTTCGAATCGTACAATTCTATTACAAAAATCGACGCTCTATGAAAAGTGTTTCTCGTGCGCTCAAGCCAACCGAGTTTTATTCAGCGAAGATGCCCGTTTTTGGCTTAATAGCTACAGTTGCGGACAAACCATCTGTACGCCCCCTTTTTTCTAAATTTCTCCCGATCTAAAGCAT
The DNA here is from genome assembly GCF_028408465.1 of Anastrepha ludens. Taxonomy (NCBI): domain Eukaryota; kingdom Metazoa; phylum Arthropoda; class Insecta; order Diptera; family Tephritidae; genus Anastrepha; species Anastrepha ludens. The sequence goes on along the minus strand of NC_071501.1, from coordinate 24,746,714 downwards.
GTAAAAGAAATGTAATGATGCAGTTTTGTTTTAAGTCTAATTATATAACAAATGTAAAAAAAAAATATTTTCAGTATTTACTTTAAAAGTTATTCACGAAAAGCCAGAAGAAAGGCACTGACAAAAGTGTACATACGAACTTAGAAAATAGGAATTATCCAGGAAAACTGATTCAATTTGTGGAAATTAATATTTTTTTGCACAACGCTGGGCTTTTGCTTGCAACGTCTGGGCATTGAAGCTACTAAATTTTCAAGCTCATCCCCTGAGATATTCTGCCATTCCTCCAGCAACTTCTCTTTGAGAATTGGAGCACTAGTAATAGAGTGCTTTCGAATCTTTCGCTCCAAAATTTCCTAAACATGCTCAATAATGTTTAAGTCTGGGCTTTGTGGAGGTGAAAATAGTTGCCTTGGAGCATAATACAGCAGCCAGTCCTTGACGATCTGCGCAATATGCTTCGGAACATTATCCTGCTGGAACATCCAGGTCGGGCCTAGTCTTAGTTTGTCCACGGATGGCATCAGGTTTTGTTCGAAAATAGTCTTGTATTAGAAGTGATACATATTTCCTGCAATGAAAACGAGGTTTCCAACTCCTGTGGCTGCAACTGCTCCCCAAAGCATGACACTGTCACCACCATGCTTTACTTTCGGAATCAGAATCCTAGGATCCATGGCAGTGTTTGGGATCTCCAAACTTTGACTTTGACGTCATATCCCGATATGTTGTATTTGGACTCATCAGTGAATAAAACTAGTTTCCAAAACTCGATTCCCTTATTAAGGAGCTTTTTTGCAAGCTCCAGACGAAGCTTTCGGGTTTTCTCGCTTATAAGGGACTTCTTGCAAGGAGTTCTGCAATTGTAACCTTCATTATTAAGGGCCCTGCTTATTGTGCGTGAATGGACAACAATTTGAGACCTTTTGGCTACCTCCTGGGCCTAATCAGAAACATGTATTTTCGGATTCTGATCCCCTGCTTTGCAAATAAAGGATCCATCTTTCCGGTTGAGCTTCTTGGGTTACTACGCGGCTTACTCTCCAGAGAATTGGATGTTTCAAAGTTTTTACAAATAATTGGTACCGTAGACTTGCTTAAATGTAATAAATCAGCTATTTCACCAAAGGATTTCTTATTACTTCTGTACTCAACAACTAATTTTCTCAAATCAGTAGAGATTTCTTTGCGGAGCGACATTATTCCGATCGTACACTTTTTCGAAAGACAGAATGCCATAAATTTTAAGAAGAATGCAAAGTAGAACCACAAAATAAAACAAACGGTACTTTACAGTTAAGTTTTCGCAGAAAAGAAGGGCAAAATAAGTGTCTTAATATAACGTATGTACACTTTTGTCAGTGCATTTTTTTGGTTTTTCCGGAATAACTTTTAAGGGAAATACTGAAAATAATTTTTCTTTTTAACTTATGTTATATAATTACACTTAAATCAAAATTGCATCATTACATTTCTTTCAAATGCTTTAGATCATGAGGAATTTAGAAAAAAAGGGTCGTACGGAGAATTTTGTCCGCTTCTGTATGTCAATAAGCAAAATTGTTGTATTTGTGTTCAAGAACAGCCATTACATCCTTTGAAAATAACCGTTTGGTGTGGCCTATGGGCTGGAGGAATCATCGGTTCATATGTCTTCAAAGGTGAGGCTGGCGCCAATGTAACAGAGAATTGCAAACGCTATCACTTTTTGATGCCGGAATCCGGAAGCCCGAAATCTCCATAACATTTGGTTCCAACAAGACGACGCTACTTGTCATACAGCCCGTGAAATAATAGATTTACTGTGTCATCATTTCGGGGAGAAAGATATCTCTCGTCTCAGACCAGTGGATTCACAATCAAGATCGTGTGATATCACACCTTTGGACTTTTATTTGTGGGGGTATGTAAAAACTAAATGCTAAGTGAATAAGCCAGCTTCAATTGAGGCATTGGAAGCCAAAATTACTAAAGTTCATTCACGAGTTACCGAACGAAGTCCTCCAGCGAGTCATTCAAAATTGGATTTACGGATGGCCGAATTACGGCGCAGTTGCAACCAAAATTTGAAAGGGAATATCTTAAAAAAATAAATTTCTTGAATGGTTCTACACAAAAATAATAAAAATTGTCTAATCAATTTGAATTCTCTTTGTTTTATGTGATTTCAACTTAAAATGCGGTATTTCGAAGTTGATCACCGTTTAAAAGGAATTTTTTTAAGTGCATTAAAGTTTTCCTAATTTGGTTTCCTCATCATCATTCAGCCGTTTGCACCCACTGTTAAACATAGGCCTCCTCCATTGGTTTCCAATTTTCTCTATTTTTTGCTGTTTCTATCTAATTTATCGTTATTCTTTTGATCTCATCGCTCCATCCTGTGGACGGCCTTCCAATTTTCCTCGTTGTCCATCTGTTACCAGTAACGTGCGCTATGTGCAGCCATAGGTTATAACAGGTAGAACGCGCTGATCATAAGCCTTTTTTTAAGGCACATAGGTAAATTGCGGCCGTCGTAGCCGAATGGGTTGGTGCGTGACCACCATTTGGAAGTACGTAGGTTTGCATCTTTGTGAGGCAACAAAATTATAGAAAAAGTTTTTTTTTCTAATAGTGGAGGAGGAGTTCGACCAAAAACATAACAGAAATTACGCGCTTATTTATTAATTTTTTTTTATTTTTATTGGAAGATATGCCATACTTTATGATGCATCAATTAAAAAAGCTTGCTGTAAAAACGTATCAGTAGAATCTATCTTGTACAGGACTGCTAAAGATATAGAGTAGTTTCTGTCTCAGAAAGAGTTCGCAGAGCGAGAATATGGGACCTTTCCCCCTAGTTGAACTCGCCGGATAGATGGACACTGAGTAAGAACCTAATGAAAGACTAAATGTCTACCCTCCCTCGCTTCTCGCTAATTTTATGGTTATTGTTTGCGAAGATACTCCGTCAGGAATTCACGAGGTGAGACCCGGAATTATTCGGAGTCCTGTTTATAACAGCTGTATGGATAATGAAATAGATCATCTCGGCACACTCTTCTCATTTTTCTTACTCACATGACAAAAGATTAAGATTTAGGCACCTTGGCTCTAATTTTCTTGCTACTGATTCGGACTAGGCACAATGATGATAGATTACAAGGTTTGGCCATCCAGAGTAAAGTTTTGAGGGTAACATTGGCTGTTACGTCAATAGGGATTTGACAGAGAAAAATTGAATGAAATGAAAACAAAATGTATAAAAGGTTAGTTGAAGGCTGATTGTAGCCTTCCAATGAGTCGTTGTTCGGATGGCAACGAAGTATCAGGAGCAATCATTAGTTTTGCTAACCTCTGCTGTAAACAAACCACTGTCGCATCGCATGTTACGTCAACAAAAAAACAATTACCTTCAAAGTCGCTGAGAGCCGGTCAATGGTCTTATGTTGGCCATATCTTCTATATTCTACACAAGGTGGCGGATTTAGGTATTACCCACCTCATAAGTTTCGACAGTAGTTTGGCACGGTTAAGACAAACATAAGCAGTCATCACTCGGTCTTTCATTATAGCCCTCTCAAGAGATATATTATATCAACAAAACTCGATACGTATGTCATTTTTGTCACTATGCTTGATATTAAAAATAGGAAGAGCCGAGTTATAACCACTTGAGTTGGCTAAAATGAAGTCCACTCAGAAAGGGGTGTCGGCGGAAGAGAGATGAAGAGGTTTTTCGCGGAGGTGGCGAAATAATGCTACACGAGGACGGTGATAGATTGCAGTTCCCACGATGGTGCGAAGCAGACCAATCTTAGTTAACAGAAGCTTAAAGTCTTAAAGGAAAACTCCTAACGTAATCTTAGCTATTCGAATGCCGGATGGTTTCAGTCCCGTGTCAAGCTGGTTTGATTTACATATCGGGAAGAGATTCCTAACTAGTCAAGGTGCAGAAAATGGAGGAAATAGGAGAAACTTTTACTGACTTTATGGCCCTGGATAGGGTGATCCAATGGTCCCAGCAAAAAGAATCATTCTTCAAGCAGAGACCTAGGTTTGGGTGCTGAACCTTTCTCGCATTCGTAGCTGCTTGCTGGATGGACGCCGCCTGGCTTGGGTGTTTGACTCTTACAAGCCCGTCAAATCGCCTCCTCCCAATTGAGGTCGAAAACGACTTAACATGTAAGCCCAATATTCCAGGACTGATGGCGGCATGCCCAAATCATTTAGCGAAGTCGCTAAACAGGCAGGCCACATCACTCTTGGAGTCATGAACAGTGCTAGGGAGGACGGCGCCATTTCCAGGGAGGAATGGAAGAGAGTAGCGTCCGCCATCTCCGCTGTCTTCATGAGGGTAGTAAGGGAAAACCCTGGCCTCGGAATGTGAGGACACCGACCTTGGGATGCTGGAGAGGATTATCGAAGATGATTATTCTTCAGATAAATCTTCAGCATTCTAAGGCGCCGTCCGCCAATCTACTGCTCCACCTTGAACAAGGTGGAGTTGATATAGTTCTGATCCAGGAACCGAGGCAGCGGCATTTCTGGACTCAGGACGAAAAGATACAAGCTGATGGCGTACAGCGGGTTAGGTAAACCAAGATCTTGTATGCTCATCAGGAAGGAACTTAATGCATTTATCTTGCCTAATTTTAGCAATGAAGACATTGTGACTGTGAGCCTAGAGGGCCCTGCGGGGAAGCTATGGCTGATGTCGGCATATATGGCGCATGAGGACGAGGTGGAGCCAGCTCCAATGATGCTGAGGGAAGCCCTGGCTGAAGCGAGACGCAGGAAAACCGGCGTAATTGTAGGGACGGATGCAAACTCCCACCATACCTGTTGGGGAAGTTCCAACATAAATGCAAGAGGTGAGTCACTTTTTGATTTTATTTTAAACGAAGACTATTTATTTGCAACAGGAGTAAGGACCCCACTTTCATTACCGCAACCAGGGAGGAGGTGCTGGATCTTACTCTGGCCTCCTCCTCACTGTTAAACCGAATTTCCGATTGGAGGGTGCTTAACACTCACTCCTTCTCGGATTACAGGTATATTCAATTCTCTCTCACTGAAACTCGTCCAAAAAGACCCTCCTACCGGAATCTGAGGAGAACGGACTGGGATATTTACGGCAGGAATCTGCTGAACCTTCTCCCCGAAGCACCCAGGGAAAATTTAGATCTCTCGGAGGGAGCGATCGATGATCTGGTTGAGATCTTCACCTCAGCTTGTAATAAGGCTCTTGAAAGCTCCTGTCCACTTAGAACGCTCCCTAAGAAGGATAAGCCACCTTGATGGACAGCAGAGCTCTCTGAGCTTAGGGCCTCGTGCAGACGCCTCTTTAATAGGGCTAAAAGAATTAAGTCTCCCTCAGGATGGGAACTGTATAAAGTAGGACTTGGAATCTACAAGTCCGAAATTAGGAAGGCCAAGAGGGACTCTTGGAGGAACTTCTGTGGAAGCGTGGAGGGCTGTCATGAGTCTTCAAGATTCAGACGAATACTCACGAGGAGCTCGGCTCCCTTGGGATACCTGAGGGATGAATCGGGACGTTGGGCGATGAGCGGCGAGGAATCACTAAAAATGCTTCTCGACGCTCATTTTCCAACGAATCCGGTATCTAGCAGCACCAGCTTGGGAAGTACACCAATCGGTCTTCAGAACCGGGGCTGGCTGCTGAATGAGCACCGCTTGGCCTGGGCCATTGGCTCCTTCGGGCCCCTCAAGTCACCTGGTCCTGATGGCATCATACCTGCCCAACTGCAGAAATCTGTAGTGGTGTCATGCCGCTGGCTGAGCCCCATCTATGCGAGCTGCATAGCCAGGGGCTATATACCGGGATCTTGGAGGGCTGTGAGGGTTGTGTTTATACCCAAGGCTGGCAAGAGCTCACATGTTTCCCCAAAGGATTTTAGGCCAATCAGTCTCTCATCTTTCTTGCTGAAAACCCTTGAGAGGTTGATTGACCTACACATAAGAAGCGGAATTCCTCGGGGGCGTTTGTCGCACACCCAACATGCATACTGTAAAGGCAGATCAGTGGAATCTGCTCTGCACACAATTGTTAAAGATATTGAGGAGTCTCTATATCAGAAGGAACTCGCAGTCGGCGCCTTCCTCGACATTGAGGGGGCTTTTAATAACGTTCTCCCGGAGGCAATCACTAAAGCTCTGGATAGGCTGGGGGTCGGAGCCGATCTTTCCAGGTTTATCTACAGAATGCTCAGCGACAGAACGGTCGTGGCAGAGTGGGGCGGCGTCTCTCTCCGCCGGCAGGTGAGCAGAGGCACGCCGCAAGGCGGGGTCCTCTCACCATTCCTCTGGATCATTGTTATCAATGACTTGCTGGAGGAGCTGGTGAGGAGGGGCTGTAGGGTGATTGCCTACGCGGATGATGGGGCATTAATTGTTAGAGGAAAGTTAATAGATACCCTGCACGATTTAATGCAGGGATATCTGAACGTAGTTGTTCGATGGGCAGCAGATTGCGGCTTATCGGTGAATCCTCTTAAGACGGAGCTCGTCCTATTTACGAGGAAATATAAAATACCCAGAGCTCAACTCCCCTCGATGGGGGGCGCTCCGCTGGTGCTTTCTGACAAGGTGAAGTACCTAGGTCTAATCCTTGACAGCAAGCTGACGTGGAAGCCCAACATTGAGGAGAGAGTAAGGAAGGCAACAATCGCCTTGTATGGGTGCAAAGGCGCAATTGGCAAAAGGTGGGGCCTCTCGCCCAGAGTTGTATTCTGGCTCTACAATACCATAATAAAGCCAATTTTGTTATATGGAGTCACTGTCTGGTGGAACTCACTGGAGAGGACGACATCAGTTAAAAAGCTAGAGAGAGTCCAGAGGTCTGCTCTCATTGGGGTCAGTGGGGCGCTTCGAACTACTCCTACTCTGGCGCTTAATGTAATGTTAAATGTGGTACCTATAGACATCGCAGGCAGAATTGCCGCTGCTCGTACCGCAATCAGACTGAGGGGCTTGGGCTATAAGCTCAACCTCACATATGGACACTCAAGCATCCTCAGAAACTTTGAGTTCATCCCCTCGTCGACGGACCAGTGTGTGCCTTCGCTAAGTCCAAGCGGAACTTTCTCCACCTATATTCCACCAAGGGAGGAGTGGAGCGGGGGCAACACCTGGGGACAGGGCCTCGTTAACCTGTTCACGGATGGCTCGAAGTTGGATGGTCGGGTTGGAGGAGGAGTATTCTGTAAAGAGCTCCCCATCAAACTCAAATTCAGGCTACCGGATCACTGTAGTGTGTTCCAAGCAGAGGTGGCCGCAATTAAAGAAGCAGCTGACTGGCTACTTACTTGCGTAATAACTGCTAAAAAGGTAAATATTTACTCCGATAGCCAAGCGGCCATTAGGGCTCTAGGCTCTATTATGGTGCATTCGAAGCTGGTCAGGGAATGCCTGGTCTCACTCTCGATTGCATCAGAATTCTTCGATATTAAGATAATTTGGGTACCTGGTCACAGTGACATTGCAGGAAACTGCGAAGCCGACAAGCTGGCCAGACAGGGGACCTGTGAGGCAATGTGTCCGCGAAAGGAGAGGATCGGGATCCCCTTGACAACCTGCGCTCTACTCCTGGAAGGATGGGCTATGCACCAACTCAGCGAACGCTGGGCAAGTACACGAACGTGTAGAGTCGCGAAGTCCTTCTGGCCACGTTTGGATAGGAGGCGCTCGAGGGATATCCTGGGGATGACAAAATGTCATCTCTCAAATTTCGTGGGCATCATTACGGGGCACTGTCCGCGAGGTACACATGCCGTGAAACTCGGAATTACTTCGAGTCCTTTTTGCGTCAGCTGTATGGAGGATGAGGTGGAATCATCTCAGCACCTGCTCCTAAGCTGCCCAGCCTTCGCGGGACTAAGATTCAAATATCTTGGTTCTTACTTCTTTTCTGCACCTGCTGATGTAGCAGGTGTTGATAACAAAAATCTGATGAACTACATCAGCAGCATAATGAGGTTAACACAACCGCGGACTAGTCACCGTTCGTAGTCCACAAACACTCACCACTCCCCATCCCTTCCCTTCCTCCCCCCTCTTTGTCCTTCAATGGTATCGTAAAGGACGAACCAAACTATTTCGTCCAAGTGGGCCCTACCCTCTGGGCAACCATTACAACCTAACCTAACCTAAGCCCAATATTAAAAAGAGGGATAAAAGGGCATCAGTTGCCTTGTATGGCTGCATGGGCGCAACTGACAAATACTACTATTCACATGGAGGCCACGTCTGGTGTAACTTGATGGAGAGGACACCGTTGGTTAATAAGCTCGAAAGAGTTAATGGATGTGGCTTCATTAGAATTAAAAGGGCGCTTTCAACCACTCCAGTTCTAGCAATGCTAGACCAATAATGCAATGATAAATGTGGTTCCCGTGAGCATCGAAGGCAATCTTACTGAGAGGTTCGAGCTACAAGCTACAATGGTGACTGCTCAAAGCACGTCCTCGCCGGGCCCAAATAGCACCTTCTCCATTCACTTCTCTTCAAAGAATGGGTTGGCATGGTACAGCATTTGGAGGCAGGGTTTGGTGAACTGGTTCATGGGTGGTTTGAAGTATGGCAGAGAGGTTGATGAAGAAGTATTCCGCATGGAGCTCTCCTTTAAAAGCCGAAGCCACCGTTCCGCTGCAGTGTGTCGCAAGCTGAAACAGCTGTGATAAAAGAAGCAGCTGATGGACTGCTTACTTCTGGAATAACTGTCATGGGAGTAAATATATATACCAACAGCTAAGCAGCAATTAGAGCCCTGTTACTTATACTTATACTTATACTTATACTTATACTTATACTTATACTTATACTTATACTTATACTTATACTTATACTTATACTTATACTTATACTTATACTTATACTTATACTTATACTTATACTTATACTTATACTTATACTTATACTTATACTTATACTTATACTTATACTTATACTTATACTTATACTTATACTTATACTTATACTTATACTTATACTTATACTTATACTTATACTTATACTTATACTTATACTTATACTTATACTTATACTTATACTTATACTTATACTTATACTTATACTTATACTTATACTTATACTTATACTTATACACTCGAGTTCCCTTTTTTAATTTTCTTTAAATCTACCCTAACTCCGAAGAAAACTAACTAGAACTCGTAGTACCAACGAGCCAAGGTGGTCGCTTCTTAACACATCAGTGCCAAAGACCTCAAGCCTGATATGAGTAAAGGCCAAGCAGATGCCCATAAAGTGGTTCGCCCTCTCATCTTCCTCTCCACATGCTGGACAGAGTGCACTGTCTCAGATGCCTACCTTTTCCATGTGCTTCGCCCATATAAAGTGGCCCGTCATCAGTCCAACCACCCGCCTATAGTCGCTTCGGCTTCATGACGGGAGGATCTGCAGCAGTCGGTTGGATATGATAGGTAACATCTGTTTTGTCCATTTGCAGCCTCTCGCTTGGCGGAATTGTAACCTAAATTTGAACCTGAACTTAGAATGGGAATTAACTTTGTGGTTTGAATTTGAATGCTGTTTGGCCTTTAAAATTGTTTAAATTTTACTTGATTTGGTTTTAGTGGTGTGAACCGTCGGTTTTGTAAATTTCAGTTTTAATTTAAATTTAACTGCTTACATTTTTTTCTACAGTTATGGCTCTAATATTTATCTGGTGTTTACCACAATTTAAGCCGATTTCAGATTATTGAATGAATTTGTTGACAGGCTCAGACCTGAAATATGTGATCTACAACATAATACCCGACCTGACTAATGACACTTTTAATAACTCAACCGTAATCTGAGCGATTATCAGTCATCCACCAGTCGCATCCACTTACAATTTAATCAGTATTTATGCATTGTATATAAGCGAATTAAATAACAAAAGGATCAAAATTAACCTGCTGACGCTATTTATTAAGATGTCATTTATCAAAAGGATTCTAAACGCGAAATTGCACCTCGCAACTAAGTGCCTGACTTAACTAAATCAGCTATGCGCATCTTTTCATTTCCTTATACATTTCTACTGGCAGTCAACCATACAAAGTTTGTATAAATGTGGCATTTTCAAGGATATTGCAATTTACTGTAATTTTGACAAGATTTGATTTCACTTTTTCTTCCTTGATTTTTATACTCTAATTTAATTCCCAGGTAGAACTCGCTTGTTTGATGTATAATAGGTAGAAAAATTTTCTATGCATGCATGTAGATTTGTACTGCTGCTGCTTAACTATGCATTAATGCCATCCGAAATTGCATTACTTGATCCACCCATCAGCCGCTCCATTCCTGCGCATTTGTGTGGGGCGCACGCTTTGATGCATATCCTTGGCACTTGTCAGCGCACTCATTCAATTTAGTTGATTTGCTTGACTGTTTGGTGTTCGTGTTTTTTTTTTGTTTTTTTTTTTTGTACTTGCTTTTCACTGAAGTCACTCATTGCCTTTGCTACTCTTGGTCGCATTTGGCAACTTTGTTTGAGAGTCTACATATCATTGAATGCAAAGTTATTGCCATGGAGCGCTGTGAGCAATGATGCGTTGATGCACATGCAAGTGTACGTTGGTGTATGTATGTATATGTACATGTACATACATATATATGGCACATATGGGCTCCGTGCTACTTGTGTATGCATTTGTATGTGCACTAACGGCGATATGGAGTGGTGAACTTAAATAAGAACGTTACTGAAATTAGATTCATTTGTGAGAGATTAAAGTTTGAGATTCCTCGATTATTGGAAACTTTCCAAAGGAGCACACAAACGCAAAACCAACAGCGATATCTGTGCTCACTCGCTTATTACGTATTATCTTAGATGAGATTATTGAGTTTCAATCATACCAATGCACAAAGTAGTCCTGGTTGTAAATCATACCAAAACAAAAACATTTTCAACTGCTATTGACGTCAATACGCCAATACTGCAGCAGCAGTAATGGCAATAGTTCACATTTTGTCCGCTTGCTTGCCATTCAGCCAGCCAACCAGTCAGCCAGTCAGGCAATCCAGCAATATGCTTTCGGCCTACTCTTACATGCAATTTGCATATTTCAAGAGCAACTACCGATTTTTGTGTTGTCCTTGAATTTGCCCAAACAAATAGCATCTGCAGACCTACAAAGTAAAGGGCGGCATACGTATAGAACTATTTATTTACTCAGCACTCGGTTTGGTAAGCCTATACGGAGTACTTTATATCCACATAGGTGCATACTTATGTACAAACAAACAGGGTGGGCAAATATAAAAGTTTATTTTTTAGACATAAATTTTGTTTAAGTGAGCGACGTTCTTTATTTTATTATTTCACACGCTTCGCACAGCAGCTGATATTCTCTGGAGGCTTATGAGATAATTGATGGACATGCCGTGTGTGTTTGCGGCTCTTCTCAACAACAGCAGGAAAGTAAAAAGTTGCACAAAGGGGCACTCACTTTGATTCTCTGCACTTTTTCGTAACAAGTGGCTCCTCTCACTCGAAGACCAGATTTTTAACACACCTTTCACCTTTTACCTCCCAAAGTCCGGACTATTACTTAGAGCTCTACGTAGGGCACTGGGGTCTGGCCAGACTTTCACGACTTTGGACACGATTTTAACATACATCTTTTGTAGCTATGGACTTGAGCTTTCAATTAACTTCCTAAAATTTAATTTTCTATCGATTTATGGATATAACCTTTTAAAAAGGATCCGCTAACAGGACGAAAAAAGGCCAGACCCGGCTGCGCAACCGAAGGTTTTAAAAAAGGTGTCCAACGAAGGGACTACTCCTTTCCTCATACCACCGACGAATGTACATATTGAGTAGGTAGATAGGTAGGTAAGGTGGCTGTCGCAATGACATACTTAGACCTGCCGCATATCCACTGAAACTTATCCTTATACTATGGGTTCCGTTTTAAACCATCTGATAGCTATTTAAAAAATGAGCAAGGCTTCGTTAGTTTTAGCTGCGCTATTTCCGCTGCATTAGTTAAAAATGCAGTACCAAGAGTGTAAAGCCTCCTTCTGGCTAAGCCTTCACACTCACATAAAAGGTGTCTGACTGTTCAGCCTCTTCTTCTTTATGTTAAGACAGCTTCTACAGAGATCTTAGTATGGGAGTCCTAACCTTCTGTATTAAGTAGCTTTAACAATTTTTGAAAATAGTTGTATTATACTTGTATGTCACAGTGTGGCAATTCGTAAGACTTCTAGATAACTTTTGCTCTCATGCAGGCAAAGCAAATGTAAGAAGAAACTGTAAGAAATGTCGAAGATATCAGCAACTCAAGATTTCAGGGCAGCACAGACAGAAAATTTTCCATAAAGATCTTTGAATAAACTCGCAAAAGCTTAAGTTGTCTCAGCACTGGAAGTCAAACGACGATTCGCTTAAATATGAATACTTAGTTTGAGACTCAGAGCAGAGTGTATGGGCCTTCAAAAAGATCAATGAGGTGGGTTTACACCTCGACTATTTCAGAGAATTTATATTTTCCATTTGTTTATGGATGGAAGTTAAATGCAAGGGCTTGGACGATAATATATTGTATATAAAGTGTACTCTCTTCTAACGAACTCCTCTCTTAAGCGGACACCTTCCAGAAGCGGACAATTTTTTCAGTCCATACCACAAAGCCTTAATAATTAAAAAAAATAATAATTTCTCTTGAGCGAACGATCCTCCCACAACACCTTAAACGTCCCATACCCTTTTTGCAAGCTTTTCTCATAAGCGAACAAATTTTTCAGTCGCTTAGGTATCCGCTTAAGATAGTACAGTGAAGAGTAAAAGTGGCGCTTACATCCTTCTTGAGTGTTTGGCCGAGCTCCTCCTCCTTTGTGGCGTGCGTCTTGATGTTGTTCCACAAATGGAAGGACCTGCAGTTTCAAGCCAACTCCGAACGGTAATTGATGTTTCCTGAGGAGCTTTCTCATGGCAGAAATACGCTCGGACCGCTTTCAGGAAAATCGTTTTCATCATTTTGGTGTTTCATGCACGGAGAGGGTCTGCTCCTGGAAAGATGGGCCTCGTGTCGACTCAACGAGCGCTGGGTTAGTGTGCAAAGGTGCAAAGTTGCGAAATCCTTCTAGCCACGGGCAGATCGAGGGCGCTCGAGGGAACTTCTAAGGCTAACAAAGCCACAGCTCTCGAATTTAGTAGGTGTCCGGGTACCGGGTATTGTCCGTTAGAAGCCCATGCGGTAAGACTTGGGATTGTTTCAAGTCCTTTCTGTAGAAGCTGTGTGGAGGACGAGTTGGAATCAGCTCAGCTCCTAACAAAGCCACAGCTGTCGAATTAGGTAGGTCTCCTTACCGAACATCGTCCGTTAGGTGTCCATGCATGTAAACTTGGGATTGCTTAAAGTCTTTTCTGCAGAAGCTGTGTGGAGGACGAGTTGGAATCATCTCAGCTCCTAACAAAGCCGCAGCTGTCGAATTAGTTAGGTCTCCTTACCGAACATCGTCCGTTAGGTGTCCATGCATGTAAACTTGGGATTGCTTAAAGTCTTTTCTGCAGAAGCTGTGTGGAGGACGAGTTGGAATCATCTCAGCTTCTAACAAAGCCGCAGCTGTCGAATTTGGTAGGTCTCCTTACCGAACATCGTCCGTTAGGTGTCTATGCGGGTATACTTGGGATTGCTTAAAGTCTTTTCTGCAGAAGCTGTGTGGAGGACCAGTTAGAATCATCTCAGCTCCTAACAAAGCCGCAGCTCTCGAATTTGGTAGGTAAGGACATCGTCCGTTAGGTGTCCATGCGGGTAAACTTGGGATTGCTTCAAGTCCTTTCTGCAGAAGCTGTCTGGAGGATGAGGTGATGTCATCTCATACATTCTTCTCAGCTGCCCTTCTCTCGTCGGGCAAAGATTAGACATCCCGGCTCTCACTTTTTCGCTACATTTGCGGATTTTATGGGTTTAAATATTACACCCCTTCGGTAGCTCGAAGTGGTTAATACGAACGTAAATAATTTCTTTTTCCACCAGCCTGGTTTTTTTCCTTTTTCTTTTTCTTTTTCTTTTTCTTTTCGTTTTCCTTTCTCTTTCCTTTTCCATTCCTCTTCTTTTTCCTTTCTCCTCTCCTTTTATCACAACGGACGAATTTTGAATATTTGTCCAAGTGGGTCCCTCGCAAGGGCAGCCATTTATCCTAGTCCAACCATGCACGGAGATTTGAATCTGACACGCAGCAACCCATTCGGCTACGGCGGCCGATATTTGCTGTGGACGATATTTGCTTTCAGCTATTTGATGCGTCAACCTCCCAAACTCTTGATCTTTTGCGATCCAGGCTCGGTAAAGCTGTTATCAGCCACCTTAGGGATGCCAATGAGTTGGCTCGGCGCTGCGATTGAGTACTGGTATTTATGTGTGAAGAGATATCTTAAAAGATCTATATTGTGAAGACATTTTCAAAACGCTTTAGGTCTTTAAGGCGCGCCACGTCTGAGTTTTGGGTTAGATAGTTAAAGCGAGAAATCGTCACCAACACCATAAATAAGTGAGTGCTTTTTTTGTCTTTTAAAAGGGTGATGATATTCTGAAAAAAACGTATACTTTATTATTTTTGGACCACCCTTTTTTCTTCCTAAATATAGTACATATAAGCGATTGCCTAGCAAATAGGTAGGAACTATAGACTCCATAAAAACTAATTTCCGAGTTGCAAGTGTAATTTCCATAACACTTTCTCGCATACCACAATGACTGAACACAATATTGGCACTGGCACTACCACAGTCGCTGCCACATCGGTACCTCAGCTGGCGCTAGCACCGACTTTGACGCTCACATCGGTGCTGGCTGTGTTGGCGGCAGGAAATAGCAAACACTAGAAAAATATTGTTTTCCTTTCAGCTGCTCTGAGGCGGAAGCGAAGCGAAGCGCAAAGAAAGACTGCAAAACTTTCACATTTTCCTAACAATAACAGAAGCAATTGCATGGAATTGTTGTTGGCTGTGATGTGTAGTATGTGTATGTGTGTATGTATGCATATTAAACGGCACTGGCTGTGTTGTACGCTTTTGGCAATTGCGTGCATGCAGATGCTCTGTATGGGCGGTACCCTTTTTGTCCGTCCGTCCGTCTGTCTGTCTGTGTGTCGGGCTGTATCTATGGGAAGGTGTGTGTGTGCTGTATATATGTATGTGTGAGTGTGCGCCATTATGTGTGGGTAATGCAATGATAACAATGTGGCAAGTGTCTCTTGTTATAAAGCCGTGAAGTGCCGCAGCAAAATAAAGAAGCTACATAAGTCGCACGTACTTATTCGTATGTTCTGGCAGGCACTTATGTACGCATAAGCAAGCACCTTGGCATGCATAATATGTATGTATGCGTACTTGCAACACATGCATGCCACATGCTACATGCATACACAATTGCATATACATACATGCGTGTACTACTTATGGGTTTGCTTGTTTTGCACGCATTCGTATGCAAGCATGCATATTCGTTGTAAGCAGGAAAAATCCTTGAACTCATCAATCAAAATGAAAAATTTTGTTGACAAACATGCAGTGTTGTATGAGATGGCAAAGGGTGACACATGCAGCGGGTGCGGGCGAGTGAGTGCAGTGTGTACAGTGGCTGTGCTCAAGTCAACGAAGTGCTAGCTCAACTTCTGCCTCAATCGGTTAGGCAGGCGTATTGGTTGTATGTACATACATATTTTGCTTTTAACGTTCAATGAGCGAAGTTTGAAAATGGAAAACTACCACTGGAAAAACTTTCTAATAAATCGTCACTCAAAACAAAATGGCGTTGAGGAATTGGTAGCGAAATGATTGGAAAATATGCAAAGTGGCATAGAATTTAACTCTAGAATTCATACCATGCCCAGGTTACTTTAAGTTGATTTATGTGGAAGTTGCGTATACGACACGTAGAGTAAAAAAAAGAAACTTATTAAAGGCAGCAATGCGTAAAATTCACACAAACCTTAGGATACCAGTTTTGTTTAGGAAAGGAAATATTGCTTTCCTTTCGTTAATTTAAAAATATTTTTGAATTAAAATAATTTAAAAATTATTTTAAGTTATTATAATTCAAAAATATTTAAAATTCAATTAATTCTTCCTTTCGTTAACTTAAAAATATTTTTGAATTAAAATAATTTAAAAATAATTTCAAGTTATTATAATTCAAAAATATTTAAAATTCAATTAATTCAAAAATGAAGGGTGGTTAAATTTCAAGGGCCGCTGTTGAATGTGAACCACACCTAAACGTCAACGACACCGTTGGACTTCTTTCTTTGGGGTTATTTGAAAGAAAAGGTGTACGTCGATAAGATAGCAACATTTCAAGAGCTAAAGGATGAGATAATTCGGCACATTAACGGCATAGAACCTCAATTATGCCTCAGCGTAATCGAAAATTTTGACCTTCATTTGGAGCTGTGTCGCCGAGGCCGCGGCCAATAGTTTACTTTATACGTAATTGAACTATACTAATATTATCATAATAAAGAGAAATGACAAAAATTTCCTAAAAAAATTGTATTTTATTCAAAATCAACACTGGCCCTTGAAACTTAACCACCCTTTAGATAAGGAACTATTTGCATTTGGTGGTCTTTGGAGGTGTGCCGTCGAGGCTGTGGCAACTATTTGGCCAATACTTTGTTTTATACGTAATTGAGCCATACCAATATTATCATAATGAAGAGAAATGACAATAATTTCCTAAAAAACTTGTATTTAATTCAAAATCAATACCGACCCTTGAAACTTAACCATCCTTTATTTTTCCCAAGTGTTGATTGCTATTTTTAGCAGCTTAACAAATAATTCTGATGAGCGCAGATCAGAAAGCTTTTGAAATGACGACGAGGCGAGTTACATTAAATATGTTTCTTTGAAGTGAAACTTCTTTGCGCGCGTCAGAGTACTCGTATAATTTCAAGGCCGTGACACATGAGCTAGCGTTACGAAAAACCGTCACGAAATGTATAAGCCTACGGCATACAAGCTATTCTCTTTCTCCGCTTTGTGCAGGGCAAAACATACACATTTTCCTGTGTTTGTCCTGTAGTTTGTCCAATACGTTAAAAAGCAGTCACAATCACTAGTGTATGGCGCACTGTTAAGTGTTACTTCCATTGATGGATTGTTTACGAGTATAATTACGCGCAATGATGATTTGAGACTCTACCATGGCCAACCTCATTGTTGTCATCATTGCATCATCATTGCACCATTGCAAGCAGAATTTTGAAGACTGTCGATGAATTGTTTGGAAACTCTTGACCAACAAATGATTCAATTTATATAACAAACAGAAGGATTGTCGATATACTCTTTTAATTGTCAAAGTCTACGTGCTCATGTTACTGACGCATTGAATCCAGTTGTGGAAAAATGATATGTGGTAGTTTTCCATTAGACTTGGTTGCGTGAAGACGAAGAAATCAGTTTACCGAATTTTAACTGCATCATCCAGTGGAAAAGAAGTAATGTTCGAACCGGAGGAGTCGCTATCTACCACAACAGAACTGATACCGTGAATGTGCTCACACCACACTTACGACTTACCGCTGTACAGTCAATATCAAATGCAGCTATAGCAGAAGATGTCGGTGATATTTATATTTATGTGTGGGGTGCGATAAATGGACAGAACATAGTAATTGTGGGTGTCTACATAACTGGGCTGTCAGTTGCGGTCTCAGAGTCAACTCTGGCAAAACGGAGTTGATGCTATTCACCAGAAAATACAAGCCTCCACCTTTTAAGCTCCCAAGATTTAACAACCAGTGTCTTACTCCTTCATCGAAAGTCAAGTATCTTGGCGTAATACTTGACCCCAAGTTCCACTGGAAGCTGCACATAGAAAATTGAGTTAAGAAGGCCAATATAGCCTTCTACGCCTGTAAATCTACGTTCGGGAAAAAATGGGGTCTCAAGCCACGTGTCGTACGTTGGATGTACAACTTAGTGGTTCTGCCTGTTTTGACATACGGTTGCCTAGTTTGGTGGGTAGCTCTTCAGAAGGGCCGCAACACCACTAAATTAGAGAGAGTGCAGAGAACTGCAGAGAACTGCATTTGTGGGCATCACTGGTGCTTGTAGAACATGCCCCACTGCTGCGCTCAAAGTTATTCTGCACTTACTTCCTGTGGATCTGCAAGTTAAATCCATTGCTGCTCAGAGCGCTATTAGATTGAATGAGATTGACCTTTGGAGACAACTTCCTGCAGAATATAGTAGCATCTTGAAGCAGATCTCCCCTTCCTTCTCTCTTATTCGCACTGACCTCTCCATCCGCAAACTGTGCTTTGAGGGTTGTGCTAGGGCTATCTTTCCGAGCAGGCAAGACTGGAAGGAGGGGAGAGTCGGCACGGATATAGATACCTCTGTTTTCATTGACAGATTGAAAATGGAGTCTGGAGTGGGAGCGGGGGTTTACTCTAAATCAGCCAGCATTTCGGTCTCCTTTAAACTGCCGGAAATAAGCAGCGTTTTTCAAGCAGATGTCTTCGCGATCCTGCAGGCATGCTAAAAGCTTCGGGATCGCTGTTGGGAGAGATACATTAATATTTTTTCCGATAGTCAAGCTGAAATCAAGGCGCTGTCGTCGCCGTATTGCAGCTCTCTTCTCGTGAACTCCTGTAAGAAAGAACTCAAACGTCTCGAACGTGCAGGAAACATTTCCCTTATCTGGGTTCCTGGGCACAGGAATATAGAAAGAAATGAAATTGCCGATGAGCTTGCCAGAAAGAGGTCGACAGAACCGGTTTCAACTGTCCGCTTCTTAGACATCGGTGTCCCCTTGACCGTTGTTAAAGGGAAACTACACAATTTCTTTCTAAAAAAAAGCGCAAGACAGATGGAGATCTGTCTCATCGTGTGCTATTTAAAAAGCACTTTGCCCTCAATACTATAGAAACAAAACGCTAAAGATGATGGGAATCTCCCATCACTCAATTTCCAAACTCATTGCGGTGTTCACTTTTCACTGGGTGATGCGGAGAAGCTTGGAATTCCATACGACCCCTATTGCAGAAGCTGAAGGATCCCCCTGCGGAGAAAGATACTGTGGAACACTTTCTCTGCAAATGTCCGGCTCTGGCGGGTAGGCGTTTAGATTCCTTAGCGTGCCCTTTGGAGATGACTTGAAGAAATTCTCTAGCCTAGATCCCTTTTCTCTCCTCCGCTACATCAACAGCACTGGATGGCTGTAGACGGTTTTCTCTCCTCCCTAAATCCTTTTACAGGTAGTGGTCCACATTATGGTATCAAAACGGCACGAGAGTGCTACTTGTAGTGTACCTGGGGTACTCTTGCCATTTTACCTACCTGCCTACCTACATAACTCCGAATTCACACATCAACGATAATCGCATTTCTACATGGTTTGTTATTAAGATACACTAGAGATGGTGGTAAACTTCTTCCTCAACGCGACGATCTGAAATCTCTCATATTAACTGGAGACTTCAAAGTAAATTTTGCTTGGAACACTTCTATGAAATTTTTAGAATTTTTAGAACATCAACTGAATTTACAAATGAGTAATGACCGCTATATTTCAACAACAAATTCAGGAACAACGATAGATGCCGTATTTTCTCGCTACATCGCCAAAACCGAGTGAAGAACATATTCCACAATTCGTGACAAAAATTTTGACAAATCCTTAAAAACCACCATTTATAAAGTTATGAATACATTTTTTGTAACAAATTTTTTGAAAACAGACTTCAGTATCGTATTCATTACACCTCAGACTGTCCAGGAATGGTTCAGTTTTTAATTTGCACAAATTATTGTCTTCGTTATTCTAATTTGTATCATGACAAAAAAATCAGTCTTTTTCGTATTTGTACTTTCCTTTTTTCTCTTTAACAAACTTTTAAGCAATTATGACTTTCAGGTTTTCACCATTTTAAAGAGCCTTTCACACACTATTCGAATCAACAAAAAAGTGAAAAATGATTTTTTGACACGTAAGGTACCTTTTCATAGACTGTGACCTGGTCTACATATATTCTATTTCAGTTACCACAAACCGATTGTATACACTACTGCTATTGCACCATTAACACAAAATGTACAGGCTATTGAAGCACCGACTAATGTACAAATTTCAGAAATAAATGAATGATATTATTATCCACTACTATTGTGTGTAATTTAATAAAGAATGTTTTCAATCCTCGTTAAAATATTTTAATTTAATCCAGAAATTAAAAAGTTTCACTTCAAATATGCGCACATAGTGCGGCTGGTCTTTTTTTTACTTATTCATTTACTTTTTTTTTAATATGCAACACAGAACCGTGGGCTATATTTTCGCATTGGATACATAATAAGTTGACAATATATTTTAAATCTAAAATTTATTCCTACAAAACTAAAACTATTACCTGCATTTGAAAATTTTTTATAAAATTTGGATATATTCAATATAAAAATATTTTTATGAAGTTTTTTTAAACAAATATTCTCTATTTTTTTACGTTTCAATTTATTTTTTTTATTTTTTGAGATAAAATATAATTCTGAAAAAATAATTACCAAACAAATTTAATTTTTTTGTTCCACATTTTTGTGAATGACATTTTTTTTGCCAAATATGAAAGACACTTGAGTTTTTTTTCATTAAAAGTGCGGAAAATTTAGTAGCAAAAAATTAATTTTTTTTTGTCCAAATTTTTGCGAAAGAAATAATTTTATGTCATATGAATAACTGTGGGATTTTGTTATATTTTTTTCTTCATTATTTAGGATAAATTAGTTTTACTTTTTACGATAAAATATAATTCTGAAAAAAAAAAATTATCAACAAATTTTATTTTTTTGTTCCACATTTTTGCTACAGAAATTATTTTTTGTTATATGGAAAACCGACGGATGTTTTTTTTTTTGTGTTCTCATTAAAAGCTGCTATTTTTTCAACGTTTTTATAATTTCGTTTCTTTATTTTTTAGGATGAAATATAATTCTGAAAATAAACACCAAAAAAAATTTTATTTCTTGTTCCACATTTTTGCGAATGAAATTATTTTTTGACAAATATGAAAGATGAATTTTTTTGCATTAAAAGTGAAGAAAATTTAGTGGGAAAAAATTTAATTTTTTTGTTGCAAAGTATTGCGATATAAATGAATTATTTTTTGTCCTTCGTAAAAAACAGTCGAATTTTTTTAATTTTTTTCATTAAAGGTTGAGGAAATTTAGTTGGAAAAGTGTTATTTTTGCGGTCTAAATTTTTGCAAAAGAAATAATTTTTTATCATATCTGAAAGATACTCTGATTTTTTTCCTATTTTTTTCATTAAAATTTAAAAAAATGTAGTTGTAAAAAATTAAATTTTTTTGAATTAAATTTTTTTGTTCCAAATTTTTGCGGAAGTAATTATTTTTTATCATTTATGAAGCACAGTCGCATGTGTTTTCTTATTTTTTTATTAAAAGTCGAGAAAATTTAGATGGAAAAATGTTATTTTTGCATTCCAAATTTTCGCCAAACAAATTATTTTTTATCAATCTGAAAGATTTTCTAATTTTTTCCTATTTTTTCATTAAAAGTTGAAAAAATTTAGTTACAAAAAATAAAATTTTGTTGTTCCATATTTTTGGGATTATTTTTTGTCATACCTACATGAAAGAAAGTCTGATATTTGTTTTATTTTGTTAATTAAAAGTTGAAATAATTTAGTTGCAAAAAATTGAATATTTTTTTTTTCAAATTTTTTGGGTAAAAATTCTTTTTCGTTACATGAAAGACAGTCGAATTCTTCTCTAATCTTTTCATTGAGAGCTGAGTCCTGGAGAGTTAGCAATCCCTGAAATTTTAATAGTGCCTTGAATACTCGTTTACATAATGATTAAAGGTTTAATGGCGAAGGTGTCTTTACCCGGTAAAGTACCCGGCGGGTTAATGTTCTTGTAAGCGAAAAGGTTGAGGTGGGATTAACAAAAAGAAACTTAATCGGATGTTGTAACGCCTCCTACAGCTGCCAAGTAAAGGGGCGTGTCGAGTTTATGGTAAACAAAAGATATAGCTGTAAACTACTTTCGTTCACTCCGGAGGACGAGCGTCTCGCGCCGATTCTCAGCGAGATTTTAACATCTACCCCGACGAAACGATTGCTTAGTGCTTTTGGAATAAAAATGCTTTTTATGGGATTCATCACCTGAAAGTTAAGTTGGTTCTGCGTGATCGGAACGACCCGGATTTGAGTCCGGCCAAGACCTGTTACTTCAACAGAATTCCCCGTAATTGTATGGGGAATGTTTTTGCTGGTAAAACAACATCAACACGCGCGAGCAAGGACGCCCATTTTTCTATCTATAGGTATCGCTGCCGAAGAAGAAGTTGGATTCAAGAAGTCTAAACTATGTTACAAACTGCGCGTTCAATAGATTTACATTTGTCGATCTACATCTGTCAATTCTGTGTCCAAAAAAGTTGTGGGTCGAGCAATAACCCTATACGACAGGAAAACAAACACTTCTATGGGACAACGCTAATATTTGGTGTAACGAGAGCCGTTTAAGACTGTCACCGGGAGTTGAGAAGAAACGAGAAAGGCAGATCCAGAAATAACTGAGTGTGAAGAACTTGAGATGTTGATCGATAGGAGGAACTACCAAAACTATCAAAAGTTCGAGTAATTTCCCATAACTAAGAATTGCCTGGAGACTGACAAATTCTTCTTAAATTTTCAAACCGCTTGCGGCAGCACGAAAGTGAGCTACCTGCCATGCGAGCTAATATGTCATATCTAGAACTCTATAAAACTTATACGGATGTAAAAAATTACGGGAAGAGCTTGTCCAAGCTGTTCAATACCAAATCTGGTATCGATACCCATGTCATTGTTGAATTTATAATTCTTAAGTAGCAGTGAAAGCCAGCATTTCAATCATTACTAATGCCAAATTATATCGAATGCTGACTTATGGGCCGGAACCCAGCAGAACCCAATATTATTAGAGATCCGAAAGAGACAGTGGGGCTGAACTGGCCATATTGTACTCCAGGGCCGCCATTGTGTGGATCCTCCTAGGAAGCCCCAGACTTGGAAGACCAGCGAATAAGTGGAGACGACTGAAGTTAAAAGGTTGGCGCAAAACAGATTTGAATGGAAGAAATTCATTCCACACTGAAACTGTAGGAATTCATGATGATGATAATTGCCAGACGTAAGATTCAATGTACATAGAACCTTTCGTGCCAAGAATTTCTACTCTAGACACTTGCTAATCACGCAACTGCGGAGTAACTCTGCACTCGGCGAAGTAATGCCGACAATCTACCGATTCAGGCCTTTTAGTCCATCACAGTTGAGGTCAGTCGTCTACAAAAATTAGTGCAAATCCTCTGAAGTTTCGGGGAAAATTCAGTCTCTCAGGATTGGCTCACCGATTCAGTCATTTATGTTTGAAGATTTACCGGTAAAGGGGATTCCGCAGGATGGGCTGGCCAGTTGTTTAAGTAAAATGTATATATAATCGTCAAGACCAAGGCTATTAGAGTCAACCGCAATAAACCAAGACCTATAATGGCAGGCGGGTGTCCGGTGGAATTTGTCGAAAGCTTCTGCTACCTCGGCTCTACTATCACGACTGGCGGCGGGGTAGTCTCCTCTGCAGGCACACTAAACTGCGTTTATTCAACTCATGTACGAAGTCTGTATTGTTGTACGAGAGTGAAATATTGCTGGTTGCCAACATCATCACACAGAGGCTACAATCTTTCGTCAACAAATGCATCCTCATCATCTGTAGAATATTCTGGCCGAACACCATCAGCAACGACGCACTGTGGAGAGCAACGAATGAGAAGCTGAAAACGGCGATAAATTGGTCACACGCTTAGAAAACCACCAGATGGCATCACGAGAATGGACACTGGACTGGAACCCGCAGGAGAGGAGTGGTCGCGATCGGCCAAAGATCACTTGGCAAAGGTCAATGCTGAGCGAACTAGCAGATGCCGACATCTCATGGGACGGCGCAAAAAACAAACAGCTCAGAACCGTGTGCGATGGAAGAGTCTTGTCGAGTTTCTATGTTTTCGAGCGAAGTGAACAAGGATATAAAATTAACTGGCGCTTATACCCTGTATTGGGTTTGTGGCCGCGCTCCTCGTCGTATTTGTGGTGCGTGATGTTTTCCCACAAAGGGAGGAACTTACGTTCTATGGTATGCCGCCTCGCTATGGCAGATGGTACACCCGGAGGTTTGCCATTGCTTGCCGAGAGGTCACCGCTTAAAGAAAAAAACTTTTTCCATCAGTTTGGTGTTTCATGCACGGAGATTTGAACCTACGCACTCCTGAATGGTAGCCACGCACTAACTCATTTAGCTACAGCGCCGCTAATAAATATATATACTTTAATATTTTATTGCATTTTTTTAAAAGAAACCAGCAAAAGGTGGATCTAATGATTTCTTCTTTCCTTGACTCTCTACTAAGTATTTATGTAAAAGTATATTATTTCACATTTGTGGAACAACATTAAGACGCACACCACAAATAGGAGGAGGAGCTCGGCCAAACACCCAAAAAAGGGTGTACGCGCCAATTATATATATATATATATTATTCCACACCCTGTTAAATTTTTCTTATACCTGAAAAGCATTTCCGGTCTTCATTTATTCACCATTAAATTATATGGAAATGTTTGCGAAAAATATGTGTCTCTCTATCTGGGGTTTTTCTTGTTTGCCTTTTACGTAAGAGTTCGAAAAGGGCGCCGACTGACAGCAGCGCCACAGCTGCAGATCGATGGAAGAAAGACAATCCGGAAGGATGTTGTAGGAGACAGCTTGAAAGCGTAACATATGCAAATCTCCGATTGCAAGCTCACCCCACTCCACACACACACACACGCAGCACTCATTCTTTTGCATTGCTCGCATACGGAGCCTAGCTACGGCTCACTCTCTACCCATTCCCTGCCCAGCTGTTACACTTATTTTCCACATTTTTTCCGCTTGTGAAAAGTTCAAAATTTTTTCCAAAGTTTACACACATTACCCCAAATGACAAATGGCAATGCAATAGCAGATAGACTGGTATGCGTTCATGCAGCACACAGCCATCACCTTTTGTCCGACTTGCGGCTGGAGTTATGTAAGTATGAATGTATGTGTGCATGTAGGTATGTAGGTAATAGCGGGTGTGGCACTGCTTCAAAGCATTGTAAATATATGAAATTTCTATGGAACCTTTTGCATAGCTAGCTTTCCTCTATTTTCCGTTTTCATTTGTTGGTTTGTTTTTAATGGCTTTGGAATTTCTATGCTGCCTTTGTTGTTGCTTTTCCACTCACTTTGTTATCGCTGCAATGTTGTGATTTTCCGCACACGCCTTCAAAAACAGTAAAAGTTGCCCTCAACGCTTCTAGTTAAGATAGATGTTAAAAGGGTGCATCTTTAAGTTTTCTTCCTTCAGGCTGCTTGTGTGGGAGGTGGGCGGTGCGTTGGAAACTAGATAAGAATTTTATGGAAACTTTGCTTTTAAGCTGAAAGGGAAGAGAGGTGGCTAGCACTCGAAGAAAGTTATGAAATTATGCGATGTGGAATTCCAAATATTAATGTAATTGCAGGAGGAAGAGAAAAATGGGGTATATTACGATTGTCGTTGTCGTTGCGTAGAGTCCAATGTGCGCCCAATAAGCCATCATCAATAGTTGCCGCCAAACGGGTGCAGCCAGGTGTGGGTATCGTCGCATATTTTAACAAATTCACAGACATAAATATTGTAAGCAAAGTTGGACTGACTGTTTGTGATTTTCTAATTTGTACACAATTTCGAGGCTTCAGGCCTCACAAAACTTCAAGGAGGAAATATAAAGGGTGGCATTTTCCAAAAGTGTAAAATTTTAAAAATGTTTCATAGTGCCTTGGATACTCGGTTTCGTAATGGTTAAATGGTTTCGAAGGTGTATGCTATTCATGGAGCAATGAACTTTGTTGTGGAAAACAATTGGAAAGGCAAATCTGTATGTGTCTGCAGCGACAACAAAGCTGGTCTCATGGAAAAGTGCCTTAGACAGCCCTCCAACCACTTCCAGCGTAGTTGAGTCCTATAAATCCAGGCTGAACTATGCCAGAAGACATAATATCCTGATGTTAACATGGGTCCCGGGACACGTGGGTATCGCTGGTAACGAGACTCCCTTCTGCAGTCATCAAAGCCACGGTTAGCAAACGGGTTATTTCAACCCACAAGCGAGCTTGGCAGGCTAAGAGAGACTACAGATGGACAAAACTGATGCTACCTGTCATGTCCGACCGACTGCCGCATTTCCTCCTGTCACTAAGCAGAAGCGACTGTAGGCAGCTGATTGGACTGATGACGAGCCACTTTCTATAGGCGAAGCACATGGAAAAGGTAGTCATCTCAGACAATGACCCTGCCCAGCATGTGAAGAGGAAGATGAAACGGCGGACCACTTTCTGTGCGTCTGCCTGGCCTTCGCTGAATCAGGCTTGAGGCCTTTAGCACTGATGTGTTAAGAAGGGACCACCTTGACTCCTTGGCGCCACAAGATCTACTTAAATTTCTTCGGAGGTTGGGTAGAAAGTAGGTAGGTAGGTGAAATGGCTGGAGTACTTGGGAGTGTCAAGTAGCCCTAAAGCGTCATTTTGATATCATTGTGAGACCTACAACAGAAGATATCTACAGCCAACCAGAGCTGTTGATGTAATAGAGAAGATAGATGGGATTTAGGTTGGCGCTCTGCTTCAGGCTGTCGAAGAAAGTAGCACCTAGTGGCCTGAATCCTCAAGCTGCCAAGCTTGGGCATTTACAGAAAGATCCCTACAGTTTCTGCAATGGATGTTAAATGGTAAACCTAGCTTTTCCGCGTGTGTGCCGACCGTCCAATAACCGCCAAACACAGCTAAGAGTTTGGAAATTGAATGGCGAGGGGTCCAAAGGACTTTCTGAGTCCTCCGTACATTGTATTGGGGCCAAAGGGGTTTCGAAATAGCACATGAAGAAATGGAACTCCTTTTTTTTCTGCGCTTTCCTGAGAAATATTTTGTGCAATTCCCCTTTAACAACTTTCAGGGAGACGCCGATGACCGGGTAGGAGGACCCTGAGGCCAATTTGGTCCCCTTCCTGGCAAGTCCATCTACAATTTCATTTCCCTCCATGTTCCTATGTCCTGTACCATGATCGCGGCTTGACTATAGGAAAAAATGTTAATATCGCTCTCACGTTCCCTAAACATTTAGCATGCCTGCAGAAAAGCAAAGACTTCTGCCCGAAAAACACTAGCAGTACTTGGAGAAATCTGTCCAAGCTCGGAGAAATACGGTGTTAACTGCCTCCAGAGGCCAACCTTCTCTCGGGTAGACTTAAAGATAATTAAAAAGGGAACTCGAGTGCGGCATAATGGACTTAATGTTGTCTGAGTGCTGTACTTGATAGCTTCTCTCAAAAAAAAAAAAACAAAAAAAAACCCGGGGAGTTGGTACCCTTGTAAGAGAAAAGTGTGAGGTGAGATGAACAAGTAGAAATGTGTAACGTTTACTGCCAAGTAAAGGGACTTGTCGATTTTGTGGTAAGCTTTCATTCACTCCGGCCGGTGAGCGTCTCTCCCCAATTCTCATTATCGATCACTTTTCCGAGTAGCAAAGATCACACATTAAGAATACCTAGCGCAAGTTGTCACCGAGATGGTAGGAGGTCGTTGCTTTGTCGGGATTTACCTGCATCTTTACATGCCAAACCTTACCATTTTTGTTGATAGTCAAGCGGCAATCAAGGCACTGGCCTCAGCGCGCATCAATTCAAGATGTGTTAAAGAATGTATGAGGTCGCTTTCGCTTATTCAACAACACACTTTGTTGGGTTCCCGGCCACTTTGGAGCGGGGGGAAATGAAAGAGTGGATTAGTGTGCCAGTAATGGCTCAAAGCTTGACCTACAACGAGTGGTAGAGGACATAAGCATTAATCTAAATGAACTATACACTGCGATAGATTTTTGCGCGATCGCGGAAACCAATAAAAGATGGTATATGACCACTAACTGCAGTCTCCAAAGCGCTCTGGCTAAACCTGAATCTTAAAAGGAGAAAATGTCTGCTTGGATTCAACAGATCAACTACCAGCATCCTCACAGGTGTTATAGCGGGTTATTGCACAATTGGCATCCTATCCAGTAGAATAGTACCTGACAATAAATCTACCCGATCTCCGAAAAAATCTGAGTAGATCTTGTAGTGCCAACGAGTCAAGGTGGTCGCTTCTTAACCCATCAGTAACATAGACCTCAAGCCTGATTCGAGCGAAGGCTGGGCATACGCACGGAAAGTGGTCCTCCGTCTCATCCTCCTCTCCACATGCTTGGCAGAGTGCATTGCCTGAGATGCCTACCTTTTCCATATGCTCGCCCATAGAAAGTGGTCCGTCATCAGTCTAACCAGCTGTCTACAGTCCCTTCTACTTAATGTCAAGAGGATCTGCGACAGTCGGTTGGACATGATAGCTAACATCAATTTTGTCTATCTGCAGCTTCTCTCAGCCTGTGTTGAAGTAACCTGTTTGCTAATCGTGGCTTTGATGGCAGCAGAAGGTAGTAACGGAACGGGCTCCGGGCGAAAAAAGTTGTTCTCAGAGCCCATAACGAGTCAGAGGTCTCAGTGAACAAACAGTCAATTATATGAATTAATCGAGTTTCGAAGGCGAGAGTTCCCCCAAACTTCCCAGCATTGTCGCCACGTCAATAGCGTAGATCAAACTTTGCAGCTGTGCGCACTGCAAAAAGGTAGTTAATAAAATAATGAAAAAATTAAAAAAAAAACCATAAAGTTCGGGGCTAAGCCTCATACCGCCCACACCTGCTACTTCTAAATAATTGTAAACTTCCCAACTTGCTTAAGCCATCTGGGGACGGCTGTCTCCTTGTCGCCTTGACTTCGTTACACTTTACGAAAAGCGAAAACTTTTGCGTGATAAGAAAAATGAATGAATGCGAACATAAACAACAACAAAACTGTTGTCACCGATGCTACCGATGCACTCAATATTGCAATGGCATACGAAAGAAGAATAATAAGAAGGAAAAAAACGAAACAAATAGAGGAAAGCAAAGAAGCAGAATAGGACTGCACAATGAAAGGAGCAGAGCATCTGACAAATTTCTATGCTTCCCTCACCGAAAAACGCAAAAAACTTGCTTACAACGAAAATCCTTCGCTAACACATACACACACACAATCTCACATGCATGCACGCATACAAGCAAACATTCTTCCATGCATAAATCATGTTGTTTGTTTGTTGTCGTCATCTTCGTCGTCAATGTTTTTGTTGCACTGTTGTTTACGTGCAGCGCCAGCAAAGAATGGCAATGCACAAAAAACACGCAGCTCCCTGCCATGCACAATTCGAGCAAAATAGGCAAAAAGCGGGGGTTACTGAGAATTTAAGTTGACTCTGCTCAGTGACTGGCAAAACAGCAGCGCTAGCAAAGATCAGCTGTGCGCTTGTTAACACCGGCAGCCCCCTCTCCTACTGTTGTACTCTCGTAGCAAGCCTTGAGCGTGAGTGTTGTGCGTGTCATTGTGAAGCAGCGCTGAGCTACCAAAGGAAGTATGAAATAAGGCTGTGGGCGTGGGCGGTGAGTGTTTGTTGCTGCCGAGTATGCCAGTGTGTCATTGTTTTGCATGCGCGTGTGTGTGTGTGTGTGCATGTGCCACGTCTATACTCCGGCGCCACAATTGGCGTCGCTGCTGCTCCATCGACTGCATGTTGCCCTCCTAGCACAGGTGAAGCGATAATCTGCGGAAAAGCTAAATGTGGCGGCGGCAGATAAAAACTACAGCGGTGTGAAAAAAGTGGCAGAGAAGAGAAATGTCAAATTGAGTGCATTGGCAATGTGCATACAGCGGCGGGACTCAATTGCAAAAAGTAAGAAGCATGCAATTCGTTATGCACACGTACGGGTGTATGTGTGTGTGTGTGTTCGTATACCTATTTATGGAGGTACACTTATTTATATATACAATCCTTGCCTACTGCTATAGTCGTCGCCAGCGTCGCAAGAAAATACAAAAGGGAAATTAACTCAAGTGGCTGCAATTGTTCAGAAGACTTCCGTCCGCAGTGGCGGTGTTGTTGGCGCGCAGATGCTGCCGACACAAATATATACGCATGTTTGTATGTGTTTATCCGTAATATCTGCAATAGCAGCGCGGAAAAGTATTGCCTTTGCGCTGCGCTAACGAGATCGACGACATAAAGACGCAGCCACTGCGTCTACGGATGATTGCAAGTGCGCTTAAGCTTGCATTGGAAGCACCGGCGTCGCTGGCCTATTGATAGACTATCGAATTTCAAGGTAAAATACGTGATTGCCAATTCCTTCATATTCACTTCGCTATGCGCTAGAAAGCACACAATAAAGGGGATAAATCGCGAAACGTTGCCAGGTGTGGGAGGTGGAAGGAGGAGCTGTCGGAAATGCTTGAATATTTCAATGTCTGGATTACTTAAAAGAGCAAAAAAAAAAGTGTACAACTTAACAATTTATTTGTATAGCTATTTTAGAAACTGAGTTTTATTTTAAATTTAATTTAATTTATTTTAAATTTAATTTATTTCAAATTTAAATTGATTTTAATACCCACCGACGAAGTTTCATCAAATTATGCAGGTAATTTTTTTTATGAAGTGGAAGACTTCATCACTGTAGAAATAAGGTATGTTCGAGAGTTTTTTAAAAACTCAAGTTGGTTTTACAGGGTGTAAACCAACTTCAGACGGGCATCAGCTGTCTGTTAATTATCTAAATGAAAGTCCAAAGTATTGTTTACATGCACGAGGAAGCATTTTGCTGAGAGTAAACGCGAAAAAAGAAAATCAGTAATGGCTTTCAAACATAAAAGAGTGATTGCATTATATTTGACTGGAAAATCACAACCAGCGATTGTTCGCGAGCTCGAGCACATTAAAGTAAAGTTTTCTTTTTTTTATCGCACCATTATTCGTTACAATCATACTGGTAGCATCGCGAAACCTCATGGAGGTGGTCATGAAAAGACTGCAACGTCACGTGAAATGGTTCAAACAGTGAAGAAGCGACTTGAGCAAAATCCCCGATGAAGTGCCAATCAAATGGAACTGAAAATATCTGACCATAGCATCCGCCGCATACTGGACTGATCTCAAAGTCAAGGCTTACAAGATCCAAAAGGCACATGATATCACACCAAAGCAACAACAAATCAGACTTGAGAGAGCGAAGGAGTTGCTTCGCTTGACCGAAAGCGGTCAATTTCCGACCAAAATTGAGCAATTCGTAAACTCCCAAAACGATAGGGATTATTTGACCGACAGTTCATACGAAATTTTGAGTCATCGATTGGCCACTGGGAGACATCACCCGCCCCAGGTCATGGTTTGGTCCGCTGTGACCGCAGATGGGCCCTCTTCAATTGTTTTCATCGAGCCTGGCGTCAAGGTAAACGCGAAATTATATCGCGAAAGTATTCTGGAGGTTGCTTTGAAGTCGTGGGCAGGCAAAAATTTCAACGGCAGACTATGGACGTTTCAACAGGACTCGGCACCGTCTCACAAAGCTCGAGTGAACCTAGAATAGCTAAAAAACAACGCTCCGAACTTCATAACGTCCATACAATGGCTCTCAAATTCACCAGACGCGAATCCTATGGATTATTTGCTCTTTGAGCCATTTTGGAGAGCAAGAGCCGGAACTAAAAGATTCCCCAGTTTCGAGGCGCTGAAAAAAGCCATTGTCCGCGAGTGGGCCAAAATACCTGCACGTCACATTCGGGTAGCTTGCGACTCATTTCTGGACCGTCTCAAGGCCATAGTCAAGGCAAAAGTTGGTCATATCGAGCAAAAATAAATTGATTCTTAATTTTGTATTATTTTCACACATTTTTTAACTTAAATTGAATAAAAGTAATTTTCCAAACTAAATGTATGGCCTTTTTAATTAGTTACTGTACTCTACCGGACTCTGTAGAAGAAATCGGGACAAGATCTCTATGCAGCGCCCCAATGGGTTATGAGCTTGGCTGTGTCCCATAGTGGGCAACCCCTACAACAACCTAACCTAACCCAATTAGGACTCTCCTTGATTTGTGCGGTCTCAAATCCTAAAGGTTTTTAGATTTGCAAATGCGAGCAATTCGTTAAGATCAGAAAATAATGGAATTGGAAGATCAGAAAAAGTGGTTTGGGGTTCTTTTGAGAACCTGTGGCCTATTCCTGGACAGATGGGCCTTGCGTGAACTCAGCAAACGCTGGGCTAGTGCGGAAATGTGTAAAATAAGGCATCCTTGTGGTCATGCCCAGATGGGGGGTACTGAAGAGAACTTCTAAGGCTAACAAAGTCGAACCTCTCGAATTTGGTATGTATCCTTACCGGTTGATCGATTTCTTGAGGGTCTTAAATCAGGTCGTATATCCGAGCCTGTAGAATCGTTACGAAAATTGACGAGTTGCTTAATTTTTGGGACGAAAAAAAAGACAACGTAATAGTTGGATCATTGAAAATATGAAAAAAATGTCACTTAAGAATGGGGTCCTGATGATTAAAGCTTAGAATATAGGAAATACAAACCACTTTTCCAAAGAGAAGTTTTTTGCGGTAGTAGGCGATCGTTCTTTGTTGTACGAACATTTAAATAACTGAAATACTGCCCCATACATAATATGATTGGGAGTTTTTGGCTAAGTCAGCTGTGTGCACTAACATCTTTCGGTTCCGGCGATTTCGATAAGCTTCCCTTCATGGGTGGATGTTTCGTCCCGAAAACTGAACCTTCTGTTTGCTGAACTAAAGATGCGCAAAATTCCTCTCATCTCACAAAGCCGGTACAGTTTTTCTGGGATGACGTGAGGTCAGCTTAAGCGTAACCGCCGGACGGGCTTTATAAGGAGCGGACCTTTGAAGTGCTTACCTCTAATGAAAGTTGAAATGATTGCGTGAACGAGCTGCTAAGCGAAGTATTCCCTAAACGAAGTATGGCTGCGCGAATATAGGTAAATTCTTCCGAACTGAGATGAGAACTGCAGATGAGTTGGCATGGAAGGAAATTAAGCTCAAGCCAGTCAACTCTTCACATAGTACACCCTCTACTGTATCTTCATGTAACCTCCGACTTAGATCCGTTGATTATTTAACAGAAAAATCATAACGAATGTGCCATGAAACCTGCGTGCTCGTTGAAGACAGATCTTTCCAGGAAGATCTAGAGATCTAACTTTCCTTGACCAATTCGCATATTGGTAGGTATCATAACTTGACATTGCTTCATAGAGACGCATGACAGGCCGATCGGTCTCCCTTCCTTACAACAGATGTGAAGCAAATGAGACCAAATTGCAATTGAGATAAAAATTTATCATTTTACCCAAGTGCACCACTTTTCATCCTGTGTAGAACGGCAGCCGTGATTGTCGTTCATCATCAAACATAGGAATTCTCATATGAGGCTCTATAAAATTTGTCTAAGAATTTTGTTTGTTGCATATTTGCAGGGACCAGCTGGTTAATCATGAATATCAAATGATCCTGGATGCCAAATTTACAAAGACGTCACGACATTTACTTGAATGCATAATTTTTGTAAATGAAAAACGTTTATTTGAAAAGTTCAAATGTTTTTATTTTAGTACTCGCAAGGAGGTTACGGCTCACGTAACCGATTGGGTTAATGCATGACTACCATTCGGAAGTGCGTAGGTTCCAATTTTTGTGTATGAAACCGCAAAATGAACAAACAATTTTCTTATAGCGTACGCTCCTCGGCAGGGAAAGGCAAACCTCCGAGTGAATTTCTGCTATGAAGAAGATCCTTATAAAAATCATTTGTCATGCGGAGTCGGCTTAAAATTGTAGGTTCCTCCTCAAGACATACGTCAGAAATAGGAGAAGGAGCTCGGGCAAAAACCGAACAGAAGTGTATGTGCTAATTATTTATTTCTTATTTTGTTTTTAAGGAGGTTACGAAGGCCGATGATAGAGGTTTGCGCTTTGTTGAACATTTTTGGACAATTGGGAGGCTGAGTTAAAATACGCTGTAGCCGAATGGGTTGGTGAGAGACTAGACATTCGGTAGTGCATGAAACACCTGAAGCTAGAAAATATTTCTTTCTATTAAAGCTCGCCTTTCAGCAGTTAATATTCGTGTTTCTGTAAGAAAATCTTCTCATAAAATGCCATACGGAGGCGGCACAAAAGTATAAGCTTCCGTTTTGTTGGAAAATATCAGACCGCATACCAAAAAATTTGCGGAAGAGCTCAGCCAAACAACCAACAGAAAGGAAATAGTTTAAATCCATTGCAAAACTTTTTGAATTGCAAATTATGACTAAATAATTTTATTTTCAAATTTGATAGCTATAGTCCGGGACCAGGGGTCGATTTTGGACTGCGTTTTTATACCGTTAAATTCTTGACTATACTTGTGATTGACTGATTGTAATATTGAGGGCAGACGCCATCCAATAGATAACGAAACCAACCGTCAGCTGGAACAGTAGCGGTGGGTACGTGCGTTTTTTGTATTGTTGACATTTAGTATATTAGAATGAAAAAAAAAAAAAATAAACAGCTGCGCCGTAGAGGGGGGAAAAATACGTCAGCTGAACAGGCGAACTTGTAAAATAAATTAAAAAGTAAAACTACTTTATGCCGATTGAAATTTTTTTTACATAATTTTGGACAAAATATAATAATGATGTTCAGCTACGTTTATAGCGGTGGGAAGACCGTCAGCCGAAGCATTGAAAATTCCGCACGCCGCCGAGATGTATGAACGCAATGATACATTCTTGCTTCGGCGGACCCCTCTACGGCGCAGCTGACTACTTTTTTTATTCTACTAAATGTCAACAATACACAAAAAAAATTTCAGCCGGTATTAAATGAGTTGTTAAAAATTTTTTTTCGACACGTTTCGCAGCATCCCATGCACGTACCCACCGCTACTGTTCCAGCTGACGGTTGGTTTCGTTATCTATTGGATTGCGTCTGCCTTCAGCATTAAAATCAGTCGGCATGAAAAGATGAGGTCAAAATGACCCCTGGCTCCCGGACTACTACGAGCACATTCTTTATTCCTTTTCTATTAATATTTCAATACTTTCTCTCAGATATTTCAGTGTCATTTGTTCCATTTTTCTTGAATCATTGCTTGGAGGGGGGAAGCTAAAGTTCTGGTCTACCTAATATTGCACCACTTCGAGTATTTACTGGAGGTTACTGAAAAATTGTTTTTAAAATTTCTACTTTTGCGAAATTCAAAAGTTACGCACACAATTAACCTCTCCAATGGTGCAATTACTATTTTGCGTCCTAGCCAATTGTATGAAATTTGAAAATTTCCTAAATACACACATACATACATAAATATGTAGTTGCGTGGCGAATTAATTCACTTAATTTGCTTTCACTAAACAAAATGGACCACTTTGCTGGCAAATAACACCCATAGCTAAAGAGCGGAGTCGAACGGAATGCTTCCACTACAATTTGACACAAATTAAAGGTAAACAAAAGAGGCGTGACGCCATCGACATTAAAAACAGCAGCAACAGCAGCAACAGCAACAGCGACAACAGCAGCAACGCGACCATTATTTGCGTAATATAATGTGCGAGAATATTCACTTCGGATATTTGGTGTCATTATGGTTGAAAAAAGAGCGATAAATAAGTGAATGGGAGCAAACAGCAACGGGAGCAATGTGTGCTTGTATGTATTAATCAATAATCAAGGGGAAATCACAACAGCAGGACGGCGGAGATGAATGATGTGGTGAAAATGAGCGGACACGTATGCATGCACAGGTATATGTAACGTATATGTATATGTATATATGAGTACGTATGTGTATATATAAGTGCGTATATGTACATCTGAGAGACTATTTCTCTGTTTGTTTGTGCCCAATAGGCATATGGACATGCAGATATGCAAGTAGTGCAATGCGCGTGAATACACAAACAACTTCTACTCACATACAAACACACACAGGTGATTTTGTCAACTCCTGTTGTCCACTGTACCTGAAGTCATGTAGAAAAAACTACTCATTCATGAACGTTAGCCTGTATATGCATATTTATATTCCTTTATCAATTTAACTGCTGGTGACGAAATATCCACCAACTATTCGGCTGGTGAGCTTTCAGACGGAAGTGTCGATATGTTTCGTAGTTTCTCTGCAGTAAATTGAGTTGGTTCTGTTCTTGTGCTTAACTGGATCTTTAGTTGTCACTTCTATAAGGTTAATAGAGTACCTCAATAAGATGATTTCTTGACATCTGTTTCTCTCTGTTAAGTTTTGAAATTCATGCAGAATTAATTTCGTCTGTAAAAATTGAGTTGAATTGAAAATTTCCAAACAAAAAAAACGTACCATACCTTTGATGTGCTTCGAATTGGCTGCCTTCTACGTCAGTGGCAATAGGCACTCTTCGTGTGCAAGATGGATAATTTTCTGCCTCTGAAATTTCAGTCTTCGAGGCAAAGTTCGGCAAGAAAAGCCATGTTTTTTAGAATTTTTATTTAGCGATGTCTGAGTTTATCTAGTCTATTTCAATATAATAATGCAGCATTTGGATTTGGACATTTGATATTATTAAATCTTTCCCAAATTTTTCCTCGTCAGACGAATTCAATTCTTGAAATTACATTTGGATGTAAGCGCAAATATGATTAGAAAATTAAAGCACGCGCAAAATTGAGCGCTGATTCTCGCATCCACTCTGTGATGCCTAATCTTGATCAGCGTCGATCGATGTATGGCTGTGCGGCTCGGCTCGACTTTTAGCGTCCACTAAGCAGGTGCACTTAGTTGAAAAATTTGAATAGATTGGCTTGTTCAGACAAAAAATTTGGTCGCCAATCGGTTATGAACTTCTGAGCTACAGTTCCAGGTAATCAAAAAGCGGTAATTGAACAGTAAGAAGTCTGTCCAGTGCCAAAATACTGCTCCCTCTTCAAGTTACTCATATGAGATTTAATGTCAAACACTTGCACGCGCTTCTCTTTCAGAATTTTTTTGTGTCAAGAATGTCTTCAAGAAATTGCTCTAAATTCGCCAGATTTATAGTTTATTTTAATTATTTGCACAAGATAACAAAAATTGTCAGTGCAAGATCAAGTTTTAACTATGCCACTTTCACTAGTTTTACACCAGTTTAGGGCCAGTAATGACGCAAGTGCCATAAATCCATTCCTTTATGAGGCCATCAGAAGTTTTACTACCGAAATTTTATTACCAGGTTGGGCACTTACGCATAAGCACAAATGTATGTATGTATGTATGCACATGAGCGTATATGTATGTGCCTACATTTAAAACTATGCTCCTATGTATCATTTTCGAGACCGCGGAGGTCGTTGTCAAATATAGCAAATTCACAGAGTCGACTTGATGCTGCACAACCTGATACACCTACAGCCCACCGCTAGCCACAGCCCATCACTGCACTCGCTCGGGCTCGCATTGCTGAAAATGAAGCATCAAAAAGTGGCATAAAAACAACAACGACGGCGTATGTAGCATGTTGCAGCTGACTGACGGTGACGAGGCACCTGTAAAATGGGGGTTTTAATGGCAAAAGGTAAATACTGCATATTATCGTGTATATTCGATGGGAAAATAATGGATTGACTCTGGCAGCTTGGCTTTGGAAGCGTGCAGAGCTCCATTGGCGCCTCATCCTTGCCTTCACACTTGTATCTGTAAAGATACCTTGGCAACTGTGGTGGCACATACATACCTACCTGTGTAATAATATAGCTCCAGATGAGTATGACAGCTGCTGTTAAGTTGTTTTCCATTCGGAATGGAGCTTTTGTTTTTGCACTCGCTGTCAAGGTAGATATGTGTATAAGGAAGCGATGTAGCGAGTTGTGTGTGTGTGTGTATCAGACCATATATATTAATACAATTCGAGAGTCTGTTTGTTGTATTCGCTTTGGTAGCAATGTTTCGTAAAATTTGAGTTTCAGTGAGCCACGGAGGCTGTTTCAATTTCGGTAGACCCAGAAGCTGCTGATGGATAAAGTTCAACGCGATCTCCCCACCTCTCGACCAATTCGTCGATGCCGTTCCGCCAAAAATAACCTGGTCTGGTGTCAAAGAAGTTCTTGAGCCAGTTTTTAAGAAGGTTGTTATCGAAGGTACATCTTTTATATGGTTTGACAGGGAGCAGAAAAGCTGGTAGTCGGTCGGTGCAAGGTCCAGAAAATACAGCGAATGCTGAAGGAACTCCCATTCGAGCTCTTGAGGTGCGACTTTGACGACTTGCGCAACATGGAGCCTGGCGTTGTCGTGGAGGAGTATGATTTGACCAAGTCGATCATTATAGCTGGGCAATGTACAACTCCTTGTTGGCCCTGGCATTTTTTTCGAGCATTTCCCAGTGCACCACGCCCTCCCAGGCCCACGTAACACATATCTTGATCTTCTTTGTACGAAGATCCGGCTGGTCTCTCGGCTTTGGCGTATCTCCTGGAGCCACCCACTCCTTTCTTTGTTTCATATTGATATATAGGCATCATTTCTAATCTCCCGTGACAATTCGGTACAAAAAGCGCCGTTTATGACCACGTGCTGCTTGATGGCAGGCAAGATGTTGAGAAGCAATTTGAAGGCGACTTTCTTTGTTTTTTTCGTTGAGCTCGTGAGGCATCCAGGTTCCCAAATTTTCGGTAAACCCCATTGAAGGATGGTGATTGAGAATCGTTTTATGATCGCAGTTCATTTTTCCGGCAATTCACGGCTGGTTGGGCGATCGTTCTCTTTCAAATGTGATTTGAGACCTTTTTCATCGAATTCAGAAGGCCTTCCGCTGCGTATCATCGATGTCAAAGACGCCATTTTTGAACTTTGTAAACTATTTCCGTACTGTAGATTCGCCTATTACCCCTTCTCCCCACGCGTCGCAAATGTCCCAGGCTGCTTCGGCATGAAAAGCACAGAATAGCAGGTGTCGAAAATGTTGATTTTTGCCTCCCCGGCGTTCCATTTTTAAGCCTCAAAAATTAAATAGCTCAAAAATACTATTATCATAGTTGTGTTGAGCAGAAAGAGTTCTATCGAATGAATACTTACCCTTTGCCAAACAGCAAACAAATCATGAACCATGTGCAGGCGTTGTGTCCTCTGATTACACCCACCAGTACTCTCAGATTCTTCCTACCAAGTTTAAGGAGAGAGGTCATCAATTTCCTGTTTGGTTCCTTCACAAAGCACTTATCTACTCTGTAAGAGCCTAACCCAGAACAACGTCTTCTAGAGGTAGACCTCCTCAAGTCGTCAATCCATCCATAGTTGAATCGATGCGGAATTGACACCTAGAAAGGGTTCAGGGCCTAGTGGCATACTTGCAGAGCCTTCATTAGCCTGTTTATCAGCCAACTCATAATACCAAAATGGCACCAGGCACCCAATAAGGACAAACTTTGTTGTTTGTCTTACATTCACCGACTAATTTCAAAGATCAGCTTAGGTCAGCAAAGCCTCTTAGTGCAGCTTGACTGTCACTGCAAATTCCAATACTATAAGTACTACCTCGCTACTTCAAAAAAAAGTGCCACTCTACTTAGAAGTTAAGATAAAAAGATATATTCGAAAAGCTAAACAAGAGAAAGAGGGTTTGGCTTCGTTACTCTCCTTTAAACTTCTAAAGCTCCTTAAAAACGCACTGCCCTTGTGGTGTCACTTAAACTTAAGTTTTTCACCTTTCGTGCGAGCCCTGTGAAGTAGGGGACTCAGAATGCGCCAACCACAAAACCCAATTCACCATGTCATACGATGCCCTTTGTAGGACTAATATTTTGCTTTCCAAGGTTCCATTTAGATCATTAAAGGGCTTTGTTTATCCTGATAGAGAGGTTAGATAGCTTTCCTCACTCTTCGGAAAGCTGATGGCCTTACCAATTAGCGCGGGTGTATATAGGTTAGATGAGGTTAGGTTAAGCGGTTGTCCACTGTGGAAAATTCTCCCATATCTCTCTCCGGCGCAGGTCCCGGTTTGATATTGGGATTTCGCTATCAAGTCATCATCCCCATTTGTTTTCTTTTGCTACATAGACAAAATACCTCTCGGGATCACCACGGGTTCGACGATAAACTTTCCATTGTGGTACCATTAAACAAAAAAAAAATTAGATACAATGAAGAAGTAAAGGAAAAAGTACGAATTCCCATTTACCAGTCCACCTTCGCTGTTCTCGATACCACGAACTTCGCCTTTACATGAATGAGCTCACATCTTCACCTGGAGCTTATTACTCTCCGCCGGTTTTGGATTTAGAAAAACATTTCTTTTGGCATCGGCTTGTTGGCCTACCATCTTCACGAATCCATAGCCTGTGCATTTAGCAAAATTTGTGTTTGTCGATAAGTAGCCTCAGAAGAAAGATTTTCTAATTTTGTTTTCATCGTAAGCACGACTTGGGTTTTTTGTGGTATACGACACCTAACAATAAAGCAGACCATGCATCAGACTTATTACTTTCTTTTGCCACATTTTTCAGAGATTTTCGTGATGCTAAAGAATACGAAATATCCCCATCGGTCTCATATTCCAATTTTTAAAGAGTTGTTAGAGTCAAAGGCCATAACAGAAACGAAAGAACAGCGCCTTGAAGCCAATGCCTACCAAAATCTGACTGCTAAGCACAAAGCTTCCACTTTCCTTTACACTTCGGAATTCTATTGATAGATCCATATAACATTTAATGAATTAATCTCTAGCTAGTTTCTTTCACTAACTTTTTATCCTGCGCGGTAAAGCCTCGGATTGCCACGATCTACTCTTTTTATGCATTTAAATATATACATAATTACACTTACATACATTCGTCTGTATTGGCAATGCTATTACACGAACATGCATACATACTTACCAGTTTTGTTTTGCTTTTCGTATTTTCTGCCCTCTTTGTTGTTTTTATACTCGTCCCATTCCGTTTGTTGATTCGGTTGTTAATGTTGTTTCTGGTGTTTTCCGAACGTTTGCTGTTTTTTTGTGTTGTTGTTATTGTTGTTTTATTCGGTTCACCTCACTGATGTGTTGATGGATGAGCTTGTCAATTATTTGTCATTCACTTGTTGTTATTGCATATGTTATTGAGCTGAGTGCAGCACAGTTACAGCAGCAGCAGTAGTGGCACCAACAGCAACAGCCACAGCCATGGCAACAAAATGGCTACCACATAAAGCACATTGCTTTCCCATTGTGGCTGTAGCTCCATCCTACTCACCTGTCTACACAATTTCACTTTTTCTACTGATACCATTTTTATTTTTGTTAACATATGGAATTGTTTGTTTTTGTAGCCACGAAAAATTCACTAGAAAAAACTGTTAACCATTAAGTAATTGCAACAATGCCGGAAATATTTTGATTGCTGTCAAAATAAGCAACAAACATGCACACTCACACATATATATGTAGGTGTGTATTTGTGTATGAGCGTATATTAGCATAATGATAATGGTTTCCTGGGTGTGTTCGGAGTTACTACTCCTGTCACCAAGAGCTTTAAAATTAAATTGGCGTAGAGCTTAAATTTCTATAATACGAAAGATAAATAATTCTTTAATGGCCTCTTTGTTACGGGCTTTTTTTGGTGAAGATGCTCAGCCATACAATAGCGTAAATTGTGCAAAAGAGGGGAAGAAATATTGAGTAGTTGGGCTGAACATTTAGATTTTTTGTGCAATTCTTTTTTCTTTGAATTGTAAGTCAAATAATTTTGGGTTAGCACTGAAGGCCCTAGTAGCCAGTGTGCTAATTAAGTTAAGGTTATATTGTATACATATATTTCCTATAAATAAATTTGGGTCTAAGAGAAAACAAAATAAGCGCTTTCTATAGGATTTTTTCTGTCTTTTCCAATAAAAATTAAAATGTTAAAAAAAAATTTTTTTTGTGCAAGTTTTTTTTTCTTTGAATTCTAAGACAAATAATTGTCGGTCTAAGAGAAAACAAAATACATGTTTTGTGTAATATTTTTTCTGTATTTTACGATAAAAAATAAAAAAAAATAATGTTTTACAAGTCTTTCTTTTTGAATTGTAAGTCAAACAAGAAAAAAACAAAATTAATGCTTTCTATAGGATTTTTTCGATACTTTCCGATAAAAAATTAAAAAAAAAATTCAAACAATTTTTTGGTGAAAATACAATAAAACTTTTAATTTTTATATGAATTTTTTTCTTTCAAATCAGAATTTCCGATTTTTTGCTTTTTGGTTTTTGAAGTATGCCCAAATGAAAGCTTAAGTTAAATCCGGTCACTTCTGCATTATTACTGAAGAATGTTTGGAAAATGTTTTGTCCTGTTACAACAACAGCAACCAAAACAGCAAGAAATACTGATGTAGTTGTAGCTGAAGTTGAGCTGATGAGGGTTTGATTTTTTTCGCAAATGGAATTATTGCCCACAAATAAATGGGTTATTAATTACTAAACCAAAAAGGGAATTAGCGCCCAAGTCATCTGAATGGCTACAAAGACGCCAGCTCTAAAAACACTCGTTGCGGTATCTGCCGTTGGTAGGAGAGGAAGAGGAAAGCCTCTCTTGTGTTAGAAAGATCGGGTGGACTTAGGACTTAGCTGCACTTGGTTTGTTAAACTAACGTCCGTTGTCACGAGCAGGAAGTGACTTTCGCGCTTTGTTGAACACGACTAAAATAGGTTAAGGCTGTCGCCTCATTTCAAATGGTGTTTATTGGGCGTTTCTTTAGAAGCGTGTAAAAACGAAAAAATATTTTTATTTTAGTTTTGAGTGTTCTGTTTTTTAAACTATTGTTAAAAAATAAAATTTTTTTTTTTAGCCGTACGAAAGTCGTTCAAAAAGTTGTTAGCTTGCAAAAAATGGTATTCACATGGACACTGGACACAGATATAGACGGTTCTACAGAACCGATTTTGACGAAATAATATTTAAATGACGCATAATTGATGTCGTTATCGTGTGAACTACGATTATTAGGAAATAATGTTTTTAAGTTTTTTTCGGACCTTTAAAGTCAAAAAAGGGTCCAAAAACGGGTTTTCATCTTTGAACATCCGCGATTTTGTAAAAATTGTTTTTTTTTTTAAGATTATACGATAACGACATTTATAGTCAAAGACTTTTTGACTTTTTGATTTCAGACACCTGTGAGTCCGAGAATTCGTATCGCCAACGGTATACATTTTTTTTGGAAGACGGACAACTTTTTGAACGAACCTCGTATGGTGAACATTTTTTTTATTAGATGCGCAACTAAGTTGTCGCTGTTTTTTTGATGAAAATACAACTTTATTCTGAAAAAATGGTTACAAGTGAATCGTTGAAAGTATTGTTCATCGCTGGCTACTACTTTTTCCCATCTTTCTGGTAGATTTCGTATACCGTCGCGGTAAAACTGTTCATCTTTTGAGGCTATCCACGGATCAAGCCATTTTTTGGTGTCTTCATGTGAATGGAATTGCTGGACCATGGCCCGACCATGCGCCATCGATCGGAACAGGTGATAATCGGACGGCGCAATATCTGGAGAATATGGCAGGTGGGGTAGGATTTCACATTTCAGTATTTCCAAGTAGGTTTTAACGGGCTTGGCAACGTGAGGCCGAGCGTTGTCATGCTGTAGAATCACTTTTTCATGCCTCTCCTCATAATGCGGCCGCTTCTCGCGCAGTACTCGGCTCAATCGCATCAATTGAAGTCAATACCGATCCCCAGTGATGGTTTCGCTTGGTTTTAATAGTTCATAACAAATAACACCGACTTGGTCCCACCAAATACATAGCATAATCTTCGCAGCGGGAATATTCGGCCGAGGCGGCGACGAAGAAGCATGACCTGACAGTCCCCATGACTTTATTTTCTTTGGATT
Source organism: Anastrepha ludens (assembly GCF_028408465.1). Taxonomy (NCBI): domain Eukaryota; kingdom Metazoa; phylum Arthropoda; class Insecta; order Diptera; family Tephritidae; genus Anastrepha; species Anastrepha ludens. The sequence continues at coordinate 24,702,838 of NC_071501.1, read as the reverse complement.
GCTTGAATGAATCCATTTTTCATCACCTGTCACGATGCGATGAAGAAAAACCTTCAGTTTTTGCCGCTGGAGCAGTTGTTTACTGGCGAAAAAACGACGTTCAACATCCCTTCATTTTAACTCTTAAGGATCCCAAGTCCTCTGTTTCTAAATCATTCCCAAAGCATGCAATTGCTTGGAAATGGATTGGCGGGTAACTCCTAATACTGAAGCAAGCTTTCCTTGCGTTTGACACGGTTCCTCATTGAGCAATGCCTCCAATTCAGCGTCTGCGAAGGTTTTTGGCCTTCCTTCAGCGGAAACTTAGTAGCGAAACTATACTTTTTAATAATGAATCAAAAAATACCAAGATACTGAAAACAAAAATAAAAAATCGTTTTTCGTTTCCGTTTTACACGCTTTTAAAGTAACACACGAAAAACACAAATGAGGTGATGGCCTTAAGTGGTTATTGCGGCAATCACGAATGGCTTCCGAGGGCGTTGGTTCGCAACAATACAAAAAATTCAAAAGACAAAAAAAATTATGGAAAAACTTCACTTTCTATTTTCATTCCCTCAACTATCATATTATAATATGCCCCTTCCCCTCTTCTCATCAGAACCCCGCTTCTGTTGTAAATCTTTGCATATTACAACTTCCGTCACATGAGTTCACACCGGATAGGCGTTAATTATGCAAATCGTTCATTCGTGATATCCGCTCATTGTTTTCGTGCACTGCCTGCGCCTTGTTCAGGTTTAATCGTTAGCAATCAGTTATCCAGATATAATTAAAATTAATTGACTTGCGAGGTGAATAGATACTAATCAGTCAAGTTGCTCATAAATAATTCACCAGGTGAGCGAGATTTGATAGATGTGTCGCTGCTTCTGCTTACTCTTTGACTTCTGTGTGTTTACATTGACAATTTCTGAAAATGCTGATAAATTAAAGATTTTGGTCGTTAAACACTTTTCATATTCCCTCTGCTTTGTTAAGCACACAAAATGCCTTCAATTGAAAATTTAAGTATTTAACCAATTGACTACAAATACAGACACTTTGGCAAACATCGAATATTCTGTAAATCAAAATTTGTCATTCGATTGAGAATAATATGCGTTTGATTGCCACAATTACGGCAAAGTTGGAAAAATTGACAAATCACATCACAAAAGTACAAAAGTACATATGTACGCATGTAAGTATTTGACAAAGTTTAGCCAATTTTGTAACTTTTCTTGTTACGTTAATGAGCTTAGCGTGAATGACAGGAAAATCGGCTGCGGTAGCTCAATTGGGAAGCCGAGCAGTTGGTCGTTGGAAATGTGTGACATTGGATTTTATTGTTAGTCTGGTGTTAGACTGTCTGGTGTTCGTAGGTAGGTAGGTTCATTTTCTTGGCCGCAAATGTGGCCTTGGCGAATTTCAGTTTACGCAATCTTTGGTTGATTGGTTGGTGGTTGCAGTGTCGGCCAAGTGACTTTGCAGGAGTAAATTAGCGAGTAGAGGTGGCCATTGCTTAGAGTTTTTATTTTACCGTAGACCACGTGGACAAACAATTTGGTTAAAATATATATATATGTATATTATTGGGTATGGGAATGAGTTTCCGTCCTTTCTTAGCCAAAGTTACGTGAAGTATGTGCCATTGGAAGCTACAACTTTACTATATCTTTCAGGCTGCATACGGATTCCTCTGCCGAAAAATTCGAGTTCTTTTGACTTGACCCATTCATTGAGCCGGTTTGCGATGCTCTCGTAAGAAGTGAACCGCTCTCCAATAAGAGCTGACTGCATCGATCGGAACAGATGATAATCCGATGTCTGGGGAATACGGCGGGTGAGGCAAGATTTCCCAATTTAATCCCTTTAAATATTTTTGAACCAATTTAGCAACGTGTGGCCTGGTGTTGTCATGCAGCAAAATCACTTTGTCAAGTCTACCGTCCGATTCCGGACGCTTTTCTGTGAGAGTTCGATTCAAACGCATTAGCTTCAGCCGGTAACGACCACCAGTGATGGTTTCATATGGTTTAAAGAATTCATAGATGACACCGTTTTGATTCCACCTTATGCACAAGATAACCTTTGAAGCATGAATATTTTTTTTCGCTATCGATGGACCTGGTTCACTCGGCAGGTCCCAACTTTTTCGACGCTTAGGGTTATCATAAAGGATTCATTTTTCATCGCCAGGGACGATGCGATGCAGAAAAACTTTTCTCTTCTGTCGTTCAAGAAGCATTTCACACGTCACTAAACGTCTCCCCATATCACACACCTTCAATTGATGCCTGCAAACGTTTACCGACGGTTGATCAACTTTTTAGACAATAAATTAAGGATTTGACATGCGTCTTCATCCAATAATTGTTATAGTTGAGTATCTTCGAATACTTTCGGTGCCCCTTCGCGATCCTCATTACTCACGTCGAAATTGCCACTTTGAAAGCATCGAAACTACTCAGCTGCACTTTTCTTTAAAAGGTAATAATGAAGTATGACTTTCCGCAAATGCTGTTTTTTCGGGACGAACGTAAACATTTTTGACGTGAGATAAAAAAGAATATTTACGCTTCAAACGAATGTCAACTACTGCGATCGAGACCTCACATATACACCTTCAAATCACCAGTATGTTACTCGAGCGAACGCAAAAATAGTATCAGCAGCGAGATCTCTTTACGAGGGCGGACACTTATTCCCATAGCCAATAGTTTGGGGAAAAAGAAATCCAATATTTTTATGGTTGAAAACTGTTTTATTATCGATCTTTATCTCCTGCGAGATTTTAGCGATATTTTTGACGACGAGCCTGCCTATGCGAGATGCCTCTTTAAGATCAAAAATGCTTCCATTTTTGGGTGTTTGGGCGAGCTCCTCCTCTCATTTGTGGGGTGCGTCTTGATGTTGTTTCACAAATAGAGGGTTCTGCAGTCCAAAGCCGAATCCGACGAGCAGATGATTTTTTTATGAGGAGATTTTTTCATGGTAGCTGTTTTCGGAGGTTCGCCGTTGCCTGCTGCTATTAGAAAAAAACACCTTTTTATATCATTTGAAGTTTCTTGCACGGAGTCTCCACACTTCGGGTCTCCACATTTCGGGTCTCCACACTTTCGAATAGTAGTAATTCACCAGCCCATTTGGCTACGACGGCCGCCTAATTTACTTAAGCTTAATATTTCTTGTTTCACATATTTAGCGAGCATCACGGGTCTTACGAACAGGAAATCTTGGATAACACAGGCCGACAAGGAGTTGACCAGAAATCAGAGGGTACATTTCTAAAGGATTTCGAAGTAATGAATCCAAATGTGGGGTCATAATTGCTCTGATGGCTCAGGCTTCGAAGATATTTTAACCTAATTTTCCTTCAGCTGTTAAAAAAGGTAAATGCTTATGGCTATGAGTCATGGGTAATATCAATCAAGGATGAACAAAATCTCCGAACTTTCGAAAAAAGAGTCTTACGATATGTGTAGGATCCAATCCGGGCTGAGGATGGTTGTTACAGAATCAGATACAAGGAGGAGCTGCAGCAGATTAGGATTAGGTCGTGTAATGTGCATATGTAAGGAACGTCTCTAAAAATCATTCCTAAATTACAACGCGCTGACCACCAGATATAAAGGCGGGCCTGGGAAATGCTGGTTCGACGACGTCTTCGAAGAAATCAAGAAACTGAAAAGACATAACTGGTCACCTGCAGCATTGAACGGAGTAACTTGGTGAAGGCTAGTTGAGGAAACTAAAGCTTACTCCGAGCTGTAACGCTGCCTGATGATGATGATGATGTTGAAAAACGTGGACCTCGCATTTTATTTTGGATGCTCGGGATCAAAAAGAAATCATTAGATGCCAAAGCAGCGACTGTAAGGTAGGTGATCTTTTGAGTACTCAAAAACTCTCTTGTGTGAGTTGTGTGCCGATACGTGAGAGCTGGCATTGTCTTGGTGAATGATGATTCACCTTCGGCGGTTGGTTTTAATTAATTTTCCGAAAACTTCTGGTAACCAAATGGTTGTATATAACTCAGAATCGACAGTTTTAAGTTACGTTTTTTGAGTAATAAATTTGCCACATGACCAAATTTTCCGAAAAAACAGGCGTCTATTTACTTTGAGGTGTTTCTTCTGCAAACATCTTTTGTTAGATGAAGCTCGTCTTGGAATACCCACACAGTTGATTGATATTTTGTTCCCGGCTCATATGCATGGACCGAAGATTCATCACTTGTCACGTATTACGATGTCGTAGAATTGCTTTGAACCACCGCAGCTGAATTTCTTCAACATTTCTTTACACCAATCGATAGAAGCCCTTTTTTGGGCAATTGTCAAATTATGCGGAGCCCAACGAGAACAAATCTGATTGACGACCAAATATTACCAGCGTTTCACAGTGGCTGTCTGGTGCCAAAAGCGGAAGTAAGTTTATTAATGCATTTTTGTCTCGTAATCCTTATCGAAAATCGTAATAAATCATCGCAAGAAATTGTTGGCGAGTTAGTTCCATCTTTGTTTGGCAAAGAAGCTCGGACGATGGCAACATCCGATGAGGTATCCCTTGGAGTGTTTGGGAGAAAGATTCTGCGGAAGATTTATAGACCTTTGCAACGGCGAGTATCGTATTCGATGGAACGATGAGCTGTATGAGCTTTACGACGACATGGACATAGTGCAGTAAATAAAGATCCAGCGGCTTCGTTGGTTGCCTCATGTCGTCCGAATGAATACAAACGTACCGGCTCTGAAAGTATTCAATGCGGAACCAGCTGGTGGCACAACAACGTCAGGAAAATCAGATGCGGAAGGACTTGACTTCACTTGGTGTTTCCAGCTGGCACCGGTTAGCACGAGAAAGAAGCGACTGGGGCGCTTGGTTAAACTCGGCCAAAATCGCTTAAGCGGTAATCGCGTCAATCAAGAAGAAGGAGCATCATTCCATCTTTGGACGGGGTTCATTTTTCAACTTATTCAATTTAAAAATATCGCATAACAACTCATCATTCGCAATGTTGCAAAGGCGAAAAATATAAAAGGCAACACTTGTAAAATAATATGAAAATGATTAATAAGGCAACTACGAATGATTAAATTTGATTTTATCCATTCGAGAAAAATATAGTGGAAATCTGTACTTGCAAGTTTGCTGATCAAAAATGTGTGTAAAACTCTATGAAAAGCTTTTCAAAAGTCGATGTAAATAACATCTGCCTGAAAATCATCTTGAAACCCAGATATTCAATCCTATGTCAAGATGGCAAGGTTAGAGACGGTCGAAGGATTTGGAATATGCCCGTGCTGTGGTAGTGGGTGACATCAATAGTTGAGTAGGTTAACTGACAATAGAGTATCCAAAGGGTGATTTTTTAAGAGCTACAGGGAAGTTTTTCAAAAAAACACACGTCAAATTCAGAAAAATGCATGCAGCTTTTATTTAAATCGATAGTACAGACCGCGACTGCGCTTCAAATGGTCTATCCGCTTAGTCCAATTTTGGCATACTCTTTCCAATGCTTCGGCCGGTATCTCACATATAAATGCTTTCATGTTGTTATCCACTGCGTTAATTGAAGCAGACTTGTCTGAATAGACATGAGCTTTAACATAGCCCCACAAAAAATAATCTAAAGGCGTTATATCGCACGATCTGGGTGGCCAATTGACAGGTCCCGAACGTGAAATAAAATGTTCACCGAACTCGCCTCTCAACATGTGGCACCGTCTTGCTGAAACCACATGTCATGCAAGTCAAGCTCTAGCGTTTTAGGCAAAAAAAGTTGGATATAATTTCACGGTTACGTTACGATTCGCAGCATCTTTGAAGAAGTACGGTCCAATTTTACCTTCAGCCCATAAACCGCACCAAACTGTGACCTTTTCTGGATACATTGGTAGCTCTTGCAATTCTTCTGGCTGATCTTCACTCCAAAATCGACAATTCTGCCAAAAATGAGCTTCGTCGCTGAACACAATTTTTCGATAAAAAAGTGGATCTGAGACCAACTTTCCAAGAGCCCATTCAAAAAAAATTCTGCGTTGCGGTAGGTCGTTCGGCTTCAATTCTTGCACCAGCTGTATTTTGAAAGGCTCCACACCTAAATTCTTTCGCAAAATTTTCCACGTTGTTGAGTAACAGAGGCCCAATTGCTGCGAACGGCGACGAACCTATAATTGATGGTCATAATTACACTGGCTGATACAGCTGCGATATTTTCTTCAGTTCGCACTCAACGTAAGCGTGTTGGTGGTTTGATGTCCAATAATGTAAATTTGGTTCTAAATTTAGTCACAATAGCTCGAATAGCCGCTTCAGGGGGTCGATTAAACTGACCATAAAATGGAAGAAGCGCGAGATAAACTTTCTTAACAGAATACGTATTTTTATAATAAAATTCAATGATTTGCAAGCGTTGTTCGTTTGTAAGACGATTCATGGTTAAATTATAGACCAAACTGAAGATGTGAAAAAAAAACACGAAACGTGCGTCAGCAGTTTAAACCAACTGTTTAAATAGATAATAGCTAAAAAATCAGCTGTTATACAAATAGAAAATATTATTTCCGATTTTCTTCCGTTAAATAAAGCAAGAATATTCATGAATAAATACATTGGTTACTAATGTTTTTGTGAACTTAATTTCTTGGCTCTGGGAATACGACTTTGATAGCGCCAATCGGATTGAGTCTGGTTCACAGCACCTAGATATGTAAAAGGCGGAGCGAAAGGGTTCCGGTTAGCAACTGACATCCTTCTAAGTCAAATTTCAGAAGATGGGTTTGATGCATCATTCCTTAATGGTCAGGGTGACACAGTGAAACTGAAACTACGATTGTCATTTCAAATGTATATCAAACCCCATTTTTGCCGCCTGACTTTACCATTTAATTAGTCCGCACACTATCTGCCCACTCACTCATAAAAAAACTCATTTCAGACTGCCTGAGCAGCTGCCTTATCGGAGGCTGATTCTGTTTAAAAATGCATTGGTGCATGATATTCTAATTAAATGAATATATAAAGTGTGCAAATCGTAAACATGCAAATTAAATTGATTATAATTTTAGTAATTTCCACATCATAAGTTCGCTTTATTAATTTTAAATGTTTCGAAAATATTTTATTATTGTTGATGAGGAGAAACTAATTCATTTTAATTGAATCACATTAAATAATTTGAGTCACCACAAAAGTTGCAGACAAGTTCACTGATTTTTGGGGAGAACACAAATTTGCCCTTTTTCTTGCTTTTCGGCGGTAGACCTCGAAACTATTACGAACAGGGTGACCAAAGCGCACTGGAAGTGCTGTTAATAATTTCACATTTCGAATTTTATAGAAACGATTTTGATACACTTGAAAGCGTCCGGTGGCATTTATATTAACGTTTTGCTGAAATATTTGCAAAATGTAAATGGTTTCTGAGCTAAAGAAAAGTATCACAAGCAACTATGCAACGTTTCTTCGAAGAACTCGAAGTGATTGCCTTACAAGCGTCTGAAAAGACAAGAGGCTACATTCCATACTTCATTTCAATTATATGGCGATATCCATGGCTGTTAGAAAACGACTTAGTGTATATCTTATTTATTAAAAAATAACATTGTTAAAGTGTTGAATAGAGTTATTCCTTGTTAATAGAGAAGATCCAGCAGTACTTTACGGTGGCAAATGTTTTTTGGTGTTACCATATGCTTCCGTACATCAAACGTACTAGGTTCCCCAAAGGATTGAAGGGTCGACTAAGCGGTGATGTCTAAGAATTGTGCCGCCGAAGCATATAAAACTGGTTTTGCCAAAGACTGGGCACCCATATACGAAGTTTCTTCTTCTATACGAAATCTCTCATACCACGAAGTATCTTCTTCTTCCAGATACTTTCCACATAAAACTGCGTCTTTAAGCCCAATCCTGTAAAGATACTCGCTTAGTTTAGGGCTTAAGAAGATTTTCAGACTACCAACTTGACTGAAAGTTCCGTTTTACGACAGTTGGTTTTACGTAACCGGAACGAACCGGGTTTTGTATCCGACTAAGGACTGTCACTTCAGCAGCATTTCCCATATATGTATGGGAGATGTTTATGCTGCTACAACAACAACAACCAACTTGACTCTTCCCTATCCAATAATCGTAAGGAGTCTGTGGAAATAGACGTCACATATTTTATGCACGGTTGAATTGTACCCAAGAACAACTTTGAATCCGGCGACTTTTTCAGCCAAAGCCTCTTGTCTTGTGCGTCATCCCACTACCTTCATTTACCTCCCTTTACCCTATGCGGCAGAGTTCACGGATGTCCAAATAAGAGTAAGAAATTGCATCCTAAATAATTTTTACCTGCAGGGAGGCATCGTATTGCTATCAGATTAGAGAAATATTTCGCCTTTGTTTACTCTCTCTGCTTATCACCTCGCAGCTCAGCATCGCGAACACAAAATACACTGGTGTTACCCCCAAGGGGAAATTATAGTTTAATTGGTCTTGTTACTGATAACTACCAACCGCGGAATATATTAGAGACCCATCCCCATCCCACTAGGGACCCTACGGCCTCAGCCGTTCACTTTGTCACCTTGATCATTGAGGGATGATGTATCGAACTCGCCTTTTGTGATTTTATTTAGAAGGATGATAGATTGCTAACTAGAGCTCTTTTGCTCCTCTTCTTACATTGGTGCTCCGAACTGCCTCAATCCGATTGGTGTCCTCAAAGCTGATCTTACGGTTTTATTCTCTCCACCAACCTTTAGAGAAAGGAAGGAAGGATTTGCAATTATCAGAGTGCCTCGCAGATAATCTTTTATTCAAAGGCACACAAGGCAGCTGCAGCATTTCTAATCGCCTCTTCTGCGTGGTTGAGCTCATTTACTATATCAAAGCACCATATGGGTATAAGGTTTGAAAATGAAAGTTTTTATGTTATAGGTCTGTTAAGAGTTGAGCTCTACAAAACCGGCTGAACTTGTTTCTATATTGCCACACGATGATTTTAGCTCTTTCCAGTAGTGGACAATTATATTCAGTGAACTGAAACTAAGGACCGAAATGGGTCCTTTTCCACTCATGAACGAATATTTTTGGTAAAGTGCATCTTAAGATTTAACCCAAGATGCGAAAACCCAACCGCGGAATCCATTAAAGACCCATTCCGGTATATAATATTGGCGTCACCTTTTCTCTTTGTTACCCTGCTGCACTGTCACTGGATGTTACTTGCTTTCCCCACTGGTAGTCCTCTAAATTCAGTAAAATGGACCTAAGAACCTAAACAAATTCTAAGAGCCTTTTGAAGCCTTTTCCACTAGTGAAGGAATGTTGTCAGTGAAGTGGAACTTAGAATTCAACTCTACCCCAAAATATTTTACGCTCTATGACTGTTGGAATGGTAAACAAACGAACAACGAAGTTTCCTCTTTGTTACGAACATTTTCATCTTTGCTTTCACAGGAGTGGGGTTTTTATCTATATCATTCAATACAGATTTTTTTGCGTTCACGGAGTGATTGCAGATTACTGCCACTGACTATTATTATAAAGATCCAATGGATAGGGAACCATTCAAAATCCTCTCGACAAGAAGATTGAAAAGGGCTGTGAATAAAATTTAAAATTTTTTTAAATTTGAATTGGTCGAACCAAGGAGCTCCGAGAGATTTCGTGGTTCCTAAAACACTCAGGCTAAAAAGCCCATTGTGTTTAGAGCTCTGGAAAGAGGGTAGATATACAAGGGGGAAAGGAGAAAAGTATTAGAGAAAGGGTTAGGAAAGAATAGAAATATATAGAAAGGTTAAAGTTAATCCTGTGAGAGTTCTCCAGATTTTTTGGTAAATCTTTAAATATCCTCCAGTTTTAGAGAATGAATATTATTCATTCTCACGACTTCGGAACCCAAACCTCGTAGTCTTAAGTAAGTCTAGCAAAGGCAGCACACTCACAGAGAAAGAACTCAGTGCTATCCGCTCCTTCCAAGCAAGACAGGCACATCGGGTCCTCAATGATTCCAATGGTGGTCATATGTTGACCCCATTGGGTTGTGCCCTGTAATAATACCGACCATCAACCGCACGTCTTTCCTTCCAAGTTTTAGTATAAAGTTTCACAGTTTTCTGTTCGGACTTGCCACAAAACACTTTGCAGTTCTGCAGTGTTCTAGACCGGACCATAAAATACTCTGCTAAAAAAACCGCTCGACTGATCGCTTGCTGATATCAATAGGTGCTATTATTATTATGTTTCAAAGAATCGCTAGGATGCGCCTAAGCAATGGAGACAAGAAATCTGACACCTAAAGTGCCTTATCGGAGATAGGCCTTATCGAAATTGTAGCTGTCGAGATAGCCGTACGGCAAATTTCAAATAAAATAAAATACAAATTTTTCAAAAATTAATCTTTCTGAAAAGTTACAGTTTTATTGGAGCACCCTGTACTCTCTGTGAAAATTATTTGATTCATCTATCACAGTTCTCGTCTTTCCTTAGACTTTTTCGTATTTTCCAATCGTACACTTCCAACTTGCTTTCAAAGTGCATTGACTGAATTGAAAATTGCCAACTACGTGATTGCCGTGTGGCAGCCACGTGAAGTCAGCGACGCTTTGTTCATTGCACTCCCACTTTAAATCGATGCAAAATCGCATTTTCTGTCTGATTTAATTATAAGTATTTGTTATTTGTTATTTTTGGTTTTTCTGCTGTCGCTGATGTCGCTGAAGTTGTTGTTGTTGTTGTCACATTGACTATTGTATGATATTTGCTAAAAATCCATTTAACCGTGTTTAATTTGTGCCATTAGCAGTTGTTGCAACAATGGCAATACAGAGAAACGCAACTGCGAAGAGCTGCACATCGCAGCATCGCAGACAAAAGCACTCAGAAAACGACCGCGACCCATTGATTTGCACCCTCTTGTCGTGTCATTCTACAATCCAACACCCACAGGCGATGTCCTTTGCACTCTTTCACCAAAAGTTTAATTAAATTTTCAAGCTTAAAAGTTTTGCAAAAACGTGTGCCTTAGTGATGTATAGCGGAGAGAGGCACTACTATGTAGAGTAGGCATTACGATAGTAGAGGGAGGTGGAGTGGGAGGGGCCATTGACAGGCTGCGTGCCCTCTTTTTTGACCAGCTAATTTTATACGCTTCAGTAGTTCGTAACAAGTTGCATAAGTGTCAAAGTGAATGAAGCGCAGCGAACAAATCAAAGCCGATTTTTTGCTAACTTTTCAACTAGCGGATGGACTCATTTCTCCCACACACACACACACACTTACGCACATTCAAACTCTTGCACACACGTCCGCTCTCAAAAGCGCACAACGGCATACAAGGTGGTTGAGGTATAATTTTCTTATTGACTAGTAGGTTCTTTGACTCTGAAGGCTCTTCCCCAGATCAAATATGAACTCGCAGTCAGCAAAATTATTTCCATAGTGAAAGCGGCGTTTCTGTCGAATGCGTCTGTTAGGCAGAAGTTGGTGGCAAAAAGTCCATGAGGCTGGTTCGCTCACTAGGATCTGCATTGCATATCAGTGAGAATTCATCCAAGGAAATTTAGCTCGAATGAGCTCGATCACCTAAACTTTGGCATACAAAATTAACTTCTTCGATGAGACACAAAAGGATCCGAAAACCTCGTGCGGCAGTTTTGCCGTAGGAGTTTCTCGAATTGGTCTTGAATTGGCTGAAAAATCAGTTTTTCTTATGAGGCGTATTTTCATCTGAACATAAGAATTTTGCGCGATTTGTTTATAAAAAACTCCGTTTCTCAGCTAGGGTCGAAGAGCTGCTCGAATTTACCATTGAATTTAGCTGAAAAATTATTTTTCTCGCAAGATAAAATTCCATCTCGTTATAAACGTTCAAATACATCAGCTGACAAATCTAATTATACCATCCGTTAATTGGACTCTGAGGCCTGCTCAAATTGAATATCATTTTTTTTTTCGAAAATATTTTCTCACGTTTCGAATTGTTATCGCATCGGCTCTGTTGGTCTCTGTGATATCATTGCAAAGGAGATAAGAAAGCTGGGAGGAAAAGAAGAAGGAAGAGGGGGATGTGTATTTGGTGAAGTTGACCGAACGATGTCTGATTTACGGTGGGTTTAGCCACTTCGTACTGCTGACGAAGTTCACAAGGTTTTTAATATAACTGCCTGCTTTATCAACATCGTAGCACAGAAAGGAGAGCCACGATACTTAAATCTTATTAACCCTACGAAAGGGCACGACAGTTAAGGAGAACACGCCGAGACGATTCCGCCTCATTCTCCATACAACTGAGTCAAAAAGGACACGAAGTAATGCTGAGTCTCACAGCATGTATACCTCATGGCCAATGTCTTGCACCCTGTTTGGGGCACCCACAAAATTCGCGAGTTGAGATTTTGTTAACCTCAGCAGATCCATCAAGCGCCTTCGATTCGCGCCTCGTGGCCAGAAAGATTTCGTGACTTTGAAAAGTTTGTGCACTTGCTCAATGTTTGCCGAGTTTACGCGAAGTTCAGCTCTCCAAGAGCAGACCGCTGGTAGTTAAGAGGATTCCAATCTTCTCGTTTGTTAACAAACAAAGTTGCCAGATTTGCGGATCAGTTTGCGCCACAAATATGTTCATAATGGCCGCAAAATTTTGACTAACAAGTTTTCATTTTGACGAACTAAACTGCCACTTTTTCGGATCGGAAAACCCGCTGGTGGTTATTGAGAGATCTGTGCTTTCATAGAAAGTGACCATGTGGAATGGATTTCAGAGAGTTGGCATATTATTATTTTATTTTTGTGAAAATACTGTTCCATTTAGCCTCACGATGAGCACAAACGATCATAACTGACGATTTTTTATGGAGGGAAATTAAAGTTTTGCGCTTGGACGCTCTCTGGATGCAGCTAATCGAGTCAAGCTCGGTAATGGAGGAACATATTATCGGCGCTTTTGGGGATACTAACTGGCCTACGAGACTGTAATTTGATGAGTCGTGTGAGTTAGAGTTCCTTTTACTTCTATTAGGAGCGCAACGTGTCATGGGGCGGGTGTGTGTTAGGCACGGAAGGGTAAGCGTCGAGTTTATTAAAATATAAAAAATACAAAATTATAGGAAAATATTAAAAACAAATATATGCAGTCGAATAATCGTCCGAGTCTTTCGTGGCTTAAAGCCAGAAGCCGTGAACAGAGTCTGTAAATAATAAATTTTTTTTCTTTAATTCCCTTTAAATTTTAGAAATAATGTTACTTGAGGAGCACCCTCTAAGAATGCGAGTGTATAAGTCAATGTATTTCAATGTATTTGTGTTCAATGAGCTGGTGCGTGCGAGGCGTAGTCATCCTTTGATGATATTAGATGACTTCAGTTGTTACTGTGGCAAGTTTATGTTGCAATTGTGTGATAGTAGTTTCATTGAGTTTTTGTGGCATGAAACTTTGATACAAATTGATGTGGCAAGTGGACAATTGGGTTAATTAACGATTAATATTTAATGTTATGTAAACTTGTCCAAAAGCTGAAAGTTTAATTTTACGCTTTTTCTATAAATGTCGCAAACGAGAGTGAATGAGCTTTAATGTAAAATGCAACGGATGTTGCCTCAGGGATCGTGTTCGAGCAAATTGATTTCCATATATTTTAGTTGTGACTCAAAGGAGCAAAATTATATTAATAATTTGCGTTTGAATAAAACTTCTTCTTTTGAGTCTCTAAAGTTATGTTTTGAATTGGGAAGAGGCTTGAATACTTCACCAATTGCCTGTCTCCTTTACTGAGTTGCGCCAGCTATTTATGCCCAGGCAGAGTGGTGCTTCCGGGTGGATCCTAACAACGTATTTGCAGGTCTATGCCTACGGTCGCCGTAGCCGGATGGCTGGTGCGTAACTACCATTCGGGAGGACGTAGGTTCGATTCTCCGTGCATGAACATCAAATAATAGAAAGATTTTTTCTAAGAGCGGTCACCCCTTGGAGGGCAATGGCAAAGCTTCGAGTGTATATACGGCATAAAAAGGATTCTTATAAAAGCCATTTACCATACGGATTTGACTTAAGGTCCCTGTAGGTCCCTCCAATTGTGGAACAAGATCAATATGCACATGACAAATAAGAGGAAGAGCTCGGCCAAATACCTAACAGAAGTGTACGCGTCAATTATTATTATTTTTTGTATGTGTCCGTTTACCAGTTATGGATGCATAATTGAAAGATTTTTGCTCCGGATTATCTTCTTTCATATCTTTTACTTGGTCAAGAGAGTAAACGTACCGTTCGTCATTAAGTTTTCTTCGCTATACGTCGCATACGCGGGGCTAGTGATATTTCGGATGAAGGATGAAAGGATGAGGAAGGTCGAAAATATCTTCTCAGCTATGTCTTTTTTGGTCTTTCCAAGATATAGTGATTGCAGTAGCCGAGTGAGGCTTATGCGTGACCACTATGCGGGTGGCATGAAAATCGATGCATAATTTGAATATAAAACATAAATTGAAACACCGGCTGCCGTCAGGTAAGCGCATAACTTGTAAGTTCATTTTTGCCATGAATAATATTCCACTCTTGTAGGCTGCATCAAGGCGCGTACACAACAAAAATGGTAGGGGAAGCTCGGTAATGAGACAAGATCAATATGAAAAGATCAAGAAAGATATTAGGGTATCACTAGTATGAGGAGAAACTTTCCCATTCAAAAGAAAAATATTCAAAATTATTTTTCACATTATAGAATATCTTTTACATCCTGATATCACGTTTATAATTCAACACACTCCAGGCAATTTCAGACTCGCTAATGAAGGGGAAAAAAGTCTTTCATAGCCATATTCTTAACAACACCACAGGGTCATCCTTACTTTCCTTAATATAATATTAATCTACAATAGATTCGGTTATAGCCACACACACTGGCCAAAAAATGTGTGGATGCATTTCGGAACCTTCGGTCTACTCTATATAGACGATTTACTTCATTTAAATTGTGGAAATTTCTAGGAAATATCTAACTAACAAAGGAAAGATAAAATTTGTCAGTACTAATGTCATTCAAAGTTCCCTCTCGACGAACATAACTAACGCTCTATAAGGTGCAGAAGCTTGGACGATGACAACATCCGATGAAGCGTCCCTTGAAGTATTTGAGAGAAAAATTCTGTGAAAGATTTTTAAACCAAAGTTCAATCAGGTTAAAAGAGGTTCACCTCTAGAATTAATCACTCAAGGAACAAGGTAGCATTATTAGGCAGTTAACATGACTTGAGATGGAATTGAGAGTCGAAGTAAGGCTTTTCTCTATATCAGCTCATTTTTAAAATAGATGGAGCTCCATTTCTTCGTATGCTATATCGAAAACCCTGTGGCCTAGTAAAAGGCAGGACTCAGAAAGTTCTGGAGACTTCACGCCACTCAATTCCCAAGCTCGTAGCTATGTTTACCGGTCAGTTGACGATCGGCACACACGCGGGGTTTATCATTTAATCCCCATCGTAGAAGATGTGGGGATCTTTGATAGAAGGAGCACTTTCCCTGTAAATGTCAAGTTTCGGCAGCTAAACGATTAAGGTCACCGCGTCTTTCTTTCTTTGACAGCGTGGGGTAGTGCGCCAACCTACATTCTGTCAAAAAAGTACCGGGAATTGTTCAATAAAACGCAAAATAATTGTTTAATCATCAAAATTGGTTTTGTCGCCTTCAAAATGGACTCCATTTAAAGCAATACGCATATGCCAACGATTAGTCTAGCCATCAAAGCACCTTTTAAACGCGTTTGAAGAAATCTTCTTCAGCTCCTTCAGCGAGTTCTCCTTAATGGCCTCCATCGACTCAAAGCGGCGTCCGTGGAGTGGCAATTTAAGTTTTGGGAAAGTCACAGGGGGCTAAACCCGGTGAATACGGCGATTGTTTGATGATATTTGTTGAGTTTTTGGTCAAAAAAGTGTTCACAATATGAGCCTTGTGAGACGGTGCGTTATCGTGGTGCAAGATCCATGAGTTTTATTTCCACAAATTGGGCCGCTTCCTACACAAATTCTCTCTCAAGCGCCGCATAACTTCCAATAATAATATTATTTATTTACCGTAGGACCATTTGGAAAGAATTTCAGGTGCACAAAACCATGACAATCAAATAAAACGAGTAGCATGACTTTCACTTTTGACCGACTTTGAGGTTGTTTTTTGGGCTTCGGCTCATGTGGATAGCGCCATTCAGCCGCCTGTTGACTGGTCTGCATGGCAAACTTATATACCCACGTTTCATCACCTGTTATGATGCGCTGGATAAACGTTGAGTCCGAATTCACTTGCTCAAGCATATCTTCAGCCACCTTCTTCCGAAGAATTTTTTGAAAGAAATTCAAATCTCTTGGAACGAGTCGAGCAGGCACGCGTCTCAGGCTAAATTGATGTTTTAAAATGTTGCGAATTGAGTCGTGAGACACGCTAAGGTCACGAGCGACTTCCATCAAACTTAAATGATGGTTTTCTAGCACCACTTCCTTGACTTTGTCGACGTTTTCATCCGTTGAAGACGTTGATGAGCGACCAGGTCGGGGCAAATCTTTCACGACTTCTCGGTCCTCTGCGAAAGCCTTATACCACTCGTAGACCCGTGTTTTTGATAAAGCACACTCGCCATAGGCTTTCTGCAACATTTTCAACGATTCGTCACACGAAGTCCCTTTCGAAACACACAAAATTTAAGAAAAATTCGATATTTTGATCCATAGTTAAAATCGCTTAGCACACCGTTGAGCACACGGTTGACTGATATAATTAATGCCAAAAATAAAATAATTGACAGAGTACGTTCAAACTTTGCGACACTGTACCAACAAAAAAAAAAATTTGACGTATGTGTAGCGCGCCTTTTTGGGTGTCTGGCCGAGCTCCTCCTTCTATTTGTGGTGTGCGTCTTGATGTTGTTCCACAAATGGAGGGACCTACAGTTTCAAGCCGACTCCGAACATCAGATATTTTTATGAGGAGCTTTTTCATGGCAGAAATACACTCGGACGTTTGCCATTGCCTGCCGAGGGGCGACCACTATTAGAAAAATGTTTTTTTTTTATTAATTTTGGTTTCACCGAGATTCGAACCAACGTTCTCTCCGTGAATTCCGAATGGTAATCACGCACCAACCTATTCGGCTACGGCGGCCGCTGTTTGCCTGTTGCAGGCATAATGATATCAAAATGGCGCTTTTGTGCTACTTGGGGAGTACCAGACTGGTACTTTAGCAATTTCCCATACCTACCTACGGTGTTGGGTGTTTTCTTCAACACACATATCGATCATTCGTTGTATGAAGAAATTTACATTAGTATTAGCAAAAACTATAATTGTATATATATAATTCCATATATTTGTTAAAAAATTCAAATGTGGCAACGCTATTGCTAATACTTGCATCTGGGGAATTGCCAAAAATCTATTTTTTAATCAAACAGAATCAATCAAAATTCAAAGAGTAGAAGTGGAAGTATCTTCTTTATTGTATCATGGCCCAGTCAAAGCATCCTCCGAGAGAGATGTGAAATATCTCTAAGTAATTTCCATTTACTGCCGCATGGTTTCATATACCCTGGAGTTGCACAACTCTATCCATCAACAGAGCTTCTGTGTACACAACTAAAACTCCGCCTACCACAAAAATGTTTTTGCGGCTACGACGCCAAACAAGAAGAAAAGAAGAAGATGTGTCATATATAGAACAGCGGTGGTAATAGCATTACTGTTAGTACAACAGGAAATGGCTTTATTCACGAAAATTGTCCTAAACTCTTAAACTTTCATTTTAGGCTAGAACTAACTGAAGTTTCGATTAATTTACTGATGAACTAAAATTTCAAATGTATGCGCAAATGTGTGATAAAACTTTCAAAAATCTGCTGCATAATTTACTCTCCATGTTCATGGAATTTGGCTCACGATCTGCCATGAATACTTTGACGCAGTTGCATGTGCGCTCAGGCCTTCTGACCCCCGTCCAATAGTAATTAATGTTGTGTGCGGCTTCGTCTCGTGCGTGCCATGCCTTCAAATTACAACTTTTGTCCACTGCAAAGTACTTTGCCTGATCATATGCATGTATTTATGTACGTATGTATTCGCCATACAGAATGTGCCTTCAAAAATGTCACGCTCCACTCCACTTGCTTTGCAGGCTTATCCTTCGTTGCACGAGTAGCAGTCCCAGTGGCTGCAGTGGACGCGGTTTGCACGTTCGCGTATATCTCACAGCCGCGACCATGGCGACCAAGTGATAACTTTTTTAAACGTGCTTATTTACATATATACATACACATATGTATTCATATATATGCGTGTGCATACACACATACAGATGTATTTACTTTGATGAGATTTTTTGGTAATTTTTGTAGTGAACTTAAAGAGCGAAATGTTGTGTTGCTATATTTTTTGCTGAGTGCTGTTTTTTTTCTTTTGGTTTTTTGACACTTGCAAATTTTCCTAAGTGCCTGCAATCTTGTTGCTCCTTCTAGTTCCATTTTGTTTGACTGTTGCATGCATTTATTTTATGAAAATGAAATGTTAATGTTTGCCTTTCGCAGCACTTGCTCGTTGTCCTATGTTGGCTTGGCTGAAGGTTTATAAATTTTAATTTGTTACTCAACAATTTTTTATGTGTTTTTCTTTTTTTGTTTGTTGAAAATTTTTTATTATTCTCAACAAAAAAGTGCATAATAATCACAACCTTTATAGGCCACATGCAGCTCGGAGACAACAGCTTGGCGAACAGAATGACTGGAGGCTACTTTACAGCAGCCTACTCGTCTTTGTTCTAAATAAGTATACTCGTAATTCTTAGCTGCAATAGTGTGAAGATTTAGAGTTGCCAAGTAGAAATAATTGTTAGAAGTAGACACTTTAGAGATTCTAAATTAATTAATTTTAGCCGGGAGTTATAGGAAGGAACAGGGGCCTCAAATCGTGGGGACGTAATATCTCTTTTAGAAATATTTTTTGAACGCATTCTATTCTATGTATTGAAAGTTGGTCGTAAGGTCTCCAAATGGTAACAGCGCACTCTGCGTGAAAACGAACAAGAGCAGTACACAGCAGTTTGTAGGTATACGGATCAGAAAATTCAGATGTATTGCGACGAATGAAGCCCATAACCGAATACGATGTTGAAGGAATAAAATTAACGTGACCACTGAAGAAAAATTTCGTATCGAATAAAGCTCCAAGATCCTTAAACTCGGTTACACTTTGTAGTACATTATTAGAAATGGTGTTAAAAATGTATTGACATCTCGAAAATTGATGAAAATTGTTCAAGTCGAGTTGAAGCTTCTGAGCATCCCCTATCAGGTGTTTGAAGTTTTGAAATAAACGTTAAAAATCCACTCAAGTGGTTTTGAAATTTTTGTCCATCTACCTGTTCCTTCTTCTTCTTCTTCTTGTTCTTAGCATCACAGTCGTTGGTGAACCATTCATTCACAACCCATAGTTCGCAAGCATAAATTTTGTATATCCTTAACTTTTGGTCGCGAGATGTCTATTTGTTTACTTGGGCTTTTCTTCGAAACCATTGAACCGAGTTTGGGAGTAACTATTTTTATTAATCACTAGTTCGAGTTGGCGTCGAAATATATAAAATCGTATTATGGTTCGAATTTTCGTTCCAGCCTGCATGAAAGTCTTTAAGTGTGCGTTATCATCTCGTTTGAAGGAGATATAAAAACATCCTTTTTCATTAAAAACATTTAAGAGCCCTGTTACATTTTACATCTATACAGTCGAATTTTTTTCATATTTGAGGTTTGCTGACACCGGATGACTAACGGAGCCATATATATTTGAAGCCGTTATACAATTCATTCTAGGGTTGTCTATGTATTTAGAGATGCGTGCCAAAATTTCATTACTAACATTTTTCTACTGTTTTTTTAAGCGCTATAAATTTGTTTTATGGTCCTTATTTCTATTTTTCCCGAAGAGGACAACACATTAGGACTACATGGAAAAGGTAGAGCCTTAATATATTAGGTATGGGAATAAGTTTCCGTAATTTCTTAGCCAAAGTTAAGTGAAGTATGTGCCATTGGCAGCTACAACTTTACTCCATCTTTCAGGCAGTATACGGTTTCCTCTAACGAAAAATTCGAGTTCTTTTGACGTCATCCATTCATTGAGCCAGTTTGCGATGCTCTCGTAAGAAGTGAACCGCTCACCAATAAGAGCTGACTGCATTAATCAGAACAGATGGTAATTCGAGGATGCAATGGCTGGGGAATACGGTGGGTAGGGCAAGATTTCCCAATTCAGTCCCTTTAAATATTTTTGAACCAATTTAGCAACGTGTGGTCTGGCGTGGTCTTGCAGCAAGATCAGTTTGTCATGTCTACCGTCCCATTCCAGACGCTTTTCTTTGCAAGGTCGATTCAAACGCATTAGCTGCAGCCAGTAATGATCGCCAGTGATGGGTTCTGATGGTTTAGGGAGTTCATAATAGATGACACACTTCAGATCCCACCAGATGCACAACATAACCTTTGAAGCATGAATATTGTTTTTCGCTGTCTATGAACCTGGTTCACCTGGCAGACTCCAACATTTTCGATGCTTGAGGTTATCATAATATATCCATTTTTCATCACGATGCTGAAAACCTTTTTCTTTTCTGCCGTTCAAGAAGCATCTCACACGTTACCAAACGGGTCTCGATATCCCTCTCCTTCAATTCATGTGGCGCCCAGGATATTTACGCTCCAAACGAATATCAACTAGAATATAGAGCGAGCGCAAAAATAGTATCATCAGCGACACCTTTTACGAGGGCGGAAACCTATTTCCATACCGAATATTTCACAATCAACTTTGACTATCAACACGCATTAAGTTAAGACTAGCGCCATGCTTTTCTATAAAAATGGTGTAACATACAGGGAATGTGGTTATAGTTATAATGGGTGCAGCGAAAATTAAAATTTTTAAAACTTGACTTACAAATCAATCTACTTTGAGCAAGGAGCTCCATTGAACCTAAGAAAAAGGTTCCTCCAGACCATAAAGTAAGGTTTAAATTATTCACATTCAATATTAGAAGAACTTTTGCAAAAAAAAAGAAACATAGATCGAAGGCAGTGTGCGATAGAACAGAGACTTAATGTTAAAGCAAGCCTCTGCTATCTGCCTCTGCACCTTACCATGAAAGCGATGAATATTTCCTGTCAACCATTAAAAAAGGATTTACACCACCGGAAACATTCCTCTATCTTGATAAGAACGGTTTTATACAAAATAAGGACCATATACCGATAATTTATCACATTCATAGAAGAGCCAACGTCAAAACAGTCACGTCAAAAGCCCTTAACAGAGAAAACCAACGTTTTGATACATACATCTCCCCCAGAGACAAAATAGAAGCCCTTGATATTAATAAAAAATGCTGGTGGCTAAACAATACACAAACATAAACACTATTTCATGCCGAATACCCGAGATATCTTCCTTTTAAACCATTTTATCTTCTATTAAAAAAGCTAAGAATGCACTGTTTTTTACAGGTTTTTTTCTCTGCAATATAATCATAAAATATTATAAAAGCTTCAAATTAAAGCAGACACATCTAAAATACCATCAATTAATAAAATGTTACTATATATATCTATAAGAAGCTCGTCATGTACTTGAGAACTCGTCTAGAGTCATTGTATAATCATATCATATACTTAAAACTATTGTTTATTTTAGTACATAACATTATTAATACCAAATAAATAATCAACTTAAAAAAAAAAAACAAGCCTCTGCTATGTTAGTTGTTGATATCGCAACAAAATCGACTCAATACCTTCTTCCCAGCTTCTAGACAGCTACATTTAACAGGATAGGAGCATTTATCGCAAAATTTAACATACGGCTCCTTTCTGAAACCATTTCTGGACCATTGTCGCTATAACCGTCAGGTTTTTGCACCTCATAGCGATTTCTTTAGGAACTTTAGAGATAAGAAAAAGCCAGGATCTACAAAACACTTCCTAAGCAAATGCTCTGCACATCGAAAAAAGCGCTTCAGTTTACTAAGAGGGCAATAACCTGAGAAGTATGGACGCAGCTCAATGAAAGCTGACTGGTTTCGTCTAAACATCGGGATGGTTGTAAGATCTTTAGGCATAGGTTGTAAGATTTTGAGCAGCAATTTTGGAAATACCAATGCCACATTGGACCGTCGGCTAATTGTTATTGTTATTATTTGGCGGTCGCCGTAGCCGAATGGGTTCGTGTGCGACTACCATTCGGAAGTGCGTATGTTCGAAACTTCTTGCATGAAATACCAAAATAATAGAAAAGGTTTTATCTAATAGTGGTCGCCCCTCGGCAAGCTATGGCAAACCTCCAAGTGTATTTATGCCATGAATATGTATTTATGTTCTTCATAAAAAATCATTTGCCGTTCGGAGTCGGCCTAAAACTGTAAGACCCTCCTCCATTTGTGGAACAAAATCAAGACTCATGTCGCAAATAGGAAGAGTAGATCGGTAAAACACCTAACAGAAGTGTTGTTAAAGTATACGCGCCAATTATTGATTTAATTTTTTTTGAACGCCACATTGGACCGTCGGCTTATTATTATTGTTGTAATGTTACCATAATGCATTGCTTCTGATAAATTTGGCTTCCTACTAAGGTTTCTTGATCCATATCACCAATGGATGGCTTAGCGTCGCACCACCTAGGTGTACTAGTGCTCGGTTCGCGAGAACTCCACATTTACATAGGAGCTCTGAAGGGCTCTGGAGTTTTATCATCAGGTTCGCAAAGACAGCAAACGCTTATTTCTATGTATTAGTCCTAGTTTTCTGAAATAGTAACGAGGACTACGTTGAAGAAAAAGTGGCGCTTCTTCGAAACTACTTCTCCATAGGGTCCATTCGAAACTACTTGTTCAAATATTCTTCAAAGGACGCCGGTTTTTAGACTCGATATCATTGAAAGGGCCGGCCCGATTCATTTGAAGATCTATTTGATTTATCGAAATGTGGAGAAAGGATAGTGAACCACTTTCATTGGCATCACAATGAGCCTCTGTAGCCACTGAAGTATAGTAAAAACTTTCTTTTACATCACAATGAGCCTCTGAGGCAAGTGAATAAACTCTTTGGGAGTATTTGAGAATATACAGGGTTTGATTGAAAAGTAATGAGCCTTCCCGCGCGGAGCGGGTGCCAAGCGATCAACCGAATCGGCTGGTGGGGGAAAATGATCGTTGGGCCTTCCCCTTCCACTAGAAACCGATCCCAGTTCGCTGGCAGGCAACAGCGGTGCAGTCAACATCGCTCCGCGCGTGAAAGCTGTTTAAAAAATGTGTTAGGATTTTGCAGAGGCGAAAATGCAGTGATCGTTGGAAACATGCTGATCATCTTTTTCGACTCTGGAGGCAGCGTCCACAAGGAGTTTGTACCTCCAAGAAGCACTGTAAACGCGGCATTTTACAAAGAAGTGCTCCTTCGGTTGAAAAACCGCGTTGCTCGGGTTCGGCCCGACCTCGTCAACAATTAGACCCTTTATCACGACAATGCGCCGGCGCACACCACCTTCCTCTACACCTCTGCATTGGCCAAGATGGGGGTTCCGGTGCTTCCCCACCCTCCCTACAGCCCAGACCTGTCCCCTCTGGACTTCTCCTTGTTTCCGCGCCTGAAAAGAAAACTGAAGGGGAGGCGTTTCGACTCCATTGAGGCGATCCAAAAAACTGTGAGAGCCGAATTGAACGCGATTCCGGCGGATGAGTTTAAAAAATGTTTCCTGCAGTGGAAGGACTGCTACCAGCGGAGTATTGACGCTCAAGGGTCCTATTTTGAAGAATATTAGTTGTATAAGCCAAAAGGTTTAATAAAACTGCTTAAAAAATAAGGATCATTACTTCTTAATCAAACCCTGTAAATAGGGATCGCTTTCTTGAACAGCATACGCGACCCACAGGTAAACGAGTAAGTTTTCGGCCTCGCATCTAAGTGAAGCTAAACTAACTTACCACCTCTTTTCCTTCACTTGATCTAATACTTTTCTCTCGTCTCATAGTTGCATCACAAATTTATTGTTACTGTTACTATTTTTATTACCAAGTGGGCTTGGCATTTCGCCAAGGTGGGTAGCAATAATTATTTTACAACAAAGTACTTTCGAAAATCTTTACATTCATAAAATTAATTGTTACACTATCTAATCTTCTAGCCTCATTTCTTGGCAACCCATCTAACTTCTATGCTTGCTAACACACACACACATGCACACACATACACGTGCACTCGTCTTTGTCTGTAATTATTGCTGCATAATTTCAACGACATCCTCTTGTGCTGTTGGTTTATGGCTTTTCGCTGCCTTTACGCTGCCTTAACGCTGCCAGTCATTGTTGGCTTATTACACTCACTAACTAGTCCTTGCTACACACACACACACAATGTCTATATGTGCTTATGTATATGAGAGTTTTGTACATATGAGTAGAGCAAACATGCGGCTGTGGCTGCAACTATGATTTCGGCTTTGCTTTTGGCTTACGGCGACACTTGGCACTCAGCAAAGCCATAAAGAAATTATGCTTTGCATTTTTAATGATTTTGCAATTTTGTCAACACTCCACACCCACTCGCAATGACTAGTACATTCTTGCAAATATCAAGATGGCAGCGCATGCTCCACGTTATCCTTTTGTAGCGGAAATGAGCAAAAGATGATAATTAATTTTTTGTTGTTGCTCCTGATGCTGTTCCTACTGCTATTGCCGAATTGTAGCGCACGTGTATGGCTGGCTGGCTTATATCTACTTATGGTATACATCCATTATCTGGCTGCTATTCAAATAATAAAACAACGAAAAAAAGCACTCGTTTGAAGTGGTTCACATGCCGTGCGGTGGGTAGGCATAGTTTCCTGTTTTTTACCAGTGCATGTCTTACATTGAATTGTGTTTGTCTCTTCTTATTGTCTATTTCTTATGTTTTGTCTCTTCTGTAACTCATTACCTAGTATTTTCTTACATAATCCAAGGAATGTAAGCAAACATATGCTGCTTAGAATTCTAATGACTTTTTTCTGCACGCCATTCAAAATAGGCGCCTTCTTTTCTATTTAAATACAAATGCTCTGTGCTGTGCTGCTCTAAGGAAGCTGTTACCCGTAAGCATATGTATGTATCTTCAAGTCCTTCGCTGCGTGCTCGCATATTTTTTTTCAACTTAAATATTCATATCATTTGTATGCATTTCACGCGCTTTGTAGTCATTTACGCAACTCGGTCCTTCTTCAAAAATGACACTTTTCATCATTGAATTGCTCACTCCGATAGCTATGAATGTCGGTAAATGTGTTACTCATACAGATATACAGATATGAAGGTGCTTGGGTGTGTTTATTTGTATTTTGTTGTTGTTGTTGTTGTTTTTCACTCGCTGCGTGCTACAATTTCAATTTAGGTGCGTTGTGTAGTGTCAATCGCATCCAAAGTCCGCTTTTGTTGGCTGCTGGCTTATCGAAGCATATCAAATGTAGTGCGCACTCATACGCCTCGCCGGCTGGTATTGGAATTTTTAGTACAGTGTTTTAATTTAGAAATTTAGCGCAACAAAAATGTGTATACCTACATCGTAACGAATAATTTTCGAATATTGCTTATGTATCAGATTTTACGGCGCTGTGATTGATTAAGGGGGGAGCCTGCTTTAGAGGCTTCCAAAAATCGATTTTTGTTTTGCATAAATGTCTTCCCAAACTATGCAAGAATGTATCCTCAAAATTTTAGAAGCAAATTCAAAATATTTTCGGAGTTACAGAATAATTGTAAGATATCTAAATCTTAGCACTGCGAGAGCAGGATAGCTAAGAAGAAGGTGCTGAGACGATTCCACCTCATCTTCCATACACCTAATGCAAAAAAGATTCGAAGTAATGCCGAGTCTCACTATATACATACAGCGTGGATAGCATCCTCTAACACTAAGGAACCATAGAAGCTCCCTTGGGCACCTCCGATCCATCACCCATCCGTGGACAAAGGGATCCCGCAACCTCACAGGTTTGTGTATTTCCCTAGAGCTCGCTGAGTTGATACTAAGCCCACCTTTCTAGAAGCAGATCACAGGCAGTCGAGGGGATCCTAAGCTTAACATTTTACGGGGAAAACTAAGTCACAGCTTTCCTACCTAGCCAACTCATCAGCTCAAAAGTTGCCAGATAAGCCTAATTTATCCATATCTCCTTAACCTTTGTTAATCCCTTCAACTCTTCCAATCCATACGTAGTGGAAATAGTCCCGACACCTTGTTTGTATATTTTCCTAGCGCTTCTTATCTAGTTAACGCGAAGCCCACATTTTCAGCAGCAGACCACAGACAATCCTCTCATTTCGCGGGGCAATTAGCTCATAAGTTCCCTGTCTAGTAAACTCAACCATCCAGCTGCTTCTTGCATTATCCCTGTGACTAGGAACCCAGCTGAGCCTAATATCACAGAATTCGGATGTAAAAAGAGCAGGCAGACATTTCTCGATTTGTTTCGAGCTCAGGACCATAATTGCCGAGTAGATATTTATATTACTTCCGCAATAGTTATTACACAAATGGGAAGCTGCTTCTTTAATTGTGGCGTCCATCGCAGGAGTCCGCTAGCCTGAATGTTTAGTGCCTTGGCGATGTCATGGCAGCTTATGTGACGGTCCTGGTCAATCTTTCCGATAATTTCATCGACTTTTTCACCGATAGGTCGACCGGAGCGAGGTGCATCTTTCACATCGAAGTTTCCAGAACGGAAGCGAGCGAACCATTGTTGTGCTACACGAACTGATACAGAAAAAGAAGTGGTCGTGCTCACGTGGTTTGAACCAAAGCAGCCATAAAAGCTGTTCGAGAAAGAACTCGCAGAATTGCCCTTAGAAAGCACAAAATCAACCAGATCTATGTCAAGACTAATTAAACTCGGCAGATGCAAGCATCTTCTTCCGTGGCACACGGCCAACCGCCATGAAAATATTACTTTCATAGATGAGCAAACTTTCACTGCTGAAGAATTTTTTAATAAACAAAACAACAAAATCTATGTTAAACCTTTTAAAGACGCAAAAAAATGTTGTTTCAAGGGTTCAGCGCAGCCACCATCCAGTCTTTAATGGTTTGGTGGAAAGTGTCTTGTAAAGGCGTTACTTCTCTTCATTTTTGCGAAAAAGAGGTTAAATCCGGGACAAAGTGTACAAGGATTATGCCTTAGAGGGCGTGGTGAAGCAGTTTGGACAGTCTCAAACAATTTTTGGCTCGAGCAACACGTCAATATCCATTGCTTTCGTGCGTGCGGCAATAGCTGGAAGACCTAATCGTTTGAAAGCGTGTGTAAAAGCAAATGGTGATCTTTTCGAATGAATTTAAGCTTTTTTTGTTTAATATTTACGTAATTAAATGAAACTAACTTCATTGAAAAAAGTATTATAGTTGCATATCTATAACGGACTTAACTTGCGAAAGATACTTGTATGCCTATATGTGAGATTAAATCTCTATTCCGAACCTCTTAGTCTGATGTTCATAGACTAAAATTCGGTGTTCAGCTAAAATAGGAGTAGGTCTAAGCGACGAACTGATTCCAATGAGAGCAGACCTTTGAACTCTCTCTCTAAATAGTTTTCGGTGTTGTTTACATAAATCGCATACCGATGCACTGTCCGTCGACTAGTATTGGTATTTATATTTTCTTAACACACACTCTGCTGCACATCAACTTAAATATGTACATGTTTATGTTTGTGTGTATGTATATTATGTATGTTTGCGTGTGCGCTAGTAAGCCGCATATTTACACTTGTGTAGGCTAACACAAATGTGAGTATTGAAATTTTATTCTTTACTTTAAGTATTTCCTTTTTGGCGAAGTCTATTTTTTCATGTTCTCGGTTTGTTTATTTAAACCGCTCACTAGTACTCGCGTGTATGGATGTGTGTGCTTTTTATATTGCATATTTTCGGTTTTTTGTTGTTACATTATTTGTGTGCCTTGGGTGGAATGTGTTGGAAATTGTTTTATTCACACGCCCACGCACGAGATTTTGCCGCTTAAATATTCCAACAATTTTTATTTAGCCCTTTTATTTGCGCTAGAAAAAAAAATGTTGTTACAGTTGTTGCAAAACAAAAACACAAAAAAAAACCAAAATGTTTTCAATTATTTTTTTTCGCCGCATTTTCTTCTCTTTAAATTTTTATGTACTTTTCCGCAATGGCACCTTTTTTCATCTGCACTTTACATTTGCGTTGGTTTGTTAAATTTTTTAATCCACTTTTCAGAATTTATTATGTCAGTGTGTTTGGGTTCAAAAACTTTTGTTTTTAAAATTTCTCCGCATTCTCATTTTTTTAGTATTTTTTTTTTATAACTATTTTTTATGCTCTGTCATTTACGCGCATTTTCCCACAATTTGTGCTCGCTGTTTGACTATTCCCATTGCAGCAGTGCTACATAGCCACCCTAGTGCCATAAGTTTATGAGACGATTTACCGTACCTTTCTATGTGCATGTATGTATATATATGTATGTATATACATATGCATGTAAATTTGAATAACTGTTCGGCTATGCGAATGTGGTTGTGGCAAAACTGTACTGGTCTGCCGGTGTTCGCGTGAGAGACGAGTGGCCGGCAATAAATTTACAATTATTAGTCAAGCACAAAGTTGGGTCAGAAGTGCTAAAATGGATTGCGTAAATGTGTATAAAATTAGGAGCAAGTGAAAATTTCGAAATTAGTGCATATTCATGAACACACTTACATAGACATGTGTAAGTATGTGAGGGTTGCCTTTTACCTTTTGCGGCAAATAATGAAAACATAGTAAAGTAATAATGAAAATGGCTTTATTGTTTTTCAAAATATCCCCCTTGGAAGTGAATGTAGTTCGGCATTCTCTTGAGCCAATTTTCAAAGCAGTTTTGCCACACAGAAGTGGATACCTCCAAAATGAGCTTCTTCTTCTTCTTCTTGATGGGCGTTAGCCGCTTACGCGATTTTGGTCGTGCGCGTCAGTCGTTTCTTTCTCGGGCTAACCGGCGTTAGTTGAACAAACCAAGTGAAGTCAAGTCCTTCTCCATTTATTTTCCAACGCAGAGGAGGCGTTCTTCTTCCTCTGTTACCACCGGCTGGTACCCCATCGAATACTTTCAGAGCCGGAGCTGGACGAGATGACCCAGCCAACAAATCCGCCGGATTCGCTGCGCTATATCTTTGCTGTCGTAAAGCACATACAGCTTATCGTTCCATCACCTGGAATATTCTCTATTGCCAACGTACAAAGGTCCAAAAATCTTCCGCAGAATCTTGGAGAGGGGCGTTGAAAAACGTTGACCTCGCATTTTATTTTTCATATTCTGGAATAAAAAGAAATTTGAAATCTATGAACGTATTAGAGTCGTTTGAAAAGTGTGAAACTACTTAAATGTTTAGGGTAAACCATTTTTTATTTTTCGGCATAGTATTCGTTTAGGGTTGTACACTTCATCCAACGCTGTCCTAGGATTTGTCCAAGTCCTAATAGGATTTGTCCAAGACAGAAAAATAGCCATTCGTTTCTGCAATCACCTCGTCGTTCGAATAAAATCTTTTGCTCGTCAATCATTTCTTCAAATTGGGGAATAAGTAGTAGTCTGGAGAATAGGGATGATGTGAAACGAGTTGGAACTCCATTTCCATTAATTTTGCTGCCACAACTGCTGAGGAAAAGAAAATTACTCGACTTCCTCGAGACAAATGAATGCCAAACACAAAAAATATACCATTCTGGCTTAAGGTTAGATTAAGTTAGGTTAAATGGCTGCCCTTTCGAGGGGCCCACTTGGACAAAAATTTCAAATTTATCCGTTGTGCTACTATATTCGGGGAGGGGAGGGGAAAAGAAGATGAGGGAGGAACCAGACAGGTGGCAAAAAGCAAGAAGGGGCTTGGATTAGAGGATGGCAACCAACAGTGGCGATTTAAATTTGTACTAACCGCTTCAAGCTACTGATGAATTTCACCAGATGTGTGATATTTAAACCCGCAATATCCGCCGGTGGAGCGAAAAAGGGAGGTCTCACATGTTTGAACCTGCGCCCGACGAGAGCAGGGCAGCTGAGCAAAAGGTGCTGAGATGATACCACCTCCAGATGAAAAATAAATAAATAATTGGCGCGAACACTTCTGTTAGGTGTTTGGCCGAGCTCCTCCTCCTATTTGTGGTGTGCGTCTTGATGTTGTTCCACAAATGGAGGGACCTACAGTTTCAAGCCGACTCCGAACGGCAGATGTTTTTATGAGGAGCTTTTTCATGGCAGAAATACACTCGGAGGTTTGCCATTCCCTGCCGAGGGGCGACCGCTATTAGAAAAATGTTTTTATTAATTTTGCTTTCACCGAGATTCGAACCAATGACCTCTCTGTGAATTCCGAAAGGTAATCACGCACCAACCCATTCGGCTACGGCGGCCACCGTCCTCGTCCTCCAGATGGCTTCTGCATTAAAGGCTTGAATCAATCACAAGCCTCACCGCATGGATACCTAATGGACAATATCCAGTAACAATACCTAGCAAATAGCTGCGGCTTTGTTAGCCTTTGAAGTTCTCCGGAGCGTTCCCGATCTACCCACGGCTAGAAGGATCTACACGTCTACGCACTAGCCCAGCCCTCGCTGATTTGACGGGAAACTCATCTTTCCAGTAGCAGGCCACATGCTCTCAAGGGCACCCCAATCCTCTCTATGATATGCAATGAGGCCGCCTCCAGGGCCTCATGTCTAGTCAGCTCATCGGCCCAGCAGTTTTCCTTTATGCCACTATGACGGGAAACCCAAATGTGCCCAAATCAAAGTATTCGGATGCAACCGAGAGAGAAGTAAGTCATTCCCCGACTAATTTCGAACGCACAAACGACGAGCCCAATGCCCTAATTGCCGCTTGGCTGATGGAGTAAATATTTACCTCCTTTACAGTAATAAGAGAAGCTAGCAACCAATCCACTGCTTCCTTAATTGCAGCTACTTCCACTTTGAAAACACTACAGTGATCCAGAAGCCTAAATTTGTGCTTGATGAGGAGCTCATCGCGGAATACTCCCCTACCAACTCTTCCGTCCAACTTCGAGCCATCCGTAATCTGGCTGAAACTTGGTGTGTGTTCTTCCAAGAGATGCTACTACCTATGTATATGCGCCAGTAGTTCCATATCTCTGATTTTACACGTAGTTTTCAAACTATCACCGTAGTTCACAGCCTTAGTTAATTATACTCACGCGCTCTTCAGCCTGATGAATTTGTTTTTAGTCTGAAACTTTCTTCCTCCCACTGTAACAATTCTTAAGTCCTTTCGTATACTTGTATAGTTTTCTCTTTATATGTATGTATGTAGGCACAGCTAATTGTGTACGCCACTTGTCACACTCTCCATTCTCCATGAGGTACATGCAACACTTTACACTTCACAGGCCATACAAGTAGACTTTCTGTTGTTCTCCGGTGTTAATGAAGTACTTCAACCGACCTCATGCGGCACATATGCGTACACAGTTTGAGCTTACACTTAATCATGCAACAGGCGGCACAAGTTGGCCAACACCACTTGGGTCAAGTATACATGCATACATACAAACATATGAGTGAGGATCGGCAGGTCCTTTTGCTACTAATTCGGTGGAATGTATTTGCGGATGTGAGTACATGAGTGTAGGTAGACTTTTGGCGTATGTATGTGAATATTAGATTGGTTGTATTATACCATATACAGTTACAATATTTTGTATTTCACTTCTCACATTTTCACTAATAAGAGTAGCTGTGCGCTGCTGTGTAACGCGACGCTTCTACATACAGCTACTCAACTATCGCGCGCTCTAAACTAATCATACATCCGTGCAAGCAACTGAATGACGCCTGCAACAAATTCCTTTTTACTTTCATGCAACGAACTGCAGTTACTTGAAGATGCGACTCAAAGAAACTCTGCTATTTTGCTTATTTATATTTGTAATATTAAAAAGTTTCTCCTTAGATATCTCTCGCGTATACACACACACACACATGCGCAACCCGCTCATTCATTCACTGGGCCACTCCATTTCTGGCCAGCTTTTTTCGTTAGTTACTTCTTCTAAGTAGAACTGCTTTTCAATTTCCTTTTGATTATGCTAAGAGCGCTTCACTTTCTTGAAGCTTCAACTTCGCCTCAGCCCCGTTGGTAGGGCCAATACGGGCAATGTTTGACGCAGCAGCAGGTTTCTATTGATGTTGATGACTTAGTTGTAGTGAAATTTTTATTTATTTACCTGAGAAATTGCAATTGAAACTCCGTTGATGGGCGCTGGAAAGACTAAGTTTTGGTGGTGGTAAATGTGCGTGTGTGTGTACGTGTTTGTGTATGCAGTTTAACTTCGCTTAGCCTTTCAATATTTTCCAACATGAACACAAATTCCCAATTTAGTGAAATGGTTTAATAAGTCAAAAGGTTGCGTGGATCTATTAAAGGATAAAATGAGTATAAAAAGAGAGTAGCATCTGGCAAAACTGAGAAAGTTGTGTGGCTTGGAAAGTAGTTACAGCAAAATATTAGTAGGTAGGAGGATTCAATTAGAAATTATCTGTAGGGACGGATAATTTTTAGTTACAACTGCACACACACATACAAACTAACTTTTCCAATATATTTAGTTTTTAAAAAGTTGCAATAAATCTTATCCTGCCTTAGGCAATTTTTAGTACTTAAAGTAATGGATTCCTACTGCATAAGATGAGATATTTTCGACCATATGTATGTGAAAAGTAGAGACACTATTTATTGGTCAAGTGAAATTTTTTGTACTTTTTAAGGTACATACATATAACCATTTTTAATACATAAATTCACAAAAAAAAACGTATTAATACAAGTTTTCACAAAATTAAGAACCAAAAAAAAGTTTTGATATTTTAAAATTTTTTTAATTATAAAATTTTTAAATTAACTTTTTTTTTTTAATTAAATAAATTCGTTAAAGCAAAAGAAATGTTTTCAATATTTTTAAATTGGTTTAATTAAAATGTTTATAACTAATATTGTTTTTTTTTTAAACTTTCAAATTAAACAAATTAATTAAAAGTGAGGAAAATGTTTCGAATATTTCTAAATATTTTCAATATAAAATCTTAAGATTAATTTTTTATTTTATTTTTAAATTTAACAAATTAAATGAAAGTGAAAAAATGTTTTGAATATTTTAAAATTTTTTAAATTAAAAATTTTTAGATTAAATCTTTTTATTTTTAAATTTTTTTAATTTTAAATTAAAAAAATTAATTAAAACTAAACCAAAAATATTTTAAATATATACAGTGAGGTGCAAAAATGGAACATAAATAACATAAGTTACGTTTAGTACCATATCTACGCAAACAAGCTTGTTTATTTGAATGCAATTGTACATGTATTATATAATTAGTGTGTAAGCTTTCAAATGAGCCCATAACGGTTAAAATCTAACAACAACAACTACTCATTGGAAGAGCTGAAAATAAAAACACAAATGTTCCAATTTTGCACCGCTTACTTCGTTGTTGTTCAAGGCTTAATTTTAACGGTTATTTTTAAATTTGGCTGTGGTTTCTTTTGTTCTTTTTCTGGAATTGGTGTCATAAAGTGTCAAAGTGTCAAGTCATTAATAAATAAAACTATGAAACCAAGTGTTGAAGAAAATATTGTAAAATCTGTGCGGGACGGGTTGTCTATTCGAGAATGTGCCCAAAAATTCAAAGTTAGTCACACCGCAGTGCAAAGGCTTAAAAAAAACATGATTTATTGCAAGTTAAGCAAAATCCTGGGCGTCCAAAAAAATTACCGAGCGGGAAAGCCGGCATTTGGCTAAATTAGTTACAAGCGGTAGCGTAAAGACACCGTCAGAAGGCATTCAGACAATGAATTTGAAAGTCAGCAAATGGACAGCGAGACGAAATTAGGATTGAAAGCTGCAGAAAAGAAGAAAAACCCGCTGCTTTCAAAAAAAAAACCATAATGAGCAGGAAAAAGTTTGCTGAAGTACACACCGATTGGACTAATGCAGATTGGCAGCAGGTACTAAGCAGTAAAGCTTGAATAATTAATATCATTTAATGGATATTTTTATTTTTTACAGGTGATATGGTCAGATGAAACAAAAATCAACCGATTTGAATCGGATGGCTGTTCATGGTTTTGGTCAAACGATCCCCAGCAGTGAACAAAGTCAAGCGTGAAAGAAACCGTGAAGCATGGTGGTGGCAATATAATGGTTTGGGGTGCATCACTTGTAATGGTGTGGGTCCTTTGATCAAAATCGAAGGACGAATGAAAAAAGAGCAGTACTTGACGATCTTGCAAGAAAATTTGCCTGCTGCCATCCAAAAAGCCGGTCTTGCTGTTGAAAAAGTTATTTTTCAACAAGACAATGACCCTAAACATACGGCAAAAATGGTGTCCAGCTGGCTGAAGTCCCAAAAATTTTCGGTTATGCAGTGGCCAGCACAAAGCCCTGATATGAACCCCATTGAGAATTTGTGGAATCTCGTAAAACAAAAGCTCGCAAACTATGTAAACCCGCCAAAAGGGATGAATGAGGTCTGGGAGCGAGTCCAGGATGTGTGGTACTCCATTCCGCCACAAACTGTGGCTAAATATACAGAAAGTGTGACTAACCGTATAAAGGCATTAAAAAAATCGAAGGGGCTTTGGACGAAATATTAAAATTATTTCTTTTTTCTACTTTTTTTATAAATAAATAAGCGGTGCATAATTGGAACATTTGTGTTTTTATTTTCAGCTCTTCCAATGAGTAGTTGTTGTTGTTAGATTTTAACCGTTATGGGCTCAGTTGTAAGCTTACACACTAATTATATAATACATGTACAATTGCATTCAAATAAACAAGCTTGTTTGCGTAGATATGGTACTAAACGTAACTTATGTTATTTATGTTCCATTTTTGCACCTCACTGTATATGTACATTTTTTTAATTAATTTTTTTTCATTTTCAAATTAAAACAACTAATTACAAGCAAAAAAAAAAATGTGTTGAATATTTTTAAATTTTTTAAATATAAAATTTTTAAACTAATTATTTATTTTTAAATTAAGCTAATTAATAAAAAGCCAAAAAAATGTTTTGAATATTTTTAAATTTTAAAATATAAAATAAAATAAGAATTTGAATTAATTAATTAAAAGCCACCAAACATGTTTTGAATTGTTTTACATTTTTTAAAATAAACAGTTTCAGATTAAATTTGTTTTATTTTTAGCTTCAAAAAATTATGTAAATGAAACCATAAAAAATGTTTTCAATATTTTTAAATTTTGGAAATATAAAATTTTTAAATTAAGTTCTTTGATTTTTAAAATAAAAAGTTTTAAAATAAAAATATTAATTAAAGCCAAAAAACAATGTTTAAAATTTTTTTAAATAACTTTTTTTATTATTTTAATTACATTAATTTACATTTTTTTTTTATTTTTAAATAAAAAACTTTTTGAATTTTTTAAAAGCTTGTGAATTAAAAATGTTTAGATTAAATTTGTTTTAGTTTTAAATTCAAACAATTAGTTAGAACCAAAAAAAAAATGTTTTAAAATTTTTAAAATAATTTTATTTTATTAAATGTGTTAAACAATTAATTTTTTAATAAATATAAAATTTTTAAATTAAATTTAAAAATAAAATTTTTTAATGAATATAAAATGTGTAAATAAAACTTTTTTAATTAAAATTTTTTGTTTTTAAATTCAAAAAATTAATTAATAGCAAAATAATTGTTTTTAAATGTTTATTTTAATTCATTTATTTATTTGAAATTCTTTAATGTTTTTTTTTAATAAAAAACTTAATTAAAAACCAAACCAAATATTTTGAATATTTCACAACTTTGTAAATTAAAAATTTTTAGATTAAGCTTTTTTATTTTTAAATTCAAAAAATTAGTTGGTTGGTTGGTTGGTTTAAGGGTGACCCCGCATCGGAGTGCCACATAGACCGCAAGTTGGGTCCGTTGTGTTGCCCTAGAGCTCATTATTTTAAATGATTTCCCCACCTAACCGAGATTTTTATTGTAGATTTTGGTCAAAGATATTAATTCGTTTCGAAAATTTGACGAGAGATTCGATTTTCAGGTCCGAGAGTACTGAAAGATTGTCAATTGTTGGAGAGCCTAGAAGAGCGAGTCGACTTCTGGCTAGACCCGGACAACTGCACAGCAAATGTCTGCTCGATGCTTCCTCATCTTCGTCCTCGCAGTATCTGCACAGGTCGTTTTGAGGAACCCCGAGCCGACGTACGTGAGTGCCCAAAAGGCAGTGGCCGGTGATAAGAGATGTTATATGCCTTAGTTCGTGTTTCGAAAGACTTATAAGGGTTTTTGTCTGTTTCAGATTGTAGGATGGCCAGATTTGTCTGGTCGTAACGCAAGTAGTTTCCACTCGCCACCTCCGATCAGCAATGCTGTGAAATTCTCGATCGATGAGCATTTTACATGTTGAGAGCGGAATGTGGATTGTGGGTAAGTCACTAACATATGATTGCGCAGCTCCAGCTCTTGCGAGCTCATCAGCTTTGCAGTTACCTTCGAATCCACTGTGACCCAGTATCCAGATAACTTGGACAGAATTCTGAACACTTATCTCGTTAAGAGATAAGAGACAGGATCGAACCACATCTGAGTGGGTATAAGAGGAGCTGAGTGCTCGAACGGCCGCTTGACTGTCGGTGAAAAAGCGGATATCCTCTAGTGATATTCTATTTTCTAAGAGAGTTTTCGCAGCATACCAGATAGCGCATACTTCCGCTTGGAATACGCTACAGTAGTCGGGTAATCTAAATGATAGATTGATGTGAGGGGAATTGGAAAAGATTCCAAATCCCACTTTGCCGTCTTGTTTTGAACCATCTGTATATATAATCAGAGGGCCATCGATTTCGGTAAGATTTGTCTTCCATTCTTCCCTAGTTGGGAGTGAACAGGAGAATAGCAAGGGTGGTGATGGAAGACTTACATGATAGTCTATGTCGGAAGAGATAACAGTGTTCCTGTTCAGTATGGCCGAATGGCCGAGATACTTATTCCATTTCGATATAGCATTCATGCGTGTCGCTGCTTTCGCTGCAATCGCTTTGCCAGCCAGATCGATAGGGAACAAGTGAAGCAACGTGTTTAGAGCCTTAGTAGGTGTTGTACTTAAGCATCCTGTTATCAGGAGGCAGGCTGTTCTTTGAACTCGATCAATTGTGGCTACTCTACACCGTTTTTCGAGTGCTGTCCACCATACAACCACACCGTAGAAGAGTATCGGTTTGATGATCGAGGTATATATCCAATAAATGATCCGAGGTGAAAACCCCCAGGTTTTGCCTATAGCTTTCTTACAAGTATAGAGAGCTATGAAAGCTTTTTTACATCTGTTTTCGATGTTCAATTTCCAACTCAACTTCCTATCTAGAATAACTCCTAGATATTTAGCTGAATCAGATAGAAGTAATGATTCCCCTTTTAAAGTTATTGTTTGCAGTGGAGGAGATTGTTGTTTCCTATTGAAGAGAACAAGATCTGTCTTTGCTGGATTCGCATTTAGTCCGCATTCGGTGCACCATTTTGACAGAATATTGATTGAGCGTTGCATGAGCTCAGTGAGGGTATTCAGGTGTTTGCCTGACACGCAGAGATCAATATCATCTGCATAGGCTACAACCTTGCAGCCTGCTTTTTCGAGATTTCGAAGCAAACTGTTTACAGCGAGATTCCAGAGAAGGGGTGAAAGTACTCCGCCTTGAGGAGTGCCTTTGACGGCGTACATTCTCATGCGGCTTAACCCAAGCTCTGAAGTGATTATTCTATTTTGGAGCATTTGTTCGATCATCTTTCGGATGGAGTAATCAATACCCAATTTGGCAATTTCAGACAAAATAGCGTTGGGTTCAATATTATTAAAAGCACCTTCTATGTCCATAAATGCGACAAGAGAGTACTCCTTATTGTGAAGGGAAGTTTCCACTGTTTGCACCAGTGAATGAAGTGCCGTTTCAGTCGATTTCCCTTTAGTGTAGGCATGTTGTGCCTCTGAGATCAACTTAGTATCAAGTTGGGTTTTGATTTGCTCATCTAAGACTTTTTCAAAAGCCTTTAAGCAAAAAGAGGTTAGGCTAATGGGCCTGAAGTCGTTTGGTTTACAGTGTGAAGGCTTCCCCGTTTTCGGAATGAATACTACCTTCGATTTCTTCCAAATTGTCGGAAGATAAGACAGATTTAAACACTTGTTAAAGATCCTGGTTAACCAAGGCAGTAGAATTTCTAGTCCTTCTTGAAGTTCTGCTGGAATGATGTTGTCAGGACCTGGTGATTTAAATTTTTTAAAGCTTAGTATTGCTGTAGAGATGCTATTAGAGCTGATTAGATCTGATCTATTCCCATAATTACTCTGAAAAGTGCTGGGAAGTGCAGGTAAGTTGGCAACACAGCCTGGAAAGTGAGATTCTAGAAGTATTCTAAGAGTGTGGTCAGTTGAAGTAGTCCAAGTTCCATCTTGAGTCATGATAAAACTGGGAGAGACTGGGTTTGAAGCAAGAATCTTGCGTAGTCTGCTTACTTCTGAAGTGTTCTCTAATTCTTGAGTGTATGATCGCCAGGATGTGCGTTTCGCACTTCTGACAGCTTTCTTAAAGTCTTTGAGACATTGTCGATATTCTTCCCATTCGTCTGTTATTTTAGATTGCTTAAAGAGTTTCCGAGTTCGATTGCGAAGTTCTGAGATTTCTGGAGTCCACCATAAAGGTTTATGCTTACCTCCTGTTTTTGTCAGGGGACAAGATTGTCGTGCTGCGCTTTGACACGTCTTCGTTATCATGTTGACAGCGTTTTCGACATCGTTTTTATTTGCCATTTCAAACTGCCTGATATCAGGAAGTCCATTGGCAAGATGTTCTTTATATTTGATCCAATTCATACGTTTTTTGTTAAGGTACTTCATGGGTTTTGCCGTTTCGGCTTTTAAAGTGAATGTTATATATTGGTGGTCGGAAAAAGAGTGTTGTTTATCAACGCTCCAGTCCTGCACCAGTTGTGTATATGATTCGCTAGCAAGAGTAATATCGAGTACCTCTCTTCTAGACGAGTTAAGAAACGTAGGGACATCACCTCTATTACATATATCAAGCTTATTCGTTAGAATATAA
This sequence comes from Anastrepha ludens, assembly GCF_028408465.1. NCBI lineage: Eukaryota > Metazoa > Arthropoda > Insecta > Diptera > Tephritidae > Anastrepha > Anastrepha ludens. The sequence continues at coordinate 24,663,661 of NC_071501.1, read as the reverse complement.
TCAAAGAGTTGCTCACCTCGTGTGTTGTTGTTTGTACTGCCCCAAACAATATTATGTGCATTAGCGTCTGCTCCAATAATTATGCGTTTCTGGTTCAGATGCGCCGTATTGACGAGCCTTCTCACTGCTTCAGGAGGAGGCGCCTCCGCTGCGTTGTAGGGCATATAAGCCGACACAATCCAAATCGGGCCGTGGACAGTTTCAACCTCTATGGCAGTGGTGTCAGCATTGCTAAAGGGAAGAAGAAAAGCATTAATATGTTTTCGAATGAGAATACAAGAGCGCGATCTGACGTTAGCCTCACCTTGAAACAAGGTGTAGTGCCTATCTTTCAGGCCGCATATCTTGTCCTTTAGTTAGTTAAATTAGTTAAAACGAAAAAAAATGTTTAGAATATTTCTAAATTTTTGATATACAAAATTTTTAAATTAATTTATTTTATTTTTAAACTCAAAAAAATAAAAAAAACCAAAAAAGATATTTTTTAAACATTTAAAGTTTTTTTAAATATTTTAAAATTTTTTAAACATAAAATTTTTAAATTAATCTTTTTTTATTTTCAATTTTTTATTTCTAAATTAAGCGAATTAATAAAAAGGCAGTAATGTTTTGAATATTTTTAAGCTTTTATAATTAAAAAATAAGAAAATTTAATTTAAAAATTTTAAATTAAAAAAATTAATTAGTATTGAAATAATACAATAATAAATTAATAATAAAAATTAATTAATAGTCAATTAAAAACATTTAAAATTAATTTAAAATTGAAATATTCATTTGTTGTTTTTAACAAACAGATTACACGCTGTTGATAAATTCCATAATTTTTATTTACATATTTTTCTAAATCTCTTTTCTCAGATTATCACGTTTTTTTAATATCTTCTATATATCTTAAAGTACGCAAGATAATATTAAAAGTTGAAATAACTAAAAAATACTCCAAAATATATATTTCATAAAAAAATTTCAATGAAAAAAATTTGTTTTGCATTTTTTTGATACTAAATATAACTTAAGCACCCTTAAAAAATATATAATGGACATTTTTGTAATGATTTATATAAATTTTTTTTTCTTAATTTTTTATTTCAAAAATTGTTTTTTTTTAATATTCCTATATTAATTTTTTTCCCCTTAATTTGTTACATTAAAAATTAAGAAAAATTAAGAAAAAATTTTCATATCAAACATTTTTGCTTTTAATATTTTTATATTACAAATTTTTTGCTTCATTTTTTATATTAAATTTTTTTTATTAATTGTTTACATTACAATTTGCTTGCATAAACATTTTTTTTAACATATTGATAGTAAATGTTTTTTTTTTAACATTTTTATATTAAATATTTTTTTCTTAATTTTTTATATTAAAAATATTTTTTTTTAACTTAGTACCAAATTTTTCTCTTAATTTTGAAATTTTAACACTTTTATATTACATTTAAAAGTACATTTATTTTTAATGCAATTATTTCAAAACGAACTTAAGCCTAATTACCATAAACAAATATTATATATAAAATTTTTAAAAAATTTTGAATACGAACCGAAATTTTATAGTTAAAATTGCCTTTAATTTAAAATATTTTAAAATAATTGTTAAATTTTTTTTGGATTGAAAACTAATTTTTTTTATTTAATTTTGCAGTAAAAACCAACTGAATTGGCGATATTAATAAATTTACCACCTTTATAAAGGGTTTTTCAATAAGGGCGGGTAGATGTTGAAATGGAATGTCGTGGCGTTTGTTGTGTGGCACGTAGCGCCGTCCTGCTGGAAGCACATGTCGTCTAGGTTCATATGGTTCAATATGGGCCATAAGAAATTGGAAGGGCCACCACGTCTACCGAAAAATGGGCGCAACGCACGCAACGTTTGCGTTAATGAACACTCATTTTGATAATCAAGTTTTATCATTTGAACGTGCTGTTCAATCGTGTAACTTGCCATGATGATTTGGCATAAACAACTGAATAATAAACAAACGATTTGACAGATGTCACCAAAAGAAAATGGCTGCCACAGGGCGCCAAAATCGACCCGCGCCAATTGAAAAACTCTTTATTATATATTTCCATATTCTCCACTTTTTTCTTCAAAGGCAAAATGTAATACATCTTTTATCACTGTGCGCATATTTTAGCAGAAGCAATTTCAGAACTAAATTCAACTTAAATACCCTTAAAATATTCTTTTATGTACAAATATTTTATTGTTAAACTCTAAGTTGAAGGTAAGAGTAATTTTAATCGATCGACAGATATTTGAAGGTTGAGACACCGTATAGTAATGATTTTTTCTCTCTTTTTATGTGGCCTTCAGCTATGGTGACAAACGAAATTGAGCGCGTAACTTTTACTGCCACTCGGCCACAGCATTCTGCTCGCTCTTTTCACACGTATTGATACACTCTTGCGATCGGTCGGTGCTCAGACATGAGCGAAGGCTGTGTTGATATTTTTCGTATATCACCAACACAATCTCAGTGTTTTTGTGAAAGCAAACCGCTCTGACGACCCCGGTTACACCAGCCAATCAGGTGATTCTTTTAAATTCGCTGAGAGCCAGTTAACGGTCTGGTACTCGGCACAACTTCTACATTTTTTTCACCATGGTTGTACACTCTACAGAGTCAGCTCGCTCAGGGTTGTAGTCCACTAACAAAGAGCTTAGCAGGCACCAAGGCAGAATAGAACGACACTGATTGCATAACTTCGAAACTTTTTTTTTTTTTTATTGAAACGTTATAAAATTGGTATACATTTCATGGTATTACGCCTAGCATAAGCTAACAAGTAACATTATTCTATCCTTAACATTGAAATTTAAAAACAATTATAAATATTTTACAAACAATTATACAGCGTTGGCGACTAAATCTCGTGGCTTAGTTCTTCGAAGTCTTCTTGTGCAGACTGTTTTGGTAAGCTCTGCGGCCTCCGGGTTTATGTGCTCTTTCAGCCTGGTTTCATGGTTACTTGCAAGAATTTGGATTATATCAGCGACTTTTTTCACCGACAGATCCTTGTGCAGGTCGTGATTTCGCACATACCAAGGTGCGTTGACCATGTCTCCGAGAATCTTATTCTGCAGGCGTTGTACAGCTTCAATGTTTGATTTAGTGGTACATCCCCATAATTGAATGCGAAACTTCGAAACTGAACAACCGAATGGACGAGGTAGTAAAATAATAATTAGGTACTTAAGTCTAAGTGCATTTTGTTAAAGTGAGTTATATTAATTAGCATTAAAACGGAAAGTACAAGCTCCAAGTGCATGTATCTCTCTTGTTATTCTTCTTAATTGACGCGATAACTGCTTAAGCGATTTTGGCCGAATTTAATAAAGTTCGCCAGTCGTTTCTTTCTCGTGCTAACCAGCGCCAATTGGACACACCAAATAAAGCCAAGTCCTTTTCCACCTGATCTTTCCAACGCAGAGGAGGCCTTCCTCTTCCTCTACTACCACCAGCTGGTACCGCATCAAATACTTTCAGAGCTGCAGCGTTTGTATCCATTCGGACGAGATGACCCAGCGAACGAAGCCGCTGGCTCTTTATTCGCTGCACTATGTCTGTGTAAAGCTCATACAGCTCATTCTTCCATCGTCTATTATAGTCGCGATCACTCACCAATGTGCAAAGGTCCAAAAATCTTCCGCAGAATCTTTCTCCCAAACACTCCAAGGGACGCCTCATCGGATGTTGTCATCGTCCAAGCTTCTGCGCCATACGCCGTACATATAAGCTTGGGCGATTTCCCCTGCTCTTAAACCATTATAACCTACTGGCCAATCCAAGCACTCCTTTAAGCGAAACCGGCTTAATTTAAGCACCTACGAAATCTACCTGTAAATGTCGACATGCAAACTTTGTTTTGCGGTTACGAATTTTACCTTTGTTTTGTTAGCATAGACTAAGAATTTGACATAGTCCCACGGAAAATAATCGAGGGGTGTCATTGTTATTTGATCACCCTATATATTCAGAGTGCAGATAAATAGTCCGATTCGTACTAGCTCTGTCTAGAAAAGAAAGCAGAACTATTGTAGGTATGCTGACAGGCTACAATTTACTAGCGGCGCTCGCATACAAGATAGAGATTACAAGCAACGATAGCTACAGATTTTGCAATGAACTAGAAGAGAGGAAAACGCTAGAGCACCTTCTATGTTCCTGCCCTGCATTAGCTAGAACCAGATTAAAATGCTTAGGAGCTTTACAATATGAGAAGTTAGAGTACCTCTCGGGGATAGAGCTCCAAAGTTTACTTAGATTCGCAAAAGACGCAAACGTATTACAAGATGTCTACTAAAGGGTGTTTTTTTTAGAGGTTAGATTTTTTTTGGCACTACTTTTTTCGTAGATGGTCTTTTTGACAGCTGTCACTTGATTTATGCTCAGTTTGGTTTGCCATTTCATAATGAATAGACTTACACCTGAACAACGTTTGCAAATCGTGCAAATTTATTACGAAAATAATGGTTCGGTTCGCGCGACGCATCGCGCGCTGCGTCCAATATTCGGTCGACATAATCGTCCATCAGAGTCACTAATTCGATTAACCATGGATCGGTTTCGCACCACGTTTGCTCTAGTGGATAATACGCATCCTCAGAGACGTCGTACAGTGCGCACCGAAGACGCTATTGCTGCTGTGGAGCAGAGTATCGAAGAAGACCCGAATGAGTTCACTCGCCATCGCGCGCAGCAATTGGAGATGTGCCCATCCACTTTATGGAAGATTTTGCGGAAGGATCTTGGTTTGCGGGCTTACAAAATCCAACTCGTGCAAGAATTGAAGCCGAACGACCATCAAGCGCGTAGCACGTTCGGTGAATGGGCCCAAAACGAGATGGCCACCGATCCCGATTTTCACAAGAAAATTTTGTTCAGCGATGAAGCTCACTTTTGGTTGAATGGGTATGTCAATAAGCAAAATTGTCGCATTTGGGGTGAACATAATCCACAAGCCATTGCTTAGACGCCGTTACATCCTCAAAAAGTCACTGTTTGGTGTGCTCTATGGGCAGAGGGAATCATTGGTCCATATTTCTTTAAAAATGAATCCGGCCATAATGTTACAGTCAATGGAGAGCGCTATAGAGCCATGATTAATGACTTTTTCGTGCCTGAATTGGACGATGTTGATGTGGACGACCTTTGGTTCCAACAAGACGGCGCTACATGCCATACAGCCAACGCAACAATCGATTTATTGAAGGAAACTTTTGGTGAGCGCATTATCTCGCGCCGTGGACCTGTGGCGTGGCCTCCAAGATCGTGCGATATAACACCGCTGGACTATTTCTTGTGGGGCTATGTGAAGTCGCTTGTCTACGCAGATAAGCCCGAGACGATTGACGTCTTGGAAGAGAATATTCGGCGCGTTATTGCTGACATACGGCCCCAATTGCTGCAAAAAGTGGTCGAAAATTGGGCCTCTCGGCTGGAATTTATTCGAGCCAGCTGCGGCGGCCACTTGCCCGAAATCATTTTTAAAACATAATGGCAAACCCTTATCTTTATAATAAAGCTAAATTCTTGGCCATAACATTAAATTATATACGTTTTATTTCATCTTGAAAACCTAATCTCTAAAAAAAACACCCTTTACAAAGAAATGTAAGGGTCTAGCTCCATCTGGTAACACTAAGGATCAATAGGTCTATGTGGTGGCTTTCAGCCAGCCAGGTCAACCGAACCTAACCTAACCTAACCCTATATATTCGATATGGAATTGGTGAAATTCTGACAGCAAAATAAGTCAGTAAGGCTAAATATTATCGAAAATTTCGTCGAAAGAGATCACTGCGAAATGTTTATTCATTGGATACTGCTGCTCCATATTCTGAGAACTTTTTAAATACTAAATTTTTTTTCCAACTTTAAATAGATTCAAAATAAGCACCCTTTACTACGCATTCATATTTAACAAATCCCGCTCAAACTTAAATTTATTGCCTGGCTAAGTTTGTTAAAGTTTTGCAAAATAATCGTAAATATAAACTAAAAACTTCAACCTGTACATTTTTAATTCATTATGTTTACTTTTTGACTATTTGTTACTATGCGCATACATGCGAACATATGCGCATATGTACGTATGTATGTATGTATGTGTGTAGATGTGTATTTAACTGCATTTCCCTTGCTGTCATATTGACTCCTCTTCCGATGCATAAACAAATTTTCGCTTCCAAAAAACATATTCGCTGCACCATTCCGCAGTGCGTGGGGGAATTCAGGCCAAAATTTCACAACAGTACAGCCATTACAAATTTACGCTACATAAAATGTTTCTCAACTTTTTCTGTCTATTTCAAATGCAATAAAGTGCAAACAAATATATACATGTGTAGATGTGTAGGTATGTATGCATGTGCAAACACAAACATATGTGCATAGTGGCGTCATAAAAAAGTTTGAAATTGTTGATGTTTGTGACCGTTAAGGTGATGAAAAAATAACCAAAATTGCCATGGAATGCGTGGAAAAATAATAAATAATTTGAAATATTGAAAAAGAACGGAAAATATTGCAAAGGTGAATTTGTGTGTGTGTATGTGTGCATGTGCTAACAGAAATAACTTTAGTTCAATACAAATAATAATAGAAAAAAATAAAATCCATTTCCAATAGTAAAGCCAAACTTCGTCGAAAATCACAACGTGAATCGGAAAAGTTGAAAAGTTCACAACGATGTGTGGGGCAGGGTGAAAAAGAACGCTGGACAGATAATTTTTTGTTTTCATTGTTTTTATTATTGTATATTACTAAATCTTTCCTATTACTTAGAGATTAACAATAAGTTTTCAAATCTTAGTGTAGTTTTCCTTACTCTGGTTAACAAAACACCCTTCAGTGGTGAAAATAACCCATTCTGAGTGCGATTCATTTGATTTTGGACTTTTAAAGTAAAAAGTCCGAAAAATCAAACCAGAAGAAGAAACCACTTTTAAATTGTGAACTACTTAATGCCTTGAGTCTAACCAAGTACCGTAGAATCGGGTTTGAACTGAACAGCGGCTTAACTGAACTCCTCGATCGACTTAACACCAAATTTTTTCATTGAATTGTCTTTAGAGTGAAAATAATTTCTTTTGCGCTAAGTAGAATAAATATTAAGAATTCTATAAAAAATATTTATAATGGCGTTAGAAGCTGTTACAGCCTTTGACAAGACCTTGACAATATACTATACTTACCCTTCGAAAGTTTAGAAATGAAGCTGTGAAGAAGTGTTTTAAAGGACAGAAACGAACCAATATGAAAGACTTGTTTGCAAAAAAAATTGTTTAATTATAAAAAGGTTTGAATTGAATATTTTATCATTCGGTAGAATATATACGAGGTGTGTTCAAAAAGTATCGCGAATTTTGAATTTTCACAGGTTACGTATATTGGAATTTCGATTTTTTTGTGGCGATATGTTGGTACTCATGTCTTTGACCAATGCCGACGAGTTCGGCCATTTTGAATGTTCAGTTAATTGTTGACAGCTGCTTTGCTTACACGTTTTTCGGCGCGTCTTCGATTTTTACCCATTCAAAAAGATGTATCAAAGAACCTGTATGAAATTTTGTGTGAAAAACGAAATTAAGTGCGCGGATGCATTTCGAATGTTGACTGTGTCATACGGAGAAGCAACGTTTATCGGTGGCACAAAATGTTCTCAGAAGGCCGAGAAGTGTGGGTGTTTGGCCGAGCTCCTTCTACAGCTCCGACCTACAGTTTTAAGCAGATATTTTTTATGAGAAGCAGAAATACATTCGGAGGTGTGACATTGCCTGCCGAGGTGCGACCGCTATTAGAAAAAACTTTTTCTTCATTTTGGTGTTTCACCGAGATTCGATCCTACGTTCTTCGCTTAATTCCGAATGGTAGTCACGCACTAATCATTCGGCTACGGCGGCCGCCAGTATTGGCAAACCTTTTTGTGAGGTCAGCGACACTGATGAAAGCGCTTTGAAATTGAAATTTGAAATTTTAAAAGTGAGCCAAGAAGCACCTAGAGATTGGTAGCTCCAAAAAAAAAAAAAAAAACTCAGGCTAAAAAGCCCATTGTATTCGCAGCTATGGAAAGTAAAAGGGTATATTTCCTATCCGAAGATATCCTCCAGTTTGGAAGAACGAATATTATTCATTCCCATGAAAACGAAATCCAAAAATCCTAGCAAAGGCAGGACACTCACAGGGAAAATGCTCAGTGCTATCCGCCCCCTCTAAGCAAGACAGACAAATTGGGTTCTCAATGATTCCAATGGGAGCCATATGCTGACCCCATGGCTTGTGTCCTGTAGTAATACCGACCATCAACCGAAAGTATTTTCTTCCAAGTTTAAAAAAAATTAAAAAATTAAATTCTATTCGGGCTTGTCACAAAAAACTTTGCAGTTTTGCAGCATTCTAGACTGGACCATAGCTCTTTATGTAAATTGCATACATTATCGCTGATCCAATTCATAATTCCTGGAGAACTAATTGCGATTATTGACTTTGGTCCCTGGGAGTAACCGCTGATCTGCAGTTGGCCAATTTATCGGCAATTTCATTACCCGAATAAAAACGTTGGATGCCGAGAGTTATAGCGTCCGCCTCCTTGCAAATTTGGCTTTTGGCTGCTCACTGCTCATTGCTCAGCCTCTGTAATGCGAACGGAATTGGCAGCTCTGTTTCTCCCTTGAACTTGTCGCTAAGCACAATTTCGACACCAATCGGGCTAGGGTCAATAGCCAATATGAGAGATAACCTCGCTCGAAGTGTGTCACGACATGATTTGTTTGCATTAACTGCTTTAATTTTGCAAATTTTAACACACATTCGTCATCAAATAATTTTTGTTTACTATTCTCCAATAATCCATTCACAGCTAGATTACAGTGCTCAGGTGTTCAACAAAACGTCTACGATAGTTGAGAAGCTGTAACTAAGACATTACCTCGGCGAGCATCGAAAGCCTCACCCCGTCAGTGTGGGACTTTAACCCGAACTAAACTTCCTACCGTCAAAGTACTGATTCCCCGGCTTTCTTGCCGTTCGCATTATCGCCTTGTCGCCCGCTGTAGCGAAGTTGTGGCATTATTTCGGCAGCCGCATGCGGTATGTCCTTCCATGCATTGTTGCTCTTCAGCATCTGTGGCAAATTCTGGGGCGTGTCGCTACAGTCGAGTTTATCTTCTAGTGTTTTCCTAAGTCTTCTGAAACGACGATGTACGAGAAACACATGTTCTGAAATGCATGCTCGCACATGAAATGCTCACAGTATGGAGGCTCTTCATGCCCAAAGCGATGAAGCTATGCTTCAAAGCATCCATGACTACTACGGATTTGGATAAGGTAGTAATCGACCTCCCCGTGCTTTCTTTCAAGCTATTATTTCATTTTAAGAATGAGGTAATGGGTCCACCTGCCTTTTGTCTACGGGTCTACACCTGCCCACAGGTCTATGTATACTGCGCAATTTTACCATTTTTACGGGTTCATTGGGATCGCATTGCTTGTTGCTGCGCCTTATGGCATCCTCATCGCTGTGGCAATCAAGTATGTGTAAATGACGTAATATCTTCAATTTGACGTAAATGCGTTGAATCGCCTGGAGCCGTAACTTTAATATCGTCCAAGAGCACCGATACGACGGGATTGCCTAATGAGCTTCTTCCACTTTTGCCAACTGGGCGGAGCGCAGCGCATGTTACGTCAAATATAAGACGAGTAGGTTGAAAAAGTATTATCGGTGAAGAAAAGGTGAACGTCTCGCATCGGGATGCCCTTCTAATTGCAAATACGGTTTTATCAAATATATTTCTGAAAATTTATCTTCGCCAGCTATAGTACTAAACAATTCCTCGATCGTGGATCCTCTATAAAACCACTATGGGAGTTACCCAAGGATGATAAATTTACCAAATTTGCTCTTTAACTATGGTGAAAAAGAAAATTGTGAGGGGAACTTTGGCTGCCACGTCACTTGAGGATTCGGCAGCCGAATTCTGCACGATCATTTCGCACATATTCACACACTCGTCCAATTAGTCGTTGTTCAGTTTTTTGTGAATGCACCCCAAGTGACGTCAGCCTATCAGCTGATTCTTTTAAATTCGCTGAGAGCCGATTAACGGTCTGCTAAATAGCACACCTCGAAAAATTTTCACCGTGGGAATTACCCACTCGCTGTGGTTAATTCTCTCTAAAATACTTTGATGACCACCTTCTCTGTAGCTATGTTTAGGGGGCAACAAAAAACGGAGAAACGTTGGATGAAGCTCTTCGGAAAATGGATTTTATTTTTGCTGAAAAGAGTGACTCCTATGCTAATAAATCGTTTATCGTTATAAATGAGTTTTTCAAGGGTATCTTTAAGAAGTTTTGGGCATGTTCAACTTAAACTTATGGCGATTGCTTATGGGCCTCGCTTACACTGGGTAGCTAAAATCAGGGTATCTTTGAACCGAAATCAATGAAAAGTTTGCTATCTAAACCGCATATTTCTTAATGACTCTTATCATTTTTATATAATATTTGCTCAGTACAAATGAGGTAGCCAACACTCTCTTTCACCCCCTGTTCATTTAACAATTTACAGAATTGTTGCAGGCATCTCGCAATCGCATATGGCTAACGTCATTTATTCATATTTTGTTATTGCTTCCCTTGTTGTTCTTATGTTTACCCTATCACCATCAACTATAGAAGCAGTAACAACATCGTCGCCAGCGGAAGCTCAACAATAATCATATTGACTATTTAGTGTTATTCTTTCCTGTCTAACCGCCTGCCTGTCAGTCCGTCTGTCCGCCTTCCGTCATTACACATACCATCTATTGTTGTGTTTGTAATTCTTCTTGTTCACATCCTGCTAACGAATGGGTTGCCTTTGCAAGACATACATACAAGCCAGGCAATCAGTTGCGGTGGCACTGGAAGGAAAGCGCGCTGATGTTGGAAGATGGACGCGTAGAAGTGGAAGTGGAAAGTGCACGCCTCGGCAATATTCTTGCCGTTGAATAAATTTGACCCGCTTTGGACCTAAGCCAAATAACTAAACACGAATAAAGTCAGCTGTTGTTGAGCAATGGCGATGTGCTCTGGGGGGTTTTCGTCTCGGTCACAGAAATCATCTGCTGGCATTCGCTAAGCGCCGCGGCAGAGTTATTGTTTACACATGTAATGAATACAAATATAATATATGCTAGAACTTGTGAATTGACGTACATACATAGATGCATATAGATATATTACAGTGCACTCTCTTCTAACGGACATCTCTATTAAGCGAACACCTGCCATAAGCGTAAACTTTTTTCAGTCCCTCAGGTGTCCGCTTGAGAGAGAGTATACTGCGTATATACTCATGGAAAATCAACTAGGTGTCCGATTGTTTTTATCAATTTTGTTTGTTTTGCTTCTACTTATTTCATGTCTATTAATTTTTCCTGATTTTTGACTTTTTGCCAATTTTTTGCTGACGGTGACACGCATTTTCTTCCATACAAAGTACGTTCGATAATTTTTTTATATGGAAAAAAATTACTACCACTATCAAAAAAAAAAAAATTCCAAAAACCAACACTATTTCCTAACTACTTGCAACTTGCACTTTATTACACTAAAATTGAATGGGCTGTGAAACTGCATATCTAAAATTATTCTAAAAATTCTAATTAAAAAATTTGGAATTTTGGTGATATTTTGCAGAATTGTTATAATTTTTGCAGAAAATTTGAAACACCAAAGGGTTTTCCAATACGAGGTATTATTCCCGTAAAAGATCAATGGTTTCGTTGCTTGTGTGGCACGTAGCGCCGTCTTGTTGAAAATAAACGTAATCCAGATCAATACCATCCAATTCCGGCCATAAAAAATCATTGGTCATCTTTCGATAGCGCAATCTATTCACCGTAACTGTTGCAGCAGCTTCATTTTTGAAAAAGTAAAGTCCAATAACTCCGCCGGACCAGAACCGCACCAAACAGTCACACGTTGAATATAGAGAGGCATTTCAGCAGTAACTCTTGGATTTTCTGAGCCCCAGATCGGACAATTCTGCTTGTTGGCAAAGCCACCGAGGTGGAGATGGGCCGCATCACTCAAGATTATTTTTCGATGGAATTCTGGATAATTTTCATGTATTTCAAAGACCCAATCAGCAAAGACACGACGTTGTTGATGATCGGCCGGCTTGATATCTTGTGTTAACTGGACTTTATAAGCCTTAAGCCCCAAATCTTTATCCAAAATACGGTATAATGACGTTTGTGGAATGCCTAATTCCAAATAACGGCGAGGAATGGACAAACCTGGGTTTTCTCCAACACTTTCTGCTACAATAGCAATATTTTCGGTTGTTCTTGAGCGACGTGCAAGGGTTCTATTCTTCACATCACTAACTTGCTCCAACAGCTTGAATTGTTTCACCAATTTCTGTATTGCGGTCCGAGAAGGTGCTTCACGATGACCCAAAAATGTTCGATTTTTCCGAACCGTCTCTGCCAAATTTTCACCATTTTTATAGTGAATTTTAATAATATCAATGATTTGTTTAAGCCGATAACGTTCCATTTTTATTAATGACGTAGTTTCTACTTGTCAAATATCAAAAAATGACAGCTTCAAAAGTGCCATCTACCGAAATAGCGGGCTATTCAAAAAAACAACAGTTATTGGAAAACCGCATATTTGTGTCGGTTTTGTTGTACAATGAGTTGAGGTAGGTAGGTCAAATGGTTGAAGTACCACTCTGACACTCCGCATGTGCCACTAAAGCGACATTTTGATTCCTTTATCAGACCTCCAAAAGACAGATATCCATAGCCAGCCAGAGCGGTTGATGTAGTGGAGAAGATTGATGAGATTTAGGTTGGCGCACTGCCCCTGGCTGTTGAAGAAAGGATCACCCAGTGGGCTCAATCGTTTAACTGCCATATCCGGACACTTACCGAGAAAGTGCTCAACAGTCTCTTTCTCTGAAAGGTCCCCACAGCATCTGCAATGGGGGTTAAATGGTAAATCTAGCTTTTCCGCGTGAGTGCCGATCATCCAATGACCGCTGAACACAGCTACGAGTTTGGAATTTAAATGGCGTGTAGTAACCAGGACTTTATGAGTCCTCTATCTATTGTAATTCGGCAAAGGGTTTTCAAAATAGTAAATGAAGAAATGGAGCTCCCATCTCTTCTGCGCTTTCTTGAGAAATAAGTTGTGCAATTCCTCTTCAACAACAGTCAGCGGGATGCCAATGACCGGGTAGGAGGTTTCTGAGGACACTTCAGTCCTCTTCCTGGCAAGCTCTTCTGCAATTTTATTTCCCTCTATGACCCTATATCCTGGAACCCAGATTAGAGAAATGCTACGTGCATACCCAAGAGATTTGATCTTCTACCTTACATGAATTGACTAGTTTGGATCTGCAAAATTGTGTCATCGGAGTCATTGTTCGCGGTCTGACTATCGGAAAAAATATTAATATCTCCCTCCCTCCCACGTTCCCTAAGCGTTTTGCATGCCATCAGGATCTCAAAGACTTCTGCCTGAAAAACTCTAGCAGTAATCGGCAATTTTAAGGAATTAGATAAATTGGCTCTCTTGCCAACAGCTGTAAAGGCTTTTCCAATAAGAGGTGTGATTTTGATATTCAAAGAAAAATGCTATATTATTTTTTAATATAAATGATCGGATGTTTATTTCATTATAAAGAGGAAAGTATGCCGTTAATAGTGGGAAATAACGTCAGCCAAATGACCACCACGACCACGCTTACAGGACAATATCCATCCTTTTCATGAAATTTTCCATAACCGAATTGCAAAGTGGCTGCCCTATGTCCTCGATAGCCTCACGAATTCCATTTTTGAGGTCCTAATTCGACCCTGAGCTGTTGGCGCAGACCTTCTCTTTCAGGAGGTACCAAGGAAAAAAGTCACAAGGTGTTAAATCACAAGATCTCGGTGGCCAATTGTGATCACCTCTTCGAGAGATAAACTTTTCCCGTAATAGATCAATGGTTTCGTTGCTTGCGTGGCACGTCTCACGCCGTCTTGTTGAAAATAAACGTTGTCCAGATCAATGCTATCCAATTCCGCCCATAAAAACCATTAATCATCTCTCGATAGCACAATCCATTCACCTATAACACCTGTTATTGGAAAGAACTTTTTAAGAACTAGTTGTAAAGTATAGAAAACAGTTGAAAAACGGAAAAATTATTATCCGTCGAGAAAGATAAGTATAACGACTCAATGAAAATATATACAGGTATCCCTTGTATAACGCGGTCTTATACAACGCGATTTCGATATAAAACGATTTGGAAAAATTAGGTTTCAGTACAACGCGAAATTTAGGCTTATATAATGCGAAGGGGAAAATACATAATTATAAAATCTTAACACTAATTTGCGTACCACATATTTATAATATGTAATGTATTTTTAATGTAAACCGGGAATTACCCTTTTTTGCCTTAGATAGATAGAATAGATATTAATCTAGCACCTTATTACGAAATTGAAAAGGAGCTTAAAAAAACCACCCACCAAAAACTGATAACAGATTTTGCAATTATAAAACCAGTAGAAGAACAACAAGGTCCCACAACTAGTTTCTTATCCAATAGCGAAAACTATGTTGAAGAAATATCTTCTGATGAAGCTATTGCTCCCCCAAAACGCCCACGTGCAAAGATCTTTGAAGACAGTGAAACAGAGTAATTACCATATGAAGCTTGAAGAATAACAATAAAGTTTTTAATAAACATTTAATTTGTTTTAGTTTGTTTTTAAATTTTTTGTTTTGTGTTTTTAATTGTGTAAGAAAGTCTGAACTTTAGTATTGAGTTCAAATATATGTGCATCTGTTATTTTGTATGTATTTTATTTAAAAAAAAACCTATTGGAACATAACCCCCAAATTTATATGAAAACTATGTTTTAGATAACGCGGAATTACATAACGCGCAATTCTTCTGGAACGTAACTATCGCGTTATACGAGGGATACCTGTACAGTGAAATTCCCCATTACGGACAGTCCTTATAACCGGACAGCTCCAATAACCGGACAAATTTTGGGCACACAGGTTTTTCATTCATTTTTTCATACAAATATCATCCTAATAAACGGACACTCTAATAACCGGACGCGGACAAAGTATTTCAAACCATTTTCATAAAAAAATTTCTCATAAACGGACAAAATTCAAAAATATCACAAGCAAGCTTTGTTGTTCATTATAAAAATGAAATAGGTGATTCCCCTTTTAACATGTATGCACACATTCAAGCCCTGTGTTTTAAATTAAGAGTAGTTTTCCATTCAGTTTGTTAAGTCAGTTGCATGCGAATGGTTTTGTTCAAAATTCGTAATAATATGGCGCCGAAAAAGAAAGTACTTTCTATTAAAGAAAATATGGAAATTATTAATGTTTTCGAAAAAGATAAATTATCAGTAGGTGGAATTGCAAAAAGGTAAAGTATACTGAGCCCAAAAATTTAATGGTAGGTACACGTTTCTATTGCTTTGAAAGGTTCAATATTGGCAAAACACAAGCTGCTGAAATCAATAAAAATAAAAAAAAAATTCGTTCTAAATGGGAGTCTGGAGTTAATGTTCATCAAAAGCGAGGCTTTCTTAAAGAAGGCGGCTCTGGGTGTACCTAATTTTAATGCTTCAGATGGATGGTTAAACAAATGGCGAATAAGGAATAATGTTGCTTTCAAATGCGTATCTGGTGAAGCTGCAGATGTAAACTAGGATGGTGTCGAACAGTTTAGGACAAAACTGCCATCTCTGTTGACCGGTTACAAGCCTCAAGGCATTTACAACGCAGACGAAAGTGGGCTTTTTTTCGTGCCTTACCTGACAAACCGCTCGCTCTTAAATCCGAAAAATGCGTGGGCGGTACACTATTAAAGGAAAGACTCACAATTTTGTTCTGTGCTAACATGGCTGGAGATAAGGAGCTTTTGGTTATAGGCAAAGCAGTCCGTCCTCGATCTTTTAAACATGTCCCAATCGCAAAACTGCCAGTGGATTGGAAGTCTAATAAAAAAGCATGGATGACTCGAGAAGTAATGAGGGAATGGCTGCAGCAGGTCAATCGAAGAATGAAAGCCCAGAATCGAAAAATTATCTTGTTTTTAGATAACGCGGCTTCTCACCCAAAGGAATTAAACTTAACCAACATAAAAATTATTTTCTTGCCGCCAAATACAACGGCAGTTAGCCAACCCCTTGATCAAGGTATAGTCCAAAATTTTAAAACTTTGTATAGAAGCTTAGTTTTAAAACACTTGCTATCTAAAATTGACAATACAAGTTCAGCCTCAGAGCTTTCAAAATCGATTAATGTACTAGAAGCTGTGTATTTCATCAAAGCATCTTGGGATAAAGTGGAAGCCACAACCGTCCGAAAATGCTTCCGTAAAGCAGGATTTTTGGAAACTTATGAGGATCTTCCTGATTTTGATTCTGAAGATGATATTCCACTGGCAATCTATAATAGGCTTCAGGAAGGACTAGACTTTGCAAACGATTTGGAAGGATCCAAATGGATCAAAATGTTTTCACTGAGGACAACAATATAGAAATTCAATTTGACCAACAAGATGATACTATGGACATAAGTGATTCAGAAGACGAATTTTCAGAAGAAATAAGTAAGCCTATAATATCATATGATGAGGCTTTAAAACTTGTTGCGGGCTTGAAACAATTTGCAAAAAATGACTATGTAGCTTTTTAGCACATTAAAAATATCGAGAGTCACTTTGAAAATGAACATTTTAAATTAAAGCAATCAATGTTTAAGCAATCAAGCATTACCGAATTTTTTCAATCAAACTAGTATTGAAATGTAAAGACTTGTACAATGCACTTAATCGATATATGTACATACTATATGTATTTATATGTGATACTAAAGAATGCAAATATTCTTTACTTCCAAAAATTTCTTAAATAAACTATGTACAATACAATTTATATGTATGGTATATATTTTGTGACTTCATCCCTTATAAGCGGACATCTCCCATAGCCGGACAAAACACTGCGACGGTGAGTGTCCGGTTATAAGGAATTTCACTGTACATATTTTTTTTTTTTTTGTTGAAAAGTATTTACGTTTTAATCTGTTATCGTTTCTTGGGGACGAATCACTCGCACTTCAATTCGGTTTTTCCAACCACTCGCACGAAAGTTGGGTTATTCCGAAATGTCATAAAATAATAGACAATTTTGTTTGCATTTGATTATCGCTAAATAAATATTTGATGAATTAAAATAGTTTGAATTATTTTATAACTATTAATTTGGAAATAAAATTGAATAAATAGCAGTATCATATGGGTTCATATGTAGTAAATGGTTAAAATTGATAAAATAAAACTTAAAATGCAAAACATTTAAGTGATTTTATTCAAAAAACTCTCACAGAACTGGGTATCTTTCTTAAGTATTTTTTAATAGCCAAATCTGGTGAAAATGTGGCACACCCATTTTATTGTCCATGAGTGTATGTGCATTTATATTTATGAACTCAATATTTAATTTATAAAGAAAGAAAATTTCAAAAAAGTTTCGACTGTAAGCTCATTCCACTATAACAGGGAAAAAGTGTTCATCTCAAAAGAAACCAAAGCAGTCCAAAGGATTAAACTTTGATCGCACCAACTTTTTTCCCAAGATAACTTCTTTTTATTTTTATTTTTAAATAGAAAAATATACACAATAAAAAATGTAGCACCCTACAAATTTTTTCGCTCTTGCACTGCTTTGCCCGCTTGAAGCTAAAAATACAGCCTTACTCAATTCGATTCTCCATCAACAGAACAGTGTGCTGACATCTACTGCCATTTTTACTAATTAGGGCGACACCTTGTGATGAATAGAGAACTGTCCAAAGTTCCTGGTGGCATCTTGCGTTGGGTAGTCGCGACCCTCAATTGGCTGAGGCGCCACCACGCGTAGACTAGCCGAGATGTTCAGCAAAGGAAAGTGTCGCTAGATGCCGCGGTGGCAAGTATGAGTACACGTTATAGGATATTCGTGTTTTTTATGGGTTCCAGTCTCCGGCATCAGATAATCTGAATTGAGCTACTCACGTGGGCCACAGTCACGCCTTCCTATTCTGTCCCTGCGGACTGCATTGCCGATTTCAACGCAACTGCATAGTTCTTGGTTTTTCAATAAGAAGCATTTTTATAGCAAATTCTGCAAAACGCATCCTGTACCTGCATCAAATACAGAGTATTATTTGAACTGTAGCGCAGTTTGCATAAATAGGGATAGGGAAATTCATTTTGCGCCCGTTGCAAAAATTAGAAATTTTCCTATACGGTGATTAATTTTGGACCAGTTGGAAACATTAGAAATTTTCCGATAGGGTGATTCATTTTGAGCCATTTGCAAATAAAAGAAATTTTTCGATAGGGTGATTAATTTTGCGCCAGTTGCAAAAATTAGAAATCTTCCGATAGGGTGATTAATTTTGCGCCAGTTGTAAAACAAAGAAATCTTCTGATAGGGTGATTAATTTTGCGCCAGTTGCAAAAATTAGAAATCTTCTGATAGCGTGATTAATTTTGCGCCAGTTGTAAAAAAAAAAGTTCTTACGATAGGGTGATTAATTTTGCGCCAGTTGCAAGAATTAGAAATCTTCTGATAGAGTGATTAATTTTGCGCCAGTTGTAAAAAAAAAAAGTTCTTACGATAGGGTGATTAATTTTGCGCCAGTTGCAAGAATTAGAAATCTTCTGATAGAGTGATTAATTTTGCGCCAGTTGTAAAAAAAAGAAATCTTCCGATAGGGTGATTAATTTTGCGCCACCTTGCATTAAGAATTCTGTAGCAAATATGAGAAGGTGACAATTTTAAGTGAATTTTACCCTGAGAACTTCTAAAGATGAGAAGGCGTAAGTAAAAATCTTTGAATAGAGAAACAGCTTTAATAGTTCTCTCCATCCAATGTTACCAGAGACGCAGTTTTAATTGTAAATTATAGGTTTTTAGATAATTACCTCATAGTTCATATTACAGTGAATTGCTGTGGAAGCACAATGTTGAGGAAATTGTGAAAAAGGCCAGTAATGCGCTGTACGCATGTAAAAGAATGCTGGGCGTTACTTGTGGTCTATCGCCCGCACTGATGCATTGGTGCTACACGACAATAGTCAGATCGATATTGCTGTATGCGGCCTTAGTATGGTGGACTGCGACAAGAAAACTCACGCACTTAATGCCACTGGAAAGGATTCAGCGACTCGCTGCTCTGTGCATAATAGGAGCGATGAAAACCACTCCAACGGCGGCGCTAGTAAGGATACTCAGTATGCCACCTATTGACCTTATGGCGGAGAATCTGGCAGCGAAATCCGCGGGGAGGTTAGTGGCTGCTGGAGTATTCACTTGTAGAACCTTCGGTCACAGCTCAATAGGAAAGAGGAGTTCAGGTTGCATAGACTACAAGGACTCCGTATTTTAATTGGGAAAGAAGGTTTCGTACTACAATTGAAGATGAGGGATGACACAAAGGCATGAAGCCTGGCAGTAGGCCTTTTCACATCTACACAGACCGCTCTAAAACTTTGGACGGAGTGGGAGCGGGCATTTACTGCTCGAAACTAGGGATTAGGCAGCCTATCAAGCTGACAGACCGGAGCAGTATTTTCCAAGCGGAAGTTTTTGCTGTGGGGAAAGCCGCGGAGCTAGCCTACACTAGAAGAAGAAAGAACCCAACAATTAATATATACGTGGATAGTCAAGCAGCAATAAAAGCAATAAGCTCATATTGTATTAAGTCCAAAAATGTTCAACGGAGCAGGGAGGCCATAGAACGGCTAGCCGCAAACAGAAGGCTGCACATCTATTGGGTACCTGGGAAACGAAATGATGAGATAGCAAAACGTGCTGTTAGATTACCATTTGATCAAGAGAACGACATGCAAAAACCGCTAAATACAGTATACAACGAAATGGACGACTACATGAAAAGGCGAGTGGAAGCTAGGTGGACTAATCTCGCCACAGGCAAAACAGCAAAAGTCATGTGTAGTACAAAGTACAAAAACTCACTCAATTCGTTCTTACACTCTCGCGAAAGGACTGCAGAACTATCATAGGTATGCTAACAGGTCATAATCTATTGGCTGCACATGCGTACAAGATAGGGATTGCTAACATGGGCAAATGCAGAAAATGCAGAGAGGATGTTGAAGAGACTTTAGAACACCTTCTGTGCGTTTGTGCTGGTCTGGAGGACGTCTCAAAAGCGGATCTCTCAGCTCTGCTTAGATTCGCCAAAAACGTTGACATCCTACATGATGTCTACTTTCAGTATTCTTAGAGGTCGGTCTCCATCTGGTATCGCTAGGGAACAAAAGGTCTATGCGTGGCTTATTGCCAACCAGGCTAATCTAACCTAACCTAGAGTCAGGGGGCCAACCTTTAGACATCGCAGGCAGAACTGCCGCTGCACGTACGGAAATCAGGCTGAGAGGTTCGGGCTTCAGACTCGACCTCTCGTACGGACACTCAAATATTCTAAGAAATTTTGGATTCATCCACCTGACAACGGATCAATGTACACCCACGTTTAGTCCAAGCGGACCAAGTGGCTCAAAAATCGCGTTGATTTTTAAGGGGACAGATACCTGTAAAATTTTGAAAAAAAAATTTGTTTTCATAAAATATTAATATAACCCTTTAAGAATATGACACAAAATTTTTAGAAAATTTAAGTATTTCTTATATTACATATAGATCGTCTGCTGTGAGAGTTATAGTTACGTTGCCGACTTTAGACGCGTTTTCTCAAAACTATATTTTTCGAATTGGCGTACACGATAACTCGATCCTGCTAAAATCTTTTTTATGATATTACTTTCTATGTGAATACAAGTTTTCGAAAATTTTTCGAAAAAATAATTTTTTCGAAGCAAAATAGTAGGAAAATTCGACCCAAAATTCAGTTTTTTTTGAAGCATTTTATTCATATAGAAGTTATGACATTAATAAACAAAAAAAGAGGTTGTCTGTAAAGTCGGTTTACTGACGATAGTTTAACGTGACAACATCATAAGAAAATACTGATGTAATGGTTGCAATTTTTAAAACAAAATTTTAATTTTATTTGTTTGATAGATATTTTGTATGGATATAGAGGAGGAGGTAAATGGAATTGCAATGGAATAGGTCAAGTTAAACTTACACAAACGTGAAAATTGACGAAACATTTATCAAATTCATGAAAGATATGTTCAATTTCGATTGTGCATCAGACGTTAGTAAGTCAACAACACTAAGAGGCAACATCATCGATTTGCCTTTTTCAAGACACTTTACACTCGAAACACTCCCTTTCATTTCCTACTTTTTCTATCATCGTCCTATTCTCAACAGAGAAATGGTTCATTACCACGCACACAGGAAGAAGGCATATGCAAATACAAATATGTGAATTTATATACAAATGCGCATATACATACATATACATACATATATATGCTCACTCAAGTAGGACAGAGCCAGATGTCGAACGTTGCCGAACGCGGGGGCCGATTGTGCTTTTTGTCGTTCGTTCCCCGCCCTCGCTTGCAGTTCATGCAAGGTAACGACGATTGGGTAAGGTAACGACACATTTTTTCGTGCGTGCAGCCGGCTAAATCGAATTATAAGACGTTATCACGTCAAAAAATTTTTGGTTTTTTGTATTCAGGTCACTGACGCCGATGCTACAATGCCCGCCGATTGAGAAGCCCCAGTGCGACCTTCCTAGAAGAATTGAGTGTACATCCGCCATTTTAAATGATTGAAATAAAAAGAAAAAATTTATATTATTCTAATGTATAAATAAACTGAATGCTAATTTCAAAAAAAAAAATATATTAACTTCAGTTAAAATATATTAATTTTAATGAAAATCAGGGAAAATATGGCCCATTATAGGTATCTGTCTCCTTAAGATTTTTTCCTTCGCGATCTTTTGCATTTTCCCCATACAGCGAATGCTTGATATGTTTTTTTTTGTGGAATAAAACACCCAATACCATCAGTCGAGTTTTGTTACAAAAGTGTGCTGAAAATGCAGCTTCTGGTTTTTATGAGCTTTTCGTTATCTGGTGCACAAAATTCAATGTCGTTGCCATGTCAGATATTAAATATATATATATAACCTTTATTACAACTTCCTAATAAGAAGTGTAACTTTAGTGTCTAGAACGGCTAGTAGCTTTTCTCTTTACAATGTGTGGATGCATGCAGAATCTGTATGTCATCTTAGTACAAAATGGAGCCAGTTGACTTACTTACCTGGTACTTACTTAGCGCTTTTATCCCTTCATATCTATGTATTTCAAGCCTTCAGAAAAGAATACACAAACTGCAGATTTTTTTGGCAATTTAATAATTTATACTCTTTTTGTGTTGCATGAATTTTTTGTAACAATTTCTAATGCTGCATTAAAATCTTAGAAAGTAAAATATAATATATTCATTTATGTATATGTCCCCGCTTGCAGTGGTAGACTTAGCGATATGCATGATCGATCAGTAGTTAATAGTTAGTTATACATACACACATACATACATACATATATGTAATAATAGTTGCCTTTTTACTGCGCTGCCTTCTGCCTTCTAATTTGTTACTTGGTTATTTGCATAGGATCAGAGAGTCTTACTAATGAGACAATTTAAATAGTGTAAATGTTATTTGAAATAAAAAATTTGGTAAAGAAAAAAAGAGACTATAAATAAAAAGTTAAAAACACTTAAACGAGTACAGCATTTGCGGCAAGTCTTGCTTCATTATTAACTTTCAAAGAAAATGCAGCTGAAGCATGTCGTATGTTGATCAATATTTACGCTAATCGCGCTCCATCACATACAACTTGTAAAAAGTGGCTACGACGCTTCCAAAGTGGCAATTTCGACGTGAGTGATCACGTGAAAGATCGCGAAGGGGAACCGAAAAAAATCGAAGATACTCAACTACAACAATTATTGGATGGAGACGCATCTCGAACCCTTGATGATATGTCTAAAGAGCTGGACTTTGACAGATCAACCGTCGGTAAACGTTTGTATGCGCTGGAAATGATCGAGAAGCAGGTAACTGTGTGCCATATCAATTGATGCCATAACGATAGACGATTGGTGACGTGTGAGATGCTTCGTGATCGGCAGAAAAGAAAAGGTTTTCTACATCGCATCGTTACTGGCGATGAAAAATGGATCTATTATGATAACCCTAATCGTCGAAAAAGTTGGGACCTGCCAGGTGAATCAGGTCCATCGACAGCGAAAAAAAAATCATGCTTCAAAGGTCATGTTACGCGTCTGGTGGGATCAGAAGGGTGTCATCAATTATGAACTCCTTAAACCATCTACAACCATAACTGGCGATCGTTACCGACTGCAGCTAATGCGTTTGAATCGAGCTCTCAAAGAAAAGTGGCCGGAATGGGATGGTAGACATGACAAACTGATTTTGCTGCATGACCACGCCAGGCCACACGTTGCTAAATCGGTCCAGAAATATTTAGAGGGACTAAATTGGGGAATCTTGCCCCACCCGCCGTATTTCCCAGCCATTGCACCCTTGGATTACCATCTGTGCCGATCAATGCAGCCAGCTCTTATTGGTGAGTGATGCACTTCTTACTAGAGCATCGCAAACTGGCTCAATGAATGAATCAATTCAAAAGAACTCGAATTTTTCGTCAGAGGAATCCGTATGCTGCCTGAAAGGTGAAGTAAAGTTGTAGCTTCATACTTCACATGATATCAAGTATTATTTAATTCCTTAAATAATTCGTAACTTTGACTAAGAAAGGACGGAAACTTATTCCCATACCCAATACATAACGGCAAATAGATTTTTATGCGAAGCTTTTTCATGACAGAAATACACTCGGAGAATTGCCATTGCCTGCCGAGGGGTGACCGGTATTAGATAAAAATTTGTCTACGATTTTGGTGTTTCATTTCACCAACCCACGATGACCGCTGTAGCCGAATTTTTCAACCGACCATGGTGAAGACAAAATTTGGTATTGCATGTGAATGAAATGGCATTCCGAAAAAATTGTGTACTACCATCGGACATCAAGAAGCTTGAAACATTAAACCAAATTTTCTGTTATTTTTTTACAAAGGACTTAGTTTCTTTTATTGCGAAGCAAACACAGCGAGCGGCCTTCTCCGAAAATATAAGCAACCAGTTCTAGGTCGATGCTGAGGCAATACATCTCGTATACCCTTATCACAAGTTCGGAAAGTTATTGGGGGAAAAATGCTTTTACACCAACTGAAAAGACGATGCCTGAGAAAGTATTTGTCTTTAGTTCGTGAAAGTAAGAGAATTAAAAGAGTTCAACCAGACTATGGAACACTTCTTCTAATCGGGAAATTGTGCGACGAACATAACAAACCATTTGATTCAGTCCCTAAAACCTCGCGAGGGTATTCAGTTGATATACCTATATGGGCAAGCCTTATGGAATTCATATGAGGTGTTGTCAAAGGGCAATAAAATCGAACCATTGGCATCAACTTGTGTTGGAGTTCAAGTATTTAAAAAACAAACGAGAATAAGCAATCTGCTAAGGTAACAAACTGCGATCGAAGCATAAAACAGCACAGAGATGCAGATAGTGCGAGAAATGTCCGGAAATGCCACAGTAATACGAGAGAAGTGGACTTAATGTTTGGTCTCATTGAGCGGTACCATATTCAAGCTAAAACTCGAAACCCAATGAAACGACTTTTTTACTACTTTAATATGTAGAGCTGCGACCAATGCATACATTTTATATCGGCGAGTGCATTTAAAAAACTAATGACTCAAATAAATCGGCGAGGGAAGCGAAATTATTGAAGTTGCTTGGGTTCCGGGACAATATTGCTGCTGATATTGTGGCTTCTACCAACATATGAAGGAGAAAAACGTGGAAAAAGGTGGATGCTGAGCTCCTTACAGATGTACGCTTCGATTTACGATCATTTTCCTGTCTGGCTTTCCAAAAGTGACGACAAAAAAGTGTAAGCTATGCCTAACTTGAGACATTCAATGTTTTTGCTCCAAATGCTAGTCAAACTCGTGCTAATTTACAAATAAAAATCGTTTTTGAAGTGAAAACTTCTTTAGAATCGTTGGGAGTGATTTGAGACTCGATGAAACGAAAAAGCGACACTCTTTGCTACGAAGCGTTATATGTTGATATACGTATATGTGTGTGGCTGCGTACTGCTGAGCCACGCTAGTATAGTGAGTATTGTAGTATGTATACTACACTGCCTATTACTTGCTTTGGTGTTTAGTTCAAGCGTCATACGTATGTATGTTTGTATGTATGCTAGTACGTATCTGTGCGCGCCTGCGTATTACGGAGCCACGGTGAGCGAGAAGGCATTATGTATACCAATACTACACTACCTAATACTTGCTTAGACCAAGCATCCTACGAATGTTTGTGTGTATGTTAGTACGTCTGCATAATATACGCGTTACGACGCTCATAATAGCAACCGCGTGTGCTGTATTGCGTCTGTATTTTTATATTCGTAAATATTTTTTTTTCATTTTTAAATATTTACCGCAATTATGCCGAAAAATAATGCAGAAAAGTGTCGTGAATATCGACAGAAAAAATAAAGTATACACCAGAAGTATCGCGGATACTTAGAAAAGATTACGATAAAGTTCCAATGATTTTAAGTGCCGATTTTAACGTAAATTTTGCATTGGACACAGCGGTTCCTTTAATTAACTTTCTCAATACAACATTCAATTTAAAAATGTGTAACAATCGCACTGAATCGACAACACGATCGAAAACAACAATTGACGCGGTATTTCAAAGATATGTTGACAACATCGAAACCAAAGCATTTGTATCATATTTTAGCTATCATAAGCCACTCGTATCATTTGTTGAAATTGAAAACATTGAGGATGAATAATAATAAAATGAAGAAAATAAAATATGAACTTTATAGCAATATTATAATGAACCTATAATTATCCCGCTCCTAATGCTGCTTTCGTCTCATTCTCTCTCAGTTTGTTTTACGGAAGGTTTCACTTCTATCGCGTCTAAATTTTAATTTTTAATTTAATTTTTTTTTTCCTATGATAGTAATAAAAAAAAAACCGATTTGAAGTTACTGTAAATTTATTTTCAATTTTAAGGGGTTACATATGTATGTCCAGAATTTGCAAAAAATCGATTTTCTTCGATATTTTGAAAGTATAGTGTCTTAGGAATATACTGTGAAATTTTCATCCGGAAATTCCCAATTTTATAGCTTCTACAGCCCAATAACTAGGTAGAGAGCGGTCCGCGTGCTTCTGTACTACTACTTTTTCCGGCACGGTTTGCATGATAACTCATACAGTCTTTTAATACTTTTTAATATTCGAAAGTGTTTTCTCTCTAGTCCGTATTTTTTATATTTTTATTGAACAATTTTATAAACTTAATAAAAGTGTGACATTTATGACGTAAAACGCATACTTTGGTTTAAAATGCCGTAAATTGCAAAATTTTTAGAAATTCAAAAATCCGGCTCGACAACTTTATTTTACAAGAATTTCTTTACTTTTTACAGATCCATCAACATTTCAAGGAGAAGTGATGCAGATCGTGGAGCAAGTTTTTTTTCTTTGGTTCACGTGATTTTTATATACTTATTTTTGTAAACAAAAATGAAAAAACATTTAGTTTAAATACTAATAAACAATATATACAATTTTTTTATATTTATTTCTATCGTTATCTCTTCTAAAAACAGTTTTCCTTTTAGCGCATTTTTGGCGTTACTGGATGTATGTAACCCCTTAAAATTAGCGTACATTTACACACACTTACAAATCTGTCTGACTTTAGTGAGTATTGTACCCCAGCATTCCTCTCGGGGTGCCAAGTTGATTGCATTTATACCGACTTTTCTAAAGCCTCCGACAAAGTTTCCCATACGGTGTTGATGGGTAAGCCCGCTTGCATGGGTTTTTATTCTACTTTTCTGCAATGGCTTAAATCCTTTTTGAGTCGGAGGCGGTGCGTTGTCACACTCTAGATGATGTTCAATCTGAACCTTTTTGCGCTACCCCTCTGGCGTACCACAAGGCAGCATTCTGGGTCCATTGCTGTTTATTCTGTTTGTAAATGACATGGGTTCTTGTTTTTCAGGCGCCCACTTTCCATTATACGCTAACGATCTGAAAATTTATTAAGTCGTTAAGAACACTGCAGATATGATGAAACTCCAATCCGCTCTAAATAAATTATATTTTTGGTGCTTGAGATCACATCTTTCTTTAAATATTGAAAAATGCACTCATGTCTCCTTTTCAAAATCACGCAGTTTATTAAAAACTCAGCACGGCTTCTCTGGAGGAATTTTGCAAACCCTTCATGAATTTAAGGATATTGGCATTATTTTTGATATTCCAGTTTCATTCATCAGCCATATTACTTTTGTTGTTTGAAAGGCATACGCTATGCTTAGTTTTGTGCCACGTAATAGCACTGAATTTACCGATCCGTACGCCATAAAACTGCTTTGTACCTCTTTTGTTCGCTCGCATCTGGAGTATGCGGCAATAATCTGGCGCCCTTTCCATCAGTTCCTCATTGATAGGATAGAGCGCGTGCAGCAGGTGCTTCTAAAATTTGCCTTACGTTTATTGGGTTTCTACGATTGTATGTCTATCGCACCTTTAGCGCTGCTCAATTTGAAATCGCTCGATAAAAGTAGGTCCTTATATTATCTTCAACTTTTATTTTTTCCATTATACAAGGAGTCTATGACTAGCCGAGTCACGAATAAATTTTAATGTTCAAGAATAAATTTTAATGTTCCGCCGAGGTAATTTCGTGCTTCGTTGCCCTTCTATGCCGATAATGCTAGAACGAATTATGCACGCAAAGCACCTATTGGAAGGCTATTTGCGAATGCAACCAAATCTCAACATCTATTGATTTTGAATTTTCTTTGGGCTAAAACAATTTTTTTGAAAAATAACAAAATGACAGACTTTTGAAAAAAGGTATGTTTTTCGGGTGGAAATCGAACTGTAGTATTTCCCCATGATTCAATTATTAAAGGTTTGCTCACTAGTGACATTCGATTTTTGACACTCCCTTACAAAAGGTTGTATTTAAGAAGGAAAAAATTAAATCCTTTTTGGGAGAAATGGTAGCAAAATAGTATTTTGTTACTT
The DNA here is from genome assembly GCF_028408465.1 of Anastrepha ludens. NCBI lineage: Eukaryota > Metazoa > Arthropoda > Insecta > Diptera > Tephritidae > Anastrepha > Anastrepha ludens. The sequence goes on along the minus strand of NC_071501.1, from coordinate 24,635,438 downwards.
AAATGGAAACAAACTGCGAACGGTTTAAAAAATAAATTTTAATTAATATTTGAATGTAAATAATGGTATAGATAGAAGTGATTAGCGGAAATTGCCAAGTCTAATATTAAAACAAGAAATTATTTCACATAATCCAAGATTTTATTTTGTGAATTAATTTTTAAAATTTAAAACCAATCGCAACGTTTCGCCAATATGAAACTATTTTGTTAAAAATAAATAAATAATTGGCACGTACAATTTCGTACAATTTGTTTCGCCGAGATCCTCCTCTTATTAGTAGCGCGCGTTTCACAATTGGAAGCCGATTCCGGTAGATGGTTTTTTATGAGAAGCTCTTTCATACTGGTACTGTGCTTTTCTAAGCCTCCTGTGGACACTTCATCCATCCATAGGAAGGTGGGCTCATTGGAAACAAGTTCTGCCAACTTTTTTATAATGAGTTCTGCAATGTAATCGATTGCGTCGGGACTATTCAATAATTCTCCCTGCTGTAACTCTTTAGCAAACGCTAGCTCTTTGCAAAACATGAGTTCCGTTTAAATCACCACATCATAAGAAATAAAGCTTTGTAAATTCTCCATCTCGATCTAGGATTGTGTCAAATACTTTACTATGTCCTGACTTAAGCGGTATCTATTTCATGTCATACTACCATAGTCCTGAACATACCGATAAAAACTCTTCAGCGAGTTGTTGCTCGTAAGCAGTCCATTTTGAAAATGAAATGTTTTTTCTACAAATTTTACTTTTCCTCCACTTTTAGTCAAAATTTCTAGAGCTAGCAACCCAGTGTCTTGCTAAGGGAGCCGATTTGTCAAGAGGGAATGAGAAAGCTGCTTACTAAGCAAACCTTTTATTATTGAATCATGGTATTTCCCATTGTAGCACCTGCCACAATGACAAGCCTACCGAATAATAATCTATTTAACTGTTTCGTTTCAGATGCCCTGAAGAGCCAAAATCCTGTTGACAAGCGACCTATCTTTTTTTTAAGACGCTTACTTTGGCGCGATAACCGCTTACGCGATTTTGGTCGAGTTTAACAAAGCGCGCCAGTCGTTTCTTTCTCGTGCTAACCGGCGCCAATTGGACACACCAAGTCAGGCCAAGTCCTTCTCCACCTAATCTTTCCCACGCAGAGGAGGCCTTCCTCTTCCTCTGCTACCACCAGCTGGTACCGCATCGAATACTTTCAAAGACGGAGCGTTTGTATCCATTCGGACGACATGACCCAGCCAACGTAGCCGCTGGATCTTTATTTGTTGCGTTATGTCTATATCGTCGTAAAGCTCATACAGCTCATAGTTCCATCGCCTGCGATATTCGCCGTTACCAACGTGCAAGGGCCCAAAAATCTTACGCAGAATCTTTCTCTCTCAAACAGTCCAAGCGTCGCTTCATCAGATGTTGTCATCGTCCACGCTTCTGCGCCATACGTTAGGACGGGCATGATGAGAACCATGTAGAGTGTTAGTTTTGTTCGTCGAGAGAGGACTTTACTACTCAGTTGCCCACTTAGTCCAAAGTAGCACTTGTTGGCAAGAGAGATTCTACGTTGGATTTCAAGGCTGACATTGTTATCGGTGTTAATGCTGGTTCCTAAGTATACGAAGTCCTTTACAACCTCGAAATCAAAACTGTGAACAGTGTATACTCGTACTACTTGATATCAATAATAACATACTATAAAATCAAAACGATCGCATTTTATTAAAAAAAAAAATATTCCTAAAAAATATCTATAAAAATGAGTATTTGACCAGACAACAAGCGACCTCGATAGGTCGAAATGCACCCAAATGAATTTATCGTTTGCTCCGATTGCGTTTTGGATGAAAAAATGCAATTAAAAAATTAAAAAGTTTCTATGATATTTTACAATTTTATTTTATCTCATTAGTAGGACTACTCATTTCTACTATTAGCTTTTGCGCACTTCCTTCGCTCAATGTAAAGTGCATCATATCAAATTACTCGTATAAGCTATTTTTTCGCAAGTTTGCTCATAAAGTGATTTTCGCTATTTCTTTTTTTGTTTTTTTTTTTGTTGCATTTTTTAATTTTGTAATTTTTTAGCTAGCTTGAACTATAAATACAATACTTTCGCAGTTACTGCAGATTTTTGCAGCTTTTCTTTTACATACATACATACATACGTGTGAATATATGTAGTTGTATATTAAGTAGTTTCGAAAAAATCGGTGCATATTGAGATAAAATTTGCTGCGTCTGCTGGTGGTGTGGCTGGTGTGGAGACATTTATTGTATGTAATATATAACAATGCATTTCACATATATTTACTATGTATAACTGCAATAGTTACTGTTTCGTGAATAGAAGACATTTATTGAATTCATTCTCTGCTTCTCTGTTTCTCTCTTCAATTACAATTTTTAAGTAAATAGTTTGTTTTTTTTAATATTAATTTTAATTATATATTTTTTATTTTTATTCATAGTTTAGTTGTAGATATAAACAAATCGCCAACTCAATTCATATGATCGTGCATACATATTTTATTATATATTTTTTATACCTTTTAAGATTTTACATACATACGTACATACAACTTAATACCATAACAAAATATTCAGTAGCGTAAAATTAAAGTTTTTTTTTTTAAAGATAGTATAATACAATTTGTACAAATGAATTTTTTTTTTTAATTATGGATACTTTTTTTTAATTCTTTATAAAGGAAATTTGACAAAGGCAAGGATATTAAGGGAGGGGAAGAAAAGTAAACTAAAAATGGGGATAATTTAAAATCAAATATATGCTACTATATTTTCTAGGGGCTACAGTTTTCAGCGCAAGTGCGCGCACATCCAGATGCACTCGTATATACAGTGAGAGTGACTTCAAATCGTACAACTATTTTCTTGGTAATATTTGTCAAGCTTTCTTCTTTGTTAAATTATGTAATAATATATAAAGTTTATATTATTGTAATAGAACGCCGAATAAATTAAGTTTATTTAGAAAAAAAACACGAACATTCAAAAAAATGTATATTAGAACAATTTTAATGACTAAAATTTGTTTTTAGAATTTTTCCGATTATGCAGTTTAGCAGCTCATCAAATTTTAGTCTAACTTCGTGCAAGTTTGTAGTAGCTGCTATTAACCGTTCAGGCTTTTCACGTAATTTTTGATTTGTACAAAGAAAAAATTTGAATGTTATGTTTCATGAACTAGTCTGAAAGAAACTAGTTTCATTTTCACAAATTGGAAATAATTCAGAAAAGCAGAAATGTATTAAAAATTATATATTTAAAAAAATTGGTTTTGTGGAAGCAGTACTAGTCCGCAAGTAACCAGTTACCATTTGAATCAGTTTGTATGAAAATATACCATTTCAAATTACAGTTATCACCAGATTTTGAAATTTAAAATTTAAATTTTAACGAATAAAATTGTTCAATGTTTCATAGACTAGTTCGAAAGAAACTAGTTCCATTTTCACAAATTGCAAATATTTCAGAAAGACAGAAATTAAGAAAATGCTATGTACTAGTCTGCAAGTAACTAGTTACCATTTGAATTATGAAAATGCAAAATTTCAAATTATACTCGAATTTCTAATTGAAATTTCACTTTTTGATTTTTACGAAGAAAAATTTAAAATATTTGACGAGCTAGCCCGAAAGTAGCTAGTTTCATTTTCATAAATTGAAAATATTTCAGAAAAACAGAAATTTGTTAAAAGGTATATATTAAAAAAAATGGTTTTGTGGGAACAGTACTAGTCCGCAAACAATTTCAATTTGAATAGTGTGAAAATAATTTGAAACGTAGAAAATTATTTTTCTCACCAGTTTCTGAAAGGTTAATACTATACTAGAACAGTATTAGTCTCCAAACAACCAGTTGCCATTTAAATAGTGTGAAAATAATTTGAAACGTTGAAAATTATGAAAATGAGCAATTTTAAATTGTATTTCTAGCCGAAATTTGAATTTTCGATTTTTACGAACGAAAATTTTCAATGGTTCACGAACTAGCCCGAAAGAAACTAGTTTCATTTTCGCAAACTGCAAATATTTCCGAAAGACAGAAATTTATTAAAAATGCTATGTTTTCAAAAATTAATTTTGCAGGAGCAATACTAGTCCGCAAGTAACTAGTTACCATTTGAATAGTGTGGAAATAATTTGAAACGTAGAAAATTATGAAAATGCACAATTTTAAATTATATTTCTAGCCGAAATTTTAATTTTTGATTTTTACGAACGAAAATTTTCAATGGTTCACGAACTAGCCCGAAAGAAACTAGTTTCATTTTCGCAAACTGCAAATATTTCCGAAAGACAGAAATTTATTAAAAATGCTATGTTTTCAAAAATTAATTTTGCAGGAGCAATACTAGTCCGCAAGTAGCTAGTTACCATTTGAATAGTGTGGAAATAATTTGGAACGTAGAATATTATGAAAATGCATAGTTTTAAATCATATATCTAACCGAAATTTTAATTTTTGATTTTTATGAAAGAAAATTTTCAATGGTTCACGAACTAGCCCTTAAAGAAACTAGTTCCATTTTCACAAATTGTAAATATTTCAGAAAGACAGAAATTTATTAAAACTGCTATGTTTTAAAAAATTGGGTTTGTGGGATAGTACTAGTCCCCAAACAACCAGTTTATATTTCAATAGTGTGGAAATAATTTGAAACGTAGAAAATTATGAAAACGCCCAATTTTTAATTCTATTTCTAATCAGTTTCTGAAAGGTTAATCCTACACCAAAAAACATTGGTTTCATTTTCATGCCTTCTAAATGCTCAAAAGTCACTACTTAAAACTTGCATTGTTACATTAGAATTGCATCAGCGGCAAAACTGTATAACTGTATAAATTAAATTGTTTTTTTTTTAGTTTTTAAAAGGTTTCTGATTGTATGATTTTCAGTGGCATCCCACTCTGCATGCATGAAGTGCGCATTTCTGGCTGTTTTCAAACTTTCTCTAAATAAGCTATGTTTTTTATTTTTTTAATTTTAGTTTTTAAATTTATTTATTTAAATTTTGTTCTTCATTTTTCATATGTATTTTTAATTCTTCATTCCATAAGCCATTCATTAAGTACAATTAACATTAATAACTCTATTAACAGTGTGTTGCAATGCGTTTATTTTCTCTGCCTATATGTGTGCAAGTTTTTTATTTATTTGTTTTTGTTTTTGTTATTTTTTAGTTAATTACAGCGGGTAATTGATATTTAGTTGATATTTTAGATTTATATATTTTTAATACATAATCTAAGGTCTTTTTTTAGTTTTTCGCTATTCTACTTTACTACACTCTGCTCCATTCTAGGCTGTCTCGTTTATCACTTGGCGTTTTGCCCAGCTGGTGTTTTTTTTTTTATTATTTTTAATCTGTGTTAATTCTCTGTTTTACAGATTACTTTAAGTAATTCTGCTTCAGCTGCTGTAACTTATTTATAAATTATTTAAGTACATTTAAAATGAATAATTTAGTTATGTGTAATGCAAACACGTTGTTCCTCTTTATCACTCTATCTCCATCTCTGTCCGTATTTTACTCTAAAATACTATTCACAACAACTATAACATCGCTGCATCGAGCATTTGGAACAAAACTAGCAAATGACATTTAATCGCAGTGTGCTCTTCTTTCGAAAGCTTTTCAAATTTTAAATATTTCACGGACTAGTCCGAAAGGAACTAGTTTCTTTTTCACTAGTCAGCAATATTTTGGAAGTATAGAAATTTATTTAAAATGCAATGTTTCAAAAAATTAATTTGGCTGGTACTAGTCCATAAACAACCAGTTTCCATTTGAATAATGTGGAAATAATTTGGAAAGTAGAAAATTATGAAACTGCATTTTTAACCAGTTTCTAAAAGGTTAGTACCAAAAAACATCGGTTTCCTTTTCACCAGATTTGAACTAATTCAAGAGTATTGAAAAGGTTGCAAAAATTGTTTGCCAGTATGAAGTGAGTAACACAATTTTCACGAATTTATACAATTTTATACAAATTAATATATACGAATCAAAAAAGAGGCACTCACTTTTATACAAGTTTAAAAATTTAGGAGAATCCTCACAAATGATGTTTAAACGAGCGCTAGTTTGAAATAAACTAGTTTCATTTTCACTAGTCAGAAATATTTTAGAAGTAATATATAAAAACTTGATATTTTTTCGGAAGCTTTTAAAATTTCAATTTTTCACGGACTAGTCCGAAAGAAACTAGTTGTATTCTCACTAGTCAGATATATTTTAGAAGTATTCAAATTTATTACAAATGCAATCTTTAAACAAATTGGTTTTGCTGGATCAGTACTAGTGCATAAGCAACCAGTTTCCATTTGCATGGTGTGGAAATAATTTGGAATGTAGAAAATTATGAAAATGTACAATTTTAAAGTCAACTGCATTTTTAACCAGTTTCTAAAGGGTTAATACTATACCAAAAGGCATCGGTTACCTTTTCACCACGTTTGAACTAATTCAAAAGTATTGAAGCGATTGCCAAAGCTTTGAAAACAGTCCAACATTGCATACATTTAGGCATTGATACGTAAATGAAAGTAACACCGAAGTAACCATACGTAGCCCAGGATTCGTTTGCTACATGTTTTGCAAATGCGACTCGACAGTCGATTGGTTGCTTCGTCGCCCATTGTCTCTGCAATCGTTTTGCTCTACATTCGCCTGTCTTATTTGAGTTGCTAATCTTCATCACCCATTACTCGAACACATCAATCGTGCCATAGATTCTCCCTCACTGATATCTCCTACTTAGCAGTACGAGTACTTTTCATACCAACTCTTTTATCTACAGCTGCACCTGGAATGTTTGAGCCGGTACCTTCGGCGGTGAAATGAATGGATTGGTACTGTGTAATGGTGCAGCTGTACTGCTCACCGGGGTCGTAACTGCGGTCGCCACTGGCATTGTGGGCGCCACAGGCAGATCGGGTGAAAGTGGCTTTGTAACGCCGGCCACCCACTCGGCGTCGAAGGGATCAACACCTAAGGCAGGCGCGGCGCTCATTGATTGTGTACGCCCAGTCGAGCTGAGCATACGTGGCGCGCGTTTGATGGCTGCTGGCGATGTCTTCTTCACTACTTCACCCAGCCATTGATCGGCATTGGGCAGTGGTGCGACCACTTCCACAGGACGTGCTGTTGGTGGTGGTGGTGGTGGCGGCGTCATTGTCAACGTTGGTGTTGTAGGCGTCCGCACTGGTGAATTGGTGGATACTGGCGACACCGAGGAGATGCGTGGCGCTACTGATACCGTAGGTGTAGTGGCTACACCAACCATTGAACTGCTGCTACTGACTACACCCTCGACATATTCATATCCTTTACTGCCAGTGGTAATGCTATGGTTGCTGCTGGTGGCCGGCAAGGCAGTTGGTGTGGAGATTCCCTTGTGTTGTTGCGTCTTTTCGGCCGCAATAATATTCTGATTAATGCTCAAGTTGTTGTTGAAATTCAGGTCGTCACCAGCAGCGATCATTGCATCGGTTTGGCTGAGCAACGATAGACCCTGACTGAGCTCCTGACACAACTGGCTAACCGTATCGATGCCATTATCCATATCTGCGATGCCCAGTTTAGCTGGTGAGATCTCTGGTATTGGTGAAACACTACGATTTGGCGTAGCCAGTGCAGCGGCAAGCGAGCCGCCACTGGCAGCCGCTAAAAATGCTTTCTGTCTTTCTGTGTTGGACGGAAGATCGTTAATCCGCAGTGACATCTGTCGCTTAAACGGTGACTGGCTGCCGATGGTGCTGAATGCGCGGAACGACCCCTGACGTTCCAACATTGAAGGTGTAGCATGCGGACGCTCAATGGCGAAGGGATTGTAGGGTTTTGGCTGTGGTGGCACAACAGCCGATGGTGTTTCGCCTTGCGCTAAACGCTCGGTCATTGTTTGCTGGCGGAACGAACCGGTACGCGTAAATGTCGAATTTTTAACATCGAACGTCATTGTGACACCACATTCCTTATCGCGACGTTGCTTACGCTCCAAACAGACGGCAAAAGCGCAACCCACAGCGTGTGAGAGTCGTTCGCCGAGTTCTTTACACGCAAGAAACCCATGACACATCCAACGCCGTGTAGTGCCATCGCGACAAATGTAGCTGAAGCCGCGTTCGTGGTTACGATCTGGAGCGCAGAAACTCACTTTCTCGATTGTCTGATCGACAATGAGGCCCTTCGTCTCATCGTCCACGACGCGTAGTCCATCTCCGCTAACGTGCAGCACTCCGCGTATGGGTCGGCGGCGCGAATTCTGAAATGGAAAGGGGCAATTAGTATGACTGTAATTGAGTTGAGTGATAAACGTAGAATACATTGTGCATACGCCCACATTTGCCAGCTGATAAAGCGAGGGCGATAAAAAGTGTGAATTTTTTAAATGTTATAATAATTTCATTTTCATGCATTTGGTAGTGGCGATAAGCCGTAGTACGCCCATTTTTTGAAATGGAAAGCGAATGCTGCGCGAAAATGTAATGAATTACTCATAAATTATATAAGAATATGTGTGGTACAAAAATTTATAATACCTTGCAATAAAAATAGTGAGTGAAAGCTGTCGTAATGGGAGAACTAGTTTGAAACAGACTAGTTCCACTTTTACAACCATAAAACGTCTCGAAAAATTAAAATCCAGATCAAAAGAGAATAGTGGCCTAAAAGTGACTAGTTATAGAACTAGTTCCAAACATACTAGTTACATTTTCACTAGCTAAGAACCACTTCAGAAGAAAGAAAAAATATACGAATTCAGAGTTTCAAGAGCATTGAATTATAAGTTCAGTTTTAGACTTAACGACTCAATATACCACTACTTCTCTAGAAGCAAGTAATTGGATATTAACTGTATAAAAGGTATATACGAGTATTTATGTATACAGTTACTCATACGAATGTAAGTACACACCTTGTCAAAAGTCTATCAATTATTCTGAAACTACCTTGGGAATAATTTAGGCGTATCCGGAATCAGATCTAATTCCACTTTCCCAAGCTTAAAACGTCTCCAAAAATGAAAACTCAATTTAACAAAAAAGAGAATATTTCCCTAAAAAGGACTAGTTTCAGAACTACTTCCAAATATACTAGTTCCATTTTCAGTAGTTGAGACCCACCTCTGAAGTAAGGAAAAAGTGTACGATTTCACAGTTACAAAAGCATTGAATTATAAGTTCAGTTTTAGACTCAATGACTCAATAGTCCACTTCAATAGTTTTTCAGATTTAATTGTATAAAATGAATATATACTATAGTTGGATATATACATGTAAAAATACGCCATACCACAAATATACCACTTATTTTGCAACTAGCTTAGGAATAATTTAGACGTAATGGTAAAGATCACAATTCATAGTTCCAGGTATATCATTTGAAAGTCTAGTAGTAGTCCGAAAGAAACCAATCATATGATTATTTATTTTGATGGCATGTATTCGTAAAGGCATTTTTAGACATTTTAGAGAAAGCCCAGTTTTGGTCCAAAAATGACCAGTTGCATTTTATATACTTCAGAACTAGTTTGAAAGGAAATAAGAGGCTGCCAGCACCGTTTTAGTCATATATGAGCGCAGACAAATGTTTGATTGGAGAATAATTAAAATTAATTGCTTTTTGCAGGGGTCCACTACTAGTGTGAAAGAAACTAGTTACATTTGTCCTCGTTAAAACCTGGTTTGGGAGGAAATAACAAGTTTTCGAAAGCTTGTTAGCCAGAAAGAAGTATTGTACATGCATGTAGTTGATGCCGATAGAACTTGTAATCACTACACAGCTTTTAGAGATGCAATATAGGGTCCAAAATAACTAGTTTCAGTCTGACTGGTTTTATGCGAGTTTTAAAAAAGTCGTAAGTCATGAAAATCTTTTTACTTATATGTATGACATCAGAATGTTATTTGGTTCTGAGATGTCGACTGATTAGACAACTTGTAAAGGCTAATGGTGGCAGCACGACGAATAAAATAATGAGTGGCATGTTGAAGATTGAATGCATTTATTATATATGTACATATGTACACATGTATGTATGTCTAAAAAAAATACAAATTTTAATTTACGATAAATGTGAAACCAATTTGATTCATTCAACTAAACGAACATTTTAAGCAAAAATAATGGATTTTTTTGCTTAAAAATAATAATAAAAAATTATTTCGATATTTCAAATTTTGTTTAGCAGGATTCGTTATTTCTGCGCATTAACCAAAAATCTCGCTTTCAGCTGGCAAATATGCTAACATTTCAAATGCACAAGAAACATGTCTCAACTACTTACATCTCTACTTACCCTCAATACTTTTAGGGCCTCCTCGCAAACTTGCATACCGCGCGACTCGAATACCTCAACGCAACCCAAATATTTCACCGCAAACGAGCAGGTCGCCGAACGTACTGCTTCTTCATCTGCCTGCCATTGATGCGGCTTCGATGATTCGGGTACACGGTCCTTCCGACGACGAAACGAATCACGAAAGGATCGACGCAAGCGATCCATTTTCTTTGGTGATTTCTTGCTAAAGCGAAATGATGCGGATTTCTGCGTACATGAGGGGACAGAAACGGAGAGAGAGAAGGGCAAAAAGAAAGAAAAATTAATAATTCATGCATATTCAAATTTACTGTTTTAGACAAAAGCACAAAATGCAGAAAAAAATAAAAAACAAAAACAAATAAGACGCGATCGTGTGAAACAAGTGCTAGACTACCGTTGAGTTTAAAATGCGTTCAGCGCTACAGCCAAAGCATGAGCAACTATCATAGATTGCCCTTTGTATGCATGGATGTGTGTGTTTTTTTTTATTTTACCTTCTTTAACAGCTAAAACCTACCCCATTTTTAACATCACCAAATTTTCCGCGTGTGAAGCCGCGCTCCAGTGGTTCGTGTGTGTGTGACGATGAATTTCCCATAGCGGTATTAAATTGAGCGCTCCGCTACTACTGTCGACCCGTTTCCTTCCTTCCTTCCTGTCGTGCTTTCCGGCTGGTCGTGCTCACTTGCTTGACTGACTGGCTGACTGACTGGCTCGTTTACTGACTCACTGTTGCTTGTTAGCGCGTTAGAGCTCGGCGAATGCGTGCTCTAAGGGTTGTTGCATACGACTGACCGTTAAATTTTGAAAAAATTGCGATGCTTAAACGTGTTGTTGTTATTATTGTTTTACTGATTGCTTGCTTGGTAAGATCTATCAGTAATTTTGGATGCTTTTGCGTCTCTCACATCTCGATATCACAAATTTATCAAGTTTTTTTTGTTCTCGCTTAAGTGTTTGTAAGTGTGTGTGTGTGTGTGATTGTCTCCGTTTTTTTTCCTGTGTCTTCTTTTTGTTATTGTTATTGTTATTGCAATAAATATTATATGTGTTTTTGCAATGAACAGCCGCTTATGGTTTTATTAAACTGCCATTAATTAAATATCCACACAGAATTAGTATCAATTACACACAAATGTACTTGAGTTGGTTGGTTGTTTCAATTTATTTTTGTTGTGAGTGGGTCGTTGTTGAAGGCTAAAACTGTATTAAAAATGTTTATTAAAAAAGCTGATTAATTTTTTTTTTAATATCTACACCTCGTTGACACGCGACACATTAGCGAAATCTTATGCAGGAGGTTAAATGTTAAGCAAAAATCCTCTTCCACAGATTTGAAGCAGCAGATGCATTAAGTATTACAGTAAAGTGTTAAAAAATCAAAATTTTATTAAATTTACAAAAGACCAGGCTGGTCTTATGAAACATCTAAGGTGACTCACGAGCTCTTTTTCAACTCATTTCATTATTACCAACTAATAGACGCAGGCCGACCGAGGCTTCAAAACATCAACCTATCAGAAATTCTTGTGAGTAACATTTTCGATTGAATGGCTTGCTAAGAAGCTTTTTTAAAATACATACATACAAACATAAATATGCATATGTATATGTATTGTTATTATTATTATTTCCTATGGTTCCAGGGAGGTACAAAGGGCCACCAAAATCGTAGGTATGACTACATTTTAACAATTCGAAAATTAATCAGTATATTTCTGATACAAAGTGGTGTAAAATTAATCAACTTTGGAAGCCTAATTAATATATTTGGGTAAATGGGTCATATAAAAATAATTACTTCTGTTAAGTGCTAGGTCGAATTCTTCCTCTTATTTTTGGTGTGCGTCTTGATGTTTTCCACAAATGGAGGGACCTACAGTTTTACAGCGCCTCCGTAATCGGGGCTTTGTTAAGGCAGAAATACACTCGGAGGGTTGCCATTGTCTGCCGAGGTGTGACCGCTGTGCAAAAGAATATTTTTTCTACCAATTGGTGTTTCGCTTCCGGGTTTTTGAAACTGTGCGGTCTCATAAAAGTAGTTGAAAATATTATGAAACATTTCTAGTTTTTTTATTGGAAATAAATATTTTAGTCAAAACAATTTTTAAAAACATTTCTTGATTTTACTGTTTTGGTATTACTATTTTTTTCTGGTAAAAACATTAACTCTTCTAAAACAAATTTTGAATATCTTTTGATTCTTCTAAAGGGTGGTTAATCTTTAAGGGCCGATGTTGAATGTGAATCACACCTAAGCGTCAAGTTTCTTTCCGCATTTCATTTGACATTTTTCAATATCAGACAAACTCAATTTGAACCATGGAAAGATACACAATCGAGCAACGCGTTAAAGTTATTCAGGCTTATTATGAAAACGGGTGTTCAAATCAAAATGCATATCAAAAAAAATTATCTTCACTGATGAGGCACATTTTCACCTCAGTGGATTCGTCAATAAGCAGAAATGCCTTATTTGGGCAAATGATAATCCAAGAGTGATTGCCGAAAAACCAATGCACCCACAAAGAGTGACTGTTTATGGGCCGGCGGCATCATTGGGCCGTATTTTTTCCAAAATGAGGCCGGTCAGTTACTGTGAATAGTATTCGCTATCGTGAGATGATAACGAACTTTTTATGGTCCGAATTGGAAGATATGGATGTGGACGATATGTGGTTTCAACAGGACGCTGCCACTTGTCACACAGCTAACGAAACAATGGCCCTTTTGCGCGGAAAATTTGATGGCCGAATAATCTCACGTTGCGGCGGTGTCAATTGGACTTCTTTCTTTGAGGTTATTTTAAAGAAAAGGTGTACGTCGATAAGCCAGCAACAATTCAAGAGCTAAAGGATGAGATAATTCGGCACATTAACGGCATAGAACCTCAATTATGCCTCAGCGTCATCAAAAATTTGGACCATCGGATGGAGGAGTGCCGCCGAGGCCGCGCGGCCATTTGGCGGATATTTTGTTCCATACGTTAAATTGTTATGTAAATTACAATAATTTCTAAAAGAAAATGTATTTTATTCAAAATCAACACCGGCCTTTGGAACTTAACCATCCTTTATAAAGAGAGGTATCCTTCTGTTCTTTCATTTTAATCAATCCATTTATGGTACTATTTATGTTGAACATTGGGTGGCAGCCCTGTTGAAAATAATTTTAATATTTCATTGAAAAATTAGGTGGCAACCTGGATGAAAATAATTTCTTATTTTAAAATTTTCTTAATATGTTAGATTAAAAGGCCTATTCTAATTAAAAATTGTAATAAATTAATTTGTATATTTAATGATATTGCGGAACTAGGTGGCAACCGTTTGGTAAATTATTATTTTTTTTATTTCCTTAGTTTTATGCATAAGCGTTCTATTCCATACCAATAAACTGAAAAAATTATAAACAATATACAATATAAATATAAATATCCAATAGCTGGCAACCCTAACGAAAAACACGCTCAGTTTAAAATCTTTTCCTGCATATAAATTTTGACGAACACCAATATTAGCACAGATGTATGTACATATGCACATGCATATATTATATAATACTTTTTTTGATTGCTAAACAGAGTTTTTACACTCGCTTCACTCGAAATTTGACCTACTTGAGATATCAAGATGAAATACAGCCTATCCTTCAAGATGATTTAGTTGTCAGAATAGCAAATTTTATCTCAATCCGTTCAGTGGCTTCCAAGTTTGTCGTAAATAAATGGATCAACGGCTAAAAATGACTGAGCTGCATTTAACGCAGAACTTTTATGCAAAATCGAAACTCATAAACGCACACACCAATTTTATTCATGTATGTATGTATATGTGCAATATAAAAAAATATTTATAAAAATTTCTATTTCATTATGCTTTCCATTATCTATTCCACTTAAGTGCCCTTGTGCCACGATAAGCATTAATACCCGCCTAATATTCAGCAAACCTCACAGATTTTTCGTTGAAAAAAAAAGAATCAAACTCTTGTTAAAATGGTGACTCAGTAAGATAAAGGCTATGACAAAAGCAAAAATAAAAAATAAAAATACCAATGAGCACAACTGCAACACGTTTTTGGTTTCATTTCAGTTTCATTGTTGGTCTGTATGAGGAATCGTGTCGATCAGGTTCGTTTGGCTGCCAGTTGTTGGCCGACTGTGATTGCTTGAGAAGTCATATCATTAAAAAGCACCCATACAGTCTACATTGCCAACACCAACCATGGTAATGTGTTGTTGTTTCAAACACGTCATTGCCGTTATAACGTCTGTTACTGATATCGCGAACAATATGAGTAAATTCCAAAAATTGTAGAAACTTCAAAAGCTTGTGGAGAGCCAGCCACTCATAAGCATAAAAGTCAGTTGGCAATCAATCACACTTTTGCTTAGGCGATTGAAGGCGGCGATATGGGTGGGGGAGTACAATGCGTAAGCCCAAAGCATACAAGCATTTGAGTTGAAAAATTATTCACTTATTTGACAATGACTTTAGTTGATGATAAAATGTGTGAGAAGTACAAAAAGAAACGATTAGTAGGACAAGATATACCGGCAGTTATGGGAGTGCCCAATTGAATAACTATTAAACTTTCAAGTGATTGACTTAAAGAATTTTTTGATGGGAGTTCTTGGAACTCTTGTGTGGCTATGATAAAGTCATATCTATGAATGTGAAAAATGATGCTTTAAAGGCACCGGGTACTTTTGGCTTTCCAAGTACAAAAAAAAAAAACAATAGTCTTAGTCCAATATCTCCAGACCCGGTAACCATCCAACACAAATCATTAAACTCGTAAACAGCTGCGTCTTGGAGTTAGTTGAATAGGTCTATGAACTCATCTAGAAGTAACATAATAAGCCGGATAAATTCCATTTCCAAAGTTCTTTTGTTGTCATATCGATACTGCTCAAATCGATGAAGCTGTGAAGTGTTATTAGGCAAGCCATCTAATCGTGAGCTCAGAAAGCACGATGTCTCAATGAGTGCATAGAGTGGAGAGAAATTTCGTTTTATTTTACACTACCTGGCGATTTAATGTATCTCTTTTATAAACCAATTCATTAAGCTTCCATATATCGCCGGATGAACCAGCAAATCGCTAAGAAAATATCAGCTATGAAGAAAATAGTGTTTCGTGGCTTGATTTCTGTTTCTCAATAGCAAGAAAGTACACCACAGATCATTATAGAAGAGATGCCATCCATTTAGAGACATTTCTGACCAGAAAAGTGAATGATTTTTTAGTTGTAAGTTTATTCTACTCAGATAGACAGTCAATTGATGACGTGCACAAACATTGTTGATAATTTCGAAAAACTTGCTCTGAAAGATTTAGACTTGAAAAAGAAACTCATCATCTTGGAATATCATTTGCGACCATTCCATGGTCATTTTGGTATTTTTAAGTTTTAGCGTTAGATGGGTCCTGAAATGTTAACATCACTTTAGAGCAACGACGCGTCAAGTGTGCAACGAGTTTGTGAAGCGAGGAGAGTAATGCAACGAACAGGGTTGTTAATTATGCGAGACCTTCTCGGACGCTTCGAGCCCCTTCTCGGACTGCTTGGGAGCTTATAACATAAACATGTTAATATGAACAAAGCGGCCCGACATTACTGACGAGTACGGAAGATAACATATAAGCCAAAGTCTTCGATCCGAATATATTAGCAAGGACACTCCGAAAATACTCCTTAATAATACCAAGCTCGTCGTCAGATTAGTCGCTGGCTTTCTTACTGGGACTTACAGAGTAATTACTAAGTACTTGTCATTTTGTCAGTGCAGATTGTGTGATGGGGAGCAAGAAATGGCAGCACACTTATGCTCCATATTGAAGCGTCCAGGTTTCACTTCTCAGATTTACCGTACTTGAAAGTGCATCAGCAATAGGAACTAGCATTAACACCGATAATAATGTGCGCCTTAAAAGCCAACGGAGAGTGTCTCTTCCTAACACGAACTAATATGGACTAGATTAGATTAGATTGGACTAAGTAGGCAATTTAGTAGTAAAGACCTCTTTCGATTAACAAAACTAACACTTTATACATCTCTCGTCATGCATATCCTATGATATGGCATAGAAGTTGGGACAATGACAATAACCGGTGAGACGTCTCTTGGAGTCTTTGAGAGAAATATGCTGCGGCGGATTTTTTAGACCTTAGCACGTAGGCAATGGAACTGATGGAGCTGTATTAGCTTTATGGCGACATTCAGCTCAGTTGGCTAGGCGTGATGGCGTCTGAATAGATACAAACATTCGGGCTTAAAAGATATTCGATGTGGTAACAACTGGTGGTAGCAGAGGAAGGAAAAGGCCACTTGTGCGTTGAAAAGATCGGGTGTACAAGAAGATCAAGAAGAAAAATGAAGTGCACGGTCTAAGCAGCAACTCACCAAACGACTTGGCGTGGCACGGTATGGTTATATGTTTCATACTAAAGGTCTATACCGAGTAGAGATTTGTTACAAAAGATCAATTCTAATCGCAGTGATTAGCTGATGATTAGTCTAAAACTAATCCTATTTAATTAATAATATATTGAATTCATAACTTTCGAGGATAGAAGCTAAAGGGCTTGATTATGATAGCGGTTTCTTTAATTAAGTAAAATTTGTAGCTACTTTTTCTTTCTTTAAAGCTTTTTTAAGCAATTTACCCAAACTCCCACTCGATACTTTTTCTAAGCTTTGGTATGATTAGACAAATTTTTAATTGTGATTGCATTTTTTATCCTGGAATAGTAAACAGGGTTCAAGCAAGTATGAGAAAAGTTTTGTTTAATAAAAACAAAGACTGACAAGAACTCATTGATAATATCTAAAAAAGCAGCAGCAATATATATACACTTCTTCTTCTTCTTAATTGGCGCGATAACCGCTTACGCGACTTTGGCCGAGTTCAACAAAGCGCGCCAGTCGTTGCTTTCTCGTGCTAACCGGCGCCAATTGGACACACCAAGTGAAGCCAAGTCCTTCTCCACCTGATCTTTATAACGCAGAGGAGGTCTTCCTCTTCCTATATATACACTTGAGCCCACATAATTAAGTCCCTTTACCTTTTTACTATGTTGTCTCTTTACCTTCTGGCAATGTTTTTCATGCTAAATTTTTTTCGTTCATTTTTTATGAAAATACAGTTGTATGCACAATTGTATAACAAAAACTTTATAAATTAAGGTTCCAAGCTTTCCACAAAATTCATAAAAATTTAATTAAAATTTCAAAAAATTGTCTTCAAAATTTCCAATTTTTTTATTAGAATCTTTATAGAAATTTTATAACTACAGTTTTCTATAGCCTACAGTTTTATAGCACATTCAACTTTATACTTATACTTATAAGTATGGGCGAAGTTAAGTTGAGTGGCTGAATAGTGTCATTGTGATACCACTGGAGCCGTCCTTTAGCCGTCCATCATAAGTGTAAAAAGGGTTATTTTCAGACCACTCAAAAATCGCATTGATTTTCGACATTTTTTTTTTTGCATACGATGTGGAAAATTTTCTTCTATATTAAATA
This sequence comes from Anastrepha ludens, assembly GCF_028408465.1. Lineage (NCBI taxonomy): Eukaryota > Metazoa > Arthropoda > Insecta > Diptera > Tephritidae > Anastrepha > Anastrepha ludens. The sequence continues at coordinate 24,617,559 of NC_071501.1, read as the reverse complement.
GATGCCCGACATGTCTATGGCTATATGTAAGATGTTGCCAAACACCGTACGCAGAAAAAAAAATTGCCAAAGGCGAGCGCGATTTTTGAGCGACTTTGAACTTGCACTTTATTATTGCAAAGTGAAATGGGCTATAAAACTGCATACACAGAATCCTTCTAAAAATTCTGATTGTTGGCGATTCTTTGAAATTTGTAAAATTTTTGTGAGTTTTATATAATTTTGAAATTTTGGTTTATAAGGTTTTTTTATACAATAAAGTATATTTTTATAAAAAAATTACCGAAAACAATGTAAAATGAAATTATTGCGAATATTAAAAGAGAAAAAATGATTTAATTATGTGAGCACAAGTGTATATACATATGTACGTATGTACTTTTATCCACATGAGCTATCCAAACATTGTTTTTATTTTAATTTCGACTTATTTGTCTTCGTCTCTGAAACACTGAGTGACGCATTTACCTTCACCAAGTCTCTTAAACTTTTTTCATTCAATATAAATTTGCATATGCAGTTATGTCCATGTGTATGTGTATACTACATACGTAAATATTAACCTTTATAACTCCGTACATATATACTTATTTGCATAACTACGCTTGTATGAAAGTTTTTGTATGCCCACCTGTATAGGTGTGAAATCAGTAAAAATGTCTGATTTTTCAATTAGTACTGTAACGCGAATTAGTTGCTGGTAATTGCCGGCATAAATGAAAAAAAGGTAATTATCTCATACTAAGTTGCCGCATTTAGCTGAAGGCAGGGTTGCAGTATTTCAGCTTAATATAATTGTAAGTGTGTTAATTGAAATTTTAGTTATTTCGGAAATTTTTGACTAACAAAACGTTGATTAGACGTCTGACTAATCGCAATTTTACACGAAATTTATATAGATATTCATTTAGCGGATTTAGACAACTGAATTAATGCTATGCCTCATTTGCTGTCAATGTATTGATTTTAAGTTTTCAGATTTGGCTTTCATTCAGCGTACTGTAGCTGTCTCATGGAGGCCTACAGCAGTCTTAGGCTTCTATTCTAGATAGAAAATATTCTGGTTCTCTTCAAATTAATGGTATGATTTTTAAAAATAATTATTCCATTAAATGAATTTGTTATGAAATGTTGGAGTATCTTCAGGGGATCCGGTGGCAGAATTAGGTTTTAAATTTAAAGTTTCACTCTAACCGCTGGGCGCATTAGCTGGAAGGGGACCGCGTTAGCTTTGTTATTCGTAGTCACGTGTGAATGACGTGCGCTCGCAATCGAATCGTATTTGAAGGCGAAGCCTATTTCGAGTTTATGTTTACGAGATGCTTCAAATAAAGATTTGATGCGCGAAGGTGCTGGGCAACAAGTTCGATGGTTAAGAGCACACGCCCGCAGCCAAGCCGTACATCGAGAACAAATGAAAATAATGAAGTCGTCGCTACAACTTTGCACGATAATCGACGTCAATCTGTGCCTAAGGCAGCGGAAGGCCTAGGGATTCCATAAACTATTGTGTACGAAATATTGAGGAAGGATCTTACACTTCTTCACCCCTTCATAAATCAAATCATGCAAGCAGCACTTCCACTTAACGATTGCGATTCGCGTGAAATTTTTTTTGAGACAATATTAGAGCGATTTCGTACAGTAAACAATATCTCTGGAGTGATGAAGCCCATTTTCATCAATAACATGATTTTGAGCGACGGAAATCTTTTGAATAACTTTTTTACTATAATAAATAAAAACACAATTATTTTGAGTGATGACAATATGATATTTATTTTGATCTTTACGCACTCCATTGGTTGTCTGTTTGTATAGTGCAGTTGTTTGGTTCACAAGTCTCAAACCTCAGATATGATTGACATCCGATGCCATTTGCAAAAATTATAAATATTCCGATAGGCTGATTAATTTTGCGCCACCTTGTACTGCGATATATTCTATATTAGCAACACATGGTACTTAATTGTCTCTCAAGTCAAATCTTTCTTCTGGCACATTATTCACATCAAATCATACTTTTTTCATATATTCAGCTCATTCAGCAACGCACTTCTCAAATTAATTCAGCAGCTATTTAGTCAAATTATATTTGTTGCACGGTTTTCAGAGCCAATTGGACATTTCTTACCCATTCAGCTCATTCTGCAACCTTCAGCTCACTCAACAATATGTTCAAGCCATTGAAAAATATATTCAGCTCATTCAACAATATATTGAGCTCACTCAGAAATATGTGAGACTCACTCATAATATATATTCAGCTAATTCAACAACATTTTGAGCTCATTCAACAATATATTGAGCTCATTCAACAATATATTCAGCTCACTCAGCAATATATTCAGCTCATTCTTCCATACGCGAAACTCACTAAGCAATATATTCAGCTCATTCAGCAATATATGAAAGTCATTCAAAAATATATTCAGCTCATTCACTCAAAAATGATTTAACTATAACCTACAACTTCGCACATTCATTTAAATCTGTTTGGCCAAACTACATTTTTTGCAAATTTTTTCACACTTATCTCTTTCCTCGCTCTAAAGCAACAAGTTTTTATAAATGCACTGAATTCTTACACAATTGGCTAAACTAGCAGCATATGCAATTAATTTTTTTTGAATATATAGTAAGAAGGCTGCTTTTACTTGGTTGCTAGATTTTTTTTTTAATTTTCGAAAGCTTTTCCCACATTAAACTCACTTCGCAACACCTTAATGCACCCATCAACAATCCGCACTTTTTTTCTCACATTCAGCAACATATTCAGCTCTTTCAGCAACTTATTCAGCTAATTCCGCAATTTATTCAGCTCACTTAATCAATACGTTTTCAAGCACTTTATGTGCCCTGCTCCATTTATCCATACCTTTTTCACCTGCTAATCGTACTATTTTTTTCACTTAAAACTTTATCGCCTCGTCTGTGCCTTGTTGCGCATAGCATCTGCTACCACACAGAAGCCAGAATGAAGTAGCAGCAGTGAGTCCGGTGACGGTATCGTTAAGCACATTTGTTTACGCGTTGGCTTAGGTTCTTATTTATTTTCGCTTTTACACAACTAATTTGCTAACGCTGACTTTTATTGTTTTACGTTTGCTTTCTATTTTAGTTTGTTTATTTTTTTTCTACTTCTATTATAATCAGTGTGTACTTGGACGTTACAGAAAACTAAATGGTAGTGTCAAAGCCATGAGCGGAGTTTCGGCTTTTTGTAGAATTTCCGTTCTAATAATTTCATTAAATTGTATGGTGGCAAGAAGGCACATAAAATAGAAAACGTGTTCTTATGCGCAAATATTTGTGTGTGAATGTGTGCAGTTGCTAAAAAAAACAAAAAAAAAAACAATTGTTGACACATTTATGCCAAATCGAACGCGAATTTACTTAGCAATTTAAATTAGCTTAACATATTTGGCTTTCGTACGACTTTTTGGGCGCTGAAATGAGTTGATGTTGAGTTCAGTTATACTAGCCGAACTCAGCTGTGTGCATATATCTTAGCTATTTTTCATGAATGTCTGCTTACTAATTGTTCTTAGTTAGCGAGTTATTCGATTAGAAAAAATTTAGTGAATTGAGGAATCTTTTTTTTTAATTTTTTTTTTTACATTAAAAAAAAAATTTTTTTTTAAATTTAATTTAAATGGTTTTGTTTTTAACTTTAAAAAATTTTTAATTAGAATTTTTTTTTAATATTGTACATTTTTTTTTAATTTTAATTTTCTTTAAATTTAATTTTTTGAAAAATTTAGAATTACGAAATTTCGCAGTAGAAAGTTTGCTTGCATAATTTTGCCTATTTATAATTAATATTTAATTTGATTTTTTTTATAAATACTTTTTAACTGCATTTTCACAGATTTCGATATTTTTTTTGCTTAGTTTTAAAATAAATATAATATTCTTTGGAATATCTAAGATTATTCCAATAAAAAATTAATTATAAACAGAGAAATTTTGATTACTTGAAGACAGTGCTGCGAGTACTTTTTAATCTTCTCTTACATTTCTGTCGTAACAATTTTCAACAGAATGACCTAAAAATGTATACACATCTTCTCCAAAATGTATACACATCATCTATACACAGGGTGATGAAGGATTTCGTCGACGCTGTAATTTGTGCATGACCCCGGACTCGGAAGCATCACCCACCTTAGGTATGAAGATTTCTTTCTAATAGCACTAGCCTCTCGGCAAGTAATAGAAAATCTCCGAGTGCATTTCTGCCATGAAAAAAGATGCGTATAAAAACCATCTGCCGCTCGGACGCAGCATGAAGCTGCAGGTTCCCCTATATGTGGAACAACACCAAGACGCATAGCGAAAAAGAAATTTCTTCGTATTGGACACAGATCTTTAAACTTAAACTTAATTCAAAATCGTTACAAAGTAGAAGAGGTATACTTTCGCTCTGCTTTGTTTTCTATATTATAAATATCTCTTGGAGCGCATCCATTTTCACATACCTCAAAAAAAAAAATCGGAGTAATGATTTATTCCACCTAGAACTAGGGCTAGAACTGCTTATGCCTCAAAAGCACCATTGATTAGAACATTGAGTTTAACCAGATTTCAAATTCTCTGGCTTAGTTCTATGACTACATCACTTTGAACAATGTGGAGCAAAACTAATCATCCAATTTTGTTTCTCAATACATTTTTTGCCAAATAAAATAAAAATAATTTTGAGTCAGATAACTTTATTTTGACTTTTACGTCATGAAAAAACAATCTCAATCGGAGCCGTGTACCTGCCTCGTTTAAAAAAAATTTCTTTTTGTAATACAGGGTGCTAAAAAAAGAAAACCAAAACAATACTCTAAAAAACATGAGTTTGCAAACTAACGGTTTTGGAGACATGGCAAGTTATTTTTTTTTGAAACACTTATTTCCCATAATCTGTTTGTGTGGCACAAAATTAATCATCCATTTTACTTTTAAAACTTTTTATACTGCATTTAAAAAAAGGGATTTGAGTGGCCTTTACGCGCTCTATTGTTTGTCTGTTCACAATTTTGTTATTAATTTTGCGTACATACAAACAGGAAAGCAAGAACAAAAAACACAGTTCCTAGTACGTTCAAAGCGGCCTCTTCCATTTGGTCCAACTAATATTTGTCCGATGGATATTCGAACTCTTTCCAAAACCCTGCTGTTGTTGTTGTAGTAGCAAAAACATCCGCATACATGTACGGGTAGTACTGCTGGAGTGACAGTCCTTAGCCGGATATATAGGTACATAGTAAATCCTGGTCGTTCCGGTAACGTAGAAGGCAATTTATAGGATTGAAATACACTAATATTTCATAATATCTCCAAACAAAGAAAGAGGATGTAAAGCAGGTGGTACTTGCAGGCCATAACACAGGTCCGTCGCTTCCTACCCAACTATTTCGAAAAATTTGGCCTGAATGTTCTTAAACGGCAATCAGAAAAATGAGCTCGAACACCATCTTGCAGAAACCCCATTTATTGCCTTTGGTATAAAGGAATGCCCTCCAGAAGATGAGCTACCGTGCTTTACCGAAAGTTTAGGTATGCAGCGCCTGTTAATCGGTTTGGTAAAACAACAGAACCTAGAGATCTGCCACCTCAACTACGCATTCCAAAGCTTAGAGAAAAATATGCCTGCTGCTCAGATTTCATTAGAATTATTGTGAAAATGAATAACAAAATTTCATATGAACTCATCCTCATTAGTGAAAAGGATATACGCGAAAAGGGCGGGGATTTTCGGCATCATTGCTTATAAACTAAAAAATGAAAATCCATCTTGATTTCAGGCTTGTGCTCATTGTACACGAAATGGAGGCCAAAGCAGCTGCTCGTTGAAGGTTTTCCAAGCAAAATTAGCAATAAGCCCTACCTCGGCTGATATTCGAGTACTCATCACCGAATTATGCGCACCCAGTGCTAGAATTTCAACTTCTGCTCTAAAAGTAGATACACCGGGGTATCTACTCTTAGATGAATAGCGCAATTTTTGGCCGTAAGTTCATTAAATGCACTAAACATTAATAATTTTAAAAAAGTTGTAGGTCTAATAGTTTCGTCTAAAAAGAATTTTTGTTTTGTAATCTTCCCACTTTCATGCCGTCAGAGTGGTCTAACCCTTTAACTTTTAAGTACTTAATTTAATTTAATTTATTTAAATTTTTCCAGTGCCTCCTCTTTGCCATTTCTACCCATAACTCATCTTAATAGTTATGTGAATTGGTACATTTTAACTACATTTCCTCGTAATTAGTTATTTATACGCAAACATGTGCACAACTATGATACATATATCAATCGTATATCTTTAGCATTTCTCGAGCGACGACAAGCTGCTTTGTTGTTCTTTGTTTAACGTTTGAATCGCGTAAACAATGTCCGCCGTTTTGACTGCAATCGCCATGTGATAATGTCGCATAAACGTCAGCTTTTTTGTTTTATCAAAAAGTATACATCGGCATAATATATAGGTGCGTACGTATGTATGTATGTGCATGTGTGTGTGCGTTTGTGTCTGTTTTTGTGTTGCCGTTATTTAACTACATTACCAGCACTTTGATAAGCGTTGTGGCGTGGAAATTTGCCCACGATAATAATAACTTTATGTAATATTTAGTATAAAACCACAGTTATCGAGATTTCGTATGGCGAATATATGAAATTGTAAATTCTTTGAAATCTTAGAGAATGAATGCTCCTTTTAATTAATAACATTTATTGAATAAATAAAAACTTAATAAGTGGCAATCCTCTTTTTTTTATATATATATTATTGAAGTGAAACTTCTTAGGCGTCGATGGACGAGCGAGAATGGAGAGTAAAATTTCAAGGCCATGCAACTTTTTGGCATTTTCGTTCCGCGAGAGAGAAAAAAGATGTAACGTAGAGGAAAAGGAGAAAGAGAGCTATTCCTTGTATATATCTTAGATACACTTTAGGCTATTTTTTCTAAGTTTTTTGTCTATTTGTGTTCTCTGCAAATGTTGTGAATTTATTTAGATATATTTTCTTTCTCTCTCTCTCTCATTCTCTCTTGGGTCTCTCCCTTTTTCTTTATCTGCCTTGAAAGTTTCACTTCTGTTATGTGTACTACGCTATACGCACTTGTTTTTTATTAAAAACCCATATGTACTAATTAATTTTCGCAAATAAAACGTTAAGTTTTGAATTATTCAATTTTCTAATTTTGAAATTTATTTTCTTTATTTATTTTATCAAGCAGAAGAAAATTTGAAAATTATGTATTGTATATTAACAAAAGAGTTTCGCAGTATCAATCTCTTGAGACCAATAATGTAAAATTGTTACCTAAGTGTTTTATAGGGAATGCTCAAACTTATTCAGCATATTCACCAACATAATTCGTACATTTATTTCATTAGTTCTTCTTGGTACTTTCATGCAGAATGCGTGCACCGAGTCACATAGGTAAGGAGCATGAATGGTTTGGGTTCATTTTATATTGATGTTTTTCCTTGATCCTGTAATTCTACGGACTTAAATCCTATACGTCCACGACTTCCCCTAAATGCACGATATGCATACCAACACTGAAACCCTGCAAGGGCTGAGATCGCAAAAAATTATAGCAACAAGTGCATCGAAATTCGATATTACTTTCATTAAAAAGCAATTACAGGCTAAAACGACTATGGAGACAAGCAAGAGCTTGTTCTAAATTGATTTAGTCACCGGCTTTTGGAAATTAATTTCCAGCGCAAGAGGTAAACTGGTCTTGAGCACACAAAATAAAAATGCCAACATTTTCAGATGATCGTGAAAAGGACTAGTTGAAAACTAGTTCAAAACGGAGTAGTTCAAGACGGACTAGTTCAAAACGTAGTAGTTCAAAACGGACTAGTTCAAGAAGGATTGGTTCAAAATGGGTTAGTTCAAAAAGGATTACATCAACAACAAATCGCGCGTATTTAAAGAGCTTTAAGATTGAAAAAAAAAACTATATTAAGTGATTACTTTTTGCCATTTGTGGTACAATATCAAGCCGCGCACCACAAATTGGAGCAGGAGTTCGGTGAAACCGCTAGTAGAATTATAGCAAATTGAAATAGCAAATTTTTTGCAAGGCTTTGATTTCCTCCAGAAAAAGTGAACCGCTTATATGTGAACCTATGTATTATTAGCGCCTTTGGAAGAAAAATGTATAGATGTGTAGAGCAATTACACTGAACTAAGCGAATGGCAATAAATTGCATCAAAAGCATATTGACCAGATATAATGCAGTCATCGAAAAGAAAGGCGGCCGAAGGGCGATAAAAGACCCGGTCGCAGCTGAGTCTGGGGTCAAAATACTTGAAAAAAAATTATAAAATAAATTTCTCCAACGGCAGTTGCGCCTCACCCTTCTAAATATTAGGCTTATGGTATATTATACTTATACATTATAAATTAATACAAGGAGGCGCAAAATTAATCATCCAATATTGTTTTGAATAAATTTTTACTAAATAAAAACATGATTTTGAGTGATAGAAATATTTATTTTGGTTTTTACGCGCTGCATTGCTTGTACTTATACATATGACTGTATACTGCAGCTGTCTAGTTCACATGACTGAAATATGATTGACGTACGATGCCGTTTGCAAAAATTATAAACCTTCAGATAGCGTGATTAATTTTGCACTAAAGTACAGTAGTTTATTTTTTATCAACATTAGAATTCAAGTGGTCATAATTCAATGGTCATAGGCTGTAGTATAAAAAATCGCCGATAGACTTTTAATGCCAATAAATTTTATTAAAAAATAATATTTTACTAAAAGTAATATTTTACACAAGTAAAAATAATATTTCACACAAAAACTTAGTTAATTAACTATAGAACATTTTTTTAATACAATTCACTTTGACTTAGATTTGTGGTTTTGTTTAATTTATTCAATTAGAAAAAATCGAAAAATAATACAGCTATTGAACTTCAAACCTGTGGAAAAAAAACTTAATTACTTAACGAATTTCCTCGCCAATACAGCCAGATAGACATTTATATACAATACACCAACAAATTTATCAGTGTATACACCTATACTAGCATACAAATTTAAGGCTCAAGTACCTGCAGTCGAGCAGTGAATGCCGGACTCAAGTGACTCCACAACTGCCTTCTTATATACAGTCTAATCTTGGTAATTCGGACACTTGATAATTCGGACAGCGCGGTAATCCGGACACCAAAACGTTTTCTATTGAAGTCTCTGTAATCCGGACACCACGTATTCATGTACCTCTAAAATTCGGACACTTCTTTATTTTCCAGTGAATATGCTGAAATAAAAAGGAATTCCGTTATTTTTTATTTTATTTTATAAAGGGGACTCCCCTGCTAACTACTTTGCGTGAATAGTGCGTTTAAGTGCTCGTCAGGCTCCTAGTTCATATTCATAAGCATATTTGCGTAACGTGTAGTTCAGTAGCTAATTTCAATTAATTAATTTCATTAACTCCATAATTTCTTTAACTGTGGACTGTATAAATTTAACTATGGCACCAGCAGCTAAGAAAAAACATACGCTTTTAACGATAGACCAGAAAAAAGAAGTTCTTAAGAAACTAAGTGAAGGACAGTCAATTCGACAGCTAGCTGCGCAATACAATGTAGGTAAATCTACAATTTCGGACATAAAATCAAGTGGATTAAAGATTGATAGGTAAGAAACGAAAACATTTTGTAAGAAGAGTTTACACTCCTTTGATTATATTTTGCAGTTACATTGCTAGAACAGAATGTGGCTTTGGAAAGCATAAAACTATGCGACCTGCGGAGTTTGAAAAGATGGAAGACCACTTGTATAAATGGTTTGTAAACGCAAGACGAAACAATGCACCGATTTCCTCGGAAATCATCAAAGAAAAGGCCAAACAATTCTGTTCCCAAATTTACGGACAAAGTGTGGAATTTGTGGCTGGTAATGGTTGGTTTAGTAATTTTCGCTCCCGATATGGAATTAAATTCTTAAAAATATCTGGCGAAAAACTTTCCAATGATTCTACTGCTGTGCAACCCTTTATTGAAAAATTGCGAAAGAAAATTGCAGGAATGGGCATTCCGTATGATCAGGTTTATAATGCAGATGAGACTGCTTTGTTTTGGAGAAAACTTGCAGAAAAAAACCTTGCATTGCATAATGAAAAATCCGCACCCGGGCGCAAAATTGGAAAAGAAAGAGTAACACTTCTAGTTTGCTGTAATGCAACCGGAGAACATAAACTTCCATTATTCATGATAGGGAAAGCCAAAAACCCCAGATCGTTTAAAAAAGTAAACCTTCCGCTTGGGTACTCCCATACCAAAAATGCTTGGATGACAGAGCAAATCTTTAAAAATTGGTTTGAAAACTCATTCGTTAAAGAAGTAAAGCGTTACTTAAAGGAAAAGAATTTACCAGCCAAAGCCATTTTACTGCTAGACAATGCAACTTGCCATCCCCAATCACTGTCGGATGCCGATAAGGACATATATGTTATGTTTTTGCCACCAAACTGCACGGCTGTTATACAGCCAATGGACCAAAATGCTATCCGAATTTTAAAGACAAACTATCGGAAGAGTTTTTTGTCTCTACTTTTGTCCAGCCCAACGAGCAATCTCCCAGAATCTTTAAAAAACTTTACATTAAAAGATGTGGCTTTTTTATCGTCTAATGCTTGGAAAAATGTGGGTGAACGCGTGCTCAGAAAATGTTTTAACAAAATTCTTTATGATGAAGAATGGGACTCAGATGATGATTTGCCTCTTGCGATGCTACGGCCCAGCAGCTCAACTAAAATAATTGATCTTCTTGTTGAAATATCCCCTGATGTATATAATGATAACGAGATTATTGAGTGGTTGAATGACGGCACTGATTTCGATATCAACGAGATTGAGGAAGAAGTTAACGAGAACAGCCGTCTTGACGAAAATGAAAGTCAAGATCATAAAATTTCGCACTCTCAAGCTATTGTCGCATTTGATAGTTGTATTAAATATGCAGAGGAACAGGAATTTTCATCCGGAGACATTTTAAAACTTGTGAGTCTCAGAGATATTGCCTTCAGAAAGAGAAATGAAACAAAATTGCGGCAAGCGAATATATTGAATTATTCTACGGTCGAATAAAAACTAATATATGTACATATAACTCATTGAATATTAATCAATTTAAGATTAAATAAAAGTTTATTTCATTTAATTACTGATCTACTGATTTCTATTAAATTTTTTACCCACTCGATAATCCGGAAAATTCGATATTTCGGACAACCTCTGGTATTTAATTGTCCGAATTATCGAGATTATACTGTACTTAGTTGCATAAATAAATAAAATAAAAATAATAAATTAAATTCAATGACAAGAGACGAAAGAGAAATAAAAATGTGGAAAACAGCAAAATCTGTTCTTTCACTCTGCAGTAGGCACTCATACACAGATAAATGGGCGGTGAAACAGGTTTTCATATAAATATATATATACCTACATTGTAATTTACCGTTACTCAAGGTAACAGATAAATAAAAAAAATTGTAAAATGGGAAAAAATACAAATAAAATGGATACAAAGAATTGTCTCGAGGTGCAAATCGTATTGTCTTGAGTTACATTGACGTGACGCCTTGTGGAAAGAGGTTAGTGAGAAGGCAGCGGCGACAGCAGTTGGAATATCAAGTAGCGTCGACGACAATACGCCAACTGTCTGTCAGTGAAACAGTCACACAGCCATACAAATAGCCAACTTTAATGGTAAGTATAAGCGGATTGTCACAGCTTTATTATTTATTCCCTGAATATTCGTTTGCCAGCGTCGATTTTCGTTGTTTAATTGCTTTTGAAAATTTCTTTTCACGCTTTGCGCCCGAGCGATTAAATAGGTTAAGTCAGCGCTGATTGCAGCTGAATTAAGTTAGTCTCACAATTGGAAATACAAATTCTGTTGATTACTTAGTAATTACTGGCAGTAATTGCCAAACAGAACATAAATCCACTTTACGTAGAAATGTACCCGAAAAACATAGAAATTGGAGGTTAAAATGAATGTGGAAAAATCTGAGCGAAAAATTTATATAAATTTCAAATTTTCTACCTTTTGCTTGGGAAGCGAATAAATGAATAAATATTAAATGGAGTTCACTGAGCTGAAACTGCCTTCTTCGTAGAGAGTCCAACTACAGAAGAGCCCCTGAGGTCGGTAACAACCAATTCGAAATGTCTTCAACAATTTTAAGGGCGCTCATGAATATTTTATTAATTTATAACTGGCACGTACACCTTTTTTGGGTGTTTGTCCGAGCTCCTCCTCCTATTTGTGGCGTGCGTCTTGACGTTGTTCCACAAATGGAGGGACCTACAGTTTCAAGCCGATTCCGAACGGCAGATATTTTTTATGAGGAGCTTTTTCATGGCAGAAATACACTCGGAGGTTTGCCATTGCCTGTCGAGGGGCGGCCGATGTTAGAAAAAAACTTTTCTTAATTTTGGTGTTTCACCGAGATTTGAACCTACGTTTTCTCTGGATTTCGAATGGTAGTCACGCACTAACGCATTCGGCTACGGCGGCCCTCATGGATATTAGAGTATGATATCTTAACTTAGCAGATAACCAATTTTCACTTTAACAAGGCACAACATAATTATTTTCAAGGCACAAGGCACTTATTTTCAAGACCAAGGCTATGAGAGTTAACCACAATAACGCAACTCAGCTATTGGTTGACAGATGCCCGGTGGAATTCGTCGAAAGCTTCTGCTACCTCGACTGCATCTCTCCGGTAGATGGTGGAGCAGACGAAGATGTCAACTGCAGGTTAAACAAAGCGAGGGCGAATGCATGCAGTATGAGGGAGTTCGCAAATCTCCTGGCACACTAAACTACGAATATTCGCCTCATGCGTGAGGTCCGTATTGTTGTACGGAAGCATGGCTAGTCTCTAACACCATCACACAGAGGCTATCACCCTTCATCAACAAATGCCTCCGCATCATCTGCAGAATACACCATAAGAAACAGCACACTATGGAGATTGACGAACGAGGAACCCATCCTTAGGCAAACCAAACGCAGAAAGTGGCGATGGATAGGTCACACATTGAGAAAAGCACCAGGTAGCATCACGAGAATGGCAGTGGACTGGAATCCGCAAGGGAGCAGAGGTCGCGGTCGACCAAAAAACACTTGGAGAAGGTCGATGCTGCGCGAACTACCAGATGCCGATATCTCATGGGACGGTGCGAAAACAACAGCACATAACCGTGTACGATGGAAGAGTCTTGTCGAGGGCCTATGCTCCCAAGAGGAGTGAATAAGGAAAAAAAATTGGGTGTGAATGAATTATTTCTTCGAGAAATGAAAAGGTTGAGGAAATACGGTTCTAATAACACCATAGAAGTCGAAAGTGTGCAATATTTGTTTGAGGTATTCAAGTTTTTTTGATCTAGCTTCCCAAAAAAAAGTAAAAAGTAAATACAGTTTTACTTTATTGTAATAAAAACAGTGAACATATACGCATGCTAATTTTACATATAGCCAATTTTTACATATATACTCGTAAGTAGATCGGATGTCTGCTGAGTACTGCCCATCGTCAGCTTATCTCTTTGTCTTACAATCCCTGCTCAAACAAAAAGTGGTGGCAAGAGCCATTAAGCATAGGCTTACATGCCATTCTTTCTAAAATCTTTGGCAGTTTTAAGAGATTTTAAAGTTCTATTGCGCTGCACACTACTGTACATACACACATGCGGGCATATTACCTCTCCCAATAACCGATTATTTGATAACTTTACACCCTGGCTAAAATTAAAAATCATTTTATTTTCTGCTTTATTGCACAACATTTCGTATTAAATTCCAAGCCGTTAAAACCACAAAGAATGTGAGAAAAACACTGCGGAAAAAGCAAAAGCACAAAAAAAGTCACTCATTAGTTATTAAAGCCAGCTACTCATTTGACAGCAACAATGCAAGTAAACAGGAATACATAAATGTGAGATATGTGCGTTTATAGTCACATACATATGTATGTATGTATGCATGTATACGTATGTTGTACAATAATGTACAGAGAAAGGGTATTACAGAGTGTTTTTGTTTTGTTTGCGCTTTGTTGTTGTGTCGTCAACGAAAATGCCCATAAATTTATTGGTATTTGGTCAGCTTTAACCGTAGCCACTATACCATCTATATATATATCATAATTATATGTACTTATACATAAATATGTGCACATACATATACACTTACATGCCCCGTAAATAACGACACTAACGACAGACACCGGTGAAGGTGGCGGCAACGACATTGGAAGCCGCAACAACAGGTTTAGATGGCATTTCAGTTGAATGACCTACCTGTTGCGCATTTTTTCGTTATCTCCTCGCTCTTTCAACTCGTCTGTCACCACTATCATCACCATCACAATCACCATCAATGCCTTTGTTTACTTATGCGACAGTGATTTTTTTTCTAATTGATTACACTGGACGATTACTAACCGGAATATCTAAGCCTTTAATATGTGCAATCACGAAGCTGACATTTTTCGGATAAATTTCGTTAAAAGCGGAAAAGAAATTTTTTTTTAGATTTCCTGCCTTTTATTAATACCTAGCTACCTCTATAGTATACGAGTATCTATGTCGTATAGTATAACATGCAGCTTTTCGTTTCACTAAGTAAAATAAATTCTTTGCGACTTACAATGCTTCCGGCTTGAAAAGGCCAAATACCACAACGGAAATGCCACAAAGGCTTTATTGAACGGTCACAGTGGCTGGCTGCTGCCCACGTGAATGCAAGCAAAGTGCCTTTGAAAATGAATGCATTGAAATTCCTTAACGATTTATTGGCTAACAAAGTCGATTATCTTATCTTCGTATAGAAATCTAATAGATAGACGTCTCGAAGGCGTCTCCTCAACTTGCCAAGGAATTTGCCATGGAATTGTGCTGTGCATGACATCAGCCACAGGCATTCGATTTAGTGCACCCACAAACGTTAGTACGTACACCCACTGCTAATACAACAAGATTTGAGAGCATCATTTTTGCATAGCGTTTATCAATGGTTGCAAAAGGGACCCCAATGGTCGTTTTTGCTCCACTTGCCAACTTTTTTTTTAGTAATATTTTTTTCATGTTTGCCCTCTTTTAACTTTGAGTTCACATTCTGTGCAGAAAGTGATGTCAGGAGGGATCAAATGCATTTAAAAAGCTGACAAGTATTTAAATACCAAGGGGATGTCAATGAACAAATGAAAAAATAAAGCACTTTAGCCTGTTTTATTAGTTCAACGAATTTTCTTAATATTTGCTTTGAACCAAAAAATTCAATTCATAATTTTAAAAAATTCCAATGTTTTCTTTTTTAATTTTAATTATTTTTTATTTCAAAATACATTGTTTTTTTTATTGAGTTTCATAATACTTATAAAAAAAGTAAAAGTAATTTTCATACTTTGGGAAAATTTCAAAACTGCAAAAAACTATTTTCTTCCATACTAAAGGGTTTTTCAATAAGGGCGGGTAGATGTTGAAATGGAATAAAACGGCGTTTGCTGTGTGGCACGTAGCGCCATCCTACTGGAACCACATGTCGTCTAGATCCATATGGTTCAATATGGGCCATAAGAAATTGGAAGGGCCACCACGTCTACCGAAAAATGGGCGCAATGCGCGCAACGTTTGCGTTAATGAACACTCATTTTGATAATATAATAAAGTTTTATCATTTGAACGTGCTGTTCAATCGTGTAACTTTCCATGATGATTTGGCATAAACAACTGAATAATAAACAAAAGATTTGACAGATGTCACCAAAACAAAATGGCTGCCACAGGGCGCCAAAATCGACCCGCGCCAATTGAAAAACCCTATATTAAACTCTTTTTAAATAACTGAAAAATAAAATGAAAGTATTTTTCATACTTATTCTTATTTTTAATTTTAATGCATTGTAAATTTTTATTTTTCGTACTTTTCGAGAATTCCAATTTTTTTTCCTAATTTTAATATAGAGTAAATTGAAGGCACGTGCTTCGATTATTTATTTCGTCATCGTAAATACTTGCGAGATTTCGCCATCTGCTGCCAACACTAGCGGAGTGTCTTGGAAATGGAAGAACAGCTCCTGAGTGGTAAAGATGTAAACTACCATTTATTATAATTTTTTAGTCAAAAACTATTTCTCTGATTTGATCACATTCGTACAAATCGTCTTAAACATTTAATTCATGTTCTTACTTACTTCCTGTATGTTTCAAACTAGATGCACTTGTTAAGATACTATTTCAGCTTATTTTCAAATATTTCAAATCGTTTCAAACTGAATTTACTTGTTGAAACACAATTTAAGCACACTTCTTCTCTGTTCCCGTTTCGTTCCTGCAAGTCTCAAATATTCCAAATCATTTCAAACTAGATGCAATTACTCTATGCTCAATTACGATTACAGCGTATTTACTTTCATTTAAATTTTATTTCTGTCTATTTCAAATATTGAAAGTGGTTTCAAGCGGGAAACAAACGCTAAACTACTATTTCACCTTATCTCTGGTATATACCCATTTCATTCCCGTGTGTTTCAAAACTTCAGCATAGTTCCAAAATGGATATAATTATGAAAATACTATTTAAACACATTTCCTTTATATTCTCATTTCGTTGCTGTATGTTTCGAAAATTCCAAATTATTTCAAACGAAACACATTTGCTAAAATACTATTTCAGCATTTGTTTTTTATATTCGCGTTTCATTCCTTCGTGTTTCGAAAATTCCATATCGTTTCAACCTGCTCGTACTTCTTAAAACACTATTTCAGTTCACTTTTTTATATACCACTTCTCTCCTACATGTTTCAAATCGTTTTAAAACTCATGAAATCCAAACACCGTTCAGTATTAACAAACCAGTATCTCAAAGAATTACTGAGTAGTGATGTTATTATTATTCGCTAAGATTGATAGATTTAGGTTGGCGCACTGCTTCAGGCTGTCGAAGAAAGGATCACCTAGAGGTCTGAATCGGACAGAGCTCAACAGTCTCCTTCTTTGAAAGGTTCCCACAGCTTCTGCAATTGGGGCTAAATAGTAAACCTAGCTTTTCCGGGCCGATCGTTCAATTACCGGTAAACACAGCTACCAGTTTGGAAATTTAATGGCGAGGAGCCGCCCCGGCTTTCTGAGTCCTGCGTTTATTATACTGGGGCAAAGGGTTTTCGAAATAGCACATGAAGAAATGGAGCTCCATCTTTTCTGCGTTTTCCTGAGAAATAAACTGTGCAATTCCCCTTAACAACTGTCAAAGGGATGCTGATGACCGGGCAGGAGGTCTCTGAGGCCAATTCAGTCCACTTCCTGGCAAGCTCGTCAGCAATTTCGTTTCCCTCCATGACCCTATATCCTGGAACTCAGATCAGAAAAATTTTACCTGCACACCCAAGAGATTTGATCTCCTCTTTACAGGAGTTGACTAGTTTGGATCTGCACCATGGCGTCGTCAGTCCCTTCATAACGGCTTGTCTATCGGATAAAATATTAATATCTCCCTCGCTTTGCTTACCTACAGGATCGCAAAGATTCTGCCTGAAATACACTAGCAGTATTCGGAAACTTTAAGAAGATAGATAAATTTGATAATTTACAGGCTACCAATTCCATCTTGGCGCCATCTGTGAAGAAAGAAGTGTATATTTTCCCTTTGGAAAGATTGTCCTAGCACGACCCTCAAACTCCAGTTTGTGCATAGAGAGATATGTTTGAAGTTCGGAGAAGAGACTTGTGAGACTCTGAGACACGGTAATTTGAGCTCTGCTTTCAAAACTGAGAATAATGACAAGAAAGTGCACCTATCGATACCTTAAATTTTTTTGGTTTCAGCGAGCAGCAAACCGCAAATAAAGTAACTAACGGGGAGGAATCGATTTTGACAGGCGAACGAAATAGGGGGAAATACCTAAAAAGACTATGAAGGCTACAATTTCCGCATGCACAGAAATTTTTCCAGGAGTTTTCCAGACATGTCTCAACGAAGGTACTTTTCCGAGGAGATGGGAAACTCAAGGCGAACTAACATCCTACCGCCCCAATATGTTAGCTAGTCACACAAGGAAAGATGCTTGTGAAAATCATCTGCAATAGACTCACGCCATTCGCTGAAGACCAGGGCATTCCATTGACACCAGTTTGATTTTACAAAGATCCGTTCAGCATCGATTTTGAGGGAAAAAGTGGGAAATTTAGTGATTTTTTTTTTTTAATTTTCATAAAGTTGGAACCTTGGATTTATACGATTTTTGAAGCAGAATGAACTATGCTTTCAAAGAAAGTTTATTAAAATTAAATAAGAAACTAATAAATGGTAAAAAATTTTCAATAATTTCGTGTGCTATAGGAAACGAAAAAAGTTAAAGAATACTTTAAAGTTAGCAATAATTTATCGACTCGGTTAATAAAGCTCACTTTATAGGCTAGATGAGAATGCGAGTCTGAGTATTTTAAATAAAATTTCATAAAAATTTCTTCATTATTTTTCGATGTTTTGTAATAATTTTTTGTCTAGTTTTTTTTTTATTTTTTTTGTTTTGTTTTTACATATTTCATTCTATTTTGGATTTTCTTCATATTCCATAATTCTATTGTACGTGCAGAAACCATTCCAATAATCGTTCCTATCATCAAATTAATTGAATCAATTATTTTTCTCATTTCCTCGAAGTCATTTTGCTTGCAATTTCCTACTGTGTGCCGCCAATTTGTACAACACTAAGTCCCAGGTGCTCAAATGTGCCATTCATACAAGCAGAAAATCTGTGGCTAATGACAAAATCTCGACTGCCAACCTACTGGCCCAACTGTGGTAACGACTGCTGGCTGCTAACGCCTCCATAAAATGTCGCTCAAATGCAGATGTAAGGGCACATATCCAGTGACGTTTATAATTGTCTACACATTGACGGCTCTGACACCTGCTGAGCGTGCGGCTGCTATGTCTAAGAGTTGAAAGTGTCACCAATTCGTGTGTGAGTGTATTTGTATGTATATATGTATATGTTTGACGCGATGTCATGCGACTGAGGGATTTGATTTACAACAACAAGCAGCTCTTTCGTACAAAGGTAAAACTTGTAGGGATTATACTTGTGTGTGTGTATGTGTGTGCACCTGCTGTGCTTGTGTGCTGTCACACTGTGATTTGGTAAGATTTTAATTATTCGCTTAGGAATTGCGCACTACCAGCACAGGACATGTGTATGTCAACTGGCGGAGCGGAGATTTGCATCGTAACTTTAATCCTTGCGCAAATCCTTGTGACAAACAAATTTAGAGTCTATTGTGTAGGTGTATGTGCGCATGAAGGTATAATAAATGTAATCCTTTCAACATCCAGAGTCTTTAACGATTGTTTAGTTAGTGAAAACAGAACAAAACAAAATATTTTTGGGTTGTTTTTGGAATGCCGTTACCTTTTAAAATTCAAATACTGTTGCATGCGACCAGGCGCGAATAGTAAAAATTAATCCGGACAGCAGCCAGCCAGACAGTTAGGTGAAAGAAATTCACACGCTCGCCCGAAAGCATGCATTGGCTGACATATTCATGCGTTTGTGTGTGTGTGTGTGTGTCAACAACGCTTTGTTTGAACTTCACTCACACACACACTCAAACCCACTCACTTTTGCTTAACCGCTCAAAATCGGTTTGGCCATACCTCGCTTGCATCCAAAACTTTCCTCCCTTACTTTGCTGCTCGTTTCATTGTTTTTTTTTGTTTTTGTTATTGCACTTTTGAAAATATATGAAATCATTTCCTTTTCTATCCTTTGCTCCTTCAACATCTCCTTCCCACCGTTCTGCATACTAAGTACATAAGTACTATGCGGCTTCTACCTTTGCTGCCACAGTCAACCACCACCGGCGGCTGCAATTTAGTAAATATTTTTGTTTTTGTACGCTTTCCGCTTATACAGAAACGTTATGTTTGAAAATTTTCAAAACAAGGATACGAAATGCGTGAATGCTTAGCAGCAGAATGTGTGTGTGTGAGTGACAAAGCGCAGCGCAAAAGTTGAGCGATGCTTCTGAATAAAAAAGAGGAAACTTTTTCTGCTGCATTTGTGCCTGGTTGCCTTTAAATTGTATACCTGAAAATTCATGCATGTAACATTTTATATAAGTAGGTGCGCATGCTTTGGTATTGTTGTAGCATGCAACATGCAATATGCAACATTTCTAGCATTATTAAGCGCCACTGTTATGATATGCGCTTAAACGTGGGAATTTTCTGTTTTTTTTCTGTTTTTGTTTTTTTTTTGCTCTCCATCTTCTCTCTCTCCTTCTTTATTCTCTGCATATACTCTATTAAATTACTTTACTCGCTTCGCAACGTGACCTGTAATGCTGCCACATGAATTTTTAACAAACTAATAACACAATGAGGTTCAGAAACAATGCCACAAACTTGCATAAATTTATGAGGGAGAAAACGCAAACAAGGAGAAGCCCTTTGACTGACATCCTTTTACACACTTGACAGACTTCAACTTCACAGCTATCGTATGCAAGTAGAGAAACCTTGTGAGCCGGGTTCTTTATGCGCTTACTTTGTTTTTTTTTCTCGAAAATCGGTAACCGCGACTAGAGCTTTGATTGCTCGCATTCGTGTTAAATTGAGTGCGAAAAATTTGTTGAGCTCCCGAGAATTAGTACAAATTCGCAATGTATGGCAATTCTAAAGGTAAGAAAAATAATTTCTAAATTTTGATGCACAAAAAAGTCGGCAGATGCCTTAATTAATGAGGGTTAAGGACGGTTAAGGCGGCCGTCCCAGCCGAATGGTTTGATGCGTGAATACCATTCGGGAGTCCGTGCATTAAACACCAAAATGAGAGAAAAAATGGTTCTAATAGCGGTGGCTCTTCGGCATGCAATGGTTAACCTCCGAATGTACTTCTGCCATGAAAAACCTCCTCATAAAAATTATTTGCCGTTTGGAGTCCGATTAAAACTTTAGGTCCCTTCATTTGTGCAAAAACATCAAGACGCACCCCACAAATAGGAGAAGGAGCTCGGCCAAACATCTAACAAAAGTGTACGCGCTAATTATCTATTTATTTTTAAGGACAGTATAGATATATATATGGATAGAGGGACTTTAAAATCTTCGCTGCCTTCTACCTCTCACAATATCTCATCCAGATCTTCTTCTTCTTAATTGGCGCGATAACCGCTTACGCGATTTTGACCGAGTTTATCAAAACGCGCCAGTCGTTTCTTTCTCGTGCTAACCGGCACCAGTTGGACACACCAAGTGAGGCCAAGTACTTCTCCACCTGATCTTTCCAACGCAGAGGAGGCCTTCCCCTTCCTCTACTACCACCAGCTGGTACCGCATCGAATACTTTCAGAGCCGGAGCGTTTGTATCCATTCGGACGACATGAGCCAGCCAACGTAGCCGCTGGATCTTTATTCGCTGCGCTATGTCTATGTCGTCGTAAAGCTCATACAGGTCATCGTTCAATCGTCTGCGATATTCGCCGTTGCCAACGTGCAAAGGTCCAAAAATCTTACGCAGAATCTTTCTCTCGAACACTCCAAGCGTCGCTTCATCGGATGTTGTCATCGTCCAAGCTTCTGCGCCATACGTTAGGACGGGCATGATGATAGGCTTGTAGAGTGTTAGTTTAGTTCGTCGAGAGAGAACTTTACTGCTCAGTTGCCTACTTAGTCCAAAGTAGCATTTGTTGGCAAGAGAGATTCTACGTTGGATTTAAAGGCTAACATTGTTATTGGTGTTAATGCTGGTACCTAACTAAACGAAGTTTCCAGATCTAGTTCTTTCAGTAAACCTAGAATGGTTTAGCGCTGGGCTGAGCATATGTGCCTCTCTTCTGACTGCACAACGTCAAGATGCTTACTTTTTTCTTCTCAATATGGCACCACATTTGAGAAGCAAGTGAGCTAGTGTTTTTTGGGGATAGAGCGTAGAATCGACAGGAGGTTACTTTGCAGTCTGCGAACATTGTCAGTTTGTCATTAAATATTTTTAAGAGGTATTTAAATCCCTTTTAAGAAGTATTTAAATCCCATCTGATTGCACCCACTATGTACAGAATGTAGAGATGTGGTCAACATCAGACTGTTAATCGACACAGCGATTTTGGAGAAATCAGCCGTTTTGTTTACGTAACCAGGGTTCTGACAGCGGTTTGTTCACGAAAGAACTGAAAATGTGTTGGGGATATACGAAAAAAAATCAACGCAGCCTTCACTCACTCTAATTTGTTGCCGTCTGAACAACGACTGATTGAACGATCGTGTGAATGTACGTGAAATGAGCGGGACGAATTCTGCTAGCGAATCCCCGGTGATGTGACAGAGCTCTCAGATGAGCTATAGGGGATAAGCTGTTGTGGATCTAAGATCAAATGGTTAAGTACAGCCGATTTTCTCCAAAAGATAAGGGATACTACTTTCAAATAAGAAGTAGACTAACAAAATGTAGAAAAGGCATAGAATAATTCTGAAATTTATTCCTTGTTAAAAATTATGGTATAGGGGGTTTTTAAGTGAAATATCTTCAATTTTGTAAATTTTAATATTAAAATTAAAAAAAAATTAAATTTTTTTTTTAAATTTTTAGGATAAAATAATATTTATATTAAAAAAATTTGTTTAGAAAACAGTTTCGCTTGCCAGTTTAAAGAAACATGAACCTCGATTTTTTATGTGCAAAAAAATGTTAAACAAAAAAAAAATTTTTTTTCCCAAATAATTTTTTTAAGTATATTTTATTCTAAAAAATAAAAATAAATTATTTTATAAAAATATGAAAAAACCGAAGATATACCATAATTTTTAACTTTTTAGTGTAGTGATGGGCAAACTCAGCACATTTGCACTGTGCTGCAGCGTGTGCTTCTGCGAGCTAAAAGTGCTAGGTGAAGGGGGATAACAAAGCACAGGGAAGAAACAGAAAAATTGAGCGAGTTGTGTCTGTGTTTGTATCCTGAATGAGAGAGCAATTATTCATGAACTCTTACCAGGGATGACAACTTTTAACTTCATATCAAAAAATTTCTAAAAAATTTGGTTTTTTGGTAGATTTTTCTTCAACAACTAAATTAAATACATATTACTAGAGATCGGATTTTTATGCAAATTGAATATTTTATTATGATGAGTTTCTACCTAGGTGCCAACTTCATGTGATGTTAAACAAAATATGCACTTGCATAAGAGTCCGATCTCTACATATAATATTACACTTTCTATTATAATGATGAATTAAGATAATAAACAACAATAGACATGCAATAAAACATTTCAAAAGTTCGCGTAATACTGTTTTTTAATTGCTAGATGTAAAGAAGATTAAGGCCTCTGAAAATATTTCATTTGAGACTAAATTAAATTGAGCTAAGAAATCCAGAAAATCAATTTTTTTAGCAAATTACTTTATAAAACTGCAAACTCTCTTCAGTTGCCGAAGTTTGTCAAATTTTTCAGAATTTTTAGCTGATACCATTTTTTCTTTTATTTTTCATAAAACGTGGACGTGATTGACAACTAATTTCGCCCATATAAATCCAATACACTCTGATATGCACAACTGCAGATAAAAATAAACAACCAATAGTATATACTTATGTATATAAATCATGAATAATAAAATCAACAATTTCCAAAATTGATTCCCACATTTAACAACTGCGGCAACTCTTACTCATAAGTTTTGACATTTCATAAATAAAATCAGTTTTTTCGTGATTTCTTCATTTTTCGACGATATTTTTTGAGACCGTAAGTTACATATTATTGTCGCATAAAAAACCACTAATATTAAGTGTATTTGTATGGTGTGGATGCAGTGAAAGTGCTGAAAATTCTATTTAAAAATTTGAAACGGCGAACGTCAAAACAAAGTGCACAGTGTTCAACTGCCGACAAAACCATAAATTTATTTCTAATGTGTAATATATTACTCTGTTTTAACTTTTAATTTAGATAATCAAAGTTAAATAAAATATTAAATATAAAACATTTGGTTCAGCATGACCTCAAATAAAAGAACATTCTTAAATTTGAATCCGAAATGGAGGGTAACTTTTTTATGCAAATATGTAGACGGAGTATCACAATGCCTTGTATGTGAAAAACGTGTGGTGTGTAAGGTTTTTAACATAAAGAGACATTATGAGCTGCACAGGAGTGAATATGATGAATATGTAGGAGAAGAAAGGAAAAGTATATACAAATCCTTAAGTCTAAACGAAGAACCCGATTCGATGTGCCAAATTACAGAAGGTCGGAAAAATTCAAATTATTAAAATTTTTGTTTAATTTCTTAGGAAAACGAAGATTACGTTGTAGATGTAAAGCGTGCAACTTATGAAATCGCGTTAAACCTTGTTCGTGAGAATCGTCCATTTTCGGATGGCGAATTCGTGAAGTCTTGTATATTAAAAGCAGTAGGAATTTTGTCCCCTTATCTCGTAGAACTATAAGCAGACGAGTAGATGAAATGGCGGAAATTACAAAATCGCAGTTAAAAGAGCGTATAAAATCATTCACAGCGATTTCATTGGCAATTGACAACAGTACAGATATATCCGACATAACCCAATTTGCGATTTTTATCCGAGGAGTTGATGCCCTCCCAAATATATGTGAAGAACTTTTGGACATTATTCCAATGAAAGGGACGACTAAAGGTGAAGATTTATTTCAATGTGTTAATGAATGTACTGAACGCATGGGTGTATCATGGCGAAAAGTGGTTTGCGTTGCCACCGATGGTGCGAAACCCATGAGCGGATGCAAACAAATTTTTCTAATCATTTTTGTGTACTTTGTCATACTGTGCGCATTGCCATATGCGTGTGATTTGAATTTGAGAGCAGCTAAGTACTCACCAAGAATACCCACTCTGCTATGATAATTTTTTGAAAAATCCTCTATTTTTTTAATGGAAACATGTATAAATTGTCCTCTTTAACAACATAAAATTTTTAACATGCATTTTTTAAATAAAACATGGCTGGTTGAGATTACGGTTTGCTGCATTTCTTTAAAACAATTCACTAACATAAGGACATACGATATACATACATACTCATATGTAAACGAAGACAATTTTTTCATTTAGAAAAATATACACCGATTTGTCAGTACAAATTTTTACCACATAGTTTGAAACTATGAAACTTTGACATGCGAATGTTCAAACTTCTTGATTATAAAATCGCCTATGCTTCTTGATTACAAAAGTTATAAAAGTAAATAAAATAGAAATTTGCAAAGATGATGTTAATATTCAAAGAAGCGTTTCCAATAAAAAAAAAACGAAAAGCATTTTATTATTTATTATGAACGATCTAGCAAATCCCAACACTTCAAAATCCCCTAACATGGAATGAAGTCCCCTTATCTGGTAACTTTGCTATTGGCAAAGCTTCACTCTTTTTTTTACAAACACATATGCGTTGCTCAGAACTGATTAATATACGTACACGCCTATTGCTTACCCTTCTGATGTAAGTTTGACGCCCCCTCATCTAGCACTTTGCTAGCACGCTCTGCTGCGAGCGTGCCACTCTGCTGCCCGTCCCTATTTTAGTGGAATAAAGTTGATATTTTTAAAATTGAATAAATCTCAGAATTATTCCAAAACTTGACCAGTTTACTTCTTATTATATTTACTTGAGTTGGCGACAATGTCTCACATATTTGGGTAATTTGGCAGAGAATCGCTTACGTGCCCGAACTAGTTCAAAGACTACTTGTCTACTTTGCCATTCGGAATTCTACTTGTGAAATTCCCTCAAGAATGAAGTTAAACTAATTTCAAGTAGCTTCGCCATATACTCCAGATGCGTGCTTAGAGTGTGTTTTGAAACTGCTTATCAATGCTTAAGTTAGAGCACGTTAGTTGGACCCACACTAAGGCTCAGATAATTCCATATTGCAGTAGCCGTTCAGCAAAAACTAAGATTGTTTACTATTTTAGAGGAACAAAAGCCTGTCCGTGATCTTCAAGTTCTTAAGTTTTTGTTTACCGACTGAAGTTTGGAAGTGAAGTTACAGATTATTGACAAAATGACTGATATTGGGCCTAATCATACATATATGCTGTAGTTGTTGTAGAAGTTTACAAAATACTACCCAGGTCATCGAACATCGTTGTCTATCTCAACTGCTGGTAGGCCTAAAAACGGGTTGTTTCAATCGGTTGGGGCCAGTCGGAAAGGGGTGTTAGTTGAGAGAGTTTAAATGGTCATGTCAAGAGATCATGTATTAAGTGTATCTGGGTATATTCTGGACATGTGGGAATTTAACTTGCAACAGTATCCGAAACGTAAATGTGCCAGAATAACTCGCACCTCTGAAGCCAGCTGTAGCTTCTTATCTGCGTTGGGTGATGGTTGGACTCCGATATGCATATGTTGCTATTGCTCAGAGCATAAACACTCCACATACATGTGCGGGGAAAGCTGCCGAAGTAACAGTCCTTAGCCGGATATAAATCCGAGTCGTTTCGCTAACAAAGAACCGACCGTCGTGGGAACGTGCATTTACTGCTTGCTTTAGCTTTTTTCAAAGAATGTTTTTAGGATTAGTTTTTATTTCACGTTTTCTGTTGCTGAATACATTTAATTTAAAGTTTTTTACAACATCTGTTATTTCTTGTTATTTACTGGAGGTGTAACCTCTTGTCCCTTCAATAACTGTTTTGTAAACTAGGCTCCATTTTTCTTTTTAATTCCATTTACTGCTTTAATTTTTATATTGTAAATATTTTATATAATATAACATTATTCTTCCTATTCTTTTCATACACTATTTTAAAAAAATTACAAGCATATAATTATTTCTCTTACCTAATAATTTTGAATTTCAAACGCCCGTTAATTAAATCTTTGCAGTCGCGTTTCTTTGTCCTTTCGCTTATATTTCTGTCGCCCAACGGCTTTACTTTTCTTCACTTTCAACCGCATTGACAAACACAACTACTGCCCTTAAGCCTCTACCACCTTCCACATTTCCTGCCTACCTTTCTACCCTCCGCTATGCCTTACGAACATCACTGAATATTTTTTTCCCACCTAGAGGTCCTTTTGTCCATTCAGAACGCATACCTTTGCATAGGTGTGAAAAAAGTTCACACGCTCTTATCAGCGCCGACAGACACAAGATTTGGTGTGAGGACTCGGTAAAAAAAAAAAAAATTAATATAAAAAAAACTAAAAAAAGTCTGAGCCACAACCGCCACAGTTACCGTCATCAGCAACATCGCTACCACAGGCATACGATAGTTATTCGTATCGCTGCTCTTCTGTGCTCGAATGCAGAGGGTGAACTTTGGGAATTCATATTTGACTACAGACATATGCATGTATAGTATGTATGTATGTATGGATATGTGTGTGTTTTCATTGCGAATTCCTTTGCACCCATCGCTACCACCACTAATACCTAGAATGCCTTTAGTCCTTTTATTTAATGAAAATTTTCGATTCATGTGTGAGCGGCATAATGAGTTTGTTTATTATTGTTGTTGCTGTAATTGTAGAAGGACTATGATTACGAATGCATAGTAATTATTAGCTGTCAATGTTATTTACATTTAAGGCAACTTTATTGAGGTGGGAAAAAAATGTATGCATATGTAAGTATAACAACAACAACAGCCACAGAAAACTTGGGTGACTTATGAGAACGTGGAATTTTGTGACATTTGGTAAATACAACAGGCAGATGTTTTACTTTCGTAATGCCTGAAGGAGTTTTCGCTATCAAATTATCCTCTTGTGATATATCTTTAATTAGTAATTCACTTGGACATTAAAAAAAAATGTGTGAGAAAATTATTTTCTGCGAAAATTGTAATAATTATAGGTGAAAGCAGATTTGGGTAGGTGATATAGATTGTAGTATGAAGCATAGCATAGCGAGGCATAGCATAGCTTGAAGGCTTTTGGCTAGGTTAGCATCTTGAATTAATATCATTTTTTTATTTAATCCGACAAAAGTATTTGAATAATAGTTATTAGTTTCATTTGAGTTTAGATGTAATGAACGTGAAAATAGTATACATTTTTAAATAAGAAAGTATCATGAAACTAGTTTGTCGCAGATTAGTTCGGAACTAGTTACATTGAATACTTACATTTACATTTAATGAACGTGAAAATAGTATACATTTTTATATAATAAAGTACCATAAAACTAGTTTGTCGCAGACTAGTTCGAAACTAGTTACATTGAACCTTTCATTTACATTTGATGAAAGTAAAAATAGTATAAATTTTGTTGTAATAAAGTATCATGAAACTAGTTTGTCGTGGGCTAGTTCGAAACTAGTTGCATTAAACACTTGAAAATTTGCTTTAAATCGGAAATCAAATATTAGAAACTGGTTTTACACAAACCAGTTCGTGACTAGTTTCTTTGGAAGGAGTTTCGTACCTAGTTTAGATTAAATTTTAAGTGTGACAAAGCAGTTCTCGCAGAAAATTAAATTGCAGTAATGGAAATAAAAAAGTTGCTTTCGAAGCTTTTCGCATGAGCACCCAGCTTAGACATACTTGATACGCTTTCTCCGGGAACCTCTAACATTATTATCTTGATTCGCTATTATCTTACAATCACTTGAACATAACGATTAACCTACTTCTGCTAGATAGGTAACACTTAAAGGCCGGCTTTAGTTCCTGCCCATATCTCATGACTATTGTGCGCTAAGGCCGTATGTTCGCAAAGGTAGTGTAAAGTCATTTTCACACTGTCTTCGTTTTTATATTATAAATATACAGCCAAGTGTTTTACGAAAGGTTCTTTTTCCAAACCTATCCCTTTTTGATCTTCTTGGAAGGATCTTTTGAATGCAAATTTACAAAAGTTGCTTCGTCATTTGGCTAATGCGTACTTTCCCATTTTAAGCTGGCAGACAACTCGTACTCCCCGCACTGCTCCAACACGATCGAAGATGCAGAGCGATTCAAAATGCATGCATCAAACACTGTGTGTATCAAGCAATAACTGGAATACTGTTAAGACATATGCAGCAAAAATAATGCAGTACCTCCGATACGCGGAGTGGACGGCTGAAGAATAGGAACTCTTGAGTAAGGAGGCACTAACTGTTTGATTGGCGAACGACACTTCCGAACGCCTGAGGTAACGCTCACGGCGATATAAGACGAGAACAAGTACATACTAATAAATTTCGCTTTCTTCTGATGCTTCTGTTGCTCCAAAAGAGTAGCAATCTGACAAAAAGAGAGGGCTCTGGACGCAGGAATCAATTGTGGTCAACAGACGCAAACGCGGCGCAGATAGAGCCATAAGAAGATAAGCCTATAGCTCCGACGAGATCCAGGACAAAACAAACCGACAATTACTGGACCAAATAGTGTTTAAACAGACACTTCACGACATTCATCGAGAGACACTTAACATCTTCTTAAGCTCTCGACTGCCAAATGCCGACAGCACCCACAGCAGATGAATAGTTTCAGCTACCCCGAGAGACGCGCGTAACCTTGGCACATTTACTGTAGCAGGTTAAACTACTACCTATCCAGAATTGACCCCGAAATACCCATCATATGTCCAGCATGTGAAGACATTCCACACGACACTAACCACCTTTTCACTTTCCTCCTCAAATCCACTCATCTAACATCCTTCTCCCTCTGGACCCAACCTGTCGAAACAGCGAGTTTCCTGGGCCTACCGGTAGATGAGCTATACGAAGACGACCAGTAATCTAAATTGCACTGACAGTATTTAGCCAACGAGCCTATAACATGAAGCTGGCTACAAATATAGTGGACCCAGATGTGGGTGAATAGAACTAGTACACTCCATGGACGCCGTTTTGGGCCCTCCCGAAGTAATGTAGAAAGTAGTTCCCCGAAGCGTGTCTCCCCAGAAGAGCAGTGTTTTAGTGGTCACACCACTCAACGCAATAGACGCCGGTCGCTGGAAGACAGTTTGAACCTGATATTTGACATATCTCACCCACCACAAAAAAAAAAAAATAAAAAAATGTACATATGTACATATATTGCCTTAGACTTTCCTTAACTCTACACATTGACTTTAAGTCGTATTTTGTGTCCAATTAAATCTGTCATCGGAGTAGCCGGTTTGTGAAACAATTTCTGTTGCTTTTTTTGCTTGTGCGTATTTTTCATTTTCAAAAAGTACTTAGAATATCCTTCCACACTTCTCTAGTCTTGTTAAGTATTTTGAATTGCCATAAGTACCAACTTCAATCCAATTGATGACTCATTCTTCCACATTTCTTGCTTCAATACTTCAATATTCATACATATGGATGAGCACACATACATACACACCCTAGTAAGTGTACACCGGACATATGTTTTTTACTAGCAATTGCGTGCGTTTTGTATACACACACATACAAATATTTAAGAGCGCACATGTCCTGCCGGCATATCCTTTTCCATAATTCCATTGCTCGCTCTTCAACCAAGTGCATCTGCTGCACATTTTCCTGATAATTTGCTGTTGTTTACCACTCAAGCGCAGCAGATGAGTGCAAGTCGAATAAGAGGAAGAAGCATCAGCAGGCAAACGTAAACAAAACAAAATGCAAGGACAGTGTGTGGTGATGGGAAAAAAATTAAAGTGAACATTTAAAACATGTTTTTCGAAAATTCAAACTGCCTATGATGGCAAGTTATTGTTTTAACTGCCTACCAATCTAGCAATCCTAATCTGCGTGTGGTTTGTTGTGACCCAATACACTGTGCTCTTGTAGGTACTCTTAAATACGCGGTGTTGTTTGTTGCCCATGTGCACGTGATACAAATACACGGAGCAAGCGAGTATTCTGTAGCAGCTTGCCACTGCTCATGCCACCACTTTCAATTGCTATCCTAACCGCTGCGCCTGTGTATATCGAATTTTGCTCGTTATTCCTTGGCTGTCGCTCTGCAGGTAGGAAATAGTCAACGCTTCCTGTCAGATAATGGCTATAGCCTGTTGTTTGTTACTTTGGTTTGTTTTTTTTTTTTTTTTCTTGCTTTCGTTCCTTCCATTGAAGTTTGTGAAAAGAGGCGAAGCAGAACTACTGGCTGCATAACACGCGCATGACCGAGAAACAGCTGTCATTTTTCCACATACTCCTATAAGTAGCGGAGCAGTGGACTACAGACAAATATTGCTTTGATGTGAAGTATCCCCGCAGTGAGAAGAAAAGCCACTCGGGAAATGTTCTAATTCGGGAACTGGGGTTGTGCTTAATGGAAGTCGTACTAGTTCGAGAGTGACCCGAATTGTACCAGTTGCAAAATTACTAATTAACTAGAGCTGTATGGAAATTAAATATTCGCCATGCGAAACATTTGTATGTGAAAGCTAAAAGAGGTGAGCGAGGTTCAAGCATCTTTGTTTTTAGCTGCTTAGCTAATAAGCGACATGCTTAGGTCAGTGTTTCCAATTAGAAGTGGATGCTTATCTCACCAAAATTTAATCACTTATTGCGCATTGGTATGTTTTTAGATATATTTATTTTGTCTCGTTTGCTTTTTTGTCAAATCAAAAATAGTGCAGTGCTGCCAAATCATCTGCAACCACGGATTCAAAGAAATGTTTTTATTTTGTTGGTTGATTTAAAGCAGCTTTGGTCCAGCTGTTTTCCTATCCCGTTCTTTATCTTCATATTTCTCTTTACCTTAATAAAATACCAAATTGTAATATTGAAATATAGAAAACGAACTACTCCTGGTTCAAAGCAATCTGGCAGTACACAAGCTTGGTCGGATCTAGTAGGTTTGACTGCAGGGATGTTGTACTTACATACATACACATATGAATGGGTACATACTTCAATTGCTGATTTATATGTTTGTGCATGTGTATGTGTGCCATTGTTAAAAGGACGCTGTTTTTAGAAGATTTACAAGAAGTCGTTCAGCAAAGCGGCGCGTCAGAGGTGATGATCTTAGCAAGCATTTTACCATTCGTTGCTTTTGGGACACACACATGTTTATGTATGTATGTATTTAGCTAAATTTGTATATACACATAATTAGAATTTTGTGCTCAAGAATTAACTAATTCAATAAACAGTTTAAAATTTAGTTCCTTTAGAAAATTCGATGTTTGCAAAATTCACTAGTGATTTTTATTATTGAAGTCAAACCTGCGAGCCCTCAACTATTAAGTCACAGTTTCGTTTCGGATCATTATTAGCTAGTTCGTTTTCCATAGATTATCAACCTCATTCTAAAATAGGAATATCCCACAAATGGTTTATCGATAGCGATCGAAATGTATGGAGGTCCCACGTACAGCAGGCTAAAGCTCACAAAGAGCTGCTGTGCCAAAAGTGATGATTTTGATGGCTTATTTGCTATGGCACCTGGAATTAGTTAGGTTAGCCAAAAAAAAAATTGTGTAGCAATATTTGTGGAAATTTCGGATGTTTTATAAACAGAAGTAAACATTTTTTTTCTAATTTTTTTAATGTTTTTTTGTATTAAAAAAACTATTTAAAATAAAATTATCAAAAAAAAAAATATTTATAATTTTTCTAGTTTTCATTAATTTTGTTTTATTTAGGTTTTGCTTAATTTTTTTATTAATATTTTAATGTTTTTTGAATAAAAAAAAACTTAAATTTGTTAAAAAAAAATGTTTAAAAAAAAAATTAAAAAAGAAATATTTATAATTTTTCTAGTTTTTAATAATTTTGTTTTTCTTTAATGTTTTTTTTTAATATGAAAAAAAAAAATTCAAATTAAAAAAAAATTTAGAAAATTTAAAAAAAATTTTGAAAATTAAAAAAAAAAAATTAGAAAATTTCTTTACTTTTTTTTAATTTTCTTTTATTTTATTTTTTTTTTATTTTTTTATTAATTAATTTTTTTATGTTTGTTTGTATTAAAAAAGAATTATTTTAAAAAAATATTTATAATTTCTCTAGTTTTTATTCATTCTGTTTTATTTTTAATGTTTTTTTTTTTCATTTGAAAAAAGTTAAATTTAAAAAAAACTTTAGAAAATTAAAAAAAAAATTTAGAATATTAAAAAACAATTGGAAAATTTTTTACTTTTTTTAATTTTCTTTTATTTTTATTTTTTTTAATTGTAATTTTCTTATTAATATAATTAATTTCTAATGTTTGTTTGTATTAAAAAAATATTTATAATTTCTCTAGTTTTTATTCATTGTTTTATTTTTAAGGTTTTTGTTTTTTAATTTGAGAAAAAGCTAATTTTAAAAAAAATTTTGAAAATTTTTTACTTTTTTTAAATTTTCTTTTATTATTTTTTTTTATATTTTTTTATTAACTAATTTTTTAATGTTTTCTTGTATTTAAAAAAGTTATTTTAAAAAAATATTTATAATTTGTCTAGTTTTTATTAATTTTATTTTATTTATGTTTTGCTTAAATTTTTTCATTAATTAATATTTTAATGTTTTTTGTAATACAAAAAATTAATTTAAGAAAATATAATATTTATAATTTTTCTAGTTTTTATTAATTTTCATTTATTTTTAATGTTTTTTTGTTTAATTTTAAAGAAATTTAGAAAATTTGTTACTTTTACTAAAAACAACATAAACCAAGGGCGAATTTGTTTTAATAATAATAATTTTGTACCTGTCGTGTGCCCAATGGCCGACACTTCGTCCTGAAAGATATTTCGTGCCTTAATTTGTAATAAATAATATCTTTAATAATACTCATCTTATATTTTATATTAACCTTTTACTCATTTAAGATAGCCTCATTTAATATTTGGTGTCTCAATTTTTTCATATAATTTTATGCTAATATATCTACTAGGTATGTCAAAGAATAAAAAATAAAATTTAAAAAATAACCCACCCTAATGCAAATATATGCATATAAGTATGTTCATTACAATAATTATGCATACGAGTATTAAATATTTAACATTAACATTTCCAACCAAAACTTTCGACCGCAACTCATTTCGATTCCAACAAATTTGTCACAACCAATTTTTCGCTTATGACTAATTTCGCGGTTTTTTGCGCATAATTATAGGAGTGCGGTATTACAAGTTAAACAAATCGGAATTGAATATTTATTTTCTTTTTATTATTGTAATTATGCATAGCATTTGAGAAATATTCACAAAAAAATCTACTCATACATGCGTTCACATGGCTATGCTTGTTTTTATTGTATTTTTTTGTTCTTGTACATATAATATATGGAGTTTGTGAACCATGCGACCATGCGTGATTTCATATGCATGCATGTGCGTGTGTGCGTGTGCATATCTAATTTATGAAAACCGGCTAAGATCAATTTGAAGTATTCATTCGATATGCATAACAGCTCTTGGCTCTCTTAGAAATTGCGTTACTGTCACGAAATGCATGTAAATGAGATGTGACTCACACACCACGCCACGCTGTGTATGTGGGTATGTGAGAATACAGAATATACAGAGACATGCGAACGTAGAAGTGCTGATATTTACACGCAGCAACAGGTTTCATTTTTTTATACTAAGCAAAAGCAAATATTTTTGCAAAATCTGAAATTTTTAGCGTGAAATGGGGGGAAAAATATTTGGTTATTAAGTCATCATCCAATTTCCTACAAACAACTTTTTTTATGTATGTTTTTGTGTTGTTATTGTGTCCTACGATATTAAAATATTTTTTATGAGCCCAAAGCTAATAAAAATCCTTTCATTTGAAAGTTCATTAATTGACGTAGCAGTTGCATGATTTGGATTTGATTTGAGTTCGCCCAAAAGTTTAGAAAGAAGAAGAAAGAGGTTTGGCTCTCATTATTTTTCCAATTTTCAATAAAAAATATTATGTCTTAATTAGAAATACTATTCATTTTTTCAATACACATTTTTTCATTTAAAATTTTATAAACTGGCGTAGCAATTTCTTCTCGGATAGAAATCCGAGCCGTTTCGATAACGTAGAATCGACTTTAGAGGAAACATCTCACATTTTGTCAGCCTTTCCTTTTACTTCAAACCCGTAACGCTCTGAAACCTAACTAAAAGTTAATTTACTAAGTAAGGCTTTAATTTTCCTCAAATCGCACTCATTTCCAAGTCTCGAGATTTCGTTTTAGTGCAGCCTGATTATCAGAAAGGATATTTGGTTATTTATGTTGACTTCTGTGATCCTTCTAGAAAAAAATTCAAATATATAAAATTCACTTGCAAAAACCTTTGCATAGGATGTGGACCGGTATATACGCTCCGGAAAGCTTTTTTGGAATCAAAATCTTAGCTTAACTAGTCTTGTTCCCCTTCTCCTATTATGCACCTTAAATCCATCAGTATACCAAATTTGAGGTCCTTTCAGTCCTTTCATTTCTTTTCAGGAATCATAAACATGAAGAGTTTACTGAATAATAACTTCGGTAGTAGAAATACATACCTCGCAAGACTTTCAAATTGGTTAGACGACGTTGAGGACGATCTAAGCAGCATAGGAGCGACCAACTACCGTAGTATGGCTATGGACCGAGATGCATAGAGAAAACTTGTGGATGAAGCTAAGGCTCATACCGCGCTATAGTGCTCCGCATGATGATGATGATCATGAACTTCGACAGTAATATATCCAAAAAAATTTTAGCGGATAGCTCAGGTTCAACCTACTCGTACCTTCTTCTGGTCGCTATTCTGCACCTGCCATCTTTTACAATCAAAAAGTCTCAGTGGCTCAATAAGGGGGTTACTCGGTAAACTGAAGAAGTCTCGGAAATATGGATATTTGGCCACCGAATATCATCGCAAACGAGGTTATCCACAAATTTTCAGGAAATACCTATTTGATAAACCGAAGCGAGTAAAGGTTCAAATCAGCAAGTTGAACTCTAATGTATTCTAAATATGTATTCATTTCAATCATCCATCAGAGAGAGCACATTACTTACGCTCTGGCCTAAATATGATTTTTACTGAACATTTGCACTCTTAGCAAAGCCCGAGTGTGATCATAAGTGATTTATTGCTATTTCGACTGGTTATTGGCCTGTTTGCTTCTCTATAAACAAACCGCGTATGATGATTGTATTGGTTACTTTATTCGCCTAGTTCAGTCGCTGAAATCCTCAAGTAGTTTATGAAAGAACTGATAGACATGTCACGGAATTAAAAACAATAAGCCAACTCTCCTCAAAAGGCACAGAGCCATTGAGATCGAATAAATAAATTAGAAGAGCTCACTCCGAGACACAGATTTATTCCACTCTCTTCTCAATAGCAACCTACTCGCTTTTCAAAAAACTGAATAGTAGTCAAGTTAGAATAATTTTATGAAATGCGGTGGTTTATTTTAAAAACACTTTTTCATGGTTTATAACGACGAAAAGGTTAATAGTTACTTTGTTTGTGAGTTCCAAGACGTCACAGCAACACAGCTTTACATAACATAATCGAACTTAATCTAACCTAACCCAAACTAATCTAATTTTTTCAAAATTAACTAACTGAAAAAGGTTAAAGTTGGGTGGACCATTGCCTTCTCTACAATACGCCTCCATTCTTCTCGACAGTCCGCTTTCGCTCTATGTTATGAGATTTTCATCTTTCATATATCGTATTCTACGCCTTGCAACCATCGTCTCCTTGGCCGGCCTCTCCTTCTTGCTCCTACAGGGTTTGTTTCAAATACTTTTTTGGTCGTTCTTTCGCTGCTCATTCTTAAAACGTGTCCTTACCAACATAATCTTTGGGACTTTATAAACCGCGTTACATTTCCTCCCGCGATTAAATCACTGAGCTCGTGGTTATACCGTATATGGTATGCACCGTCTTGTAATCGTATAGGGCCGAATATTTTTCTAAGAATTTTTCTTTGAAATCGTATCTGTAAATTCACGTCATTAACTTTAAGAAGCCATGCTTCACAGCCGCAGGTGAGGACCGGTCTTGTGTGTCTTGATGGTATTCCACAAATGAAGGGGCCTACAGGGCGGCAACTGGTTTCTTATGAGGAGGTTTTTCATTGCAGAAATATACTCGGAGGGTTGTCGAGGGGCGACCGCTATTAGAAAAAACTTTTTCTGCGATTTTGCTGTTTCATGCACGGATATTTGAACCTACGCACTTAGGAATGGTAGTCACGCACCAAACCATTCGGCTACGGCGGCCCTTAACCGACGACCTAACCTAACCTAACTTAAGCTTTAGTAACATAACTTAACATTACATAAGCTAATCTCACCTAACCTTCTTTGCAGAACCAGACCTAACCCAAACTTAGCGCAAAACTAACCCAAAGC
This sequence comes from Anastrepha ludens, assembly GCF_028408465.1. Lineage (NCBI taxonomy): Eukaryota > Metazoa > Arthropoda > Insecta > Diptera > Tephritidae > Anastrepha > Anastrepha ludens. Next base: position 24,580,277 of record NC_071501.1, on the reverse strand, counting down.
TAACCTAACATAGACTAACCACAATGACCAATAATGGTAAGAAAGTAATATATGTCAACAGGGAGTCTGCTTCTGTGTCACACCATAAAACGCGTGTGGGTGTGTACTTCGCACTAAGAAATATTATATTAATTTTATGGAAAATAAAAAAAGTAAACAAATCCCAAAAGAAAGTTAAATTTTTACTTCAAAATTCTTAGAAAATTTTGCTTTAGTTTACTTGTGAAAAGATCACCACCACTTGTGAAAAATGAAATTTTTTAAGCGCCATTGTGGCTAAAACAAAATTCCGCAAGGATATGCAAACCCCCAATGGCAAGCAAAGTTTGCTAAAGTCAATATTTATTAACGGTATATCACAAAAAAAAAACAAAAACAAAAACAAAAACAATTTGTCGCTTCTTGAGTATTTTATGACTTGTGTAAACTTTAGCAAGAAATCCAAACTTCGGTGACTTTTTGACCGGCGCTGCTCAGGTAAGAAAAAAAATCCACTTCAAAACAAACAAACCGCATGCCACAAAATGCAACAACTTTCTCGTTGGCTTGTCTTGGCGAAACCCCTTCCACGTGGCAAACAAGTGTGACGTACTGTTTGCTGGACATGGAATGGGAGAAAAGAGTTGGATGCGCGCGGGGATGCTGCTCAACAAATCATTGTTTTCACTACGATTATTTATGGTAAACTTTAGACATTTTCTACTACTCGTACAACTATAAGTTTGTGCGCCTCAAAGCACGCAAATATTTGTCAGACTTATCTACACGCGTTGCGGTATTCGGGCGCGGGATTTGCAGATTCCCCCACCAAGCAAATACAAGCACACACACACGCGCACGCCTACAATGAGAAACTTATCTAATTTTTAAGTGCTACGCTATGGCATTTATTAATTAATGGACACACTGATAAGCAAATCTAAACAAAGTCGCACGGCGGACGATACGCTGCGGTGCTTCAAGGTGATCTCTACACTTTACACGGAGGTGATTGGTCTACGAGGGTGAACCATAAAGTGCGTAAGGTATTAAGTTGAAAATTCCAAGGGTTTAAAGCATCAACGACTCAGTTGGCAATCAGCTACAGTTGAAGTTATTTGAACTTTTGATAGATAATTTCACGGATTCATCTAATTTTGCAACGCGCAGCATTTGCACTTTCACATTGCTTTAGATTCAAAAGATCAACTACCAGCATCATCACAGGGCCTATGACGAGTCACAGCATTATTGGCACCTTTGTCAATAGAATGGGTGACTTCTGCAGGAGTTATGGAGATGAAGAAGAATTTGAGTCAGTACAACACCTCCTCTTTGAATATCCTACACTTCGAAGAAGCCGTGCCAAATATCTTGGTGTTTATTTCTTTGAAGACCTGGGGAATTTGTAAAGTGTCTCACTAGAGGGAAAAAGATTTAAGTGGCTTAACCAACTTAGTTGGGGGATGGAAATCAAATGCAGATATCACAATGGGTCGTAGGGTTACCGAGTGTCTTGTCTTAGAACTTAAGGGGGGAGCCTGGTTTATAAGGTAAAAAAAATCATTTTTTTTTTCGTTTTAAGCGATTCCTAATATACCTATTTCAGAATATTCACACAAAGTTACAGAGCCTAATTCTCAATATTTCCGTAGATACAAAGCTAAAGGTAGGCGAGCTTTAGGTAGTTCGCTGTGACCGGACAGCTATACTCGTAGTACAAACTTTATCTTCTTTTCTCGACTTTTCATTTTTATGATTTCTTTGAATTGGCGTACATGAATGAAAAAAAACGAACGAACCTTTTGAAATGAATCATAGCTTCTTCCCTTCAGTATTAAATTCTCCTCTATTTGCACTAACAAAATAGATAAAAAAAAAATTTTTCAAGATTTTTATACCAAGTTGAAGTGAATTTTTTTTTTATAGAAAGGAATTTTTTTCTTTAAAACCTCCAAAAAGTTGAAATTTTGGAATTTCTCTCAGTCTTCTTAGTTCATCTAGAATAAAAAATCATGATAATTAGAAATCCATTTGAATTTTTTGCTTTAGATAATAATTACGAGCTGTATTTGTACGCCAGTTGGAAACTCCAGCGTTGCAGCGCTCTACTAATTTCTATGTTAAACATTTTTTTCAACTTATTTTAACCAGTACACACATTTTTTATACTTTTTAAATGTTCATTAAAAGATAGAAAAAACTTTGCAGTGCTAAATTAATTTTTTCCTTAAAAAAAAATTGCAAAGAGATGCAATTTTTAGACCTCATAAACCAGGCTCCCCCCTTAAATGTACCTAACTTACAGTTTCACAAGAATGCATTTGCTGGTTAGAAGAAAGCGTAGTCTGAACTTAGGTGGGATGAGAAAACGATATTTATAATATGTTAAAGGTTTTTGTGCGAAAGTCTTACACTTCGAAAAATTTGCTTCACATTTTTGGTGGACCTCTATTTTGAAGAGACACGAACCATATTTAAAATCTTTCTGTAGGAATACACCGGACTTTGAAGCATTTGCTTCAGCTTTCTGGAGAACTTTAACTTCGGTAAACTGGATATTTTAAGAATAGTGTCGATAAAAGAAAAAACCAATTTGGTTCGCCAAAATATAGAAATTCTTTGGTGTAACTGAGGGATATGAAAGGGCATTATTCAGTCACTGCAATGGTCTTTGATCAGCGAGTGAATTTTCTTTTAAGGGCAGCCCGTCTTACCCAATATAGCCGGCATAGAAGCCCGATAGAAACCATCCCTAAAATACTGCACCGACATTCCAAGCGACTACGATTTTAAAAAAGGTCCATTGACATGCTTTATAGCCATACAAAACGCTGTATTGAGTAGAAGCGAAAATTCCGAACATAATAAATCGGTATAACTAAAAGTATAGGAGATACTAATTCAAGAGAGAAGAGAGTTACGGCGGGCGAAAGAGCGCTACAAATACCTACTTGCAGTCAAAAGTAAATAAGTGTTATTTGCACGCCACAAAATATGCAATGAAATTGCTTGAATGTTTGTGAAGGTATGTTGCAATAAAAAATATTACACCGCAACGCCTAAAAGCACACAAAACTTGTAAGCAATTTGTCTTCGGTCACCTTGAATGCAGCTTAAGAAAGTGCTTGGGCGCCTAAAAATATATCAGCTATTATAATTTTTTAGTATTTGCTTTACATTTAGCATTGTGGTTGTGGGGAAAAAAATGTTGTAATTCTTTTTACAACCTTAGAAGGAGGTTTCAGGAAAATTTTTTGATATCATTTATGAAATATTTTTTTTTTATTTATTAATTTTCTTAATTTTTATTTATTTTTCTTTTTTCTTTATTTATTTTGTTTTCTTTATTATTTAATTGTGTTTCTTTGTTTTATTTTATTTTATTTTATTTATTTTTTATTTTTTTATGTATTTTTTTAATTTTTACTCTATTTTTTATACATACTTTTAAAATTTTTTCTTTATTTATTTACTTTTATTTGTTGTTTTTAATTACTTTTTTCTGTGTTTTTTTATTTTTATTTTATTTTTTTTTGTTTTTATTTATTTACTTTTTTCCTTATCACTTGACAATGAATTCGTATTTTCACCCATGATCAGGCCTTAACTTTATTTTGTAAAAGCACTTAGTGAGCTTATGCCCTTTAAATTACCATATACTTATTACTAAGATGTCTGTTACACCAGCCTAATTTATTGAGGTGTTATATGGGGATTAAAATTTAGAGCGCTTAGTGCTTTGATTTACAATGGCGCGTCAGTTAAAGTACGTATCTAATAAGTTAGACCCGTTAGAGCGGCACAGCAGCACAACTGAAAGTACACATTTTAAATAGGACTGCAGCTGAAGTGAAAATCAAACCGAGAACTATTAAATTGAGCACGAAATTGGGGCACAATTGAAATTAAACGAAATTAGTAATGTGAAATTAAATCGTAAAACCAATATCCGGTCAGGTGAGTGAGGTCAAAAGTGAGTCAATGTAATGCAAATTATGTAGTTCATGCGATTAAGCGCACAAGCACGTAAGTAACACTGGGCAACACGAATTTTCATGCAACTGCTAGTACTACAAATTTTTAATATGTATTGTAACATAGTTAGATATTCAAACTAAGAAAATCAAAAAAAGAAAATAAAAAAAACAAAATAAATCAATAAAAAAATCAAAAATACAAAATAGTTTTAAAGAGTTAGCTAAGTGTATATGTATGTGTGTTTCCATCTGACGGCATGTTTGACTTATTAGATGACTAACACGCAAAGCAAGAAATGTGCATATTTTGCCTTTTACCTTCTTTTATGTTGTTATATATTTTTAGAAAAAATTGAATTGAATTTCTATTTCATGAATTGAAGTCTATTATTATTTCTGCGGATTGACATATGAGTCAGCATAAGCAGATAAGCGTGACTTAAGATATTAACATATACATGCCTTAGCTGAAGTGAAAATTAAAAAAATCGTGCTACCATAAAATATTTCTTATTTTTTTATTTTTTATTTTTAGTGATTTTCAGATCGAACTACTTCAGAAAAAATAACAGCAACTCGTAATGGAATATTTTTAGCCAATTCAAACTTGCACTTTGTTACACTGAAATTCAACGGGATATAAAACTGCATACCCAAATTTTTTTTAACTCTGATTACGAAGCTTGAAATTTTTATTAAAATATGTAAATTTTTTTTTTCAATTGCATAAATTTTTAAACTTTGATTTATATTGGTCTTGTAGTAGAATTTAATGTATTTTAATACAGAACAAAAAAAAATTATTAAAAAAAGGGTATTTTATAAAGTAATTAAATATTTATTTAGCAATAATTTTTATTTTTTTTTTAATTATAATTTTTTTAATATTTGTATTTATTTTTTGTTTTTGATTTTGCTGCCTAGTGTAATTAAACACATACACATGCATATACTACAAATTAAATTCCGATTAAAAGGTTTGAAATTTTGATTAAAATATGTAATTTTTTTTTACATTGCATAAATTTTTAAGCTTCGATTTATATTGGCCTTGTAGTTGAATGTTCTGTATTTTGATAAAAAAAATTATATTAAAAAAGTATATTTTGTAAAAAAATTTAACATTTATTTAGCATTAATTGTTTTTTTTTTAATTATTTTCTATTTTGCTGCCTAGCGTAATTAAACAAATTAAAGACACATACATATACATATGCATGCATATGCCAACAATTAGCAACAGAAAACAAAAACAATAAAAAAAATCAGTTAATATCAAAATCGCATAGAGAAATCCGCTCGTTCATCAGATAATTGTGAACTTTTACATTTCAATCGAATTCCCTCACTAAATTTACAACCTTTTCATCAGTCACTCAATCGCTCAACCACCCGACTCGGTCGGTCACACCATCACCATTTGGCATGCAATTTTCATCGAGACATTGTAAAAGCCATTATTCGAACTAATAATTGCCTCGATGATTAGTGTTAGTGCCACAGTCGTGTACCTGGCTGACTCATTTGCGCATCGAAGCATGGCGCATTGTTTTTATTTTTGTTGTTGTTTTTCCAGTACAAATTTTGTTTGATTTTATTTGTTGCTTTGTTTTTCATTTGCGCAAAACATGCTCTGATTCCTAGCTTTTTGAGCTCAGGTGAAACCGCAACAATGACAGGCAGCTGACGGTGACGTGCATCTGTGACGGTGCACGATTAATTGGCGTTGTGTTGAACGGGAGTTTTGTTATTCACCGATTACATAGAATGACACTTTGCGGAGCTTTCATGCCAATACAGTCAAGCATTCTTCTTCTTCTTTGAATGAAAGCTTTGTAGAAAATTTAAATAAAACGAGTCAGTACTATACCTTTTTTTCGCCCAAGTGAATGCTTTCTTTGGTCAATCATTTAACCTCACCTAACTATAAACCTTCAAAAGCTTCAAAACAAAACTAACACTTTATAAGGCCTTTCACGTTGGTGACGGGAAGTGTCGGAGACGATGCAACAATGAGCTGTATGAGCTTTACGATGACATAGACATAGTGCAGCAAATAAAGATCCAGCAACTTGGTTGGCGGGGTTATATCATCCGAATGGGTCTCCGGGTCTGAAAGTATTCTATGCGGTGTCAGCTGGTGATAGCAGAAGAGGAGGAAAGCTTCCTCCCACAATCGCCTAAACGGTTGTCGCGCCAATAAAGAAGAAGGGAAATATAAGCTTTCCCGTAGTCGAAATTTTTTCAATTCAATATAATTAAAGCTTTATGCATATTTTTCTGAGCTTTCATGTCCATGAAAGCCGTGCTTTTATGAGCTTTCATTTGATTGGAAGCTTTATGTTATTATCATTATTTATTAGGTATACACATAATACTGATATCTCTTTACTAAAAAGGGGTACTAGCAGCCAAATGGTTAAAATAGTTTTTTTTATATTATTAGAAATATAATAAATTATTCTTACAATATTTATGATGATTTTTATGTTAAAAACTTTTTATTACTTTAAAAAACAATGGAGTTCATTCAATAGCACTAGCTCTTAAAGATTTCAAAAAAATTCAACCAAATTCAAGTTTTCACAAATTTTTTATCAAACTTTTTTATAAAATTTGTGAATTTTTTTATGAAAATTTGTTCATTTTTTATCAAAACTTCTCAAATTCTTAAACAAAATTTTAAAATTTTTTAGATTTTTTTATCAAAATTTCTAAATTTTTTTATCAAATTTGTGAATTATTGTATCAAATCTTGTTCATTTCTTTTATCAAAACTTCTAAATTTTTTAAGAAAGAATTTTAAATTTTTTGACCAAAATTTTTATGAAATTTTTTGAAAATTTTTTTTATCAAAATTTTGTATCAAATTTTTGAATTTTTCATTTAAAATTTGTTCATTTTTTTTTATTAAAACTTTTAAAATATTTTATCAAAATTTTTAATAATAATTTTTTGGAAAATTTACAGAACGTAGTGGGAAGTGGAGAAGGACTTGGCTTCACTTGGTGTGTCCAATTGGCGCCGGTTAGCACGAGAGAGAAACGACTGGCGCGCTTTGTTAATCTCGGCCAAAATCGCGTAAGCGGTTATCGCGCCAATTAAGAAGAAGAAGAAGTGGGAAGTAGCTCAATATTAACATTAATTTTAAAAATGATGATTTAAAAATTTAATTCCACTTTGAAATTGACCAGTTCAAAAAGCTCACAAAAGCAATACGGGAAAAGTTTTAATATGGCTGAAGAAAAATGATTTGTAAAATTCAGTTACTTCAAGTTTTTAGAGTCTAAAGCATGTTAGCTCTTAGACGAGAGCTTGTCCATTTTCTCCTTATAACGACTGCTTGGAATTTTTTTGTATGAAAGAAAGTCACCCAGCATTAGCAGCGCAAAAATTCTCAAAAATCATGCAAAATGCAATCGAATAGCTTATAGATTTAATATCATACTCACGAAAGCTTTATTAGTATATCTTATATTATTATTTATTGATTTAATTAAAAGTAAACTGTATCTCAACCTAAATAACAAGTAACTTTTATTCATTGAAGCTTTCATATGACTTATTGAGTTACTTGAAAGTAAGTTTTATTTCCACTTAAAGAGCAAATAATTTATATTCCTTGAAGCTTTCACACGCATGAAAGCTTTATTCATAAAAGCTTTCACATGACCGAATGACTTTTATAGCTTTAAAGCGAAAGTAATTCACTTAACTGAAGTAGCAAATTGTATTTTTGTAGTTATGTGCGAAGTTAATATAAAATTCTTTTTGTATAATAAAATTAGTTAAAGTTCAGTTTCTCATAAATTAGGTGGGGAATTCTGCTATCTACATGAAAAGCTCAAGCTAATGGTCCCAATGCAAATAACTTATCCTCATCGTACATCACCTGGAGCCAATTATTGACAACACAGCTAGCAGGTCAATGGTGGAGCGCATGAAGGAACTCATCCAACTGAAGTGCTGTCTCGGGAAGGTCTAGTCAGCTGAGCTATTCTTAACAGATGGTAAAATGTATGACAGATACGATCCAGCCAACTTCCGGATACCCATAGATTTAGCATGAATTTGATACAAAAAATATGTACTTTTAATAGCAAAATATCAGCTTTTCCATAGATCTCGGCGCGTTGCGTGATGTCAACCCCATTGTTGTCGTGTTAATGATACCAATGATGCCTACATTCTCTCACTCATTCATACCGCAATCGAGCGGTTCTCTTTGACTCAGTATTTTCAACACGCAATCCCCTTATTTTCGCCCGCCTATTCTTTATTGCATGTGCACAAGTATGCATGTGTTTGTAGGTGCCTCGCATACGCGCGACAGTAAACGTAAATTTCGTGCTGAAATTACTTGGAAATCGATATGATAAAGGTTGGTGACAGTACAGTACGAAACCAAAGCAATGACCGTTGAATGCACTGCTGAGCGTCCGGTCGGTAGCGAACAATTGGTAAGGTACGCGGAAATGTCACTGGGAAACCCAACAAGTGCAGGTCAACATGTAATTGGTCCACATACGACTATAGTAAATTCTACATGCGAGTCACTGCCAGTTCAACTAAAATATAGGGAGCCTTTCATAGCTAAAACTAAAGAGGTGCTGTAAAATATATGTAAAATTAGTGGAGAACAGGTAATTTGGAAAATATGGCACTGCAACGCCTAGAAATATGCCAAGTGAGCGCTTTATCTTTTTTCGGCAACCTTGCACTTTGTAACTGAAGGTGCTTGAAATTACTAAAAATATACACAGCAATTTTGAGGTGTTATTTGAATAAGTCATTTTCTGGTAATTTCCAAAAATATCTCCGTACAAACTACTTTTTTTTTGGTAAATTTATTTTCGATTTCCACTTCCCACTTAACATTACTCTCCGCATTTGCTAATAAAGTACGGGTTTACCTTGGAAACAGCACAACAAACGCGCTTCACACCGCCGCAATGTTCTCGCAAGTGTTGTTGGAGTATTTGCTGACGGCAAGACATATCCACTCAAACCAAAACAAACATTCATGCTTTCAGCACGCATAGTACCTTCCACACAAAGTCTCAACAACACTACGCCACGAAGCAAATGAACGGTTGTGTGAAATTGAAGTTAGTCGACTTTTAGGCGCCACAGCCAATAACCTCATTATTGATACTGGCGACGCGGCCGCAAGGTCACGCGCTTGCTTAAGTGCAAAAAAATATTGAATCGAATTTCATCTTTTGAATGGAATTGAACTGAGTGGCATGAGTTGGTGTGCCAAGACAAGAGTTTGCAGCAAACAAATACAAGCATGAAGAAGGCAAATATTTTCTTTCAATTTGGCATTATTTGGAATTCTGAAAAGTAACTGTAAGTGGCTAAAAAATTAACGAAAAAATGAAAATGTTTTGGATCCCTTCGGAATGTATGAGGGCTAATGTAGGAGGGCAATAAAGTTTATGGGAAACGTAATTTTAACTTGAAATTATTTGAAATGGTTAAATCGCTGAAAGTTCTAAGAATTAAATTGGGCTTCATTATTAATTCTTCATATAAAACGGTACATACACACAAATACGTTAAATTGAATATAACATATCTTTAGCTTTGTCCGACATTATCAAAAATATGCTCAACATGCCTGCAAGCCCCACAGCGTGAGCGTCAGGAGGATATCTCAAAAATAGATCTTCCGGCGCTGCTTAGATTTGCTAAAAGCATTGACATCCTACATGACGTTTACTTTAAATCTTAATAGAGGCCAGTCTCCGTCTGGTATTACTGAGGTCCGAAAGGTCTATGCATGGCTTAATGCCAGCCGGGTTAACCTAACCTTACCTAATAAGTCTAGATTGGGTCACATCTGTAAATGAGAAACTCACTTAGACACGCTATTTCACTCACAGAACTTGATACATTGCTTCCTAATACATTGCCTATAGAACCTTAACAGAGATGATAAATTTAAATATTAAGTTACTGACTGAAGCTGCATACTCAAGCCGTTGAGTAAAGGAGCCTTCCTTTGCGAGCGAAAAAAACGATAGAGAAAAGAGGACTAATTGAAATTGGGAATAGCAAACAGCTGCCTGGTGTTAATAAAATTCTGCAGAGGGAGCATTTATTATTATTATTTGCTGGAGCGCCGGCCGGGGGCGCAAAGTGCCGAAACAAATACGTTCCATTGGGGTCGATTTGCAGCGCTCAACTTTATCTATGGCCACATGAACGAATCGTCAACAGTCGTGATTGCATTAAATAGGCTTCACCTCCAAGTTTCTTTTGGTCGTGCTCTACGAAGAGAGCCTTGCGGGTTCCAGTCCAATGACATTCTGTTGACGTCAGTAGCAGGTTTACGGATTGTGTGACCAAGCCACTTCCATTTTTGTACGCGAATCTCAATCTTGGTCTTTGATCACGTCGAGTAAGAAGCTCTTCATTCGATATCCAGTTATCAGGCCACCAGATATGCAGAATGGCTCTAACGCAGCAATTTATACAAGTGTGAATTTTTTTTGTGGTTGAGACCGCTACAGACCCAGTTTCACAGCCATACAATAGCACATACTTAACATTTGAGTTAAAAATCCTTAGTCAACTGCATAGAGTACCATCAGCTTTGAAGTGTGACAAAAGACGACCTGGCTTTCAAGACGACCTGTTCTCGATGTCTGCAATTGTGCCGCCATCTGGGCTGACTTGGCTACCTAAGTAGGTACATTTATTTTCATTTCGATAGGTTGACGTGCAGCGTAAAAACGCCAGGCCGAGTATCATTAATAACCATAGATTTCGATTTTCCAGCATTAATACGCAACCCAACACGTTCAGAATGTTGTTGCGCTAACATAGCGATTCTGGTCTGTGAAACCTGCCTTAAATCCTTGATGAAATAGAGAGAGCCAAATAAAGCCCTTTGAGTTTTTGTAGGTACCTACTGGCTTGTCGGAGCCACAAATATAGTTTTTAGGGAACTGGGGAGCAGCGCTAGATGCTTTTATTACCCGCAACATAACTAAGCGGCCGCCGTAGCTGAATGGATTGGCGCGGGACTACCACTCGTTGGAGCTCGGATTCGAAACTCCAAAACATGAAACACCAAATGATAGATGAAGTTTTTTTCTAATAGCGGTCGCCTCTCGGCAGGCCATGACAAACCTCCGAGTGTATTTTTGCCATGAAAGAACTTCGCATGAAAACCATCTCCCGTTCGGAGGCGATATAAAACTTGAGGTGCCTCCATTTGTGCGACAAAGGGGAAGAGCTCGGCCAAATACCCAATAGAGAACGTACGCGCAATTCTGAGCTCAGAGAGTTGGTTGATATGGTAAATGACCATAATAAATTATGCGGCTGCCTCACTGGTCCAAATTAAAAAATATTTTAATTTATGGTCAAGAGAAAATTCGGTGCAAAGTGGCAGTTCTCGGGCCTCAGTGTCAAACCACGAATTAAAAGTAAAGAAATTTATTTTACCGCAGATTGTTCTAGTCTTTAGAGTCGCAGATTCTTCTAAGCTCAGGAATCGCCTCTCTATTTCTGCACTGATTAAAATGGGATAGCTATGGGCGTAAATCAAAAGCTTCGTTAACTTAAATTAAAGTGACCACGCAAAGAAAAGTGACAGAACTGCCATAAAGTCGTATTCAGATCGCCGTGAGTTGTTCATGGATGAAAGCCTTTAAAATAGATACACACACCAGGTCAAGGGCTCAAGTGCTTTGAGACCATCAAGAAAGTTTCACTGAGAGAACAAAGAGCTACTCTCTGTTGATCATTCTACGAAGTACTCGTATTTGTTGGAAGCTGCAATTCAAATATGTTGAGAGATATTTTTAACTGCTCACTCAGGGAATACAACATTTGCTCTTTACATTCTTGTATATTTAAAGCCAATTCGAATATAACTACATCTTCTACAAAAGTACATAGAAGAACTGGAAGCATTTCAAAAGTGCTAAACTGAGCTGATATTCTATGGAGCCTGCGAAATCAGCTATTATTTATCTAGTGACTTTGGTCTGACCTCATCAAAACTCTATAAGTACATTTTTTGGACCGGCAGACATTTCAGGGACGCTCGTTTTCATGTGCAGGAATTTTTCACCTTCCGCGACCCTTAATAAAATTTTATCTAAAATATTTTTATAGAACATTTTTCCTCTCTAACTGTCCTTTCGATGAGAGAATACAAGCAACATATAGAGCATTATACTCACTTTGTTAAACTTTTGAAAGCTGCAGAATCTGCTGAATAAACCTTGGAAAATTTCACTATAGTCCGACCAGTTCTTTGCTACGGATCGAAGTCTTGGACAATAAGTGAAAAAGACAAAAATAAACTCCAGGTATTCGAGAGAAACATTTCGAGATTAGCCTCGAAGCCTTGGTGATGTCAAAGACAACGGTGAATGGCGTACAAGACGGAAACCATGAACTGGGCCAACTTATAGGAGGGAAAAATGTTGTGCGGTTCATCAAAGCTCAAAGACTAAAATGGCTAGGCCATATCATGAGAATGAACGCCACGAGAGCTCAACGAAAACTGATTGACCCTAACACATTTGCAACGAAAGCAAGAAGCAGACCAAGATCAGGATGGATGGATGAACTAGAAGACGATATGGGGAAACTCAAGTCCAACAACTGGAAGGAATCAACCAAGGATCGGCGCAAATGGAGGAATTTTGTGCAGTAGGCCAAAACTCACGCAGAGCACCAAATGATGATGAATTTTTATAAAATTTATTAAAGAAAAATAATGGTTATAACCTTCTGAAAAAAAGTGCTTGCAAGATTTTCCTATGGACCTCTGAAGCTAAAAACTATATTCGGCATCAATTTGTGCACAATAAGACCCTTGAAACTTTAAGTCTTTGTAAAAAGGTTTTTTATAAGGTGTAGAAAGATTCACTCAGATCCAGCTGATGATAGCAGAGAAAGGCCTCCTCTGCGTTGGGAAAATCAGGTGGAGATGGACTTGGCTTCACTTGGTGTGTCCAACTGGTGCCGATTAGCACGAGACAGAAACGACTGGCGCGCTTTGTTAAACTCGGGCAAAATCGCGTAAGCCGTTATCGCCCCAATTAAGAAGAAGAAGAAGAAAGATTCACTTGGGAGCCTACTAACGATTAAAATTGGTTTAATTGAGGACCGAAAGTGTCATCTTCGACTTTTCAATTTCAGCCCTAAAATTAGAGTCAGAGAGACTCGCAAGACGTCAATAACTTTAGGGTAACCCTATTCATTGCTTCAACAAATAAGAATCCCACTTAGTGTAAGTGCTTTAATATTTGTCTCCGAATACAATACTTTAACAAGGCTAGCTGCTGAAAGAGCCCAGTCTCCTTTCACTTTTAATTGTCCTGTCGTCAGATTAACAAATAGTGTTCGCATAAAACACCCATTATCTTATCAGTGCAATTACATCAAAGCCATAAACATTTGTAAACAAGCAGCAATAGTAATGAATAGTCGTGAATCGCTGTGAATTTCTGAGAATCGCGCGGCATATGCACCACTGTGGCTGGTCACATTAAACGCCCAACTTAAGCTGTTGACTGCCGCCTGACAATATTTCGCCAATCACAGTCCGTGTAATGACTTCTTGCCAATGTTGGGAAGATTTGTTTAGCAGTCTGATGTCGATACTTAACTTCTGCTTCTACCGGCACCAGAAGACAAATCAGCAGCCAGGCATAGAACATTTAACAATGCGACTGATGATGCGCTTTTAGTTGGGCGTTCAGTTAATTGTTGGACTTTATGACAGTTCGCTGTTTAAAAGATCTTGCACACAGATTAAAAATTAACTTGCCATAACTTGACTTGAAGAAATAACAAGGCGAACGAAGATTCACAGTTGGAAAAGTAAAAGGAACTAAGATACTTTGCGCTTTGATTGGCAGAGTGGCATCCAAAGGGGCCACAAAGTCAGCTGAGACAATTTAAAAGTTCATGCAGACCAAGAGGAAATGGTAGCTTAGCACAAATATGCGAGAGGTCTTGTATATATTATATATGTATGTATGTATATATGTATGTATGTATGTATGTATATATGTATGTATGTATGTATGTATGTATGCGCATTTGGTGTTGGAAAGAATGAAGTAATTTTTGCATTTGTCTCCCGCTTTTCATAAATTAAACAAGAATTCTAAGCTTCCCTCTCACCTGCCTTGTTTTTTGTTTTTTTAACTGGACTTTCGCTCGCACAGCTCGCATTACAAGTAAGTGGAAGAATTTAAGAAGAAAAAAAATATCTCTATGCCACGAACGGATGTGAAATACAGCAGAAACAGACAAGTTATGCAAACACCAAAGAACAAAACGCCAAACCAGAGCAATAAAAGATAAGTAATGGGGAACGGCGCGAGTAAATGCAGAAACTACAACATCTTCAGCAACAGTCGTGAATTGAAAGTTGCACTCTAATGATTCACAGATGGAAAGAGAAGAAATACAATAGTTGAAGCAGCATAAGAATTCTTATTTTTATAAATGAATAAAGCTGCAGAGCAGACATTGGAGCCAAGCGAAAGAAATTGGCAATTGCATAGGAACGGCTGACGAGTTGGAGCTGAGTTTACGGCTGCAAGAACTGGTTTTGCTTAGCAAGAATTTAGCTGGCTGCAAGCTGAATGTATGTATTGTGAATGTATGTGTTTATGTAATATTCATGGATGTGTGTACGCGTGTGTGTGCGCAATTTTCTGACATTTATGTAAGCGCATTTTAGTGGCATTGTTCGGGTTTGAGTTGGATTATGGCACGAGAATGCTAAATGTATATATTCGTGGATACGTATGCGTGTGTGTGTGTGGGTATGTGTGTATACACGTATAATGTGTATGTACGAAGGTAAATTTAGGTAGATATGGAATAAAAGTAAATAAAATAAATTAATTAAATGAAGCTAAATCAAATTAGCGCCGATACATAGCCGTTGCTGTTGCCTCAGTAGTGAAAAATAATCTTTGGTAATTATATTTCATATAAATAAAGTAATTAATTAATGACATTATTTAAAGTAAATTAAAATAAAATATAATTAAGCTAAATAAAATAAATTAAATTTATTGAAATGGATCCAAATAATATATATAAAAAAAAAAATCAAATAAAATTAATTTGAATAGTATGCGATAAAAAAAAATTGAAAAAATAAAGAAACCAAAGAACTAAAATGAAATAAAATAAGTGAAAATAAAATAAAATTAAGCTAAATATAATGAAATAAGTTGTATGAAATGGAGCACAATAATAAATCTACAAATTAAAAAAATAGAAAAACAACAAAATTGGAATAAAAAGAAACAAAATCAAATATATAAAAAATATTTAAAATATTGTAAAATAAAATATAATAAAATAAAATGGAAAAACGGTAATTTAAATTAATTAATTTAAATAATTTAAAGATACATTAATAATAAAACTAAATTAAATTGAATAAGAAAAATATAAAATATAAGAAAGAAAGTAACTCAAAATATTACAAAAGCAGAATGAAATAAGGTAAGATGAAATAAATTAATTAAATGAAAGAAATAAAATAAATAAAACAGAAAATATAATCATAAATACAAAAAAAGATGAATGAATGGAACAAATTAAATGTAAAAAATGTTTTAATAGTTTAAATACTAAGAAATAGAAGGAAATAAAAGAAATGTAAATAAATTATATTAAATTCAATTAATTTAAATAGAATAAAGTGGAGAAAAGGTAATATAAAAAAAATTTAAGAGCTGAAAATATTTAAAAAGAATAGAATGAAATGAAATAAATAAAAGTAGAAAGAAAAAAATATACAAATTAAAATAATTTTCATTTACTTTCTTTCATTATATATTTTAATGTTTTATTTAATATTTAATAATACGAATTAAATTAAATTGAATAGAATGGAAAGAATTTATAAAAAATCAGCTTAAAATATTAAAAATATATAATTAAATAAAGTAAATGAAAATAGAACGAAACTAAGTCAAAGAAAGTGAAATTAAGTAAAATATTGTTATTTATAATATATTAAATTAAATTAAATTAAACAAAATAAATTAAATTGAATAAAATGGAACAAAGTTATACATAAAAAACTAAGAATTAAATTAAGAAAATATTTAAAAAAAAATGCGAAAATATTAAAAAGTATTTTTTTTTTTGGGCGGCCGCCGTAGCCGAATGGGTTGGTGCGTGACTACCATGCGGAATTCACAGAGAGATCGTTAGTTCGAATCTCGGTGAAACCAAAATTAATAAAAACATTTTTCTAATAACGGTCGCCCCTCGGCAGGCAATGGCAAACCTCCGAGTGTATTTCTGCCATGAAAAAGCTCCTCATAAAAATATCTGCCGTTCGGAGTCGGCTTGAAACTGTAGGTCCCTCCATTTGTGGAACAACATCAACACGCACACCACAAATAGGAGGAGGAGCTCGGCCAAGCACCTAACAGAAGTGTACGCGCCAATTATTTATTTATTTTAGGAATGAAAAAAAAAAAAAATAATAAAAAAAAAGTTATTTAAATTAAACTAAAATTAAGTTAAATAAAAATAAAGAAAACAATATATTAAAAAAATCAAATGAAATAAAAAACAAAATAAATTAAATTTAAGTAAATTATATTGTATCAATTAAATAAAAATAAAACAAAATTAAATTGAATTACTTCAAATTGAATAGAATAGAACAAAAAAAAAAAATAAAATATATTATACAAAAAATTTAGAACTCAAAAGAAAAATAGCATCATCATTAATGGCACTACAGTTGCACAATTCTTCTCCATGCATCTCGTTCCGTTGCCAGACTACGATGGTTGGTCAGTTCTATGCCCCTCAACGCGGTCTAACCACCATTTCTGCGGCCGTTCTCTTCGCCACTTTGATTTTTCTGATTATTCTCTTTATTTTACTAAGTTTATAGACAGCAGAACTATTTTTGGCCGCCTTCTGTGACTTTACACCTTGCTCGTGGGCGTAATGGAAATGTGTCTATATCTATGAATATATTGACTTTTTTATCTCCATTTTAGAATGAGAATCTTGATAGGTACCACCAGAAACGACATATTTCGCAAATCGCATTTGAAGTCCAGTTTCGTTTATATTCAGGATTCAGGATGACCCCAATTTTTATTTCTCAATTATATGAGGAAAATGTCTCAAAATATGGGCCTGCTAGATCATCAGATCATTAATAAAAAGAAATCATCATTCACTGCACCCATGATTAGCAGGTGATATGAAAAGCGTTTCTCAGAAAATCAAAGAAAATACAATGGAACAACTAAAACCAATCCACTCCCTTTGCATTTCCAACAAAAATCGCACCTAGGCGCGCCCAGCCATGCATATATGCTTGTATCTCTCTATTCATTAGCGTTAGCAAAAGCAAAAAAAAAAAAGAAAAAAAAAATATTTTCAACTTTTAATTACATTTGCCACTCATCAATAGCATTGAAGGTGGTCGCCGTTGACTCTTGTTTGCCGACAAGCGCAGTGTGAGGCAAATAAACTTCATTACTTTGCAAATATTGCACTTTAATTCAGCAGCAATTACAAATACAACAACAAGTAGTTAAGGAGCACATTTCGTCATAACCACACGAAGTGCCACAAAAGCCACTTTGAAAGTCAGTTAAGAAAATAGCAACATTAAAATGAGCACAGAAGACACTAAAAACAACAAAAAATAAAAATAAAAATAGATATACAAAAAAAAAAAAAAAAAAAAGAACTTAAAAAAACACGATAAAAACAATAAAAATAAATGAAAGAGCAAAAATGAGAATATAAACAAAAAATGCAATTAACGCGTAACAACAACGTTCAGGGTTGCACACGTGTTAAATGTCGTTGTGGTAGTTATGTACTTGCATGTGTGTATTAGAGTACGTGTTTGGGTACATACACAGGTGCATTTTGGATTGGAAAGGGCATAAAAAGTGGGACGATGAGGTGAGCGAGCGTAAAAATCGACTACAAATACATACGCTTGTGTGTGTCCATGCATACGCATACATGTGGAAAATTGGTGGCGGTCAAGTGAGCAGACATAAGGTGAAATTGCTATCGATATTAGCCAAGTGGGAAACTTTGTAACCGCGCAACATTTTTGTAACATTTATATACAAAAATTTTGAACTATGCGATGAAACTAGCAAAGTATTTTCCAGTTTCATCAGTTAAAGTTATCAGACGGTTAAATTTAAAACAGTTACGATTAAGAGTTAAAATAAAAAGTTGCGTATTTAAATTGTACAGTTTCAAATTTTAACATACAAAAATATTGTAAAGCTCATAATGTACATATTGACATAGCGACAATTCTTTTTTTGTGTTTTTTTGTTTTTGTTTTGTGGAGGAGGGGAAGCATCAAAAGCCTATGGCCAAAGCCGTGGTGTGGGACTTTAACCCAACTACATTTGTCTAGCCTATTCTAATTAAAAGTAATGTTTATAATTTTGTAAAATATACATTTTCAAAAAATTCGTTTGATAATTCACTCAGTTTTATTTAGCTTTACTTTTTTTAACATCTGGTCGCATTGCCCGCGATTGCGGTTGTTGTTGGTGTTCTTCTGCTTTCAGCAGTGAAATCTCTCTCTCTCGCTACTGCAGTGTTGCCTAGCTTTGGATATAAAAACGCACTAAAATGCCCATTTAAAGAAAATAAAATACCAAATTTTTATTGAATCACTTAAAGAACTTTGTGTGCGTGACAAATTGTCTTTAAAATGTGCGTTTTTTTTTTAATAAATGTGTTATGCTTGTGTACAATTTAATTTATGGGTTTTTTTTTTTGTTAAGGGAACGACGTTTTTTGCTATATTTGAGGTTATGCCACAAGATAAGTCACTCGTTTTGTAAAAATGTCGTTATGGTTTTTTTAGTATTTTCTGGTATTTTTTTGTTAATTTTTACTATGAATACACCCTATGCCCCACTAAGAATTGATGACTGGAAAAAACGATTACACCTCTATGGTTTCAATTCGCATTCAGTAAATGCAAACGCTTTTTAAAATGTGTAAAAAGGTGTTCAATGTTGAGAAGTGTTGAGAGAAGAACATTTAATAATCTTGCCATAACTTAAAATGAGCAAAAAATTAAATTTGCACTTTCAAAATATCAAACTTTATAAGAATCAACAGATTTTCAGTAGCACTAAAATCTGCTCAGAGTGACCTTTTTAACATTCTTTTGTTATACAATAGTTTTCTTTTAACTTACAGTTTCGGTAGCTTTAAATTAAAAACAAAAAGAAAGAAACACCAAACTTAAAAATTTTCGAATTTTGGATGTAAAAAAGCACTAAATTTATTGTGAAAAGCAAATGGTTGGCAACACTGCACAACTTGGCAAACGTGACGTCACACACTCTCTGATGGGCGCAATCTTGTTTCTATCATTCTTGGGTACAACATTTGTAGTCTCTCAATCGTAAGAGCAAATTAGCTCAAATCAGCTGATTTCACTAATTCAAGCTGGTCAGTTGCTTGCTAGCCAGCTGGGTTAGACAGTCAAACGAACAAGTGAAACCTCAACAGCCGATTCATAAAAATCTAACTCGAATATTTAAAGTGACATTAAAATTTTTGAATAAATAGGCAGAGTACTAAAAAAGGAAACAAAAGCATAAAAGAATTAGCAACCAATTTGTTGACAGTCGACTTTTGAAACTCACTCTTTACTTCGAATTTAAATTTCTTTTTTCAATTTTACTTTTTATTTAATTTTTAATTTTACTTTTCATTTTATTTTTTTATTTCTTTATTTTATTTTTGCATTTCTTTATTTTATTTTTGTCACGCATTTGTCATTCAGTTTATTTAGTTTTTGTGAATTTACAATTTGAGAACGCATTAAAGTAAATTTAGTATAATTTATGCATTGATAAATGAGGCAAGGATTTTGGGCAGTTATCAAGCGCATGTGGCGAAAAAAACAATGCGGTTCCATATAATTAAAAAACTCGTGCGCAAGCACATACGAGATGTGTGAAGCTGAAGCAAATACACTTTGCATTTGTGTTGAGCAATAAATATTTAAGTCACAAATAAAAAATGCAGGAAGTTGTGTGACACATTCACGCTGATTAATTGCAATTTTAATTAAGGCTGCGCATAATAAAATTCTGCCATCGAACGCCTGCCGTGCGCGGCGTTGATAAGGATATTTGCAGGTGTATTGACCTCCAAATTTAAAAAAATTAAACTTTGGGGCGAATTTCTTACCAGCGGCCAAGGTTAGAAACTAAAACGTTTATTAATTTCTTTTCCCAACTGGCACAAGTCCATTAAGCAGACACGTAGCTTTGCGATAAGCCTTAAAACCTTGACTAAATCGGCAGAATACGAATGAAGAGAGTTGCCAAGAGTATGGGGAGCGATTTCAAGAAAGGTGTTAATTGCCTGCTTAGCTGATAGCACAGACAAATAGTCAGTTAAATAGAAAAGTGTCTTTGTTATACAAAATTTAAAAAAAAGGTTTAAAAGTTTAAAATATTTTGTAGTGATGACAAAAGTACTTGTTTTTACAAAATCAACGATACAAAACCTATTCGGTCGATATTGCAGTATGACAACTCTCCGCCACATATTGCAAATGTTGTCAAGAGATATTTGAAAATAATGAGTTAGAAGGTCCTTCGCCATCTTCTCGTATTCACCAGGCAATGCACCTTCTAAGTACTGGTTGTTCCGAATAATGAATAAGAATTTGTCTAATTACTGTTTTCGTTCTTTTGAAGAAATTGAAAATTTTGTTTTCTTCCATTTAAACGAATGTCAAACTTTCGTTACATGGAGAAAATACGCCACAAGCGGTGCATAAGATCGCCAGAAAGAGCAAAAAAAAAAAAAATACACAAAAATTAATGAAAAAGGAAAAAGTTATAAAATGATAAAAAAAGATAAAAACAAAATAATTTAAAGGGAGAAAAATTATCAAAGATAAAAAAAATAAGACAAAAATAAATAATATAATATAAAAAGAAAAAAATTATTAAAAAAAATCAGAAAAAAATTTATGAAAAATGCTAAAAATAAATTAAAACGAAAAAAAATTTAAAAAAATTAAAAAGGATAAAAAATACATTTAAAAGAAAAACCTGATAAGAAAATTAAAAAGAAAAAAATTATAAAAAAAGATAAAGAAAAATAAATTAGAAAGAAGAAAATTATAAAAATGAAAATAAAACGAAAAAAGATAAAAAATAAATTAAAAGGAAAACATTTATAGAAACCAAAAATGATAAAAAAATAGATTAAAAAGAAAAAAATGATAAAAAATTAATTAAAAAGAAAAAGTAATAAAAAAATAAATAAATTAAAAAAAATAGTTAAAAAAACAATAACAAATTGAAAAAATTATAAAAAAAAAATTTGAAAAAATAAATTAAAAAGATGGTAAAAATAAAAAATGATAAAAAATCAAAAACCCCTTTTAACTTGCACTCTAACAACAATAAAAACCACATAACTCAAAACTCCAAATTTTGTACAAAATTCACAAAAATTTAGCAAGTTTAAAAATTTCCTATCAAAATTTTCAGTTTTTAATTGGAATCTTCAGAAAACTTCAACTTGCTGCTGTAGCTCATTTAATTTTGTTGCAATAAAGTGCAAGTTTGAAGTCGTTCAAAAATTGCGTGGATTTTTGAGAATTTTTTTTTCTTGCCTACTATGTTAACAATTTTCTTCCATATAAAACGAAACGAGAATTTTAAGCCACTTAAAACTTACACTTTGTTGGACTAATATCAAATGGACAATAAAACTGCATACCCAGAATTTTTTTGTGTAAATTTTTCTGTATAAAAAGTAGAAAATTTTGCTGCATTTTTTTTTTTTTTTTAATTTTATTACTTTTTTGTGAATTTTGTATAAACTTAAAATTTTCAGTTTTTTTGTTGCAGCATGCACTACATTGAAAAAAAAAATTAAATTCAGAAACAACTTTATACAAAAAAGTTGAAACTTGGCGGTTCGTCACGCTCCTATTATTTTGAACACAGGTGTACGAGTATATAGCAGAGGACAAAGTACACTAAAGGATAACGTTTATATATAAATTATTTACTTATTTTATTCATTTATTTCATTAATAATTTTAATTTATAATAATTTATTTTATTCTTTTATTTATATATTTAATTCATTTTATTATTTGAATTATTTATTTAATTTATTTATTTTAGTTTCATTATTTCATTTATTTATTTTATTCATTTTATTATTTCATTTATTTAATTAATTTATTTAACTTATATCATTAATTTATTTTATTTATTTATTTTATTTTATTTATTTACTTATTTATCTATTTATTAAATGTATTTTATTGTTTAATTTATATTTATTTTTTCATTTCAGTTATTTTATTATTATTTTTATTTTTTTTTTTATTATTTAATATATATATTAATTTTTTTTATTTCGTTTACTTTATTTATTTTACTTCATTTATTTAATTATTTTGGTTGGTTGGTTGGTTTAAGGGTGACCCCGCATCGGAGTGCCACATAGACCGCAAGCTGGGTCCGTTGTGTTGCCCTAGAGCTCATTATGTTATATGATTAATTTTTAATTATTTTACTCAATTATTTTATTATTTCATATACTTTATTACTTGATTTATTTTATTAAATTTATTTTATTGTTTAATTTATGTTTTATTTTGTTATTATTTTTATTTTTTTTTTATTATTTTATGAATTTTTTTTATTACGTAATACATACATATATTAATTTTTTTTTTTAATAAATTTTAATTTAATTTAATTATTTTTTATTACTTCGTTTATTTTATTTATTTATTTTACTTTATTTATTTAATTTTTTATCTATTTATTAAATTTATTTTATTGTTTAATTCATATTTATTATTTCATTACATTTACTTTAGTATTTTTTTAAATTTATTTTTTTTATTATTTCATTTATTTTATTATTTGATTCATTTATTTAATTAGTGTATTCAACTAATTTATTTTATTTTATTTTATTTTATTTTATTTATTTTATTTATTTTATTTATTTTATTTATTTTATTTATTTTACTTATTTTGTTGATTTATTGAATTTATTTATTTTATTATTTTACTTATATATTTTTTTTTATTTTATTATTTAATTTATTTTATTTTTTTATTTATTATTTTATTTAATTTAATATATTTGTTCACTTGAAAACATGAATTATGGAAATGAGAAACTCTCCACTTATATTTGCTTGCTAATTGTAATTTATTTCTCTGCCTTTCATATTTATTCTACTATTTTGTGTGTTTAGAAGATTTCTAATAATTTTTGAGATATCTTCATTTGTTTTTTTTTACTGTTTTTATTTTGAACTACTCTTATCCATCTTATACCAGCATTCATCTGTTCAAAAATGTTTCTGCTGCCATATCCAACAAATATTTTATTCATTAATTTATTTAATTTTTTATTTTTATTCAGTTTTTTTCAACTCCAACCTCTTCGCTGTTTGTGTCAGTGTCTCAACGAGGCATTCTAAACCACACAAATGAATCTCTGCAAGAAGCATGGAATGCAGCACAGCACAGCGGAGCGCAAATGTCTTGAACAGCTGAACTGTGCGCCGCATCGGTGCTGGATTCCTCGCTGTGGGGAAACGAGTTTTTGCAAATAAAAAAAAGAGAAAAAATAAAAAAAATATTGTGTCTCTAAAAATTAAAAAAAAAGAGGTGCAAATCAAATCGTCATACGCGCCTTTGGTGAGCTACTCTGATAACTTTTTTCCAGACAAAAGTTCTGGTCGAGATTTGAGTTTTTCGCCTTTGAATGTTTGCGTTGCTAGAGTGAGCGCCTCGTCTTCATGCTTCGTGCAGAGTTTCATTTGTTTAGTTGTGTACTAACTTTTTTTTCTAATTTAACTTAAATCAATTTACCATTTATGCGAAGGAGTGTGGGTTTGTGTGCATATGTGTGTGTTATATCCAGTTGAGAGGAGTTGGTTGATTTGGCCGCTGGAATTTTTGTTTCAACTATTGTTAACTTTTTAATTTTTGTTTTGTTTTTGTAATTCGTTTAGTTGTTGCTTGATTGTGATTTTCCGCTGCTCTTTTGTTGTTTTTGTTGTTAGCTGAGGAAATTTGCAAACCAAATTATGTAGAATTTTTTCTAGCGTCTCACCTTGCTTTTATTTGAATTTATTTTGTTGATTTTCTAGGTGTAACTGCATTTAAAACTACAATGCTATTGTTGTTGGTTTTGTATTGGGGGGTGTCGTTGGAATTTGTGATTTACTTTTTTTTTATTTTTGTTTTTTGCTTTTGTATTGCAATTTTTTGTATTGTATTTTTTCTATTGCTAATTTTTGTGGTGCTGCCGCTTAAATTTGAATTTTTTAATTTCGTGTTTTATTTGCTTTAAATGTCATTTCAATACTTCTTTCTGCTTTTTTATTTACTTCTTATTTCTTACAAATTTTTGTGTCAACATTGGAATTTCAGTCGCTTCAGGTCCGGTTTTCATAACGACACGTCGATTTTGACGGCTGTTATTGAGTGTTGTTGTCAAGTTTTTTGTTTTTTACTTTTTTGTTGTTTTTGGATGTATTGGTATTGGTATTCGTTTCTCATTGAACATTCACAAAGGCCATAAGCAGTGGCAGCATTTCAGTGTAAGAACCAGTTTCGCCTTATTTCTTATATTAAATTTTATTCTACGTAGTTTTTTGTTTTTATTAAATTTTATGAATTTTAAACTTTCCTTTGTTTTGCGTTTCACTCATTAATTTTACGCTAATAAATTAATTTAACTTGTCAAGTTGAAAAAAAAAAAATCGAAAATTCTCTGCTCGCGAAATTCCGGTTTTGCACAATTACTTCCACCGCTTGACCGCAGCTCGGGATTTTCCACTAATCCCGATTACAAAAACGCGAGTACTTCAAAAAATGTCGTTTTCTAACTGATCGTACCGTTATTGCGTTAACGTTTAATCGAGTATGGCTAGCAAGTTGGACCCCAAAAGTATAAGAAAAAAAAAACTATTTATTCGCGAGAAACCTGCCCCGAAGACCCGTTGCAAGCGCGCTTCACGTACGTACGTTCCAGCAGTTCAAATTACTCTACTGTACTGACAAACAGCAGACAGACTATCTTCACGCTCACTAGCCAGCTACATAGCTGGCTGACTGGTTGGTTGGCTGTTAAGCTGGCATTTGGCATTTGTGTGGTGGTGTTGGTAGTGGTGTCAACAGTTGAGTTAATTCTTTTGCCTACTGCATTTCAATTTATTTATCTGAGCGCTCAAAAGTGAATTTGTGTGTGTGTGTGTGTGTGTGTGTGTGTGTGTGTGTCTTGCCGTGCGTTTGCATGTGTGTGTGCGAGCGCCTTGCGGCAAAAAAAACAAGACGCGGACAGCTGTTACTGGAACTGAAGAAAATATATTCAATACACTCACAAGACGACAAACATACATGCGTAAACACATTGACACGCAAAATCATGCATACACGGCAAAAGGCGCGCTCAGAATACTACAGTTTGAATAGCGATAAAGCGGCACCGGTGCACGGGGTGCTCTCTGAGCGCTAACTCAAATTTGTAAATTTTGCTTTTATATGCTTATTTTACTGTTGTTGCTGGTTACTGCTCATGTATAATTCACTAATCGTCTGCGTTTCATGTGAACAAATGCGTATGTATCACCTTTGTTTGTATGTGTGTTTATCTGTGCACGCTTATTTTTTGATTTTTGCAATTTCATGCACACATTCATTCTTTTGTGTGTGTGTGTGTGAATCTCTATGGCTCAGCAGTTAATATGTCATTCTTCTCATACAACAATAGTGGGTAAAACACATCTGTCATCGCACGCAAACAATAGAAAATTACAGGTAAGTTGGACCGTCAGAGAGAGAGAGTGAGAGAAAGAGAAGGAGAGAGCACGAAAGCTGGAGTATGAAAGCGTGAGTGCAGGCTTTTTTGATAATGTGCAGAGCAGAAATGGCAATAAAACGTGTCTCACTAAATTGAGTCGGGTGGAATTAGGCGTCACAAAGATGAAAATAAACAAATAAGTATTTAAAATTATATTTCAAGAAAAAAATTGCCACGATATCAAATAATTTGCAACAAAGTCAAACTTCACCAGAAGTAGTCGGCAAACAAATAGTCACTCAAAAGGTTTTTTTTCGAATTGGCAGTGCCATTGACACTCTTATCACTCTTTTTATTCACTTCAAAATTAGAGAATTTCTAGAGAGTATGTTGTAGAGATTAAAACAAGGTCATGAAGCGATCAAATATTTATAGATGTATGTATGAATAAAATTTGAGTATGAAGTTGAAGTGAAGAGAGTGTAGTGCAAGAGAGTTGGAAGTGCAGCGCACGTGTGTGTATTAAGAGCAGAGTATTGCCGATGGATGTGCTCAGTAGCTATTTTAAGAGAGTTTTACACTAAAGAGTTGAGAGTTTACATTAACCCAGTAAACAATTTCGCCACTCAAGGCAATCGTTGTATGAAGCACTGAATTACGCTTACTTTCAGAGATGGCAAAAACAAACCTGAAACGAAATCTTCTTTAAAAAATTTTATTTTTTTCTTTAGATAAAAAAATGCCAGGTAAACTTGTTCACGGATGACTCGAAGTTCGACAGAAGGGTTAGTGAAGGAGTATTGTGCGAGGAGCTCCCCATCAAGCTCAAATTGAGGCTGCTGGACCACTACAGTGCGTTCCAAGCGGAGGTAGCCGGAATCAAAATTGAAAAAAAAAGTTCAGTTTCAGTTTTTCAGACAGTTTCAGACGCGAAGAAAGCAATTACGATCCAATACGTTCATAAATTGCGGCTTCTATTACTCATTTTTTGAGTACAGGTAGGATTTGTCTGTGTCTTGGACCCCTGGGTCTGAATAATTTTTACTCGGCTGATGCTTTATTCGAAAAAAAAATTTTAAAAATTGTTTAACAATAAAAAAGAAAACGCACACACACCTT
The DNA here is from genome assembly GCF_028408465.1 of Anastrepha ludens. NCBI lineage: Eukaryota > Metazoa > Arthropoda > Insecta > Diptera > Tephritidae > Anastrepha > Anastrepha ludens. The sequence goes on along the minus strand of NC_071501.1, from coordinate 24,553,356 downwards.
TGAACAAGCATTTATGTATGTTGATGGTAGGGATATTACTCGCGATATACGAGTCTTGGCTATTTCTTTTTAATCCCGAAAATTCCGGGACGAGTAGTATTCTTTATTCTTCATTATATGTCAAATCTTCATCACGAAAATCCTTCTTTTTGAGGGAAGAAAAGCTTTATTGGTCACATTGGTTGAGCTTTCAGTGCTTTCAATGCCTTGTTTTATAAAACTGTGACTTAATTAATTTAATTTCGGAACATTTTTAGGATACCGAGAAATCGCGGGATTGATAAAATGCCGAAAATTGACATGCCTAGTAGAAGAGGTAAGCATCTTAGCGATCGAACGAACTTAAGTCACAAAAGTTCGTTACGCTTCAGTTTTGGCCGAATTCTGGTTGAACAATTCTTCAATTTTTTTTTTTTTGAAAAGCTGAAAAGGGTGATCACATTAGAGATACTTTTTCCAACAGGGTTTTTTGACACACCACGCGTGACTACTGTCAAATTAAATACACAACTTTTTTCAGTATTCATTGGCATTTCATCGTGGAAAGATGAGGCTTACTCAACAACCTTTACAAATCGGACAATTGCATTACGGAAATCGACGCTCTGTGAAAAGTGTTCATCGCGCGCTCAGGCCATTTTACGGTGTACTGCGATGAGACCCATTTTCGACTTAATGGCTACATCAATAAGCAGTATTGTCATATTTGGGCTGAAGAGCAACCCCAGGCCATTCAAGAACAGTCAATACATCCATTGTGAATAATCGTTTTCTGTAGTCTATGGGCTGGAGGAATCAACGGCCCATATTTATTCAAAGATGAGCCTGGCGCCAATGTAGCAGTGAATGGCGAAGACTATCGTACCATGATAAACAGCATTTGGTTCCAACCAGACGGCGCTACTTGCCATGCAGCTCGTGAAACAATGGAACAATGGATTTACTGCATCGTCGTTTCGGTGAGCAATTTATCTCTCGTCTCGGAGCAATGGATTGACAACCAAGATCGTGTGATTTCACACCTTTGGACTTTTATTTGTGGGGGATGCAAACCAGCTTCGATTGAGGTATTGAAGGCCAACATTATTAAAGTTACCGACCGAAATCCTCCAGCGAGTCATTCAAAATTGGTGTTTACGGATGGCCGAATTAAGACGCAGTTGCGGCCAACATAGCATACGCCGATGACTTGGTCCAAATGGTCTCAGGGCCCTTCCCATCAGTAATGACTGAAATTTTGGAAGGTGCACTAGCTACATTGGGCTGCCAGTTGCGGTCTCAGAGTCAACTCTGAAAAAACGGAGTTGATGCTATTCACCAGAAAATACCAGCCTCCACCTTTTAAGCTTTCAAGACTAAACAACCAGTGTCTTACTCTCTCATCGGAAGTCAAGTATCTTGGTGTAATATTTGACCCCAAGCTCCACTGGAAGCTGCACATAGAAAATCGAGTTAAGAAGGCCAATATAGCCTTATACGCCTGTAAATCTATGTTCGGCAAAAAAGTGGGGTCTCAAGCCACGTGACGTACTTTCGATGTACAACTTAGTGGTTCTGCCAATTTTGACATATGGTTGCTTAGATTGGTGGGTAGCTCTTCAGAAGGGCTACAACACCACTAAATTAGAGAGAGTGCAGAGAACTGCATGTGTGGGCATCACTGGTGCTTGTAGAACATGTGCCACGGCTGCGCTCAACGTTATTCTGCACTTACTTCCTGTGCATCTGCAGGTTCAATCCATTGCTGCTCAGAGTGCTATTAGGCTGAAGGAGATTGTCCTTGGGTGACAACTTCCTGTAGGACATAGTAGCATCTTGAAGCAGATCTCCCCTTCCTTCTCTGTTATTCGCACTGACCTCTCCATCCGCAAACTGGATTTCGAGGGTTGTGCTAGGGCTATATTTCCGAGCACGCAAGATTGAAAAGAGGGGAGAGTCGGCACGGATATAGGTACCTCTATTTTCACTGACGTATCCAAGATGGAGTCTGGAGATGGAGCGGGGGGTTCACTCTTAATCAGCCAGTATTTCGGCCTTCTTTAAACTGCTGGAAACAAGCAGCGTTTTTCAAGCAGAGGACTTCGCGATACTGCAAGCATGCAAAATGCTCGCTGGGATCGCTGTTGGGAGGGAGATATTAAAATTTTTTCCGATAGTCAAGCTGCGATCAGGGCCCTGTCGTCGCCGTATTGCAGCTCTCTTCTGATGAACTCCTGTAAGGAGGAGGAACTCAAACGTCTGGAACGTGCAGGAAACATTTCCATTATCTGGGTTCCTGGGCACAGGAATATAGAGGGAAATGAAATTGCCGATGAGCTTGCCAGGAAGGGGTCGATAGAACCGGTTTACCGGTCCCCTGTCCCCTTCTCAGATATCGGTATCCCCTTGACCTTTGTTAAAGGGAAATTACACAATTTCTTTCTAAAACAAGCGCAAGACAGTTGGAGGTCTGTCTCATTGTGTGCTATGATATTTCGAAAACACTATGGCCTCAATACGATAGAAACAGAACGCTTAAGGTGATGGGAATACCCCGCCATTCAATTTCCAAACTCATTGCGGTGTTCACTGGTCACTGCGGGATCGGTACTCATGCGGAGAAGCTTGGAATTCCGTACAATCCCTATTGCAAAAGCTGTGGGGATTCTGCAGAAAAAGAGACTGTTGGACACTTTATCTGCAAATGTCCGGCACTGGCGGCTAGGCGCTTGAGATTCCTTAGGGGATGCCCTTTCGGGATGACTTGAAGAAATTCTCCAGCCTAGATCCCTTTCCTCTCCCCCTCTACATTAATAGCACTGGACGCCTGCAGACGGTTTTTCTCTTCCCAGATAGTGGTCCACATTATGGTTTCAAAACGGCACGTAAGTGCTACTTGAAATATACCTCGGGTACTCTTGCCCTCTTACCAACCTGCGGCCAACTTTTGAAAAATAAATGTCATGAATGGTCTTACAAAAAAATAATAAAAAGTGTCCAATCAATTTGAATTCTCTTTGTTTTATTTCAATTTAAAGTCCGTCAGCTCTAAATTTATCACCCTTTATAGACTCCAATTTTTCGCAAAAATGTTGAATGCTGATATCACAAAGTCTGCAATTTCATTGAAATCGAAAAGGGAATTTTTGTTGCAATTCATTAAAGTCAGGTGTATTTCCGTGTCAATATTTTATGGCAGGTTCACAATTTAATCGAGATATTTTTCTTTTGATATTCTCAAATATAAACTGAAATTAAAGTGAGCTACATATATTCAAATGTGAATCTTTGTTTTGTCTTATTAATAAAACAAAGCTGATTTTTGATACTCGCAAATGTTCTGTTCAATTTCGTTTCACCCGAACATTGGCAAAATTGGCCGAAGTAGTTACTAGTCCGCACCTGGCCTCAAAGCGCGCTGCTTGCACGTTATCTATGTATTATCATTATTCATTTTTTCAGTTTTTTCAACACTTTATGACACTACTGAACTTTTACTAAAACTTTAAACCAACCGCAATGCCATAAATTTCCTCGAATCCGCGGAAGCCAATTTGTGCTACCCAGCGCATTGTAGTGAATTATTACTTAGAGTAGTTTGAACTGTTCGAAAGTTCGATTGGGTGTTGTTGGTGGGCTTGGTAATAAAATTATAATGAAACATACAAACATACATTAATGTGGTGGAAAAACTATGTAGAAGTTTAATATTTGTACTCACAATTTAAATACAAGTCTGTATGTATGGGCACTTGTACTACTCCATACCTGTTTGTATGTACTCATACTTGTAAATGCTGTGTGGGCGAAGGAAATGCATAAAATAACGGTAGTAAGTAGATAATTGAATTGCGATAAAATACCAACGAACTGATAAGAAAAATTTAATGAAAGTGTTTTTTTTCTTTGTTTCAGTCAACAACAATGAGTGATGGCCAACTGATGTCTTGTCATTTGAGCGAAAATTTATTTATGCCGATCAAATGCGGCTAAATGTTGTTGTATCAAATTTACGTATAGTAAAGTACGTCAGTTGATTCTAAGAAAAATATTATGGAATTTAATATAAATAAATTTCGCCGTCTAAAGGATGATCAGAATTTTTTACTGTGAAAAAATGATGTTGTTACGAACTAAAAGTTTGTTGGGCGGTTGATTTCACTGTGCGATTTACGAAAAAACTTAAAATTTCGCAGGACCAATTGTCCAAAAAATATTTTTAAAAACTTCCACTTACGCTATGTTGGACATCCAACGAAAAGACAAAACCCAGGACAGCATATATCAGGACAAGTATTAAGGGTGGCTAAATTTTAAGGCCCGATGTTGAATGTAAATCACGCCTACCTGTCAAGTTTTTTTCTGAATTTCATTTGACATTTTTCAATTTCAGATTAATTCAATTCGAACCATGGAAAGATACACAATCGAGCAATGCGATAAAGTTATTCAGGCTTATTATGAAAACGGGCGTTCAAATCAAAATGCATATCGCGCACTTCGTGCCTCAGTGATGAGGCATATTTTCACCTCAGTGGATTCGTTAATAAGCAGAATTGCCACATTTGGGCGAATGATAAATCAAGAGTGATTGCCGAAAAACCAATGCACCCACAAAGAGTGACTGTTTGGTGCGGTTTATGGGCCGGCGGCATCATTGGGCCGTATTTTTTCCAAAATGAGGCCGATCAGGCAGTTACTGTGAATAGTGTTCGCTACCGTTGGTTATCATCAACTTTTTATGGCCAGAATTGGAAGATATGGATGTGGACGATATGTGGTTACAACAGGGCGGTGCCACTTGTCACACAGCTAACGAAAGAATAGATCTTTTGCGCGAAAAATTTGATGGCCGAATAATCTCACGTCGCGGCGATGTCAATTGGCTGCCAAGATCATGTGATTTGATACCGTTGGACTTCATTCTTTGGGGTTATTTGAAAGAAAAGGTGTACGTCGATAAGCCAGCAACAATTCAAGAGCTAAAGAATGAGATAATTCGGCACATTAACGGCATAGAACCTCAATTATGCCTCATAGTCATCGAAAATTTGGACCATCGGATGGAGGAGTGCCGCCGAGGCCGCGCGGCCATTTTGCCGATATTTTGCCCATTCGTAATTGAGCCGTGCCAATATTATTATGATAAAGAGAAATTACAATAATTTTCTAAAACAATTGTATTTTATTTAAAATCAACACCGGCCCTTGAAACTTAACCACCCTTTAGGGTAATAACGTCGTTTGAAAAACTTATCTTCAACCATCCTTTTAATTTCCTAATGAATTATTTTGAAAAAAAAAGAAATTTATGTTAAAGGGTACCGTGTGGGTTCGAATCCCACGTAAAGTACTTTCCCAAACTTTCCCACTTTCCTAGTTTCTAGTTTCTAAAACAAAAAAAAAAAAAATTTTATTCCTCAACCCCAAACACCTTATTCTTCCGATCCTTACTCCCGCACAAAAGTCAGCGCATTACTTGCATTGTGGCTGCTAAAACAAGCAAAAAACAAAGAAAAAGACACAATTACACATTGCATCAGTGGCGCCAGCAAGAAGAAGCTGGCAATCGCGGTAATAGCGCAGACACATCAAAATTTAACGAAGTCCTCAACCATCTGTGTGATCCTTATGACAGAAAAATGTGAAACACTGATGGCGCGCTAAACAGTTAGAAGGCACTGTTCCTAAGCAACGACAGCTGGGCATTCCCACTATTTAGGACTAGCAGCGGCAGGCTAATCACCTACCCTGCCAAAAAGCAAAATAGATGACTAGAATATCCAACGTAAGACTAAGTCTTGTCGAGGCCCTATGCTCCCGAGTGGAGTGAACAAGGAAAAAAAATCGTAAAGGATTAAAAAGTTCCCCAAATATATTTAGAAGATTCAAAATGCAAATTTATTCTTCAAAAGTCATATTATCGCCAACACACGTTTGATCCAACTCTCGACCTATTTCTGGAACTCTATTTTCGGTATAACCATCAGAGCCATTTTCGAATTTTCTATTACTTTCCTTCGGCTGTTAAAATGCATTCCCAGTAGTGTGGGGTAGTTGAGTTTAAGGCTGGTTAAATCCTGTAAATCCAGGCGGAACTATGTCGGTAGACGTAATATCCTGATGCTGGCATGGGTTCCGCGACACGTGGATATCATGGGTAACGAGATCTGTGACTCTTTAGTTAGGACGGGCTCTGAAGCAAACTTCTTTGGCTTGGAGTCCGTTCTGTCACTCTCTTCTGCAGGGTTACTTTAACCCACAAACGAGCTTGGCTGACAGAGGCTGCAGATGGAGGAAATTAGTAACTAATATTACCTGTCATGTCCGGCCGACTGTTATTAAGCAGAAGGGACTGTAGGCAGCTGGTTTGATTGATGACGGGCCACTTTCTATGGGCGAAGCACATGGGAAAGGTAGGCATCTCAGACAGTGTACTCTACCCAGCATTTAGAGAGCAGGATGAGACGGCGGACTACTTTCTGTGCGTCTGCCCGGCCGTCGCACAAATCAAGCTTGAGGTCTTTGGCACTGATGTGTTAAAAAGCGACCAACCACCTTGGCTCCTTGGCACCACAAGATCTACTCAGATTTCTTCGGATATCGGGTAGATTTAAAGAAAATTAAAAGGGGATCCGAATGCAGTACAATGGGTTTATTTGTATCTGAGTGCTGTTCTTGCTAGTTCGTCCGGACAAAAACAACAATTCGATCAAACAGAAAAAAATTGCAGGGAGCCACGCGATTTGTTCCATAAAAGATCAAAGTAGGCTCAAATTTATTTTGATATTGTAGCGGGTTAAGCTCGTATTTATCCAGAATCGACCCCGACATACTCAATATAAATCCACCTATTCATGTGTCCTCCTAAGCCCACTCACCTAACACCCCGCTCTCTCTAGACTCAACCCGTCAAAACGGCATGTTTACCGGGCTAACCGTTGGGTAAGCTATGGTAGACGATGAAGATTGGTGACTATACCGAACTGGCAGGGCTTAGTAAGCTGCTACAGCAACAATATCTATTCTAGCTCTTCGTTACACTTCTATAACTTGATACAACAATTTTCCTTGTTCCAGGTAGCAAATCTGCTCTTTTTACTCAGCAACAATTAAGCTAAAACTGACTTTTTCTGATTAGCTTGTTTGAATAACTGACCATCCCCTCTTTAGCAAACCAAGAAAGCCCAATGAGTATTTTCCTGGGTAAGACCGTTTACGCAGCGGCGACAACGACCCCAGTGTAATCTAAATTTAAAAAAAAATGCTCAACCTTTCAATCCTATCGGATCATTTCGCTCTAAAACTTATAAGATAACCAAACAGTAACTGACGCATTGCAGGAACCTATAAGGCTGACGAGCTGGCTAGGCAGAATATACTTGAGTTGATGTCTTCGCGCAAATAAAAAGTGGAAATTTCCTTAGCTATATGCGGTCTGCCCTTGGAAAAAGAGCCTCTAATCAGCTGAGCGAGTCTTTGTGGCAACGAATAGATCGGTCGCGGTGGAGAGATCTTCTGCGGCTAACAAAGCCGTTTATTTTGTCGGTGGTGAGAGTCTTCAACGGGCATTGTCCACAATTAGTAAAATAGTAATCAGACTGAATATCATTATGCGTCCATTACACGGGTAGATCGGTTGCGGTCGAAATATCTTTTATAACATAGTAATCAGACGGAACATCATTCCCATCCCTTTCCACAGTGGATGAATTGCGGGTGAAAGAATTTTTGTGGTGGAAAAACCCGCATTTCTCGCTTGTGATGGGAGCCTCAATTGAACACTACCTATTGGTAATTTATACAGTCAGACTCATTAAAATTTTGAACACCTTTTGCAATAACTAACTGAATAATGATGAGATCACCTTGTCGTATATTGTTTTCTTTCCTGTTCACTCCTCTCGGGAGCATAGGACTTCGACGAGACTATTCCATCGTACACGGTTCTGGGCTATTGTTTTTGTGCCGTTCCATGTGATATCGGTTTCTACTAGCTCGCGCAACATCGACCTTCTCCGAGTATTCTTTGGCAAACCGCGACCACTGCTCTCTTGCGGGTTCCAGTCATTCTTGTCATTTCTCTCGTCTTGTCTCGTTCTTGTCTTTTCTCGTTATTTTGGCCCTCACTTTTTAACTGAACTGGAGAAGGCCAAAAGTTTCTTTCCGCTATTCCTAGCGCGCCAATTATCCGTCTTTACTTTCGCGCATGTAAAATTTTAACATCCGGTCCAAAAGTTTCTCTTCCGTATTTCTTAAACTATCAACATTCGCCTTAATTAGTGTCTCTACACATCCGTCCTTTCTTATCTGGGATAGTTTTCTTAATGATATCACAATAGAAGGTTCCTATAGTCAACTGTTTGAGTGGCCCTTTGGCCGTTTCCTTTTCGAGCAGCCATTTAGCCTAATTTAACTAGACCTTAAAGACGTACCACATGGCGCCACTATGAGTTTATCCACTCGGTCGCGACTATTTTAGGTGCATTCGGAATGACCTTGAGTGCCTTTGTTGGACAAGGTCTTAGTACACCTTTTAGGGCTGCACCTGACGCTGTTTGCTGGTATTATATTAATAGCACCACAAAAGGCAATTATGAGTAAATTTGTCATCATATATATGTATACATATGGGCGTATGTATGTATGTATGTATAGTACTTGCACTCAGGCTTGTTCACCTCTGATTGCCTTTGCCACTTGACGCCTTGACTCACATTTAGCTCATTCATTTTAATGAATAAATGAGCAGCTTATTATGTAACCTATCAATATTTCATTTAATTAAAATTGCCATTGATAGCAGCGGACATTCAGTCCTCGCACGCGCTTTTATATTTATAATTGCAACACCTACCCCCTCACCACATTCACAGTCCATATTCAGCTCCTGCGTGATGTTGTCGCATGAGTGGCAACAATTCAATGACTGCTCAAACAATACAACCTAATCAGAAATTCAATCAATTAACGCAACCAAGTTGAGGTGGAGGACAGGAGGCTGTGGCTACCTTTACACAGTTTGCGTCCAGATATACTTGAACTTTCATAAATTGACAGATATAAATTTGTTTTTTAAAGATTAAAATTCTTATATCCACCCAGTCGGAAGATTAACTGATTTGCACTAAATTTGCTACAAATTATGATTTTTTTACCTCTTGGGTACTTTTACATATATATTAAAGCTCATACAACTCATTGTTCCATCGCCTACGACACTCGCTGTAGGTAATTAAGTTAAAAATTAGGGAACTCAATCGATTCCTCGCCACTGGCCGAAATTGGAAGCCGCTCAGATCACATTAACTTAAGCAGAAAAATCACTAGATCATTTGAAACGCCGAAGCTTCTGCGATAGAGCTCTGTAAAAGCTTTGATATGCCCCCATAGAGAAACCACTTGACGGACCTTAGCAGTTCACAATCATTTAGGGTCTATTTACACATATCAGTGCCGTGACACGGCAGTGAACTGACACGGCGATGATCTGTGTAAATAGACTCTTATACAACTCAAATAAAATTTCCACACATTTCAAAGTTATTACGAATTTTACCTACTGGGAACATTTGAAATTTTCAGAGTTTCAAGTAAATATACAGTGTAAAAATAATATAATAAATTCCACACGAAAATTATTTCTTAAGCTTGAGGCATTTCTTCCTCAACAGTAGCTTAGTTCACTTGTTTCACTTTATACGAATATTTGATGTTGCTATTTAGGAAAATTTTAGACTTGTTTACTTACCTTGGATTGCCGCTAACTGTTGCGCGTAGCTCGATGAATATTTTAAATATCCTGAAAGATAAAAATGGAAGCTTAAATAAGTAAACATTCAAATTTCCTAGTTTTGAAATGTTGTTAGAAATATATCTAATAATATTATATATTTAAGCAATCTAAAGTCGGAGAAATTGTTAGGCCCAAAATTAAAAAAAAAAATTACGCAACCCAGTGGGATTCGCACCACCATACATACAATGTTTTTTTTATATCGCAAGAAATTTTTCATATTAAGTTTTCTTTATAGAACTCGTAAAATGTTTAAACAGTTGAATTAGTTGATTTTTTTCATTCAACATACTTTCTAAAGATGTCACAATAGCCTTTTCTGTACTTTTTTAAAATTTGATTGTAGTGGTCACCTATATTATATACAGGTAAGGTGAAAGAGCCGATAAAAACTTGTAATTAAACTTTGATTCTTTAATTTCCATTTCAATTTTTTACGCTAAATAAATTATGCTAAAATAAATAAAGTTAAAAATGTTTTTCCAGTTCCTTGAATGCTCCAGTTTTTATTATATTTTCGCCCAAAATTAATATTAACATAATACACTTACAACCACAACAGTACAACAGAAACGCTCATAAGCGGCTGTGTATTTGTTATTGTTGTTCCCATACGGGCATTTCGTATGAGAGGAAACCATTACTCACATAAAATATCATAACTCAGGAACGGCTGCACCGATTTCAATCAAACTTCACACAAACCACCTCCTCAAAGATAGAAAAGAACTCTAAAATTTTTGTGTCAATCGGTTCGACAACTTGAAATAACCCAGGATCAGCAGTGTTGTTAGGAATTTCAGCTGATATAAGGCTATCGATTTGATTCGGAGTTATTTTATGTACCAGCCAAATTAGTATATGTGCGTGCGGCAATCCCCTTTTCTGCCATTCGATGGAGTACATATGGCAACGCACCTCCCCAAATACATATAATTTCACAATTAAATCCTTAAGTGCTTTACATTTTTGCCGAAATGGATACTCATGTGGTCCAAACACATCCTATGGTTATCCAGGTCCACATTTTGGGCGATATCTCGAGACCCTAGCCACGGAGCGGCATCAAAAATACTCTATACTATAGAATCATCAGCAGCTTCCATTTGCTACCCATATTGTACAAACACATCCTAGGGTTACCCGGTTCCACGTTTTGGATTATATCTCGAGACCCTAGTCACGGAACGGTATGAAAAATACTCTATACTATAGAAATCATGAACAGCTCCCATTTGCTACCCATATTGTACGAACACATCCTTAAGTTATCGGGGTCCACATTTTGGGCGATATCTCGAGACCCTAGTCACGGAGCGGCATCAAAAATACTCTATACTATAGAATCATCAGCAGCTTCCATTTGCTACCCATATTGTACAAACACATCCTAGGGTTACCCGGTTCCACGTTTTTGGATTATATCTCGAGACCCTAGTCACGGAACGGTATGAAAAATACTCTATACTATCCGTTTGGCCGGCGACGTCTTCGAAGAAAAAAGGTCCGATGACTCCTCCAGCAAAAACAGCACACCATACAGTGACTTTGAGCGGGTTTAATGGCTCTTCGTGGGTTACACGCGGATTTTCAGTGCCCCAGAAGCGTAAATTTTGTTATATTTACGTGCCCGCTAAGATGGAAATGGGCCTCATCACTCATGATTATTTTTGATGAAAAATCATATTCCTCTTGGTGGTGATTAAGGATGGCTTCAGCGTATGTTAGACGCGATTGGCGGTCAGCTGCTACTCGTAACAGCTGATGCACCGTCTGGACTTTGTACGGAAACATCTTCAAATCTCGTACCAAAATTCGCTGTAAAGACCGTCGATTGATACCCATTTGCGTGGCACGTCGTCTGGTCGATGTCGACGACGCTTCCATGACATCCTCGGCTACAGCAGCAATATTCTCTGCAGAACGGCTACTCCGGGGTCTGCCACGCCTGGCAACATCTCGTGTTGTGTCAGTCTCTTCGAGGCGAGCGGCTAAACGTCGCAGTGTATCACCAGTAGGCGTTGGGCGGCGAGGAAATCTGCGACGAAATTCACGCTGTACCAAAGTCACCGACCGATTATTGGTCAAATAAATAATCAGCAATATTCCGCGTTCTGGAGCAGTGTAGCGTAACATTGTTTATTAACGTGTATTTCGCATGTGTTTACTACACAAATGTCAAAACAGAACTGACATTAGGGGCCAATCGCAAAATTTATAGCATTTTCTGATAGGAGGATTACTTTAGCGCCACCTGTTACAAAAGTCATTCAAGAATTTTACAAACCTGGCGTCGCTATCAAGCTTTCCAATTAAATCCTACCAAATTACCAAGAAAATTCGACATTAAATTCTGCAAAGATTTGGAGTTTCGTAACTGTTTACTTTTAACATATCATAATCTGCCTTTTACATCGTTGGACCATTAAGCCCGGAAAAACGGGTGTGATACTTTTCTACAGGAGACATAATACACTTGTTCTTAAAGAAATATCGCTAGAGGGAAAACCCCTGAAAGTAGCGGAAGGGGTAACATATCTAGGCCTTGTATAGGAAGCCCTGGATAGAAGGCATTGAGAACGATGTAAACATTAATGGAGTTGAAAAGGTTCAAAGACTCACATCTGTTCTCCTAACCGGTGCAATGTCAACCACGTCAACGGTTGCATTATAAGCGACATTGAACTTCCTTCCACGCAATCCAGTGGCATCGCTGGCAGTGCGAAAATAAGGTTTAACACTTTAAGTGTTTGGTCAAACATGGACTATGACCACCGCAACATCCTAACCGGCATTTCGGAGCTTTCCGGACTGGTAGACTATGCGTTCTCGCCTTCAATTACCAATACAACATACACGACCCTCCTCCCGTCAAAGGAAGAGTAGGAATTGGACGATGTAAGTTTGAGCGTAGGGTGGGCAGAGGTGTATGTTCCTCACTTCTGGGTATCTCCTTTAGTTTTCGGCTTCCCGACTACTACAGTGATTTTCAGGCTGAACTGATGGCAAAAATAAAATCTGTAATACTGGTACAGTGTGATGCGATACCTAGAGATGATATCTACATTTTCACTGATAGCTAAGTGGCTATAAAATCTCTCACAAAACAGTCGACAACCTCTAAAGTAGCCATGAAGTACCTCTCAACTTTTAACGCGATGTCTGAGTCATTTCACCCAAAGGCAACATGGATTTCTGGACATTGCGACATTGAGGGGAACTGCAGTGCCGATGAACTAGTGAGACTTCCCACCAAGGATTGACACAACAGGCTTACTTTCTGGGCCCAGATACGGCATGCGGCTACCAAAACAGCAAATACCACGGGATTGTTAAGCAAATTAATGGCAAACATCGGTGAACCAACATAGAGCAAAAGAAGGATAATCATGGTGGCCACTAACCCGATTCGCCTGGACGGCAGCGAAGTATGGGGAATTGCGGTAAACTGCAAAGACAAGCGCATAGCACTGGAGGCTGTGCAACGAGCAGCGGCACTGATAGTTGTCTCAGCCTATCGCACTGTCTCTCGCGCTACAGTCTTTGTGATCTACGGAGAGATACCCCCGACCTCAAAGCCCCGGGAGCAAATAGATGTGTGGGATTCTAAAAAGAAACACATCATCATTAGCGTCGAGGTGCGGAGATGGGACAAAGCCGACGGGACACTGAACCTAGTGGCAGATGAATGGCGAAACTTATTCCATCAAAGGAACTTTGAGGGGAAGTAAATTACTTTAAAACTCTGTTCCTCTCGAGCAACGGACACTTCTGAAGATACCGATACCGTAAGGGCAAGGTAAGCGCTACCAAGGGCATATACTTCGAAGCGCCAAGTAATGACGCTGAACACACGTTTTTTAGTTGTGACAGGTGGCTGGCGGAAAGAGATGCTCTGATGAACCAAATTGGCGACATTACGCCGAGCAACATAATCAGCAAGACACTCGAACACGGTAAAGAGATACATCAAGAACGTACTACGGAAAAACAGATTGACCTCGACACAGTGCAACAAAGCGAAGCCGTACAGATAGAGACGTGCAAGAAGACGAGCTTATAGCTTGAAAGCTGGCTACAAATACGATGGATCCACACGTGGGTGAATAGAATTGGTCCTTTATGGATGGATGCAGAAAGTTGCGTGCCGAATAAAGATCCAGCGGTTACGCTGGCTGGGTCATGTCGTCCGAATGGATGCAAACGCTCCGGCTCTGAAAGTATTCGATGCGGTACCAGCTGGTGATAGCAGAGGAAGAGGAAGGTCTCTTCGCGTTGGAAAGATCAGGTGGAGAAGGACTTGGCTTCACTTGGTGTTTCCAACTGGCCTCCTCTGCGTTGGTTAGATCAAGTGGAGAAGGACTTGGCTTCACTAGGTGTGTCCAACTGGCGCCGGTTAGCACGAGAAAGAAACGACAGGCGCGCTTTGTTAAGCTCGGCCAAAATCTCGTAAGCGGTTATCGCGCCAATGAAGAAGAAGAAGAAGAGAAGAGACGATCTCGCACTTTTAATGGCTTTCACCTGTTCTATCAAGACGTATATTCACCAAGTATACAATTTTTTAGTTAGTTAGAAGTAATAGGGAAATGATCACACTGGTTTTAGGAGATATAAGGAAAAGTTTCCTACACGGCTTCACAATGGGTTATACGGCTGAGTGTGTCACATAGCGGACAACCCGTACAACCAGACCTAACCTACGTATATTTGTATATGTCTTATACCTATTTATACGTTTTAAATAAAAATTTCAAATGCGTAAGTAACAACTGCCATTTATGTGTAAATTTGTTTTGTTAAATTAGGTACAAGCTGAAATTTCGATTTTTCATCCCTGATTCATGGACTACAACGAAAACAACATTTTCACAATGCGCTCTCTTAGCGCCTACTCTTAACTAAATCTCTTAGCCCTCAAGAGTCAATCACGTGCTCTCCCCTATCATTAGACTTGCCAAGAGCGACAAGCAAAGCGCTCATTTTAGCCATTCAACCGTGCAACTATTCAACTGAAGTGAAAATTCAAAATGTTTGTAACCGAAAATTCCCACAGTCATTAAGTTTGTGTGCCAAAAAAGGCGTTTCCATATCAACAGAGAAGCTTGACGTCACTGCCATGTCTACTATAAGTCCGAGCATTGATGCCAGGAATGATTGCATGATCACAATTCAACGCATTGCCTTTAGGCTCTAATTGAAAAATGAAGGTTTTCGCTTTTATAAAAATCTATGCACTCCAATTTTTTTCAATAAAACTTTTCAGCAAAATGTAAGAAAGTAGTTTCGGACATTTGTGTTTGCCTTATTCCTTTCATTCGATTCCAGTAAATGCGACGCTTATTTATGTGCCAATTTTTGCATAATAAATTCTTAATGCAACAAGCGAGCAGTAGTTCTTAGCGCAGCTGAGCGGCTTTGGTGTATTTGGTAAAGCCTACTTCGCTAAAGTAGCGCGCTTGCGATTCGCAGTCACGTCCTTTGTTCGCCCTTGTAAAAGCGTCAACTTAAATCATGTACGTGACTAGAATCTAATCCAGCTATTATCATTGGGAAATTTGTATGTAAATACGTTTGTTTGCAGCAAGCAGATATGTATGCAAATAGGATTGACCGGAAGATTTGCGAAACTTGCATAGAATCGAGAGAGAGATGGGAGGGAAATTATCCGCATAATGTGCGAAGCTCCCCACGTCGAAGTGAGAAAGAAAGGGTTTTTTGCATCGAATTGTGACTGGCGATGAAAAGTGGGTCCATTACGACAATCCAAAACGTCGGGCAACGTATGGATACCCTGGCCATGCTTCAACATCGACGTCGACGCAGAATATTCATGGCCTGAAGGTTATGCTGTGTATCTGGTGGGACCAGCTGGGTGTTGTGTATTATGAGCTACTGAAACCGAATGAAACGATTACGGGGGATGTCTACCGACGACAATTGATGCGTTTGAGCCGAGCACTGCGAGAAAAACGGCCGCAATACGCCGATAGACACGACAAAGTTATTTTGCAACATGACAATGCTCGGCCACATGTTGCACAAGTGGTCAAAACATACTTAGAAACGCTCAAATGGGATGTCCTACCCCACCCGCCGTATAGTCCAGACCTTGCGCCATCCGATTACTATCTCTTCCGATCGATGCAACATGGCCTGGCTGACCAGCACTTCCGTAATTACGATGAAGTCAAAAAATGGATCGATTCGTGGATTGCGGCAAAACCGACCGAATTTTTCACAAAGGGAATCCGTGAATTGCCAGAAAGATGGGAAAAAGTAGTAGTAAGCGATGGACAATATTTTGAATATTAAATTTGTAACCATTTTACGTCAATAAAGTTTCAAATTTCGAAAAAAAACCGCACGAACTTATTCATAGTCCTATTAGATTAGATGCTTAGTTTTGCGCCACCTTGTAGAATATTGTATATTTTATCTTTTATTTGTTTTATTTTGTTTTATTTTTAATTCTTCCACAAATTTTATTTTTTGAATTCAATTAACTATTTTTTTAATAAGTTCTAATTTATAATTGGAACTTTTCAAAAAGGAAATTGATTAATTTTGCGCCAACTTGCAGAATAATATATACATATTTTATATTATATTGTCTAATTTTGTTTTATTTTATTTTGTTTTTAATTTTTCTACAAATTTTATTTTTTCGAATTCAATTTAATTTTTTCTTACTTTCTTCCAATTAATATTTTTAATTCATTTTTTATTTTGCAAAACATGGGTTCAGAAAGAATATTCGATGATTTTGTGCCCCCTTGTAGTATATTATATATAATATTTTATTAAATTTTTTTTTGTTTTTTATTTTTATGTTTTTGAGCTTAGTTTAATTTTTTACTAATTTATTTATTTTTAATTCATTTTTTATTCTTCATTTAGTACAAAATGGATAATTTTTCGCCTGTAGTATGTATATTAAATATTTTAATTTATTAGATATGGGAGTCAGTTTTCTGATACCATTTTTGTGTTCACTCTAGTATTATGTATACTGATGATTGGAAGATGTAAGGCAATTCGACGTGAGTGATAAAATCGCGAAGGGGCACCGAAAAAGTTCGAAGGTATTCAACTACATACAACAATTATTGGATGAAGACACATGTCGAACACGGGATGATATGTCTAAAGAGTTGGATGTTGACAGATCAACAGAAAGCAGGTAACTGGATGATACATCAGTTGAAGGAGAAGGGCATCGTGAGAAGTTTGGTGACGTGTGAGATGCTTCTTAAACGGCAGAAAAGAAAAGGTTTTCTGCATCGCAACGTCACTGGCGCTAAAAAATGACCTATTATGATAACCCTAATCATCGAAAATGTTGGAGCTTGTCAGGTGAACCAGGTCCATCGACAGCGAAAAACAATATTCATGCTTCAAAGGTTATGTTGTGTATCTGGTGGGATCAGAAGGGCGTCATCTATTATGAGAACTCCTTAAACCATCTGAAACCACCACGGGCGATCATCACCGACCTCAGCTAATGCGTTAGAATGGAGCTCTCAAAGAAAAGTGGCCGGAATGGGACGGTAGACATGACAAACTGAATTTGCTGCATGACCACACCAGGCCACACGTTGCTAAATCGGTCCAGAAATATTTAGAGGAACTGAATTGGTAAATCTTGCCCCACCCGCCGTATTCCCCAGACATTGCACCTTCGGATTACCATCTGTTCCGATCAAAACAGTCAGCCCTTATTGGAGAGCGGTTCACTTTTCCGAGAGCAGCGCAAACTGCCCCAATGAATGGATCAAATCAAAAGAACTCGCATTTTTCGTCAGAGGAGTCCGTATGCTGCCTGAAAGGTGGAGTAAGGTTGTAGCTTCCAATGGCTCATACTTCACTTAATATCAGCTATTATTTAATTGTTTAAATAATTCGTAACTTTGGCTTAGAAGGAATGAAAACTTATTCCCATACCCAATAGTTTGTCTTATTTTGTTTTATTTTATTTTATTTTCTATTGTTTAACAAATTTTATTTTTATTATTATTAATTTTTTTTTTTTAAATTAACTTAATATTTTTTAGTTTATTCTAATTATTTAGTGAAAAAAAAATTTCAAAAAGAAGATTTGATGATTTTGCGCCACCTTGTAGTATATTATAAATTTTATTTCATTTTACTTTATTTTGTTCTATTCTATCTCACCTCATTTTATTTCCCTTTATTTTATTTTAGATTTATTTTGCTATATTTAATTAAATTTTACTTTTACTCTATTTTTCTTTTATATAATTATTATTATTTTATTTTTATTATTTATATTTTATTGTATTTTTTTAGTATTCATTTCATTTTACTTTATTTTATTCTACTCTATTCTTTTACTTCTTTTCTTTCCATTTTATTTTACTCGGTTTTATTTATTTATTTTTTAATTATTATTATTATTTATTAGAATAATATAAAATATTACACTAATTTAAAAACAAAAAAAGAGCACACTAGCTGCAAATTAATTTTATGTAGCTTTTTTAAAAACTTTTTATTTTATTATACTTTTTCTCTTTTATATCATTTTCCTTTATTTTATAATATTTATTTTCTATTTACTTTATTTTTTTATTCTTACTTATTTCATTTCGCTTCATTTCATTTAAACTTAAATTTCATTTTATGTAGCTTTTTAATATTTTTTTATTTTATTACATTTTTTTTCTTTTATTTCATTTTCCTTTATTTTATTATATTTATTTTCTATTTACTTTATTTTTTTATTCTTATTTAATTCATTTCGCTTCATTTAAACTTAAATTTAATTTTATGTAATATAGTTTCTTTAACAATTTTTTATTTTATTATATTTTTTCTTTTATTTCATTTTCCTTTATTTGATTATATTTATCTTTTTTTAATTTATTTTTTTTTGTTCTTATTTATTTCATTTCGCTTCATTTCATTTAAACGCAAATTTAATTTTATGTACAATAGTTTTTTAAACAAATTTTTATTTTTATATAATATATTTTTTTCTTTTATTTCGTTTCCCTTTATTTTATTATATTTATTTTCTATTTAATTTTATTTATTTCATTTCGCTTCATTTTATTTAAACTAATATAATTTTTTTATTTTTACGTTTATTTTTTATTTTTATTTATTTCAATACATTCATTCACTATGTTTTATTTCATTTTTTTGTAGTTTAATTTTATTTCGTCTTTTTTATTTTACTTAATTTTTTCTCTTTTGTGTTATTTTTATTTATTTCATTCCCCTTTATTTTACTTTGTTATGGTTTTCTATTCTATTTATTGTTTAATTTTTTTTTTTAATTTCGTTTTTTACTTTTATTTACATCATTTCACTTTGTTTTATTTTTTTGTTTAGTTAAATTTTATTTATTTTGTTCGTTTTTTTTGCATTTTTTTAATTTATTTTATTTTATTTCTCCTGTTTTATTTTTATTTATTTTATTTCGCTTCATTCTATTCTATTTTAGTTTTATGTGGTTCTTATCTATTTCTTATAAATTTGTTTTATTTTATTTAATTTTTTTTATTTTATGTAAGTTTTTTCTTATTCTTATTTTTTCATTTCATTTTCATTAATTTATATTTATTACCTTTTTTTATTTTCTATATCATTTTCCACATTTCTAATCATTACTTTATTTTCGGTTTTCTTTTTAGTTGGATTTGTTTTGATTTTTATGTTTTCTTTTTTATTTTATTTAATTTCATTTTCTCTTTTTAATTTATTTCATTTTGTTTTTATTTTCATTTCCTTTTTTTGATTTCATTCTACTCTATTTTTTGTTAAATTAAAATTTTTAGTTTTGTTTACTTTTATTTGATTTCCATTTTTTATAGATCTAAAAAATTCCCACCGAAAACCACATATCAATTACAAATAAATATATATCTACATATGTATGTACATTTGTAGGGGTAAAATGTAAACACCGCTATCAAACAACTTCACACCCTTCTGCCCAGTTTACCTAGTGAGTCAGTTGATAATCGTCTAATCTACCGCTAAGGGTGCATTTAGGCGTGCAACCAAACTGTCTTCGAGTGCGTACGCATAAAAATAATCAACACTCTGTAGTTAAAAATAACAAAGCATCCACTTTCCGTTGCATACCTACACATATACACAAGACAAATAAAATGTGCACACGCATACACTAACAATTATAATTGGCCATAAAGGCAATTAAAAAATATTAAAGTAGATTAGTGTGAGTAATAAACAGTAAGGACACACACACACACACACACACAAGATTGCCAGGAAAAGTAAACAACCCGAGCAAAGCGCCAACAAAACACTATCACTATGAATATCACATCGTTTGATAGACGATAACAGGCACAACGAGAGGCTTCGAACTGGCAATCGAGTGGGCACCCTCACAGCTGACATCCCTCCCAATCGCCTTTCGCTTTCTCCCTTTGCCATCGATAAGCTACACTCTATGCTATTCTTGCACGCCCAAGTGCCACAGAGCGGTGATAAGTGCTAAGTGGTCGACTAT
This sequence comes from Anastrepha ludens, assembly GCF_028408465.1. Lineage (NCBI taxonomy): Eukaryota > Metazoa > Arthropoda > Insecta > Diptera > Tephritidae > Anastrepha > Anastrepha ludens. The sequence goes on along the minus strand of NC_071501.1, from coordinate 24,533,077 downwards.
AAAGCGTTTATGTGAACGAGCCATACACTCGCCCATACATACAAATATGCGTAAGGCCAAACACCCCGGCTGTAGTGCATTTGCTAGGGTGGTAAAACGCGATAAATGTCTGTACGATTAGTTGGCAATTAACAAAATAGAAATTAAATCAAATTATTTGTATGGATGTGTATCCTGACGATGTAGAATCCCATAATGCCGGGCAATTAAAAAATAATGAAGGTGACCCGTTGCCGCGTTGTGGGCAAACAAATGTTTTGAGAGCGTGCTTAAGAAAACAAAAATACATTTTTAAGTGTGAGAAAAGTCTTATATAAATAATTTTTTTTTAGTTTATTTAAATTTTATATAAAAGTATTAGGTGCGCAACTAAGTAGTCGCTGTTTTTTTGATGAAAATACAACTTTATTCTGAAAAAATGGTTACAAGTGAATCATTGAAATTATTTCCCATCGCTGGTTACTACTTTTTTCCATCTTTGTGGTAGATCTCGTATATCGTCGCGGTAAAGTTGTTCATCTTTTGCGGCTATCCAAGGATCAAGCCATTTTTTAATGTCTTCATATGAATGGAATTACTGGTCAGCTAGACCGGCGCAATATCTGGAGAATATGGCGATTGGGCTAGGATTTTCCATTTCAGTGTTTCCAGGTAAGTTTTAACGGGTTTGGCAACTTGAGGCCGAGCGTCGTCATGCTGTAGAATCACTTTTTCATGCCTCTCCGCGTATTGCGGCCGCTTCTCGGGTAGTGCTCGGCTCAATCGAATCAATTGAAGTCGATACCGGAACCGTGCGCCAATGATGGTTTCGCTTGGTTTTAACAGTTCATAATAAATAAAACCTACTTGGTCCCACCAAATATCATATTTAGCTTTTCTTTACTATGCAAAGGCTACCTAAGTGTTCGTCATTCGTCGGTGCTATTTCGAGACCAAAACAGAGGAGGGTGGTGTCCTTTCACCATCTCTTTTTAACTTCTACATCTCGAAACTCCCCAGCCACCAGAGGGAGTCTCCCTGGTCTCCTACGCCGACGAGGGGCAATGACATCGATGGCCTGTGCTCCAAGGTAAACGACTACCTGCCTTTCTCGCTTCTTTACTGCGAGGAACTTACAACTTTCCCCCACTAAGTGAACGGCGAAACCCTCTTTACCACCTGGACAAAGAAGGTCAAGCTGCAGCATAAGATAAAAACCGATGATACACCAATTCCGACTGTAAACAACCCCAGAATATTGGGAGTTACCTTCGACAGCTTGCTCCCCTTCTCAGCGCACACAACCGCTATTGCCACTAAAGTAAAGAACCGCAATAAGGTAACAACCGACGATGCATAACAAACTGCTCAGCAAGCAGTTCCTGCTAGGGTGTTACCGTGGGCCTCACCCATACAGACACCTGCTTAAGTCTGAGCTACCTCCCAGGTATGTCAGGAGGCTCTTCCTCAATTACGCGCACGAGATCCACAGACAATCAACGACATTCATCGTGAGACTCTTACCGCCTTCCTAAGCTCCCGACGCCCAAATGCCGTCAGCGAAGTCCAACCACCGCCTATTGCAGACGAAGAGCTCCAACTTCCCCGAGAATCCCGCGTAAACTTGGTACAACTACGTTCTGGATACTGTAATAGACTAAACGCTTACTTATCCAGAATCGACCACGCCATACTAAACATATGACCGGCATGTGAAGGCATCCCGCACGACACTAACGACCTTTTCATATGCCCCATCAAATATACTCATCTAGCACCTCTCTCCCTCTGGACCCAACCTGTCGAAACAGCTAGTTTCCTGGGCCTACCATTGGATGAGCTAGACGAAGACGACCGGTAATTGCACTACACTGACAGGGCAAAGTTATTGCTACAACAACAACAACAACAAGAGGGACACTTTTTAAGGTTGATTGCTGGAAGACCGTCAATGTTCATATGCACCAATTTTAGTGATACAAAGCCTCTTTCTACAACTTCTTCTGATAAGATCAGCGGAATAAAAGATAATAAAGACTCAGAAATTAAACTGTCACCTAGAGATAAGCCTCAAGTATCAGTCAGAATTGAGGTTTAAACAGAAAAAATCAGATCGTACCAAATAAATTTCCTTTATACCATAAAAAGTTATTCTACCAGAAACCAGAGCCAATCTAGGTCACCAGGGTGATAATAAATATGCGAGAATGGTGATTGTTTGTATATACTTGTCAACTTTGAAATTATCAAATTCTGAAGATAAACATCGCATCTTGCAAAGTGAATAGTGAAGTGGTTCGCAACTGCCGAAATGGTTTCATGTGCGTCGATTTATTTGACAGCCACAGTTACAAATTACCTTTTTAAACGATTTCTCGCTATAATTACTGATGTTCAACCTAAAGTAACTTTTGCTGTAAACATAAATACAGAAATCTATAAAAAGCATTTTTTTATTTTTTTAATTACAAATATCTTCAGAAGTATTGATGAGCGAATTAAAAGAAAGTGATAACCGCACACATATGTATGCTCATATGTACGCGTGCATGCAGTAGTTTATATGTTTTCTCTTCATTCTGCTATTTGTACTGATAACGAAAATTCGAATGAGTTATGAAAATTTAAATCTTACAACATTTTGCGTATTTGAGCCATTAATTAAACAAATTAAAAATCGCTTCATTTTTATTTTCTATTTTTATTTGTGCTGCATTTAATAATCCTACTAATTTTATATTTTAATTGTTTACACAAAAATGCAGTGGGTACATTCAACTAACAGAAATCACTGAAGCTTGGCCTAAAGTAACGCAATTAAAACTCCCGTCCACCGTCGCCAGCCGCCAACCAACACCGCCACTTATACTTCTCGTAGGCTTCAAATCTACTTATAATTTGCTCAATCTTAGCAGATAACTCTGAGTAATTTTCATTTCAAATATAAAAAAACAAAATAGTTGCGTGGCTGTAATGCGGGCGCATCCAAATCACATACCATATTTCACCTACTCAAACGCTAAGCGGTGTTTGCTGTTTCTCCGCCTAGGCAGCGTAAAAGCCACTGCTGGGGCAAGCTGAGTAAAGTTAAATAGAAGGCCGTAATTTACAGAGACAATGTAGCGCTTAGGCGCATTACGCGAGTACTAGACGCTTATGAGGGTTAGTGTGTTTGTGTGCATGTGTGTATGCGGTGAGCAAAGTACCCTGTAGGGAAACTGGTTTACAGAATTTGGAAGCAATACACTTTTGCGATTTCTTTCTTCTTCAGACAAATGGTTAGAAATCGCATTGAAAAATACCCTTTGCTATTTGGAAGTTAGTGAAGACCCACCCACCGTTTGGTGTCTTCTTCAAAATACTTAAAAAACACTCTTCAATATTTTCCTTCACTTTTCCGATTGATTGTACAAAAATTTTGCCAAGCCGAGCTCCACATTAGCCCATCCAGTCAGCTTAAATTTCCAAGCCCTGAAACTGACTCTATCTATGAATGACTATGAATGGCTTGGCTGATATAAGGTCCTGGATTGTCCTCTTACTATTACTATGTAATGGCAACTCGCAACAAAAGTTGTAACAGGCTCTAGTAGCAGCTACGAAGTGATCAATTGACATGGCCACGATTAGCGAACATTGGGACCGACCTTTGGGCCTTTCGTTTGTTGAGCTGTCTCACAAGGTGCGACATCTTACTAAGATCAAAGGATGCCCAAGTTTATATCGCCAAATTTAGGTCACAAAAAGTGAGGAATTACTGAGTCATAATTCATTGATATAGAGAAAGTACTGGCGCACTTTGTTAAACTCGGCCGAAATCGCGTAAGCGGTTATCGCGCCAATCAAGAAGAAGAATCGATATAGCGTTTTTAGCAAAACTTTCAGAAAAAGCCTATTTTGTCAGATCGCACTGTACTGTACTGGCTTCTAGATAATCAAGTGTGGGATTTTCGGTCATCAGTTATGACAATTTTCTCAGTTTTGACAACGAAAGGCTTTTAGTGACATTATCGGAAGACGTGAAAAAAGAAGCCTATAATAAAAGTCAAAGAAGAAGAAGATCGAACGACCTCCACCTGAATCTTGTTCTTGTAGCAGTTTACTAGCCCTGGTTGTTGTAGTCAACGATCTTCACCAATCGTCGTCGTCTAACCCATCAAACGATAGGCCCAGGAAGCGTGCTGTTTTGACGGGTTGAGTCCAGATGGAGAGGGGTCTTAGGTAAGTGGTGGTTAGTATCGTGCGATATGCCTTCGCATGCCGGACATATGTATATTCTCACCTTTATCAACTCTCGTCACATTATTACCATATTCGGAGACCAAGAAACATCTACTGCTGACAAAGAGTCTTTGTTATCTCAGCGATGTATTGGAAACATTTTGTCGACATTTTAGCAGATTAAACTCCTAACTAAACAGAATTGATCCCGCACACTCAACATCTTTTTTTGTTTCCTTATTCGGGAGCTCGGGAGCATAGGACCTCGAAAAGACTCATCCATTGTACACGATTCTGGACTGTTGTTTTTGCGCCGTTTCATATACTATCGGCATCTGCTCGCTCGCGCAACATCGACCTTCTCCAAGTATTCTTTGGCCGACCGCGACCTCTGCCGCCTTGCAGGTTCCAGTCCAGTGCGCCATTCTCCCAACTTTCCTCTGTAAATATATTATTTTACTTGGCCGTTCATACTAACTCAACTAAAGCCCCTTTCTTTTTGGTCCGACCCCGTGGTTGATGTAAAAGCATAACTCTTCCCCATAAATGTTTCGGGGAATGCTGCACGAGTGACAGTTCTCGGCTCAATGCCGTTCCGGTAACGTAGAACCGACATGCCGTTTAGTAGCAGCAACCACGAAAACCGTTGAACTTTGGTATGCTGTTACAAAACCAACAACCTATTATCTTCATCTTTAGCTGTTGTGGATTTCCGAATCTCAAGCCTAAAAAAGCATTAAAGAGCAGAACCCAAGTATGATAGAATACGGAGGTACACAGATTGAAGTAGAAAAATTACCGTAATTTCGTGACGAAATTTTTAAAGGGGTCCATATGAGAACCAATGAGAGAGTCTCGAAGTAGCCAGGTTTTTTAAAACAAAAATTAAATGCTAGTTTTGGTTAATATAAGCAAGAACGAAAATAACAAAGAGAATAGAAAGAAAACATGAATGGAAAACAAAACTCTAAAATTACTGATGCGCAAGCTTCTGTTCTTTGGTGGTTGGTTGGTTGAAGTGGTGCTTCGCACCATTTCCTTGACACATCTCCGCTACCAACAAGTTATACGGTGAAGGAATTCACGATTATATCCAGTCTGTGCGATTGAGAAACCTCTTAAGGTTGTTTACGTCTATACCGGCCAGCTCTTCGAGGTTTTCAAAAAGCGATTTGCCAAGGGTTAACATTCACGCCTTCCATAGGGCAGTGCATTCACAGAGGAAGTGTAGGATAGTTTTCTTTTTCTCCGGTTGACTACAACTATGGCAGTTTATATTGTGAGGAATACCCATTTTGGCTGTCTGCTCTCCTATGGACCAGAAGCCAGTTATCACTGCGGTGAGTCTGCAGACATTATATGTCGTTTCATAATTGTTAATATTGACGTTTGTTTGGTTGTACGTGGGCCATCACGTTCTGGTAACTTTGCATGTTGTCTGTTCTCTCCATCTACAATCCGCGATTCGTAGGTTATTTTGAGGAAATTGCAATCTTGTTTGCACCCTAGGTACTGAATACCAATTCTACAAGAATATTATTCATGGCAGATTCTCCCGTTTGCCAGTTCGTTCGCTTTTTCGTTTCTTTCAATAATCCGATGTACTGGGACCGAGATTAAGGTAACCTTATGATTTACGCTATTTTTGTTTTGTTCCACCAGGGTAGGGGTTGATGATTTAGAGGTTGATATTGTTGTTGTTCTGTTCCCAATTCTAAGTAGAATCTCATATTGTGTTCAGTATACTCGTATGTACGAGCTATTTAGCGGTGTGCTGACAGTAAGGGACGTGGATGTAGCCATCAACATGAGCATAGGTCTGATTTATGCTGTCGCATGCTAAATTGACAGAGCTGGTTAAAATTCCAAGGCTTAATAACGATTCACAAAACCTATACGACACCTTTTAGCACAAAATTTACCTCCGTCTAAACATGAGTTCAGTTCTTGTGCCGAAAAATTTTAATTTCATAGACCGAGCTTTTATCCAGTTCTCTCTCCGTCTCATTTTGGTTGGTTCCTGTTGCTATTTATTTATTATCAACCTCACTTACCGATCCCCATCCAAGTATTAGTTGCGAACAAAATTTCATTTTATCTACTCAATATTTTCCCTAGAGGGTACTAACTTAGGCCACACCAAAAGTTGCAATGTCACACAAGCGTAAATTGTTTGAGCGAAGGTGCAGTGGACGCCACGATATGCTGCTGCAATATGGGTCGCGCTTCGTTGGTTACTCCTCAAGAAAACTTCAATTACCTTTGTGTAGCTGAAGATGTGTGTGTGAGTTCTTCAGTTAATATTTATTTTTTCGCCTTGAGCGGCGCTGCATATGTGCCTTATGGTCATAAGTGAGCAGTCAAGCGCAACTTCAAGCAGCCACCCAAACACCACTAAAACATGCACACACACGCACACGCACGCCAGCAATCGCATGCACTCGGAGCAATAATAAAAGTAGCAGCGAAAATTGCTGGCCTTGTTGTTGTCATTAGTAAGTAGTGATTAAAGCGAAGTATAGAAGAAGACGCCGGCGACGACAAAGACGACAACCGAAAACCTATCCCACCATGTTGTTGGTGGGAGTTAAAGGTGTGCGTTGCGTGTGGGAAGCTTAAACCGCTACGGAACTATAAACTCAAAATTGGTTCGGAAGTTGTGGTGGTAGCGGTTCTCTACTCTATTCTCACATTCACAATTCGTTTGTGTAAATGAGAAGTTCCATATTCTGCTTCTGTGTACGTGCATACGTCCGCAAGTAGGCGCCTTTGTGTGAACGTTTGCGCTGACAATCTTTGAACAACAATTTGCCACATGCATGCAAGCAGCACTTAAGCACTTTATTGTCACCCGTATGAACTTAAGCTCTGCTGCGCATGCATCGCAACATCACACATAAGTATACGAGTAAGTAAACACCGAACCCTGTTGGGAAAGCTTGAGAAAGTGAAGCTGATTTTTAGTTCAGAACTATTACAAGTTCACCTATTGTGAACTGCGTCGTTGTTCACGCCGCTACTAGCGACATCTGCCTTCAGAGTGTGACAATGAAAAAATTACGACGAACTATGGGCGTTCTCACCCATTGCCAACGTAGCGTCAAGTGATGACTATGGCTCATGGTACAGTTCAAGTCCAGCAGGAATTCAGTTTGAGTCCAGCTAAATTCCATCTTTCCGATTTCACGGAATGAAAAATAAATGTAAAACCGCACCTTTGCGCTTTGGTCTTGTGGATGTCATATAACTCTAAATTCCATCTACTCACCTGCAAGAGAAGACTTGCATGCCTATGTGTGCATGCCTGGGAGCAGTTCGCTCGATACCTCAGGTGGTGGTACCGTTACTTTTGGATGTTCCACATATAGACAAGGATCTGAGAAGTTCTACTGCTAAAAGTGCCCTAAGCCTGCAGGCGAAAAACCTGTGGATGGCGGACAAATATGATACTTACACATGGAAGTTACGGGTGGAACAGATCAGATCAAAAATACCTAGTTTGGTCACACTTCTTTAATATATTTGACATAATTCTTCTATACAACAAATTCCACGACAGCAGTGATGATAGAGTACCGGAGTACGCAGATTGAAATGGCATTTTTAGAGTGATTTCGACGCGTTGTAAATTTAGATGGTCTGTGAGAGAGTTCTATGGATGGTGCTATGTCATCGAACTCACCGCGATGTTCACAACCTTTCGCAACCTCAGCGATGTTTGAGATTAAAATTTTCACAGACAGTTCAAAAATGAGCAGGGGAACAGGATCAGGCGTCTTCTTACAGCAATTCTAACTGAAAGTAGTACAGAGACTTCCAGAAAACTGCGACGTTTCTCAAGTCGAAATCTATGCAATTGACATACCAGCAAAATTGATCAGAATGACGTACCTCGCTCTCTCAAAATTCGCCCTCTATATTTAATATATAGCCAGATGGCAATCAAGTACCTCGGGCTAGTAACGACCAATTCAAAATGTGCTTCGAAGCCACCTTCAAAATTAAAGAGTCAATCTGTGCTACATTTTGGAATATAGTTGTACTTCGCGAAATGAGAAAACAGACGAGTAAGCGAGATAAGCGTCAGAGTGACAACTTGAAGATATAAGTCCAAGCTTCAGAAGGAAGTCAATAGGAAGTCCTGTTTTCAGAAGTTGAAGATAAGGGCAGAGCAATGACGACTAATATGAGGAGGACTAATCTAATTGGCGGCCACCGTAATCGAACGAATTGGTGCGTGACTACTATTCGGAATTCAGAGAGAACATAAGTTCGAATCTCCATGAAACAACAAAATGAAGAAAAAGTTTTTTCTAAACCGGCCGCCCCTCGGCAGGCAATGGGAAACCTCCGAGTGTATTTCTGCCATGAAAAAGCTGCTCATAAAAAATATCTGCGGTTCGGAGTCGGCTTGAAACTGTAGGTTCTTCCATTTGTATAACAGCATCATACGCACACCACAAATAGGAGGAGGAGCTCGGCCAAACAACCAAAAAGTGTGTAATTATGAATACATAATATATGACATTTAATCTATAGGTCGACATCTGTGGAGTACCCCATTCACGTTGACCAACATTCGTTGAACGAAGAACATACGGCTTATTATGGAAATAAAAAAGTGGCACTGGCCTTTAGGCTATATAACCGCCAGCTTCGGAGCTGCACATTAAGATGTAGCAGATTTAGTAATCAGGAATATTTTGAGTCCATTCAGTCCACTTCCTATACGAATGCGCTCTAGATTTCTGGATAATCACTTACATACTCACTTAAATACAGTCTAAAGTTCAAGGTCTCGCTGCAGTGGCTGATTAGATTAGTCAAAAGAACGATATGAATTAAGGACAAGTAAGGAGCTAAATGAAAAAAATGTTCCAGAGCAACAAAGTGGGTGCCGAATGAGTCGAATAACCTGCCCCAAGATGTTCGCATATATTTTATGCTGTTACAAAAACAAAAGTAAACTTCTGAGAGCTGGAAGTTCAGCCTATTGCGAGCTAAATTTATAAATTTAAATGCAATGAAAATACTTCTATTACCAGAATCTTAATTGAGTTCAATGGACCCCCAAAATATGGCGAGATTGATTTTTCATTTTCAAAAAATCATTTCATGACTTCATTAAATTTTTTTTATAAGTAATTTAGTTTACATTTTCTCCGGTTCCTACTTACGCTTAAATATATAAATTCCAGCCTAATCACTGAAATGTATGTGACTATTCTAAGAACAGGCTCAAGGGTCTTCTATGTGGCACGGGAAAGCTCTTACTCTTCCAACTAGCAGCGTTACAAGTTGAGACACAGTTTCATTTCATCAACACCTTGTAAAATTCATTACTTACTTGTATGGCAAAACGAGGAGAGGAAAAGTAGTAAATTTTCCTACGGGGAACATCAACTCGCGTATGGGTGTGCACATACTTTTCTTGTGTACTTTACCCGCTGTACTGCGGTCAATTGTTTCCTTTAAAGTGCCGAAGAGATGAGCTTAACTTGGTATCTCACAGAGTGAACTTTGCTGACCACAAGTGCGGTGCCGTTTATAATTTAATAAAATTTCTTACACTGCGAAGGCTTGGAAGAGATTTTTGTGTGGGAAAGGCCACATTTACTGTGCGCACAGGTGTCGAACGCTATTAAAGTGGCGAAACTTAATTTTCTTTTATAATTAAATTTTTTACGTTGCTTTGGTAGAAGGTGTGCCAAGATGAACTGCTATTTTACATTATCAATAATATGTTTAGGTTTTTTTTTCAGAGCGCTAGTATTTATACTTTTCAATCAAGCTAATACGCGATTCGGTTCGCCGTGTCTGAGAGGTGAATGCCTCAACATTTTTTTCCAAAGTGATTACTTATTTATTTATTTTTGAAGTGAAACTCCTTAGGAGTCGATAGACGAGCGAGAATGGAGAGTAAAATTTCAAGGTCATACAACGTTTTGGCCATTTTCGTTCCGCGAGAGAGAAAAAAAATATAACGTAGAGGAAAAGGAGTGAGAGAGCCATACCTTATATATGTATATTAGATACACTTTAGGCTATTTTTCCTGAGCTTTTCCTTGTGGTTGCTAATTTCTAGTGAGAAATAACACTGCCTACTTTTTCGCGCTTGTTTGTTGGTTCAAACTTGTAGGAAATATATTTTTGGTGCCTACTTTTTGGCGTTATATTTCCTTGATGCCTACTTTTTGGGGCTTTTTTGGCCCCAATTTTTTTGGCGTTTTTTTTGGTGCCTACTTTTTGGCGCTTATTTCCGTTTCCTGGCTTGTTGTGTGTGCGTACTATAAAGTACTATCCATTCCGGCGTCGGATTTATTGGTATTGCCTTGCGGTAATTTGTGCCGTTTGCTGCGGTCCTGGAATAGCTGCGTTTGGCTTGTGTGGGTGATAAACGTTCGGAGTAGTGTGCATTGTTGCCACGGTTTGTGTCCAGCGTTTGCCTACACCGGTCGACCCTTCTCCGTCTTTTGTAAATTTTGTCTATTTGTATTCTCTGCAAATGTTGTGAATTTATTTAGATATATATTCTTTCTCTCTCCCTCTCTCTCTCTCTCTCTCTCTCTCTCTCAGGCGGAAAAGTATTTAATTTATCCGCTTCGCAATGTCTAGATGGGCTAAATGGCGTTTTGGTTATGAACCCTCAGAAAACAGAATTAGTGCTGTTCTCGATATAAAATTCCACAATTTGTGAAACGATCATTGAATTACACCATTTAGAAGTGGGAGGTCACGCCAAATATAGGGTTTTTCAGTAAGAGCGCTTCAACTTTTGAACTTTTTTGAATAAAACACAAACGGTTTGACTTTTTTAACTAATATTTTTTTTATTATCGAGTTTGAACATATACATTTAAGTATGAAATTCGATTTCTTTTGCATGACCACCGCGTGCACGTTTTACGAAGTCCAATCGTTGAACCCAATTTTCGACCACTCTTTTGCATAAATCGGCCGAAATTCCAGCAATTTCGCATTCAATATTGGCTCTGAGCTCACAAATCGTCGCCGGCTTGTTACTGTAGACCAATGACTTCACATAACCCCAAAACGGGACGGCTTGTTAAATGGACCGTAAAATGGCCGTAATGCTCTTAAAGTAGCAGCAACAGAACGATTATTTTCATAAAAAATTTACACGATTTGCAATCGTTGCTCAAGTGTGTAGCGTTCCATGATTAAATGTATACTAATGAAGTTTACAAATGACAAGCGAAAAATAAAAAATATTGCGTCGTTCGCCCTCCCTATCGGAACAACCCAATATTTAGGTGTAGAGGACAGAGTAAGGAAAGCACTGCAGCTCTACTTTCTTGCAAAGATACCGTAGGACGCAGGACGTGGTCTTTCTCCGAAGAACACTCACTAGCTGTATAGGACCGTTATCAGGCCTATCCTCCTTTAAGGGGTTATAGTCTGGTTGACGGCTATCGACAATACTACGATTAGAAATAGGCTTCAGAAAGTATAACGTCTGGCACTTCGATTTATCAGCGGCGCTCTTAGAATCACACCCTCTGATGCTCTGCATACCTTTTTCTTCTTACCTCCCCTAAACTTGGTTGGTAAACAGAATGTAATTAACAGTGCTGCTCGACTTGCCGCAACTAATCAAATGTTATTTAGTTGTTGGACACTGGGTCATATCACTCGGTCTGGGTCTAACAAATCCTGTTGACTATTGTTTGACCATATTTTAATAGGTTATTTAGTACTAGAATTCCAGCTAGATGAAAGTGGGTTGACAATATACCTGGTCGGAAAAACTGCCTACCGTTCTTTACTGATGGCTCACAGCTTGACGATAAAGTTGGCTTTGGTGTCTACTACTGCTGCTGTCGTCGTCCTAATCACAGTAGTGTATGTCAGAATGAAATTCTAGCCATTATGAAATTAGCTATCCCGTTAGGCAAAAATGTGACTACCTTTGCAGAAATCTATATTTATTCTGACAGCTAAGTGGCTATGAAATCTCTTGATGGGGTCGTCACCACATAATTCCATCATTGCTCGCAAAAGGCCAGGCATCTCTTAACGAGATGGCGGAAAATTCTTGGTGACATACCAGGGAATTGTTAGGTAGACGAATTAGCAAGAGAGGGCACTACAACTCGGCTCAATTTAAAAACTGCGTAGTAAAAGTAGCATTTCAGTCAACATGAGATAGGTTGATAATCAGGCGCTCAAATCACAAGGAGCTTAATCGGTCAAGGAATAAAGTCTCTATGTTAGTTGCTTTAATTCCAGGCCACTGTCTATGGGGTCGACATGCTAAAAGACTGAATGTATCTCATTTCGACCATTGCAGAAGCTGTAAGAATGAAGAGAAGGAAGTGTCTGTTAAACATCTTCTTGGTCACTGTCCCGTGTGTGCCACTAGGTTTTGATACATTGGCTGATCGTTCTTGAGTGTTATTGATAATCTTAGGAGTAAAAGTGCCGGCCAGATCAATGGGTTTCCATTTAAAGCGAAATGGTTTAACGAGGAGTGGCAGGCAAACTTCTACTGTCGTATCACAATTGATCGGTAACGGTCTAAGTGAGTTGGTTTAAAGACCGACTGCCACTTCCACCTACCTGCCTACCTACCAATGTCGTTAAAAGGGTGATAAAGTACTTCCACATTTTCTCCAGTATATTTGTGTTTCTTTAAATAAATGCATATTACCTCAAGAGTATTGTATTCAAAGTTGCTTGAAGCGAAATTGACAAAGTTATGAGTTTTTATAGCTGTTCTTAAGCATTTTCTTAAAGCATTTTTCTGAAACTTGTTATTTTTGAAGCCAGTGCGCCATAATTAACTCCAATGAGAGGTGTAATTTTGATATTCAAAGAAAAATATTTTTTTTTTATTATAAATGATCGGATGTTTATTTCATTATAAAGAGGAAGGTATACCGTTAATAGTGGAAAATAATATTAGGCAAATGACCATCACAACCACGCTCACAGGACAATATCCTTTTCATGAAATTTTCCATAACCGAATTGCAAAGTGGCTGCCCTATGTCCTCGATAGCGTCACGAATTCCATCTTTGAGGTCTTGAATCGACCCTGGGCTGTTGGCGTAGACCTTCTCTTTCACGTGGCTCCAAAGAAAAATGTCTCAAGGTGTTAAATCACAAGATCTCGGTGGCCAATTGTGATCACCTCTTCGAGAGATAACACGGTCCGGAAACTTTTCCCGTAAAAGATCAATGGTTTCGTTGCTTGTGTGGCACGTAGCGCCGTCTTGTTGAAAATAAACGTTGCCCAGATCAATATCATCCAATTCCGGCCATAAAAAATCGTTAATCTTCTCTCGATAGCGCAATCCATTCACCAATAACACCTGTTATTGGAAAACCCTATATTACATACAAAGTGGCGCAAAATTATTCACCCTATCGGAAGATCTGTAATTCTTGCAAGTGGAATTGTACGTCAGTCATATTTGACGCTTGAAAACTAGACAGATGGAACGCGTAAAAATCAAAATAAAGATTTCCTTCACTGAAATTATTTATTTTTTACTTAGTAAAAATCAATAATTGATGATTACTTTCGCGCCATCTACGGCACCGATAGTTTAGAGATTTTGCACAGTACTTTTTCACATAATTCACCTAATTTTACAATAACAAATTCGATTTTTTTAGCAAAAATCGGGTTTTTTAGCTTTCAAGCGCTACGAAAAGTTCAAACGTTTAAAAATCGAAACATCGAAAAAAATCCTCCCAAGAAAACATCCGCTTTAACAAATGCTTTAGAAGATTCTATGCGAGTTATGATGTACACCGCAAAAACACTTTTACTTGTGGCATCTGCGCAGATTCACTGTCACTCGCTTAAGTTTCCATAATTTCGCAATGAAAATGTATGAAAATATTGTTCAGATGCTGCATTATTTTATAGAAACTGGCTGAATAAAGTAACAGTAAATATCTGCATCATCAAAAAAAATCTCACTGGCATGCCTTTTTTCACCGAATTAACCTCAGAATGCTTTGGCGCTTGGTATTTTGTTAGAGACATAAAATTTCAGGCCGAAGAATAAATTTGACCAAAGAATACGGAAAGAGTTGTTGATACGAAATTTTCAATAACTATAAATTAATAGTTTTTAAAACATATCCTTCGGCAAATTTCGACTTTCATCTAAAAAATTTGCTGCTGGGCATTAGTTAATAAGCTTCTAGCATTGAATTTAATTCAATATTATTTTTTTTTTTTTGCTTTTTTTAGTTGAGCTTTTTATTTACAAAGCAAATCATTAATATATGTACATATGTATGTACCTCAGTACCAGCTATGTATTGCTTATCAAGGCATCAGAAGCGCACGAGTAAAAGCTCTCAGCTACCAACTCGTAACTGTAACGCAACCTATTGCTTCCTTAAAGCCACTTGCAATAGCCTGCAGCAGTGATTTAATCTCAAATCCATTTAGAGCAGTCAGCCGTAAAGCCAAAGTCCTCTTATCTACCCTCTGCCATCCTCGCTATGGCCGCCAACTGACGGCGCGTGCGTCACATCAATTGCGTCTGCCGCAATATTTATTTATTAGCACCGAACCAACTAAGAACGTGCCACACCGAGCAACAGTAACTAGAAAGCAATAAAATTGCAAGGACGTTGTGAAAAAGGATGTGCGTGGTGATTAAAGGGGCGGATGTGCAATGAGCGAGCGGCTGTGAGGCATTAACCTGATAAGCAAATCAGCTGTGAAATAGCGCACAAGATGGTGGTGACAACGACAAGCAACTCGCCCAACAACGGCAGCTACAAGCGTGTGAAAGTGAAAGCGGAAAATGCTTATATGTAAATAGATTACAAGAAGCATATTACCAGGCGCATTTGCCTTATTGCCTCATAAGCTTCGAATATTAGTTTGCTCAGCCAGTGCTAAGCCTATTAAAAAGGGAATTGCCTGTGTAATAGTGCGTCAAAGTTATAGAGTGTTATACCACAATTTTTTTGCGTACCACAAGGTAATACAATTTTTTTCTGTGCGCAGTAGAAGTTGTTGTAGGATGGCACGAGTAAGGAGAAAAAAACACCAAGAATAATATACGCTAGCGTATGTATATACAAGTGGCGCAAAATTAATCATCCAATTTTGGTTTTGAATAAACTTTTTACTACACAAAAGGAATGATTTTTAGTGCTGGAAATATTTATTTTTTTTTTATTATTACTTGTCTGTAAACAGAGAAAAAGTTGCGAAAACAATTATTATTTTAGGATTTATTCAATGACGAAATGTCTGGCATTGGGTAAAATGTCTTCGGTTCTTTTCAACATTTTTACATAAATTTTTTTACATTGGAAAAGTGTGAAAAAAAATTTGGAAAAAAAAGATTTGGAAAAAAAATTAGGAAAACAATTGTTTTTTGCTTTTGCTAAAAATTTGTGGGCAAAAAAATGTTGTCTTGTTTTTTGGTTACATTTTTGGGAAGGAAAATCTTATTTTGTGTCTCGTAAAATTTTTGGTATGCAAATTATTTTTAATTTTAAATTTATTTTTTTTTGTTTAGTCGGAAAAAAACATTTTGTTTAAAACATTAATCATCAAATTTTTTACACAAAATTTTTTTGTTGCTAAAATGGTTGGAAAAACAAAATTAAATATTAGTTTTGTTAAAATTTTTGGAGACTGTTTTTTGTTAAAAATTTTGAGAAACAAATCGTTTTTTTTTGTTCTTTGGTTAAATTTTTAGGAAAGAAAATCTTATTTTGTTTCTGGTAAAATTTTTGTTTTGTCGGAGAAAAAAATTTTTTTGTAAAATTTTTATGTAAAAAGTACGTATTTTTTTTTTAATTTTTGAAAAAAAAAATATTTTGGTAAAAATTTTTGAGGAGCTTTTTTTTTGTTGATGAAAACTTTTTGGGGAAAAAATACTGTTTAAAATTATTGTGTAAAATTTTTTTTGTTAAAATTTTTGGGGAAATTTTGTTGTTGTTATTGTAAATTTTGAAAAACATCCGCCTTAACTTTTTTTATATTGGTGCCTTCCCAATTAATATTAATATTTTATTAATAGGCGCCTTCCCAATTTTCCAAAGATTTTTTTTTGTAATGCAAGCTCTTTCCGTAGTTTTTTCCTATTACTCATAATAAATTTTAGCTTATTTCTTCGTTATTTACGGATACTGTAATTTATATATGTTTGTACAAACCTTTTTTAAAGAGTGCGCCATTTTGTTATTTTTTAAAAAATTTTCTTATTGTAGCACCTGCCAGAATTACAAGCTTACAGAATAATAATCAGTTTAACTTTTTCGTTTCAAATGTTCCGAAGAGCCAAAATCCTGTTGACAAGCCACCTATCTTTTTTTTAAGACGCTTACTTTGGTGCAAGACTACTACAAAAAAATATGTCAAAAAAAGAAAAAAATGTTTTTATATACTAATATATTTGATGCCAATAATGACATACTAAACGATCGAGCGCATATTATTTTCTTTAAAAAAAAAATCCTAAAAAATATCTATAAAAAATGAGTATTTGACCAGACGCAACTATATGTTAAAATCGACATTATATTGCATGTCAATATTGCACATGTTACCTTTCTTACGTTAAGTCTAAATTTTTCTGTAAAATATTCCACACATTACTTAAGTTGAGCTGAGAAAATTTACACAACCAAACTGAAATTTGCGATCGTCCATCTGGGTGAGCATAGCCCGAATGATGGATGGAATCTAAGGTATAACATTTATCTATGAGCGAATGTAGTAAGCGAACTTGAATATGCTACAGGCTTATCACATGGACCAGTGGTTTCAGTTTTGCCTGAATATTTCGACGTGAAAAAATACCCTCTTTACGAAACAACGCACCGGCGCATATGTCTTCAGTCTCCAGTTGCAAGTGCAAAATTACATGAGTTAAGTTTTCGAAGTGCTTCCTCCTCTTTATTTACTGTAACCTTAGATGCCTGGAACTATTTCCTGTTTTTTGTTATAAGGAGTGGCTGAAAGGCAAGCAAATTGGGTCAAATGAGAAGGCAGCATGCATTTTTGTCAGTACGCCTTACTACGATTTACTGGCGCTTATTAAGCAACCCCCGAATGTATAATAAAAAAAAATATTACTTGTAAACACAAAGATGTCGATTTTTTAATAATAAAAATATTTGGATTTCGTCTACTTATTTTTCCCTGCTTTAATTTATACAAAAAATGCATATAAATATATTTTTTCTCTTCCATACAAAAGTTAACAGCAAATCAATTTGGTTTGCAAACTTTTGAAACACAAAAATTGTTAGGCAAAATTCCCACGCCCACTCGTGCGGCATGTGGGAAAGTCTTAGTTTCCCACGGGAAACATCAGAAAGCCTCCGCTAAACAAAAATTCGAAATTGCACGCTTCTCATCATTTCCTTAAGTTTGATATAGAAATCTAAATCCAAATCAAACCAAAAGTAGAGAGACAAGAATATATTAAAAGCGCTTTTGTTGGTGTCAACATTTCCACCACAGCAACAACAATGACCGCTGACGTCGTTCGAGGATAATAAGCACACGGCGCAAACAAATAAATACACGCACGCGTCATAAGCACAGGTCCAGCACAAAACGCCTGTCTAATGCAGACGTCAGCAGTCAGCTAAACAGCCAAGCAGGCAAGTAGCCAAACAGACAGCGAGTGAGTCAGGCAGTCACACCTCCTCAAACGGAGTGGTGGCTGATTCATGTGCTTGTAGTGAAGTAAGCCTTCGCGTCCATCGCATGGGGGCGTTAGAAAAGCGTGTTTAGGTGTAAGTTGTGTGCCGTAACGAGCACCGGAAGTCAAGCAAAAACGTGCGGTGCGTGAGTGTGTCATATGGAAATGTCACGAAGTGTGTGTGTACTTATAGATGCGGTGTAATGGGGATGATGAAATAAAAGTTTATTTGCAGCATATAAATTTCACTAATGAGGACTTGTAGTTTGGCGTGTATGGCAAACCAAGAAATTGAAAAAAAAAGTTAAGCTTAGAAAAAAACTTGAAGAAAAAAATACACCACAATTTATTCTAGCTCTTCTGGCGCCGATAATGACTAGCAAATCAAATACAAGTTTAAGAGAAAAAGCAAATAAATATTGCATTCACTAAACGTTGCTATTTATGGTCTACTCGTTAGTGTTTCATAAGTATAAATTAAGAAATTCCTGAGAAAATGTAGTGTGCAAGAAATAAATAATAATTGGCTATTAACCGACTGGAAATAAATTTTGGACGAAACACGAAAATTAGTAGCCATATTTTATGAATTATTTATGAACCTAATTAATTAAGTTGACATTTGGATGAGTGGGCGGGCTGCTCTTAATTTGTTTCTGAATTTGCATGAGCTCGAAATGGGCGCACAGTAGCCTTGTGTTTCTGTTGGTATTTTATGCCATGAATTCAATTCCCACATCCGGTATGATCATCGAGTAAAGTGCGAAAAAAACGCAAGTTAGATAGTCATGCGTCTAAAAACTCGGTGTATCCAGAATGTTTGTGTATCGTGCTATCAATCGATGCTTAAATCATTCCAAGGGGAGGAATAGAGCCAGAACTGAACGCCAACTCGTTGTTCGTACGAGTAGCGCTATAAAAACCGTGCCGAAGCAAATTCGCTGCAATTGCTTGACTACACGTCAATGGCTGGCATCGCCAATCATTTCATTTATTTAGTTTTTGAAGTGAAACTTCTTAGCCGTCGATGGTCGCTCGTCCATTGGAGAGTAAAATTTCAAGGCAATGCAACGTTTTTGGAATTTTCGTTCCGCGAGAGAGAAAAAAGATAAAACGAAGAGGAAAAGGAGAAAGAGAGAGATATACCTTACATATATCTTAGATACACTTACCATAAGGCTATTTTTCCTGAGTTTTTCATTGTGGTTGCTAATTTCTAGCGAGAAATAA
Source organism: Anastrepha ludens (assembly GCF_028408465.1). Lineage (NCBI taxonomy): Eukaryota > Metazoa > Arthropoda > Insecta > Diptera > Tephritidae > Anastrepha > Anastrepha ludens. Next base: position 24,513,989 of record NC_071501.1, on the reverse strand, counting down.
CACTGCCTACTTTTTGGCGTTTGTTTGTTGGTGCAAACTTGAAGGAAATATATTTTTGGTGCCTACTTTTTGGCGTTATATTTCCTTGGTGCGTTTTTTGGTTCTAATTTTATACGTTCATATTATTAACAAAATAATGTATCAGTTCACTTCTAAAGCGCGGTGTGCTTCTGATTATTTTCATTTTTAGTGGTAGAAGGTTCCAAAGGCGGACAGCAAAGACGAAGACTTGACGTTCTGTTACTAGGCAACTGTACTTTATACTAAGTAAGTTAATATATCGAAAGGAGTTTGCAAATTGAAGTCGGTCCATAAGGTATTTGGGCTCCTGAGAAGTATTGACTTTGTGGAAAAGTGTTAAACATTTTAACTTTAGCAAGTCATTAAATCTTACGGAGACATAGACTATCACAATCAGCCTGCACACAACCATAAAGAAACAGGCACCATGCGGGCGTGGACTACTTCAAAAACATAAAAGATATAGACGCTTATGGGCCGAACCGATCTATGCGTGTCTACAAGTCAACTAGTTGAACCTAACCTAAACTAATCTGGTCGATGATTTATCGACAGACCAGCGATTTTACATAACTATTTTGAGAACTGTCTCATAGTAAAATGTTCTCGCTGACCAAAGGGTAACTGCGGAACCGATCTGTTAGATAAAAAGGCAAATATGGCCTAAAGTCGGTGAAAAAAAGATCTCACCAGCATCGTCATCATCATAGCATTTACAGTTTGGGGTGAGCCAATACTTCCTTTACTATTGCGCTCCATACGTCTCGGTTCATTGCATGGCTTCTTCGTGCGTTCATGCTACGCAGGTCGTCTCCCACATCACCGTCCGCGCTTGCTGCTGTTTGTCTATTTATAAGTTTTTCGATCTTTTTTGTTATTTTTTATTCTATTGGGTATATAAGCTTCTCGTACAGGGCCAATACTTTTCCTCAAAATTTTACACTCAAAGCGTAAGAGGTGGTTCTTTATGTTAGTAGTGAGAAGAACCCATGTTTTGACATCCATGCGTTTCTATTAGCCTTATAAGGGTTTTATAGATCTACAGCTTACACGCCCATGACACGAGTTTGTTTTTAAGCAGCTTGAGATGTGGGTAATAGCTTTTATTCGCAGCTTGCAGTCTGTCGTTTATGCAGATCAACGCATCTGCTGTACTACTTAAGTTTACTTCAAGCACTTGAAGGTTTCGACTTTTTGAAACACGTGGGCCGGACTTTCACTTTACCGTAACGAACATTGCTTCGTGATCTCACCAAGTATTTGGCGTTTTAGAATAAGATTTCTAGGCCTACTAACTTTGCTTTGTTAATTAGATTTGACGCGGTGTCTGCAAGCACATTTTGGTTTATTCTTTCAGCATAGCCACAGAACTGAACGCTCTAAGAAAAAAACACCAGGGTCGATGCCGTTGATAACAACGTTCAAAACTGAGTTAAACATTATGGCGGTCAGTGTGCCATCTGGTTTGATCCCCGTGAAAACATCGAAAGGGTCAGAGGTTTTTCCTTGTACCATCACCTTGGGTACTGTTTCATCTAGTGAGGCGAGAATGACGAGTAAATGACGTGGAATGAAGAGTAAAACAGTTTCAATCGCATGTAATTCTTCCTCCAATTAATAGTACGCATAATAGTAGAAAAATCAGTCTTCAACATTGAGTTCGTCGTGGAGAAATTACGAATATAGCCTTTCGATACGAGTTCGCAAAAGTTGCTATCACTGTAGCTATGTGAACTCGAAAAGAGTGCTGCCAAATTCACTCAAATTTTGATGTTTCCACCTGATATTGAAACAAATCTTAACTTTTTTTAGAATTATTTTGCAATTATTTTTCTGTTTTTGGCAAATATATTTTATTCTATTGGAACTGCAGCGGTAAACATAGTGAAATTAATTAATTATAAAATTTTAAATCTTTCGAAATGGATGTCACTTTGTTAGGAAAATTGACTGTCCTAGGATATTGAGCTCCTCTGCAAAATTTTTCCAAAATCTGTCCACCCTCTCATTCTGGCGTTTGGTATAATCCTATCCAAATTCCAGACTTTCTCGCAATATTTCAAAGAACCGAATGTATTGGCGGCGGTTTCTAAATTTTTTTATATCAAACCAAAGCGAATCTATTAAAGCTGATTTCGGTAAATCAGCTGATTTGTTTTTTTCTTTCGCCGTTTTCATGTATGTAGCTGTCAGCACGGAATGAAACAATGCGAATTCATTCTATGTTTTCCACTCTGCCAATACTTTGCCGTGACAATCAAACGTGCAAAACATTGTTGTTGGTTAAGTGCCACCACTTTTAATGAATGCGCCTTTTATAAAATGCAAAAACCAATTTCTATACGCACATTTTACAAATTTATCGCATTTTTTCAAATTTATTTTTAGTAGTGAATCTTTTTGAAACTTTTTTTTCAACTTTTCTTCGAACACCAAAACATTTCGTAACAAGTTATCTTAGAAAACCGCGGAAATGGCGCTGGGTATCAAATCAGTGTTGCTATTCTACGAATTTCGAGTTAACGAAGTAGCCATTCAAATCCAGTGAAGCCCTTTTTCTAAAATCTATGAAAATCACACTACGATGGATTTAGTGATAGGGCGGATCTTCTGATGGGTTTACACGTAAAGGAATGGGCTGCATATCTAACGATTTGTGCCGCAGCTCCACAGATGAGAAGGAAGTGGCGAGTTTTGTCCACCGCCTATACTACAGTCCGGCTTAGGAAAAGGCGTGAAACCTACACTTCCATAAAAAGTAATTTTTCGTATTCCTAGCAGACTTAGATGCAGCAAATTTTCAGAACATTTTCACCCGGGGAGCTCTCTCCTTCACTGATACCATAATTGGCTAAACAACAAATAATCGAAAAAAGGTGTTTAGGTTACATTCTTCAAAAGAATATTCGTACTAAATTTCTCAAAAGATCCCTCCAATTGGTTTTCTTATTCCCGTAAGTTGTAATTAACATTTGTACATTGACTTTTTTCCCACACTGTACTCACATGCGTCTATACATCTACCTAACGGGCACTTAGCTTTGCATCTAAACACCAACGGCGCATCGCTTATCCGCATTTGCAATAAAAAAATCCATAGCATTTATGTGGCTTTACGCTTTGCGAAATTTATCGTATTCAATGTGTTTACGATCCGCAAAATGCTGCCACTAAAGAGCGAACACTAAAAGTTGGCACTAAAAACGCAAACAAGAGAATTAAATAACCTTACACCTACGTAGTGAATCTCCTGCTCCTGCTTTCGGAGATGTGTGTGCCATATGTGAATGAAAATGGAAATGGGGATGGGTAGACGTTCTGCTAAAAACGTTTACAAATAATTTGAATAAGTCAGGTGGTGATATTTTCGTGTGTTGAAGGTAAAAGTTTCGATACATGAAAATTCGACTTGTTTTTTTTAAGATTTATCATGATAATTTGGGCAGACTCCAATTGAAAGTCTTTGTAAATCAGAGTAAGAGGTTTCAACTGGATTTTTATGCTGAGATCCTGTGCTTATAAAGGACGACTGAGATACTCACACCGAGTTATTTATTCTTCTGATCAATAATTTACTATTTACGATTTCCTTTGGCTTTTCCAGCCAAGAGACATAAACTAAGCCCGATTTTCCAAAGATTTGTAGATTATTCCAAGTTCTTGGCTTACAACGCATTGATTTTGACATATTGGATTCTTAAACCCCCAATGTAGATGGAGTTAACTTCACAATTGGACACACCAACAATTATGAAATATAACTTAGACGGTTTCTTAGACGCCAATTAGGACGAAGAACAAGCCACATAAGATTCATCAGTAGTTCAAGTGTGATGTATGAGCTTCCTTTATTCGGCTGAGATCTGTACGTCCTCTGCTTGGAATGAAATGGAAGTGTTGAAGGTGGGAATTTTCCGGCACCAACGGCCCTCATGAACTTTATTAATGAAAACCTTGTTACACCCGACTATTCTCGCTATCTCCGCTTACTCTGCCTTGGAAAGACTATGTGAAGAAGAGCTTCATTACTCTGATTGTTTCTAATTGGCACCATTTAGCAAGAAAAAGACTAAGATTATGAAGGTTAGAACGCGTAACCTTTACTGCTTATAGGTCTTTTTTAGAATGATGTACTATTCCCGTTTGAAATCAGCAAAGTATCCTCACTGCCTAACTCCTCGGCTACCTCAGTGATTAGAGATTAAAAACAAGTCTGCCAGAGTTAATATCTTAGACGATTTCCATTTGGTTGGAAAATACTAGAAACCAAGTAGCGACACGGGCGGCCGCCGTAACCAAATGGGTTGGTGAAGATGAAGAAAAAGTCCTCCTCTGCGTTGGAAAGATCAGATGGAGAAGGACTTCGCTTCACTTGGTGTGTCTAACTGGCGCCAGTTAGCAGAAAAAAGAAACGACGGGTGAGTTTTGTTAAACTCGGCCAAAATCGCATAAGCGGTTAATACGCCAATCCAGAAGAAGCAGAATAAATTAGGATAGGAAAGAAATTCATATGAAGGGGCAGGATAAAATAGAGTAGAATAGGGTATGATGGATTGAGAGAGGTCACTAGATATCATGTTAAGATGGGTCAGAATATATTCGAAAGGATAGGTTGTAATAAAAATAATAGGAAAGAATAGCTTAGAATGATATGGAACAGAATAGGAGAGGATATCTTGGGATGGACAGGATATGGTACGATTGGAAAGAGCAAGATATCATACATAAGGGATCTTATGGAGAGATAGTGATAATATAGGATAGAACAAAATAGAATACAGTAGGATAAGGAAATAAGTAAGTAATAGAATACAATATGATAGAATAAAATAGAATAGAATAAGGAAGTAGGAGAATGCTATAGTTTTTATCGAATGCAATAGATGATCGGGTAAAATAAGAAAGGCCATAATAGACCAGGCCTAAGGCCAAACGAGGGGGAGTTTTTTAGTCCCCGGACATACCATTGATGCGACGGCGACGACAGTTTTGATGATGCATCGGGCATTTTAAGCCCTTTAAGCAATGCTGTCAGCAACTGCCTCACAACAGACCAACATATTGATAAGGCGCGCAAGCAAATCAAGATCACTTTAAAATCAGTCGCTTTAGCCTAACTCGAAACGGGCATTCGTATACCCCGGAATTTTTTATGATAATTGCAATATACTCTTTTTTTATTTATATGATTTAGTCCGCAACACCTCACTGTAAGTGGAAACATTATATGGAAGTAAATACGCGGGCACATACATACAAATTTACACTAGCTCTACTGAATCACTGCAGAGCCAAAGCGACACCAGGCTCCCCACAAGATCAGTAACCGGTTGCCGATTCCATAGCATGCAGTAGATGAGTAACTGCATACGAGTAGATATGTGGGTATGTATCTAGGCAGCAGAACTGGCTGATGTTGGAAAGGCGTTGTGGCAGTCAATGCAAATACGAACGTGCCAAATGTTCAAATCAAATTTCAAAACAATCTAGTTAGATATGTATGCATAATATGGGTGGACCAAAGCGCTACGTCGACGAGCGCAACAACACAAATTCATGTACATTTACAATCTAGGTGATGGAGAATTTAAGTGCGTAACTATGCGAGTGCAAAAAAGCAATCTTGCACTTGCAAATTTTAAAATGTACGTGCACACAATTTGTGCGTATGTATGTGCTTGGATTATCTAGCGACAAGGCTAGATAAGTGTCCCAGATTCATACATACGAGTGAATGCCATATAAACACACGAATTGATGGTTGAATGAATTTGGGTAGCTAAGGGAACGTTGGCGGTTAAGTGGGCGACGCCAATAGTGTAGAAGGAAAAGTCAAGATTCCAGTGACAAGCAACATTTGACATTTTTCCTTGCGTTGACGATAAAAAAAAGGGATATATTTTGTGCGCTTATTACATGATGCAACCAGATGCCCACGACATCCGCTTCCGCTCAATGTAGGGGAAAATAATGGAACGCTTAACCGACTTGAACAGCAGGAAAGCACAGAGTTGAAGGACAAACTATGTATTGGCATGCATTGAGTGTAATAAAAATGAATGCAGGGCGTTGGTAGATGGTAGATGGTTAGCAAGAACTTGCAACACTCTCTCAGAATGAAAAATGATAAAAATCTACTTGCGCACAACCAAGTGGCCAAATGCACAAATGCACGCTGGAACAGAAAGTAATAACAATCTAAAGGGGATAAAAGCAAAACATAAACTTAGATGGATAACAGGATTGAGGCATTTCCCCAGCTGCTTCGTTGTAATTTACTTGCAGACATACGCGTACTAAATCATCGCATGACGGAAGGTTAAAGGTTGAGTGGAGTTGGTTTTTGAGATATTTTCTTTTCATTAAAACTTAAAATCAAATGCTGCATACGAGGGTGAGTTCAATTGTGCTTGAAAATTAGAATAGAATAGATAGATGTTACCACCTAAAATTTATAACTTGCTTGGCCAGAAGCAACTTTCAAAAGGACACACCCTGTTTCTTAAGTGAGCTGAGATGTAGTTTTATTATGACAACGACCCCATGACAGGACCGATTAACCGACGCTAACGGAACGAGCCGGATTTATTGCTGGCCAAGGACTGTCACTCCAGCAGCATTCCCCGTACACGTATGGGAAAAGTGTATGCTGCTACAACAACAACAATCATTAAAAAAAAAATTAAAGAAAAAATTAACTTCGTAGTTTGTAAGCACTATTTTTTGTACAAAAAACATATCAGAGTTTCAAGCGTCAGCGAACTTTTGGTTATACAAGGTGAAGTCCAAAATAAACAAGACTGGCGTCATAAAGATGTTTTTGATGCCGCCATCTTTTTAATGAGTTGACTTCCAGTAAAAGCTTGGAAGCGAAGTTATTGCGTCTAAAGTGTCAGTATGTTTGTGTCAGCGGTACAAAAATTAGTTTCAAGCAAAGAGCTAATATCAAATTTTGTTTTAAAATCGGTAAACCGTTTACCGACACATTTGAATTGATGAAAAAAGTTTACAGCGATGATTGTCTATCTCGTGCAGAGTTCATGAGTGGTTTACACGTTTCAGAAATGGTTGTGAGGACAGCAATGACAATGAATATACGGGCCGCCCAAAATCAGTAATCACCGAAAACTTCATCGAAATAGTTCGTAAATTTATCAAACATGAACCGAAATCATCGTTGAAATTCATAGAATCGGAGTTGAGTATCTCCAAAACATCGATTTATCGCATTTTAACTGATTGTTAAGCCAGATTCTGGCAAACTATTATAATAGAATAATGTAACGTAAATTAGAATAGAATTAATTAAATAATATTGAATTTAAAAATTGAAATTGTATTAAAGCTTAATATTAAGTTATTTTATATTGTTTATTTATAAGTAGGTATATAGTATACTTTACTGTTTCTCGCTGTCGCTATTTCTTTACCTGTTTCTATTTAATATTACTTCCGAGCATTGACTTTATTTCTACAGCTATACCTACTTTCCGTTCTTCCTATTTCTATTTACTTAACTGCAAACTCTCTCTAACTCTCCACATACTGTTCTTCCATTTCCGCTATTTCTCGTATCTTAGTTTTAGGCCTAATATAAGGACAGTACATGTGTAATAAACCACTTTTGAAATTGTAATCGGACGTGTGCGGTGTTCTTTCTTGAATTCGAATATCACAGGCAATTAGTTTCGCGCTTCCTTTAGTAAAGTGTTTTAAAAATTAATATCGTTATTATTATATTAATATACAATATCTTCACAAAAGAGTGAAGAATTTTCACTGATCATTTGGGCTTACGAACGGTCTGTGCACGTTTCATTACGCAAAAGTTAACTGAAGACCAAAACTTGCTCAGAATGCAACATTCGAAAGACTTCATTAAAGAGACGAGAGAAGACGAAAACTTCCTGTACAACATTGTAACTGGTGATGAAACGTGATGTTTCCTACATGAACCTGAAACTAAGCGTCAAAGTGCCGAATGGAAGGCCCCAGACGAGCCACCACCCAAAAAATCGCGTTTAGAGAAGTAAAAAATCAAGTTGATGCTCATTTGTTCTTACGACTCCAAGGGAATTGTCCACAAGGAGTTCGTGCCAACGGGCCAAACCGTCAATGCAATTTTCTATCTTGGAGTTTTGAAACGATTGTTGAATCGCATTCGTCGAATTCGCGCTGAATACCACGACGGAGGAAGCTGGCGCTTATTGCATGATACTGCACCATCTCATCGATCCACTCTTGTGACTGATTTTTGAACTACGTAGAAATCGCATTTTAACCAACAGTCATTCACCATATTCCCCTGATATGGCTAAATCTATTCGGTAAATTGCATTTAGTTTTGGTGGGGTCATGATGCACTGTGACCTGAGATGTGGTGGGGAGTGCTTGACACTGAGCCTCCGAGCCTGTAATTAGAGGATTAATGAATTTTATCACTTCTTCAGGCATTTTCTTCTTAATTACCATTGGATTTAGAGTTACTCCACCTAGGTGAATGATACCTCTTTCTTTTACGAAAGCTGCACATTCGCCGATGGTATACTCTGGTGCTTAATCGCCTAACTCGAAAAAAACACAGACGCTTGCTGGTCTTTGTAGAAGTATTCAAATTCTTATCGATGCTTTTTTATTTTGAAGTAGTTTTTAGATCAAATAGCCTTAACTCTTCCACATTTGAAATAAATTGAATTCCATTGGACAACATGTAGTTCTATTTGGATAACCTACAAATATCTACCGTTTTTTATTTATTGACGAGCCTTAGGTAAGGTTAAATGGCTGCCCTAGCTTGGGGCCCACTTGGACAAATATTCAAAATTCGTCAGTTGTGATGCCATACAGGGGAAGGTGAAAGGAGAAAGAAATGAGGGAGGAGCATGATTACAATTTTAACATATAATATATTCACTTTAGCTCGATATAACCACCTTTTGCCTTGACTACAGCCTTCAAACGGTCAAAAAATGAGTTGCATGCTGCACGAATGTGATCTTGAGGTATTTTGGCCCATTCTCGTACAATCGCTTTTTTCAGCGCATCCATACTGGCATATTTTTCAGTCCTCCCCTTGCTCTCCAAAATGGACCAGATAGAATAGTCCATCGGATTTGCGTTTGGCGAATTCGAAAGCCATTGTGTGGACGAAATGAAGTGTGGAACATGATTTTTTAACCATTCTTGGTTCACACGAGCTTTATGAGACGGTGCCGAGTCCTGTTGGAACGTCCATGGTCTACGACCGAAATGTTTGCGTGTCCACGGCTCTCAAGCAGCTTCTAAAACATTTTCCCGATAATAAGTCGCATTCACTTTGACACCAGGCTCGATAAAAACGATTGGAGAGCGTCCATCAGCGGTCACTGCGGCCCAAACCATTACTTGCGATGGGATATTGCTTCGAGCGGCCATACGTAGGCTCAAATTCTCGTATGAGCGTTCGGTCAAGTAAACACGATCGTTTTGAGTGTTTATAAACTGCTTAATTGGGAAATTTTTTTCATTAGAAAACACAATGTTAGGAAATTCGCCACGTTCGTGCAAGCGCAACAACTCCTTTCCTCTTTCGCACCGAACCTTTTTTTGCTGGGGTGAAAGCTCGTGTGCTTTTTGGAACTTGTAAGCCTTGACCACGAGCTCATTTTCCAATATGCGTCGAATGCTGTCTTGCGATATTTTCAGTTCTTTGGCCATTTTTCTTCCACTTCGACGTGGATTTCGTTCAAGTCGAGCCTTCACTTTCCGAACCATTTCTGGCGCTGTTGCGGTTTTTTTTGGTCCACCTCCATAGCGTTTTGCAATGCTACCGGTATAATTGTAACGTTTTATAGTGCGATACACAAACATTTTATTCACTTTGAGGTGACTGAGCTCACGAACAATGGCTGGTTGTGATTTTCCAGCCAAATATAACGCAATTACGTTTGAATTTCATCACAGAAACAAAAAATTCAACAAAACTGAGACGGAAATGCTTTTGATGGCTTATAAACAATATATTGAACTATCATTAGAAAAATTTTGACGTTGATGTCATGAGCTGTTTTACAGATACAAGCAGTGTGAAGTTGGTAACACTTCATATCCTTCACCCTGTATATATATGTATTTATATAAAGGGTGGTTAAGTTTCAAGGGTGTTGATTTTGAATAAAATAAGATTTTTTTAGGAAATTATTGTCGTTTCTCTTTATTATGATAATATTGCATTGAAGTAAACGATGCATGGTAAGTCAAATATCTTCGCTTCTTTTTAACATTTTTATAATTTTTTTTATTTTTATTGTTTTTGATAAAATACAATTTTTTATCTAAATTATTTAAAATTATTAAACTGTTTTTTTAAATAACAAAATTATTACATAAAAAAAATTTTTTTTGTTAATAAGTTTTGTTTAAAATTTTTAATAAAAATTATTTTAGAAGCATTTTACAAAAAAAATCATTTTTTTGTAATTTTTGCAAAAAAAATCTCACATTTTTGGCAAACAATTTTTCGAAAAAAATTCAATTCTTTTACATTTTTATAATTTTTTGCTTCCTTTTTGTTTTGGTTGATAAAATACTTATACTTAAAAAAAATATTTTTCTGTTCAAAATTTTATAAAAAAAATTTTACGAAAAATTTCACAAAACTTGTTTTTATCACAAAAATTATAATTTTTTTGTCATTTGTAAAAAATACCCTTTCCCAGCTGAAACTATATGAAAATAACTCGATAAGTTAAGGATGAAAGGTCGAAAAGAAAATCGTCCATTGTGATGCCATTAAAACTCGAATTACGTACGGAAGAAAAGGAAGACCTAAAACAAATGATTCAAAGATGGTTTTTTCAAAAAACAAATATTTCTTTTTTGGCCATCCTCATACACAATTTATATCAAATTTACGTAAATCGCATTTTTTCCTATGGAATTTCATTGCTAATATTCAAATTTAAATAAACTAAAAAATAAAAAATAGATGTCTAATTTTTTTCGCCATAGAACAAATATAAGGGATGGTATCAAGAAAAAAAATGTTTGGGTCATTCTCTTGCGCTCCCATTACAAGACAACTTAAATCGCCCTAGCGCCCCTTGCCCGGCAAAGACAAAATTGCTGTGCCTTAATGTGCAATAATTAAATTATAATTCATTCATATGCATCTGTAGCTTTGTAGAAACCATTCTAATAAAAGCTTAGTTCAAATATTAGCCTCTTATTTGCGAAAGATTATTAGCTTTTGGTCTAAAACTAAAAGCTTTTAAAGTCAAATTTATTGTTTTCCTAAAAGCCCAATGATATAAATTGATTTATAATATCTTTGCATTCACAAGCATATGACCGTAATTAGATTTGGGTTCATCCCTTCGTTCTATATCTTACATTTTCCTCGCCATCATCACCATCATTGTCATCTATTTCCTGCATACGATTTCAATAGTAATCATAAAGCAATTTCTCGGTTATTTATAGACTCGATTTCGTTTAATTTGCTTTTATGTAAATTGTATTTGACAGCAGAGTCTTTACGAAAAATATATGTACATACATATGTATGTACTCATATGAATGCACATATCGCACCCTAAATACAAAAGGGTCACAACTCAAAATGTACTTCTGCTCAAATATAATTGAGACGTTATCAATAAAACGGTCCGCGGATGACATATGGCAAAAATAAATTTTTTGTTTTTTGGTAGGACTGTTATAAGCTTACATGGCAAATTTCAGCGTGATATGTCACATAGTTTGTTTTCTGTGCTACTGTAAACAAGTCAAGCTCGAGTGTGGAAAATTTTGAGTTGTGACCCTTTTGTATTTAGGGTGCGATATGTCCGGTGAGCGCCTTGGCAGTTTCATCGTCCAGCCAGTCAATCCAGCCGCCCCCGACTTTAACTACCCATGCATACTCTCATTTACATACAGACGACAATCAAAACGCTCAATCTCAATTGTGCGATTATTGCAAGTGTTGCTGTCCAACCATGAGCCAGCTACAAACTGCTCGGGCGACACGCGCTGCTGCCAGGGACACATATCCATGATACGCCAACAAAGCAAATGTGTCTGTCCAACCAAGTGGGGTTCACATAAATTTGTTTGTTTTGACTGGTTTTTATTAATTTTATAGTATTTTTTTATTATTTATTCCGCAAGTCGATGAGTCGTTGCAAAGCTGATCGTCTGCTTCTTACTAATTCTTAAGATGCCTGTGCGCGTCTTGATTGTGACGGTGAATGGTCAGCGCCTCAGTCTACACACTCGAGAGCAGAGTACCAAATGTTTTCTTTAAAACACGCTCATGCTCAAGCCACTGTTGTCGGAGTTTGTATGGATTCGGTATGTGTGCTTGTGTGCGTGCGCGAATGCCCATTGTGAGTGCCTTTTGCTAGGCAACAAAGTAATTTAATTTCTGGATATTCATATGCGATATATATTCTTATAATTATTATTGTTTGGCTTTCAACGTTTTCATTTAATTTGTGAACGCAAAACGATTTTTATTTGTATATATGCAGACACATATACACACACACATGTGTGCATATGCCGTCCATTAGTAGATAGACAATGTCACAGTCATAACATTTGATTTGTTCATATTTATGCGGCAGCGCTGCGACCCTCTGCGTTTGCTCCGCTTTTGGTGCTTGCGCGGCCTGCTTTTCTTAAGTTGATTTAATTTAATCGACATTTTCGGCAGCCGCTCGCCTTGGTCGCATGTTTGGCATTTGACTATATGTACATATTTTGACAATTCTCTGGTGTGGCAAGTGTATGCGAATTCGTTTGAAAAGCTTTTAAAGCATGAAGTGCAAATGACTTTACTTTAATGGGGTTAATGAATTCGATATTTTCTTAATGTTCTATTACGGGTTCGAAGAAAGGGCAAGAAGTTTACTTGGCAGACTAATAAAATTTGAATAGGAAAATTAAAGTTTATAAAAAAACTTATTTATTTATTCATTCTTTCATCAATTAAAGTACAAATCAAATAGATTACTAATACTAAAGCTTAAATATAATATATCGTAAACAATACTGTGAGATACATTAATCACAATTCAAAACGTGTATCTCCAGATTAAGTTTTGATTTGAAAGTCTCTCGTGAGTTAGAGAATATATCCAAATTTGTACATACTTGATTAGACTGCCTTATACGAGTACCACGTGCAAGCGGTTCATTTCGACTAAAATTGGTCTTTTGATAAGGTAAATGGAACATATTGCTGAGTCTAAGGTTACGAGTGGGACAATTAAAAAATATTAGTTCCAGCAAGAAGTAACATTTAAAAGGGTTCGTGACTATGTCCCTTATAAACAATACCGATGAAATTTTTCTCCGCATTTCTAAAGTTGGCAATGCTAACAAAAGACACATACTTTTATATGCAAACTGCAAGGCCAACAAAGTGAATGAATAGCAAATCTAGTGAACCGTTTTTGAACCTTCTCAATTCTTAAAGATAAACCCATATAGAATGGATCCCAAATAATACTGCAATATTCGAGGTTTGATCTCACAAGAGAAAAATACAAATTCCTCAGCGTAGAAATATCCTGGAATTCCCTTGAATTCCTTATTACAAAACCAAGCATAGATCTAGACTTGGCAATCATAAAGTCTATATGTTTAGAAAGCGGCATTTTCGAAGTAAATATGACCCCCAAGTCTTTCTTTTCATAAATTTTTTTGAGGGTGGTAGTGCCCAACTTGTAATCGAAATCAATCGTAACTTTGCGTCTATTGAATGACATGTGCTGGCATTTACCAGTATTAAGAGGTAAGGAGTTATCATCACACCAAGCTTCCAATCTTGTTAAGTCTTCTTGGAGTCTTATGCAGTCAGTTACGTCCTCTATCCGACTGTACATTTTCAGGTCATCTGCATACATCAGACAACGTGATGTCTCGAAAACGTCTGAAATGTCATTAACAAACATTAAAAACAATAATGCCCCAAGATGGCTACCTTGAGCTATGCCTGAGGTAACTTTGATGGCATCAGATTTTATGTTCTTTATACGAATGAATAGAGTTCTATCTGTTAGATAAGATGCAAGCCACTTGAGTAAGCTAGGATGAAGGCCAAATTAACCCAGCTTTTTAAGTAGGATTCTATGGCTGACTCTATCGAACGCAATCGGCAAATATGGCATCGCATTGTTGGCCTGTTTCAAATTGGTTTAAGACAAAATTTCCAAATAATCTTAAATTCGTAACAGTAGATCTACCCTTAACAAAGCCGTGCTGATTAGGCGATATGAGATCTGAAATTTGAAAGAAAATCAAATCATGAACTAGCTTTTCAAAGAGTTTAGGTATGCAAGAGATTTTGCAGATAGGGCGATAATTTTGGACTTCCGACTTGCTTCCAGACATATGTATCGGTATGATAAACGATTTTTTCCAATTATGTAAAAACTCACTCAAGCTAGTGATTTATTGAAGATAATTCTTAATGGTTTTGCTAACGATGTAGCACAGTTTTTTAATAACATAGGAGGGAAGCCACCTTCTCCAGGAGTTGGGTCATTTACCAAGGCCGAAAGACTCCTGAGTGCATCATTAGATGAGAACTGAAAACCTTTATTTGTTCGTGAGCTGTTAAAAGAGGTATCTTCTATTCCGGCGTCAGATTGACAAACATAAACAGATCGAAAAAAATCTGCAAAAAGGTTACTAAATTTTTGAATGTCCGACAACGTTTCCTCCAAATAATGCGTTTTATCCGGAAAACCAGTGCTTTTCTTTTTACCGTTACTGAACTGCCAAAAAGATTTACAATTAGTTTAAAGTTGTTAAATCTTTCTGACTTGACCTACAAAAGCGATTCCATGTCAAGTGATTCAAGCATTTTTGACACAGTCTTAGATTGAAAAATTCTTTCTGAAAATTGGTTCGCTTGTAGGTTCAAGTATATTAAGAATTGAACTGAAAAAATTAAAAAAAAAATTGTAATTTTTAGATTTATACATATATACACATATATATATAGTTTGAGGAAAAATAACTCCATTATTTTGTCGGTAGATGGCTGTAGTAATGATATCTCATAGAATATCGATCAAACAATTTAAAATTTATGCTGGTTGTCAAGGTGACATTTCACACTAAAAAGTCCTTTGCTGCTTTTTGTTCGTTCCATTTTAAGTTGTGAGTTACAGGATGTTAACAATTGAAGTCAACAGAGAAAATTTGGTGCATTTTTCGATTTTCCTTTGACAAAGGCGAAAATGTAAGCCAGGTTGAAACTGTGAATGGTGTTTTATGATGCCGATACTTGAATAGCCAATTACGTGTAATTTTGCAATTGGGAGACAGGTTGAATTTTCGCAGGTTACGTACATTCGAATTTCGATTTTTTTGTGGCGATATCTTGGTATTCATGTCTCTCACTCATGCCGTCAATGTTCAGTTACGTGTTTCAGCTCGTCTTCGATGTTTACCTATTCAAAAAGATGGATCAAAGAACCTGTATCAAATTTTGTATGAAAAACGAAATTAAGTGCGCGAATGCATTCCGAATGTTGTTTGTGTCATACGGAGAAGCAACGTTTATCGGTGGTACAGAATGTTCTCAGAAGGCCGAGAAGATGTGAACGACGAAAATGCGTGCCGGACGCCCGAGCACTTCAACAGACGAAAAAATTGATGAAGTGAAGAAAATGGTATTGGCCAATCGTAAGAGAAGTTGCTAAGAACCTCTTTCAATTATTTGGGCATGAGACGGGCCGCCGCAAAATTCGTACCAAAACTGCTCAACTTCGACCAAAAGCAGCATCGCATGAACATTACTAATGAGATGTTGGACTCTGTCCGCGACGACCCAAATTTTCTCCAGAGGGTCATAACTGCTGACGTAGCCACCAAAGCTCAATCATCTCAATGGAAGCTGCCGCACGAACCAAGACCGAAAAACGAAAAAAGCGCGCCAAGTTCGGTCGAATGTAAAAGTTTTGCTTACCGTTTTCTTCGATTGCAGGGGCGTTGTGCATCATGAGTTCTTGCCACAGGATAAAACGGTCAATAGGGAATATTATCTGCAAGTTATGCGCAATTTGCGCCAAGTAATCCACCAGAAACGCCCGGATTTGTGGAAGAACAAAAATTGGCTCTTGCATCACGATAACGCCCCCTGCTCACACATCGTTGCTTGGGCGCGACTTTTTGGCTAAAAACAACACACTAATGATGCTACAGCCACCGTTATACCCAAATCTGGCCCCCAGTGACTTTTTCTTGTTCCCGAAACTGAAGAGGCCCATGAAAGGGCGACGCTACGCTAGGATTGACAAGATAAAGACGGCGTCGAAGGAGGAGCTGAACAAAATAAAAAAAAAATGATTTTCTGAAGTGCTTGGGGACTACTTTGAGGGGACAAAATTTATATTAATGAATATATAAATCATTTTTGAAAAAACACAAAATTCGCGATACTTTTTGAACAGACCTCGTACACTAGTCCACTGCCACCGCTGCTAACACTTAAAACAGCAAAAAGTTGAGCGTGAGAAGAGAGAAAGTAGTGATGAAAATTAGTTTCAATTAATATACAATCATTATAGTTTTTTATTAACTTTTCCAATCAGTGGTAATCAAAACTTTCTTTTCCCCATGAATAATTAAAAACATAACAGCACAAGTTTAACTTTTGCTAGAAGCAAGCAAGCGGTCAGTTTAGGTATCAACATTTTTTTAAGTTAAAATTATATCATTTCCGCACTTTTTTAATTAGCTTTAAACTCATAATAGTATTATAATAACAAAATTACTTTTCAAAAAAAAAAAATAAAAAAAAAACACACAAAAACAACAACAAAAATTACTGCTGTAGTTAATAGTTTCTTGCTTTTCAATGCATGCTTCGATAATAATTTGCCACTATACGACTGTGCTAAATACTTTAATTATACACTTAAATAGATAAAGTTGCTATATTTCTTTTGACGTCTCTTCGCAGTTCTATTTTTAAATAAGCAATCACCCAGCATGACTTTGAATTTCACCCATGACTTCTGATTTTAGAGTTTTTATACCTTCTTCGTCACAGCAAATGTTGCAAAAATAATTGCGGAGAAAGCCTTGTCGTCCTTAGTGACTACCGTTAAGAACGTGGCCTAAAAGTATCCCCATGGCTATGCATATTTTTCATATTCTGAGGGAGACAAACTCTTGCGATATTTTCCTTTGCCATACTTGAGTTCATCTGTGCTACAGACACTAGCGAGAAAAGCTCTTCCGACTTTCTTATGCTGTACTCTGGCCACTGCACAACTTTAAATGCAGGATTTTGCACAATCAGCAAAGGCTGCCTATGGTCTGCTCCCATTGATGATATACTATCATAAAAAGTTGCATTGAGGAGAAAAGAAGAGGTATCTATGGGAACTTCCCCGAACATCGCGGAGACTTTGCTTACGCTGATGGTATATGGCTTATCTCCGTCAAACACACCGACATGCAGAACAAAATTAACGATCTGTCCTCAACCTCGTTGAATGCAGGACTAAAACTAAATCACGGGAAAACGAAGGTCATGAAAATTCGGTCCACGAGCAGCCGCCCGTGCCTCTTAAATGGTGATCAAATTGAGAATGTTGACTCTTTTACTTACTTGGGTAGTATCATTGCCGCTGAAGATAGTGCGAAACTAGACGTTATAGTCAGCTCCGCGTATGCACAGGTCCGATATATTTGGCCGTCAAACATCCGCAGCGTAGACACAAAGTCACAGATTTTTAAGGCAAATGTACTATCAGTACTCTCGTATGGACCGAAAACCTGGCTCACAAACAACTAGATTGAATTCAAGCTGTGTGAACAGACGTTTACGCAGGATATTGAAGATCTGGTGGCCCAACATCATAAATAACAACCATCTATGTATTCGAGAGGTGCACAATTCAGTCGATGGTAAAACTGCAAAAGTGGAGGTGGACTGTCGTCGGATTGGAATTCACAAACCGTCCAAATTATCTTGGAGGAGAACGATCCGAAAGGAAGTTGAAACGTCAGCAAAAACTTGGAACGAAATTAAGCTTTTTGCAAATAGAAGATGAACCAGATGAAGATGTTTTACTGAGTCCCTATGCTCCAGTGGGAGAAACAGGAATCTATGATTAGGATGACTCTGGCCACTGTGGAGTTCGAGTATGTTGCAAGTGCTAGCGTGTTTTCAATTCCCCGCAGCCAGGAAGTATTCCTCAGCTCGAGCGTACAGGAAGTCTAGTCTCTTTCAAGTCTAGCAGTGAAAGTTATACGGAAATACTCTTTCTTGCAAGCTTGCCTGCCTACTTGTCTTATCTATTATGTTTCAGGATTGAGTAATTAGTACTTACTCAATGGTTTCAGTGTCTCATCTCAAGACCAGGCGAAAATCGAATTTCTCTGCCATCATTTGCGATAGTTCCCTGTTCCCTACTTTTCTCAAAATGAGCATGAGGAAACTAAGCCTTTTGAGGACAACTTGTGTTTGCTAGTCATAGGGTATCAATAGTTTCTTGTATTGCCTCGCCAGTTCGGATTGTCACAAGCTGAAGAGGTATGGAATTCGACGCGCCGCTTATTCAGCGACCTAGACGCTTACAGCCACTGTGACCTTTAGCTGAGATGTTATTGTTGTTGTAGCAGTTTACTAAACCCTCCCAGTGCGATGTACGGACCGATCGTCTTCGTCTAACTCATCCAACGGTAGGTTCTGAAAACAAGCAGTTTCGACAGGTTGGGTCCAGAGGGAGAGGGGTGTTAGATTAATAGGTTTGAAGAGGCATGTGAATAGGTGATTAGTGTCGTACGGTGTGCCTTCACATGCTGGACAAATGATTAGTTTAGAAGATTAACCAAAACATAATTGGACCAAAATTATGCGCGTCTCATTGGAGAGACTAATTATCTTCTTAAAAAGATGTAAGTGGTTTAAGCAACATAGTTGAGGATGGAAATCAAATGCAAATATCACAATGAGCCTTAGCGTCACCGAGTATTTTGTCTTACACAAGCAACCAGGCTAACCTAACCTAACCAAACCTAACAACGGAGACAATATGGCGGTCTCAGGAAATAGCATGAAATTATTTATACAGCGAATCTAAAGGCAAATAATTATTTGCTTTAGAAAGTTAATTGACCACAACGTGAAGCCTGCAAGTGAGAACTGTTTTTCGAAAAGAGCAAAAAAGTAAAAACCAAAATGTATATATATACTTATAAGTGAATATATACGTAGGTTAGGTTAGGTTAGGTTAAATGGCTGCCCTAGCTTAGGGCGCACTTGAACAAATATTCAAAATTCGTCCGTTGTGATGCCATACAGGGGAAAGACGAAAGGACAAGGGAAGAAAGATGGAGCCTTGGGATTAGGGACAATGATGGCCATGCATTTTACGACGACGTAAGGCTGATTTGCCTTCGTAATTAGCCACAACAAACTACTGATGAACTCCACCTGATTTGTGATATTTAGACCAGTTATAGCCGCCGGCATAGCGAAAAAATGAGAGCCCAGATGTCGAAATCGTCGCCAGCTTGTTACTGTAGACCAATGACTTCACATAACCCCAAAGAAAATAGTCTAGAGGCGTCAAGTCGCACGAGCACGGCGGCCATTCGACCGGTCCATTTCTGGAAATAATGCGCTCATCGAACTTACTCTTCAATAAATCAATTGTAGCGTGTGCTATGTGGCTTGTAGGCCCGTCCTGTTGAAACCATATGTCGTCTAAGTCCATACCATTCAATTGCGGCCAAAAATAATCGTTTATCATGTGGCGGTATCGATTTCCATTCACAGTAACGTGGCGATCGTTCTCGTCAACGAAAAAATACGGGCCAATTACGCCGTAAACCGCACCAAACAGTGATTTTTTCGGGATGCAACGGTGCCTCATGAATCACGTGTGGAATGCTTTCTGCCCAGTAACGCATATTTTGCTTGTTGACAAAGCCATTGAGCCAAAAGTGAGCTTCATCACTGAAGATGATTTTTTGGAATTATTTGGATTTAAAGTAGCAGCAAGAGAACGATTATTTTCATAAAAAATTTGCATGATTTGCAATCGTTGCTCAAGTGTGTAGCGTTCCATGATGAAATGTATACTAATGAAGTTTACAAATGACAAGCGAAAAATAAAAAATATTGCGTCGTTCGCCCTCCCTATCGGAAAAAAGTTGGAGCGCACCTATTGAAAAACGCCTTACAAATCTCAAATGGCTCATGAGGAGATAAGTTGAGCAATAAACCTGAAGTAAGTAAATCCGAATTGAATCCAGTGCTATAACGCGGTGAAGGTTGAGGCATCTCGACCAATTGCAACCAGAAGGCAGACACATACGTTCAGTCCACCCCAGCTCTATCTTAAGTGTAATAAGGCAACTGGGTCTGGATGAGGTACTGTGATGAGTAGAGCGCACAAAAACCATGAGGTCGAAGTATGAACCGCAAATTAAATCTAATCTAAGTAAGTCCGCAACTAAAGTGAAGTATCTGGTACTTTCCCTCTGCTCTCCTCTCGCGCATATTCCCCGAAATTCGTCACCTAGCTGTATCTAGAAGGTTATTACCAACACAGTAAACTTCTGCTTCTGATTAGAAAGGGCAACTAAAGAATAATAAACAAATGCATAAATGCATAAAAATTTACCGGCTAAAACTAGAAATTCATACTATTGTGGCTCATGCGCTCACGTTTTTTCTCAACAATAAAATTTGTTAGCTCAAGCTCTCAACATCGCGAACAATTTTCTGTAGAACGCTCCAATTCTAATTCTGAGCAAATTTATGGGGTAGGGGTAGTCAAAGGCCCGAAAAAATGATGATTTTCAATAATTCTTTTGAAGTGACACTTCTTAGGCGTCGACGGACGAGCGAGAATGGAGAGTAAAATTTCAAGGCCATGCAAAGGTTTGGGTATTTTCGTTCCGCGAGTGAGAAAAAAGATATAACGTAGAGGAAAAAGAGAGAGAGAGCTATTCCTTGTATATATCTGAGATACACTTTAGGCTTTTTTTCCTGTATATTCTTTCTCTCTCTCTCTCTCGCTCTCTCTCTGATTCTCTCTCAGGTCTCTTTCTTTGTCTGCCTTGAAAGTTTCACTTCTGTTATGTGTACGCCCTTTTTTTCTGCTAGTCAATTGCTTTATTTTACTAAAATAAAAACATAGCATTAATAAATCATGTTTCCACTTTACTTTACCAAAATTTCAAAAAAATTACTTAAACAATAAAAGTTATCGCTGTTTGTTTGGAGCCCGCTTCTCTTGGAGATTCATCTAAAATCAATCGGACAAGAGAAATTAGTTTTATTAATAGATAATCTGGTGCCTGATCTAAGCTTTAAAATCAACAATATGGCGACCTCAGGAATATTTTTCAGATTTTCGAGAAAAAAAACGACAATTCATTGTTTAAAAAACAATCGAAATTTTTGAAAAAAAATCCTTCGACCTTTTTTATATTTTTCAAAAGCAGTATACATTTTATTGAAATCTACGAGGCGGTTTTTAAGTTACAGTGATCACCAGTTCAAAAAACATAGTTTTGAGAAAAATTCATTTAAAGTTTTGCGGACGCTCCGGAACGCCAGAGCGCCCTTTGTTAATTGTTGAATAACTCTAAAAGTATTTGTCGGATTCACTTCAAATACTCGCACAAAATTTTTAAGATACTTGTATTATACTTTAAGAAAATGCAAAAAAAATCCGATTTTTTTTTTAATTCTGACTACCCCCAACCCCTGAAACAAATGGAAGCGAGTAAGCAAAAAAATCAAATGGGCCTTGATTTTTATTTTATTTCATTTCACTTCATTTTCATGACGAGCAACTGCAGCGATAGTTGACGAGACTTCATAAAATGTAGAGTAACTAAAGTTTCTTGGTCTGCACGCTCACACAACGAGCAGAGGTGTTGTGCTAGAATTTATAAATAGGCTATGACTTTTTACTCATTCCTACTACTTCTTCAAATGTCAATAACTGACTCCCCAACGAACTGGGTGCCTGTGCTGTTCACCTCTGAGTTTGTAAACTTAAAATTACTTCAGCACAACATCAGCCAGCCTCGCAACTCATTTGCATCAACACAAATTTCACACATTTTCAGGGACAATTTTCGCAGCTGTTGCTGGTGTGCGCTAATTAAATTAGAGAAGGGGGAGTGGAACCCAAGAAAAAAAGCAAAACAAAGAAAAAACTAAAATGGCAAACAACTCAGCTTTACACTGAACGAGGAACTAAAATTTACGTAAAAGTGGCGTTGACTGCGCGCCACACTGCAAAGGGTGTTGCGTAGTTTACTGACTGGCAAGCAGAGTACCGACATGGCAAGGCAAGGCAAGGCGTAGACATTTAACCAAACAACAGCCCGTGCCAATGAGTAAAGAAATCATATGAAAAAGTTGACGAAAAACAAGAAAATTTTCAACGATGGCATTCAACGTTTAGGCGAGTATGGGGCTAAATACGGATATTAGATTATATGTAAATGTGTCGCCAATCGAGATTGATGGCGCTTCCGTACGTGAAACGGAGTAGGGAAGTGTTACTTACTACATGCATTAGCTAACGAAGGGAGCTTGACTCGGAGCCTCGCAGAAAGCAGCCGAGGGGAATAGTTTCCTGGTGCAAAAATGAGGTTTACATGCATACATACATATGTACATGTACTTACAATATGTAAATAGGTGATTCTATATATTACTGAACTTGTGGAAGTAGGTGCCTCCGTTTATGCATTACATATCCGAAGAAAATTTTGTGTACACGAATGGATTGATAAAAGTTCGGTTCGCAGGTTTTTCATTCAGCACAGATGGAGCTTCCTGTTGCTCTGCTATCACAACCAGGAACGGACGGCATCGAATGCACTTAGATATAGAGCTAGACACACAAAACGCCTACACTAAAGATTTATACCCAGAAGGAACTTTCTGCATGTAGTGCTGGTAAGATAAGCTAACATATAACCCAAGATAGCGAATGGATTACGCTTACGTTTACGAGTTTGAGTTGATGAATGTCCGTTAAGACATTATTCTTAACATTACCAAGGCAGTTAGTTTATGTATCCTGGAATTTACAGACTCTAAGACCGATATAACCATACATAACATAATTTGACTGAGTTGCTGATCGAATTGCGGCTCGGAAGCGAAGCACGATGGTACGAGCCCAGACCTGACCACTCCACATAGACCAAGCTGCATCAAGACAATGCAGGTGCGTAGAACTAGCGTATCTCACCACAGACAAGCACTAAGCGGGAGAACCTTACCACCTTCCTAAACTCTCGACCACCGAATGCCGTAATCGGACTCCAATCACACTCTATTGCAGACGAAGAGCTCCAGCTTCCCCGAGAGTCCCGCGTAACTTTGGTCCACTTGCATTCTGGATATTGTAGCAAGTTTAACTCCTGGCTGTCCAGAATCGACTCCGACATACTCAATATATGTCTAGCATGTGAAGACACACCGCACGACACTAACCATATATTCACATGTTCTATCAAATCTACTCACTTAACACCCCTCTTCCTCTCGCCCCAAGCTGTTGAAACAGCGCGTTTTCTGGGTCTACCGTTAGACAAAGACGACAGGTGACTACATCGCTCATACAGGGTTTAGCAAGCTGCTACAACAACAAGCATAGCTCACCCATTTTCCGCCAACCATTCGTTAAAGAAGTCTCGTAACTCAAGTGACTCATGGAGCAAAACACACCGGCATTGTGGGATGGTTATTAATAGTGGAACTTTACTACTTCTTCAAGCGAAAAGAAAGAAGTAGGTGAAATAGGATTACATTTTCGAGCAAAACAGCGAGCGCTCGATATAAAATCATACAAAAGATCTCGGCTAACAGTTACTAACATGAGTCATGATCAGATTAAATAACTGTGAAGACGAGGGCACCAATCTGTTACCGTTGGAAGTAGATATTTATCCACTCTAGTTCCACTCTCTAGAGATGGAGTCAAACTATCAGTATTACCCATTAAAGGGATATTTCAAACAATTAAATAACAAAACTTGTGTTCTGCTATGACTGAACTAGAAGAGGCCCAGTTAGAACTGGGAATAACCTCTGAGAGTCCTTTGTAATGGTAATGGTTGCCCGGGTTGGGCTAAGGCATTTATGAACTGCGACAAAACTGATCTATTATGCGCCCCTAAGTGCTTAATTTTAATTATTTAGTATTGCGAGGAATCAAACCAACCGGAGCGAGCATTTGGAGGGAGTATTCGTCCTCTAGTAGGAGAGAGTCTTCATCCTCTACTAGATACGGTGGTAGATTTCAAAGCGCTTCCACCCCAGCAGTTGGAGTAGTTCCCGTATCCTCTATTATGCTTAGGCACGCCAGCCTTTGTGGTCTACACAGTTTTGATATAGCTGTAATTTGATTGATTTTTGTCCCCCATAACAATTTCCGATATAGCAGGATAGGCCTTACCATTTGGGTGTAGATCCAACAGGTCAATTTAGGGTTTAGAGCCCAGGATTTACCTAAAAGTTGTTTTGTTGTCCAAGGGTTTTTCGTTGCCTTTTATATTACTGACTCGAAGTGGGCCTCCCAGGTGAAGTTTTTATCCAGATTAATTCCTAGATTTTTATCCTCTGCCTTTGGAGATGCCTCCATTTATTTCCAGAGTGGGTATATTTAACATCCTTTTCGCCATAAAGGTGATTGACCCCTGGTGTGCTTTTGGAAGGGTTTATTGATAGTCTCTCTTTTCTACAACATTTCTAGAGCGCTTTAGTGACAAATAAGAAGATTTCTGTTCATTTGCTTATCTCTGATGTTAGAGAAAAAGCACAAGAAATGAGAAAATATATAAAACATTACTTGAGTTCAATACTGAGTGCCACCGAGACCTCAAACAACCATCGTCTGATTAATTACTTGACCGATATTAGATCGTCCAATAAGGTGACTTTCTTAAATCCTACACACAGTGGGAAAATATCAAGCAAACTCCTAACTGGGAACGCATAATCTCAGTAGGATTAAATATATTTTTAACCTGACAATATATCAATGTAATAGCCTTACGTTCTACTAGTTATAAGTACCCATTGTATATATATAATTGTCTTTTGGAAATAAATAACATAGAATTGCTACTACCCCGCGAAGAACAGAATTCGGGCTACTTAGAGGCATCCTCATGGTCAATGCGCACCAAAAAGTTATCTCCACAGAGTCGAGAGGTCGACCGGCTTTTGTTGGTTTCACTATTCGGTCCCTACTTCTTGAATGTGATACCATCTCGGAGAGGTGAAGAAAACATCCTGATTCAATTTGACCAAAGGCAGAGCATCTTCATTCGCTACGACGTAATTTACTCTTGTACTTCATAAGAGCATTGAATTTGGGCGAAGTACTCGTACTCGCACTCGCATTTTGCAAACAAGAAAACCCAACAGATCTTCAGCTCGAAGTGCATACCGCAATAATGTCTATCAAAAGTCTTTGAGTAGTAGTGCAGCCTGGCGACGAAAAGCAGTGCAGACGGTGGGACGACAAACTATACGAATGCTCGAAACCACATTCAGCCTTGAAACCGGCCATATACCATTTTTGTCATGTAGCTTTTAATGTTTTTTGAGTCCACTTCGATTTTTAAGAGTTTAGAGCGCTTAACCTACCGTCCCTCATCCTTCATCTCTTTATCAAAGCGAAGGCGTACCAGACGTCTTAAAGACGTATCATCGCCTTAAAATCAGCCAGCTGAAGTTGTAGCCCCTCTGATTTTAAGAGAAAGGATATTAAGGCGCCTGCAACGTTTAAGGCAAGCAAGCAAATTGTCTCCAGTTGCATGTGTTTAATGATAGGCTATAAGATACCTAACTAGTACCTCTGAGATTGATGACATCGTCACTTATGGAAGACGAAATTGTAGTATGCCTTCAACTATTCCGACCAACTATCCAGGACAAAACTCACCGGCAACTATTGGGCGCAACAGTGTTTAGAAATACGCTCAATGGCATTCATCGGGAGACACTTACCACCTTCCTAAACTTTCGAACGCTGAATGCCGTAATTGCAGTCCAACCACCACCTACAGCAAATGGAAAGCTCCAGCTACCCCGAGAGATCCGCGTAAGCTTGGCACAATTACGTTCTGGATACTAGACTAGATAATAGACTAAACGCTTACTTATCCAGAATCGACCCCGACATACCCAACATATGTCCAGCATGTGAAGGCACCCCGCCCGATACTAAGCACGTTTTCTCATACCCCATTAAACCTACTCACCTAACACTCCTTCCCTCTGGACCCAAACTGTCGAAACAGCAAATTTCCTGGGCCTACCGTTAGATGCGATAGACGAAGACGGCCGATAGATAACTACATTGCACTGGCAGGGTTCAATAAGCTGCTACAACAACAACAATAAGGCATCCCAAGTCTACTCATCTAACACCCTTCTCCCTTTAGTTCCACCCCGTCGAAATAGCTCATTTCTTAGCCAAAGTCGATTTATAACTTCACCATACTGGACCCGCATATGATTGATCCCTTAAAAAAAACGTTAGTTTCCATATTTCTGTGATTTGCAATTCCTACTCCATTCCACTACACACCTGTCCGCTTTTTGTAAGCCTATAAGTGACCTCCAACGTCTCCCGACGTATTTTGAGGGTGAACGTGGCAAAGCACCAGGCGCTTGAGAAGAAGCTCTCATCTAATCCCAGACACAAATTGAACGAATTGAGTTCCAACAGCTCAAAAAGAAGCCAAGTTAAAAATACTTCAAGCAAACTTACGGCCTCTGTTGATTTTGGGCAATTAGATTTAGGGTCTTTTCAGTGTTTAAGAGACGAAAAGGAAGAAAACTTAACCTGCCTTAAAGTACTCAATTAGCATTACTTTACCTTGGAATAGGATATGGAGGCTTCACTTTTTTACACCAGTCGAACGCCAGTTAGGGAAAAGAAGATATAAAAAAATTTAAAAGTTTGTGGTTAATAAATGAAATCAAAAGCAATTTGATATTTCCTTAAGTAAACAAATTTCGGTTAATCCCCCCGCTCACATAAATGTATGTAGGTTATCCCATGGCAAGTGGTACCCACATTGATTGGGCTCGGCAAATGCGCTGTGTGTGTGGCTATGCATGTGTGTGTGTGTGGGCAGCAGACAGGCAAACCGTGCAAAGTGAATGTACTTTGAAAACATACTCGCAACTCCTGGTTGGATAATGGCTGATATTGAGCAACGGTGGCAGTGTGGGCGACAGTAACGCGTCGCGACTAACGCGGCCAAATGTCAAATTGGTAAATATAATATATTTAGTTGCTAGTAACAAAAAGCGTTGAGGTGCTCCGATGGGCGGTGAAAGAACAGTTGTTGTTGTTGGTGCTTAGCAAGATTATTGGATAATCAAAAAAAAAACAAATAAATAAAAAAACAACGATAACAACAACAACATAGTTAAAGCCTCGAAAAACCAGACGCAAAATAATAAAAATCGCAAGGGGAAGTGTTGATAGTAGCAGCAGGAAAATTAGAATAGCAAAAATAGGGAGGAAAATCGATTTTTCGTTGGTCGCCGATAAAATACGGCGCCTGTGCCTGTGTATGTGTGTGTGTTTGTGTGTACTACGCGTTTTATATTGTATTTGTAAGCATATATGTATGTACATATGTCATCACGCACGCACCTGCGAATTTGTATATTCTTGCTCCGCCTCCTCCTCTTGCTCCTGGTAACGCCCGCTCCACTAGTGTCTGCTAGCTTTGTAGTGGCGGATGTGACTCGATCTACGCCGTCGTCCGCGAACTGCTTAAATTTCACTGGAGTTGTGCGTCGAAAAATCCTTTCTACGTGTCATCTGTGCGGTTTCCCAATGACTCCTACTTTCTAAGCACACGCCGAACTTCGAATTTACAACTTTATGCGCGATTATTGCACAACACAACTTCGAAACTCACTTGGCGCTCGGCAGTACGTTGCGGTTATTTTTCTATTTTTTGCTAATTTTCTATTATTTTATCTTTTATTTTTTATTACTCTAACGGGAAAGCGCATAAATAACTACTCACTCATTTACTCTGCGTTGCAATGCTCCAAAAAGTGGGTGTAGTATTTTTTGTGCAAAAAATTTCCCAACTTTAAGCTTTTCGTAATTCACAAAATTTCTATTTTTTAACGAACTTTTTCTTTAATGATTCATAATTAAATTTTTTTTTGCTACAAATTTGAATGCCGATTTTTTGCACGACCGCCGCCGTGTGACCGCGTTCTAATTCCTTTACTTAACTTTTTTGTTGTTTTTTTTTTTTTGCGAACTTCAAATCACTCCACTGCCGACAGTAGAAACTTCAATAAAGACATTCATGAAGTTTAGTCAAGTCATACATCTGTATACTTGTATGCGCGTATGTGTGTGTATGTACATACATATATGTACGGAGTATAGCGGAGCACAACACTTTGGATGCTCACCCGAGACACGTCTAATTCCATTCGCAGCGCATTGCACACTATTCGTACGCCACATACAAGTAGAGTCAGCGATGCGTCTGCCCGATTTGACTGCTGTATGGCAGTGAGCGCGCTATGTAGTGCGCGTGTCGGCCATCGTTTGTGGATAACTTGGCGGCGCGGAGGATGGGCAAGTGAAAAACTCTACTCGCATACTTCATAGTGCCGTATGAAATTTCAAAAAGTGAGAACAAAACATCTACTAAAGTTAAGCTAACGCGATGGAGACACAAAGCCCTAACGAAGTACATAGAATTCAAAGACGAAGACAAAGCCGTAGTTTATTTGTGAGCAAACAGATGACGTTAGCGTTAGCCGATTTGTTGGTAACGGTGCTGAGCGCTCAACTGCGCTTGGAGTTCTAAGCTAAAAAGTTGACTTTGAACAAAGCTGTGCAGCATCAAAGCTGGCGTCAAGAGCGTGAATGGTATTCCCAAGTATGGCTTGTGTGATGAGCGTGCGATGGAGGCGCTACGTTGGCGTTAAGCGGAGATATAAAGTTCGCTTTAAAAGTATAAAAAAAGCATTAAAAAAAAGACTATGAAAAATTATTACTAAGATACAGAAAAACACATTCGAAATGTAAAAACAAAAAACATGAAAAATTTTAACTCAAATTTTTTCTTGGAAATATCAAATAAACCGTTTTCACACCACATTGCTAAACAAAAACAAAACACGTTAACCCTTCGCACGCTTTCTCGCGTTATTCGTTCAAAACGCTCTCCGCTGCACAAAATTCTGTGGTTGTACTCGTACTCGCTTTAAAGTTACAATTACAAAATTTCAGAATACAAAATAAATAAATAAACAAAAACAAAATGCTTGATTAACACTTTGGCAACAAGAGCTTGAGAGATTGACTACTACTTTCTGCGCTCATATGGTCGTACAGTAACTCACAAAATTGAGTATGCATAGTGCATAGTGTTTAGTAACAAGAATGATAGAAAGAAGATTGCGCCCATCAGAGCGTACGTGACGTCACGTTTGCTGAGTTGTGCAGGATTGCCAACCATTTGCTCTTCGCAATAAATTTAGTGCTTTTTTATACCGAAAATGCAAAAATTTTTAAGTTTCGTGTTTGTTTCTTTTTTTTAATTTAAAGCTACCGAAACTTTAAGTTAAAAAAAACAAACTATATTATTAAACAAAAAAAGGTTAAAACAGGTCACTCTGAGAAGATTTTAGTGCTAATGAAAATTTTTTTACTCTTATAAAATTTGATAATTTGAAAGTGCAAATTTAATTTTTGGCTGCATTTAAGGTTATGCAAAAATATTAAATGCCCCTCTCTCAACTCTTCTTAAGATTGAAAACCTTTTTACACATTTAAAAAAGACTTTGAATTTATTGAATGCGAATTAAAACCATAGAGGTGTTTCGTTTCTTCCGGTCATCAATCCTTAGTGAGACATAGGACATTAAGAGTTATATTCATTGTAAAAATAAACAAGAGAATACCAGAAAATACTAAAGAAACCATACTGACATTTTTACAAAAAGAGTACCTTATCTAGTTACATAACTTCAAATATAGCAAAAAAGTCGTTCCCTTAACAAAAGAGTCTCGCTGAACAAAAAAAAAACTCATAAATTAAATTGTACATAAGCATAACACATTTATTAAAAAAAAAACGCACATTTTAAAGACAATTTGTCACGCATACATATGATTCAATAAAAATTTGTTGGGTTATTTTCTTTGAATGGGCATTTTAGTGCGTGTTTATATCCAAAGCTAGGCAACACTGCAGTAGCGAGAGAGAGATTTGACTGCCGAAAGCAGAAGAACACCAACAACACCTGCAATCGCGGGCAATGTCACCAGATGTTAAAAAAAGTAAAGCTAAATAAAACTGAGTGAATTATTTAAATAATTATTAAAAAATGTATATTTTACAAAATTACAAACATGACATTTTAATTAGAACAGCTAGAAAAATGTCATGAAGAAAGAACTAAAACTCCGAGACTAAATAACAAAAAAAAAAGCTAAATCAAGTTACGAAAATGGTAATCTGGTCATACTGGAGCTAAAATCACGTAACTAGTTGTCAAATTCGCTGAGCGCAAAGTAACGGGACCACGATAGGCGCCATCTCATTATTCTTTCCATCATGGTTTAGTAAATGCCCACCAGTTACGGCGCTAGCGCTTGTATTTTCGTAAATCGAATCAGAGATCAATTGCCAGCGCATCATTACATTTATAGGTAGCAAAAGAAACTAGACGTCTATCGCGCTCTCTGCATTACTTTTCGTATAGCCTGTGAAAGTTCATTTTTTTTCCTGCCATACGAGAGGCAAGACTCTAATCGAAGGCAAAGAAAAACAAATTTACAAACAGTGAAAAAAAACTTCAAAAACTTCACAAACGGTCGACTTACAAAAAACTGCCGGTTGTTTTATTGTTTCGCATCGTTTTCTGTACTTTCTTAGTTCTTTTGCAATCATTAAAGCAATTAATTAAATTATAATTTTATACATAATTGAAGCACGTTTATTTTGCATTCTTAATTCTCAATAGTTACTATCCTCCTACATCTATTTAGCTATCACCGAAGGGAGTGACGGAAAGCGGACGACTTGTACGAGTAATACATAGGTGGCTTTTGTCGCCTTGCTTGCGTTTTGCTATCTACTTGTAATGCAACGGTGGCGATAGCCCACTACCCTAAGATATGAAAATCTTCAATACGTGTATGGAAATCATTGCGAATAGATAAGGCTGGGAGTACTGAACGTGAATCACTTCACATATATGGTATCCACTAAAAATAGACCCTAGGTGTTGCCGGTAAAAGGTAGAGAATAATTCACAGATCCCTTACGCGAAATGAAAAGGATTTATCGCTAAAATGCGTTCACTCAATAATCTTAATAGGAGATAGTAAATATTCTGAATTCAAATAAAAAGTCTAGCGAATTGTATTTCTCGTACGTAGTCATATATTACGCCCGTTTGCAATTCGATCGAAGCGTCGATAAATTAAATTAGTAAGCAGGCACACGGTGGGTTTTCGTTTTCCTTCGCTTTACGTATTTCAATATAACTTGAATAGTTAATGGCATGCCACTAAGAAAATCTCAAGCAATACTGAGCATAGTCTTGATTGTTGTGATAGTTGCTGTTTTTCATAAATTACAAAAAAAAAATTTCTTATAAAAATACGAAAAACAACTTTTCAAATTTGGTTAAAAAAGTATATTTTATGATGAAAAAAAAACAATTATAGAAATTTTAAAAGGAACCGAAGATATTTGACATAAAAAAAAATGCGTACTAAAATTTTCAACAATGAGTAAACTCCAAATGTATTAATTTTTTCTTTAACTCTTCCAATTTCTTCTTATTAATAAGCGCTTAAATCGTTTCTTTCGAACCGGTGTCAGTTGGAAACACCAACTGAAATCAAGTCCTTCTCCATCTAATCTATCCAACGCAGGGGGGGCTTGGCTTTCCTCTTCCTCTGCTACCAGCAGCTGGTGTCGCATCGAATTCTGAGCCGGGCCTTTTGTATCCATTCGGATGACATGACCCAGCCAACGTCCCAGCCGCTGGATATTTATTCGCTGCACTATATCTACAGCTTCGTAAAGCTCATACAGCTCATTGTTACGAGCCCATTACCTACGATAATCTCCCTCGCTAACGTGCAAACGTTCAAAAATCTTCCGCATAATTTTTCCAGGTTACTTCTTATTATATCTATCTACAAATAAAGCAATTTTCAGAAAAACTTAACACCATATCCAAAATACCTCGATCACTTGATATGTACCCGCTCCGCTTTGAAAACGACTAAGCGATTTCTTAAAGGCAATATAATAAACTTCAATAAAGTCTTTGACTACGAAAGTCCAATAAGCTCATGGAGTTATTAAAGAGGAAGGGCAACGAAGGAAATTCGTTGAAATACATAGTTCGCTGATTTCCCGAAAAATTTCAGATTTAGTGATGTTCGTGCGATTGCTAATGCCGATACCGAAGTGATCATATTCGAATAAAAGACTTTAGCCGGTAATTCGGTAACTTAAAACGTATCTTATTTGAGGGCAAAAATGTTACACATAGAAAATATGTCAAATGTTTATGAATTAGCCAGAATAGCTTTTCAAAGGCGTAGTCGGTAATAAACTTCGCAGCTGTTTATAAACTTCGCGATAGCTAGCCATATAAATTATCTTACTAAGATTTGTGGCTCTTCACCATCTGCTAGTCTATTTAGTATTGAAGTATTTGCATCTTACATAATCGTTTTTCTTGCCTCGTTTTGTTTTGACCGCATAAAAGAATAATTGCAAAAAAAATGGACAAAAACGTCTGCCTAGAAAAGCATCACACAAGAGCAGGCTTGCCTGTATTTTATTGTATACAATTTAATGTAGGTATATTTTCGACCGAGTTTCCACTCTAAATAGTGAAGTGGAAAACTTTCCCATAAAACAATGCACTTGGAAGCTTGTCATTACATTACTTGGAAGTGAGGTGACCCGTATTAGGAAAACTTATAACTTAAGGGGACAGATATCTATAAAATTTCGAAAATATGTTAAATAATATAATATGTTAAAATAATCCTTTAAGAATGTGTCAAAAATTATTAGAACGTAAATTTAAGTATTTCTTATATTATAGAACGTCAACCGTGACGACTCTATTCTTTTCGTTCGAGCGCTGGGAGAGGTATAGCTACGTTGTAGTCAAACTTTAGACGCGTTTTTCTCAAAACTATATTTTTCGAATTGGCGTACACGATAACTCGAAAAGTTATTGACCGATCTCCCTGACATTTTGCACACATCTTTTTTATGATATAACTTTTTATGTGAATTTACAAGTTTTCGAAAATTTTTCAAAAATAATTTTTTCGAAGCAAAAATAGTAGGAAAATTCGCCCCAAAATTCATTTGTTTTTTTTTTTTTTGAAGCATTTTATTCCGCAAATTTTTGTTTTTTTAATTTTTGTTTAATTCATATGAAAAGTATGTCATTAATAAACAAAAAAATGTTTGGTTTTTTGTATTCAGGTCACTGACGCCGATGCTACAATGCCCACCGATTGAGAAGCCTCGCTGCGACCTTCCTGGAAGAATTGAGTGTACATCCGCCATTTTAAATGGTTAAAATAAAAAAAAATTCTATATTATTTTAATGTATAAATAAACTTTATGCCAATTTTGGAAAAAATATATTGACTTCTTCAATTTTAATGAAAATCAGGGAAAATATGGCCGTTTACAGGTATCTGTCCCACCGTTTGCATCCTACTCGGCTATAGTGCTTAAATTTGAATTTGTACACAAAAGACCTTCACTGACCTCTCTATTCATAACTTTCCTTCCCTCAACCAACAAGATTAAAACCTGTAACATTAGCAAAATTTTACTGCATCATCAATATTCTTTTTTTTTTTGTGCGTATTTTTGTGGTAGTAACTGTATGTCTGTAAGTTTAAAATGTGTTTACAGCTTTACATATGTTTAAATGTAAATATGTATCCTCTCACGAAGCTCTATTACATCATTTACTCACACTCATGGCACATGCGCAGTGGGCGAAGTGCCAGAGCGCTCCAATGTTGTCCTTGAAAAAATCCTGCGGGAAAAGAAAAGTACCTCTTTTCAGTGACATACTTCTTCAGAGTTTTAGATAAAAAATATCCAGTTTTATATTTTCAAAATTTCCAACAACAAATTTGTCGCATAAAATACTTTTTAGGGTATAATAAATATGAGCCCCACAACCTGAGGTGTGTAAATTTAAATCGAACATGAAACTTTCATATTTAGATGTGAAATTGAACCACTGCCTAAGCGAGTAGAATATTTGTTTATTATTTCATTCATTCTGTAATTATCAACAAGCTTATGAAATAATTAATGGATTTTGCATAAATCAAACCAAAAAAATTATACAAAGTAGAAAAAAATCTAAGTTATTTTTTGTCAGTGCTATTTGAAAGTTGATTCTATGAAGCAATAATTAAAGGTGAAGTAAGATGTTTAATTTTCTCCTTCTGTCAGCCATCTGGAGCTACTTAATAAATCCGTAATGGAAAAGCTACTTTTTTTTCAAATCAAATTCTAAGGAAAAAGTACTCAAAAGCATAAAGATGAAAACTTTTGCTAAAACAGTTAGCAGGTAATACACTGGTAATACACTGTCCCAAAAGACAAAATGAAAAGAAAAAATTGGAAAAACGTGCGACACTTTATTGAAGCGAAAGCGAAAAGAAAAAGTTTGCGTATATCACTTTTCAGCAACAGATTTCGAAATCGGGCCAGATCGGAAGAGGGCGAAGATATCTGTGATGCACTTCCAGTGTCCATCGAAATTTTGTATTGCTGGAATGAGCTCGAAGTGGAACGTTTGACGCTTTTACATACGTAAACAGAGTAAAACTTTTTTTATTTAAAAAAATGTGGTTTTATTTAAACGATTTAGATCATATACTGATTGCCACCAATATTCACACTACGAGAAATCTTCGAAAAATCCAAAAAAAAAAAATCGACACATACCACCTCCCTGTCGATTTTAAAACCGCTTTTGACAATTCGAAAGGACTCACCTATTGCCGCCGTGTTTAAATTTTGTATTTCCGCAGAGCTTCTAAGTGTAAAATAACAAAACCACTACCTGGACTAAAATTAAGAAGAACATCTCTGAGCCATTTGATATCAAACGAGAATTCGAACAGCTGAATCACTTTGAAGCGATTTCTTTAAAAATTAATTCGTGCTACAGGACTCTGAGGCACAGCGTCGTTTGTTCTACCTCTTCTAGCTTGGCGCTGGTGATGAACAAAAAAAAAATTAAGTTGCTTCTATCAGCAAAGAATCTGTCAGTGAATCTTCTGAACTCTATACGCCTTGCAATATAGGCGTAGTGGAGCCAATTAACATAAAGGGGCACCACTACACTCCAACCTTGAAAAAAAATTGATGCGGGACTTATTGGTAGTAGCAGATAAATGAAGAAACCTTCTTCTCTACAGCAAGGTTTCCTAATTTAAGTGGAGAAGTAGTTACTAGGCTTTCCTAACAGCAGTAAGGCTTCCTCATTTAAGATAGGGGTACATTTTTCAGATCGGCAAAAACCGCTTAGACGTTTAAAGCAAAGAATATGCTTGGGTATTCAAGACCTTTGAAACTTCACCCTAAACAATATTTGTAATGTAAAAATTTACTTTAGTTTTCCTGTAAGATTTTAGCTGGAGCTTTTCTTTCGATTCCTGATATGTGTATTAAACTTCTTTGAAATGTAAGCAAGTTTTATTTCGCTTCCCAAAAGGCTGGAGCTTTCATGAGAAACATTTTCCCAACAGTAAATGCACTCTGATTAGCTTAGCAAAAAGTGAGAGGCAAGATATTTAAATCTTAGTTCCGCGATATCGGGACATGTGAGGAGGAGGTGGTTTATTCATTAGAGGTTTGCCCTTATCCCACATAAATATTTCAGTTTCAAATTCTTAATGAGCCACCATCACATCCATTAAAATTGACTGTTTGATACGGTTCACACGCTGGCAGCATCACCGGTCCGTTTTCTTTCGAAATGAAGTAAAAGCTGTTGTTACGGTGAAGGGCGAGCACTTTGGTTCTAGCAAGAGGCGCAACTTATCATACAGCGTAGCCACCTCGTTCGAGCAATTTAACGCCTATGGATTACTTTTTATGGGGCTATGTTAAGTCATTGGTTAATGCTGACAAACCAGCAACTCTCAAAGCATTGGAAGCCAAAATTCAAACCACCATATGGAAAAAGTAGTCGAAAATTGGACTGATCGAATACTAAATAATTCGTAGCTGCGGCGGTCAGAGCCGGTTTTCATATTCCAAAAAAATGAATTTCATGAACTTATCTACCAGATTATAATAAAAAAATGTATTCCAAAAATATTTCTGTTTCATTTTCTGTTATCATTTTAAGTTCTCAAGCTCTTAAAATAAAAACCCGTTATAATATGGTGAAAATACGGCCATTGTCCAACGATTATTTTTACCTTTGCAATTATAGTAACTCAGCATTTTGTCAACAGGAAGGCATCCTTCGTTGAGTTATGAATAGATGTTATTTTGGGTAACTTTTTCGAGGCATTGGCAATAGTAGATGCTCATGGCAAGTGTGCACTTGTTTTTGTGACTTATATACAAATAAGGTATCAAAAATAAAGGCAAAAGTTTATTCATATCGTAGAATAGCTTTGGAGAAATAGGCCTTTTTGACATATGGTTGCAGCTGTGTTTATATTCACTTGCAATAGTTTTTGATCAAGGCTGTGTGATGAGAAAAATTTGCTCTTTACGCCTTTTCAATTCATCAACTAAATCAAGAACGACCCATTCTCCTTGATTCCTCTTAGGAGTACCAGTCACGTCTTTTCAGAAATAGGGCTGTATTTTCCATATGTGAGTCACTAAGTAGCCGATATTTCCGACCATATTTCTCCGGTCCAATTTTTCCCAAAGGCTCCAATCCGTGTGAATTTGTCATCATTTCTTTGGCCGCATCGGGTAAACACGTCACCAATGTGAATGATTTTATGGATATATAAAAATGTTCTTTCAAACCTCATGGACTGAAATGTTGGCCAAAAGCCGTGAAACCGCCATTATTTCTAATAACTGTACTAACTGTACAGAATTATTTAAAAAAATATATATTTATTCGAAACTTAAAAAACGAAATTTATCATTTCTAATACAGCGCTCGCTTAACGGTACCACCTGTACATGCACAAAAGCACCACAATGTGGTTTCCAATAGCAACGATATCACCGAACAGCTGCCCAAAGTGCATAACAAAGTCGAGTACGAGTTTTCGTTTTCACTTTGCAGGCCTCAGTAAATGAAAGTTAAATTTTTCCAATTCTACACCTTAGCAAATCTAAGAAATGTTTGAAAAACGTGACAACGCACAAGCAGGTGATAAACGTGAAACTATACAAGAAATCGCCATTAAATTGGCCGAGGAGCAACTGCGCACTTTACAATCGGAGAGCGGCCCTAAGGAGCGCACGGTTTTCGTACTGGGCAGTAAAAGTGTCGTAAGTAGGCTACAGACAATCCTCACCTTCACTTCTATTTACTTTCCATATCCTCACTGCTGTATAGGGCAAATCCACTGTACTGCATAAGTTCTTCGATCGCGACGACAATCCACGACCCACACTCGCCTTGGAATATTCGTACGGGCGACGCACGAGTGGTACACAAAAACAAGTGCTGAACGTTTGGGAGCTTGGCGCATTGGACAATGCCGAGCAACTGATTTCAGTGCCACTACAAACACACGGGCTTGAACATTTCTCGGCCATTATAATGTTGGATCTATCGCAGCCGCATCTTGTGTGGCAGGACTTGGAGCGTATCTATCGTGCTCTGCGTGCCACGAGCAATAAACTATTGAAAGCGGAAGAAGAGCAGGCGTATCGTGAACGTATGGCGGAACGCATCAAGCGGGATCACAATGAATTGGAGAGCTTTGATTTGATGCCATTCCCGCTGATCATCGTTGGTGGCAAATATGATTTATTTAAAGATTTCGGTGTGTATGCCACACGCTTCTTGAAATTTAAATAGCGTCCAGGTACGCCTAAAGCTCTCTATCTTTTCTAGATCACGAACTGAAGCAAAGCATTTGCCATTGTTTGCGTGCAATGGCTCATCTCATTGGCGGCAGTGTGCTCTTCTATTCCAGCAAGATGCCCAAATTGGCCAAAACACTACGTGACACTATAAGCCATTTGGGCTTTGGCAGTCCATCGAATCCGTTTCGTGCACATGTCACCGACTGCACTGACGCACTCTCCATTTGGTTTGGCACCGATAGCTGGGAGTCCATTGGCAATGCTGATGTGATGAGCGTAGAACGAATCGGTGCACTCTTGGCCGTCGAGATGCCGCAATTAAACGAAGCTGGAAAAAAGCGAAAAACAAAAGCACGTCTAAACGATCCAGCCAAGGATCCCGGTTTCAGTGAGAGTATCATCGATGAGATGCGCGCGCAGAAGGATAAAGAATTGCATGCGATTATTAAGGAGTCACAGTTGCGGGGACAATTCGAGACGATTATTTGAATTGGCTAAAGCGCAGAAATCCACTAAAAGCAATGAGAAGGAGGAACTCGAGGAAGTAGAGAAAATGTGAAGCAACGCGAAAGGCTGAATTTGTAAACAGCACCAGTGAAAAATTAAGCCAGAAAAAGTGGCTTATTATACATCTTTGTATTGCCATAATAATAATAACTAAATAATATATTT
This sequence comes from Anastrepha ludens, assembly GCF_028408465.1. Lineage (NCBI taxonomy): Eukaryota > Metazoa > Arthropoda > Insecta > Diptera > Tephritidae > Anastrepha > Anastrepha ludens. The sequence goes on along the minus strand of NC_071501.1, from coordinate 24,475,208 downwards.
TTTAAGGCGATGCCCGGTGACCCAAGCAAAATTTTTTTACTTCGTGAAGGACTAAAATCATTGCTCAGCTCTTTAATCTTGCAAAAGGCTTCTTTGTTCTGTTATTGTTGTTGTTGTTGTTGTAGCAGCATAAATATTCCCATCCATATACGAGGAATGCTGCTGAAGTGACAGTCGTTGGCAGGATATAAATCTGGGTCGTTCCGGTTACGTAGTCTTAGGTAAGAACTAGCTCAAGTCTTAGTCTTAGTATCAGTCTTAGGTACGAACGAGCTCAAGCAGATATTCCTTGTACATCATCCTCCATCACTCCCAGATTTATGGATCATTAGATCATTGATGTTGGAGATTCTTCCACGTCAAAAAGCAATGACTAAGAAAAATGTCAATGTTATCACGTCACGAGAAATAGTATAAGTAAAAGTTGGGTCAATTGGAGGTCTTATAGTCTCTGTAAGCACCTAAGCGCGACAACACGTGACGAGATCATTTAAGTTCCGTCACACAAGTCCTTCTTGCAGTAAAACTGATTATGTCTATCCCACGACAGTCCGTTCTACGTTATCGGAAGGACCCAGATCTATATCCGGCCAAAGACTGTCACTCCAGCAGCATTACTAGTACATGCATGGGGCATGTTTATGCTGCTATAACAACAACAACATGTTTAGTATGACTCATACAATGGAAATGGCTTTGAGGCTGAGGCTGATCCTGAACGGAGTGCTAGTTTAGATGAGATGGACAACTGTTAAAGAAGCTTCACTGGGACTTCAAAGGTTCATTGTAACATCCAGAAGGATTCTGTATTTCTCTACTACACACCACTCCCTCCCTTGCCTGCAGTTTTTAATAATACCTGATAAATCACTGGACGTGGGAGAACAAAGGGGCACTGAGACCTATAAAGCCTTTGTATCCTAATCCCTGATTGTATAGATTTAAAGAATGATCACAGCCTCTAGAGGACAAATTCCCTACGCTTAGAGGTCCGACTATAAACAAGATAAAATATTGTAATCTCTGCATGACCAACTCCGGACAACTTCCGCAAGACAAAGTCTACGATCTGTCTTAATAGCCAGACAGGTGAAAACACAGCCTATTGTGTAGGATTAGTTAGACAGTGAGCAGACTATTGCCAGTTGTTGTAGAAGCTTACAATACCCTGTCTAGCGGAGCGAAGGCATCGGTCATCGCCGTCTTACTCGTAAAACGGGAGATCCGGGAAACAGTTGCGACAAGATGGACTCAGAGGGAAACGTCAGTCAGGTCAGTCTTATCGATCGCACATTCCGAATAAACCAACTACTTCACAAATCTGCGACATTCGATTCTGCGTTACCGAGATGACCCGAATTCAAATCCGAGCAAAGACTGTAATCAATTCAGCAGTATTCGCCAAATATTTCTGAAGAATGTTTCATGGTGTCCTAGCAGCATATGCTCCGCTCTGGGACTACGAACTAAGTAGTTACACCTCCGGAAGATTACCAGCTAAGGTCGCAAAATGAGTCCGTTTCTACGAAGATGATTTCCAGCTCGTTGATGACCTATTTACCTTCGTTTTTGCGTCGCCAGTTACCCATAACTGTGTTTTTTGCTAGAATCTAAAGGGTACCTTTTAATAACTAGGCAAATAACTTTATATATAACCTTTTCTGAGGTTTATGCTGGCCCAGGTCGAGTTTGTCAGCGATGAAAAGTTTCCTCAACTACCTTCGACGAGTCTGTGTTGGGAATACCTTTGTCCAAATTTTTCTTCCTGGCGAAGCAGTTTCCCGTTGTAGAGTTAGAAATCGTACAACTTTTCAATCCAGGAGTCTTTCCCATATTAATTTTTCGATACTTCTTATTGGGGCAGGTCTCGTCAGATATTCGCGGTTGTATCCTCTTCGACAATACTACACGATATGGAAATGAGAATGAGAACGAAATTTTCCCTTCTTTTCGGGTCTCTACTCATCACTGTACCTCATCCACGGCCGGAATGAGGTTCCCTTCAAAAACCTAAGATAGGAGCGGGCTAGGCTGAGCGCTTGTGCTTTTCTTCCGGCCGCATTCGGCCGAGCTATATAGTTCTTCTTCTTGCTATAGCACCACAGAGACATTTGCATAGCAAAGAAACTAGCCCAAAATCATTTAGAAAATGAAGTTCACACACGATTTAGGAAAAAAGACGTCTCCAAGTCCGTACTATCTCTATTATCTCATGTCGCACAAGGCTCAGTCAACGAAGACAATGGAATCTCGGCCATTGTGGCTTTCAGTACGGCCCCATCGTCATGAGAGATATAGGAAGTTTCAAGGGAGACTGGAAACAAGGCCTTTCCGCCTCTCTCCATCCAATGCCATAACATAAAAAAAAAAAAAAAAATCTACACAATCGTCGTGAGAAACAACGGAATCTTAAAGTGAGACTGCAAACTAGACCTTTTTGTCTCCCAGCTATGAAAAACCCGGAGGCTGAAACTCATCCTTTTCGGCTCCCGCTATCCACATCTATCACACACGAAAAAATGAGATAACGGAAGCTTTAAGGGAGACTAAGAACTTGCTAACATGGGTCCCGCGATAAGTGTGTATCGCAGATAACTGGACCTCTAACACTTAAGCTAGGATGGGATCTGAGGCTAACTTCTTTAGCCCCGGAGGCCGTTCTGCCATTCTCTTCTGCAGAAATCAAATCCACGGTTAGCAAACAGGCTACTTCAACCCACAAGCGAGTTTGGCAGGTCGAGATAGGCTGCAAATGGACAAAACTGATGTTACCTGTCATGTCCGACCGACTGTCGCATATCCGCCTGTCATTAAGCAGAAGGCGCTGTAGGCAGCTGCTTTGACTAATGACGGGCCACTTTATATAAATATTATTTAAATAATATTATCTGAGGGCTGTACTTGCAATTCCGGATAGGTAGGAGTTTAACTTGCTCCAGTATTCAGAATGTAATTGTGCCAAAGTTATGTGGGACTTTCGGGATAGTTGGAGCTCTTCGTCTGCAATGGGTGGTGGTTGGACTCCGATTACGGCATTCACGGGACGGGAGTTCATGAAGGTGGTAACGGTCTCCCGGTGAATGTCGTTTATTGACTGTCTGAATACTGTCCGGTCCAGTAGGTCTCGGTCAGTTTTGTCCTGGAGTTCGTCAGCGTAGTCGAGGAGGTGTCTCCTGACGTGCCTGGGAGGCGGCTCAGGCTCAAGCAGGTGTCTGCATGGATGGGAGCTGCGGTAACACCCTAATAGAAACTGATTGCTGAGGAGTTTATTATGCTGCTTTACAGGGAGCATATGGGCCTCATTTTGTGGGGTCATCAAGAGACATCCTGTCGCAGTCCTAATGGCAGTGTTTTGACAAGTATGTTGTTGTAGCAGCATAAACATTCCCCCTACTTACATACGCTGAATGTGCTGGAGTGACAGTCCTTGGCCGGATATAAATCCGGGTCGTTTCGGTAGCGTAGAACCGACTGTCGTGGAAACGTTGACAAGTCTGTAGCTTCGTCCACTGCGAATCACTGGTTCCAAGCGACCAGACAGACGCAGCATAGCTTAAAATCGGCTGGCATATTGCCTTGAATGTCGATAGCAACATTTCTTTGTCTTTGCCCCAAGTGCTGCCGGCAGGCGATTTGAGGACCTTGTTGCGATTTTGGACTTTAGTGGCAATAGCGGTTGTGTGCGCTGAGAAGGAGACTAAACTGTCAAAGGTTACACCCAAAATTTTGGGGTTGTTTACCATCGGAATTGGTGTGTCGTCGACTTTTACCTTAAGGGACAGTTTGACCTCCTTTGTCCAGGTGGTGAAGAGGGTCACCGTGGACTTAGTGGGGGAAAGCTGGTGATTCCTCGCAGTGAAAAAGCGAGAAAGGTCGGTGAGGGAGTTGTTCACTTTAAAACACAGGCCATCGATGTCATTGCCCGACGCCATTATCGTACAGTCGTCAGCGTATGAGACCAGAGAAACTCCCGCTGGTGGTTGGGGGAGCTTCGAGATGTAGAAGTTGAACAGCAAGGGAGTAAGGACACAACCCCGCGGTACACCTTGCTTTATCTTCCTCTGCTTTGATATTTGATCTCGAAAAATCACTGACGAGTGACGACCGCTCAGATAGTTTGCGGACCACCTTCGTTGTAGCCGTATATTCCAGCGCCTATGCCTTCTGCGGTCTTCGAGCCATCTGTGCACCAGTGCAGCGTCATTCCTGGAGTTTCTTTTTAAATGCAGGTCTACTCCACTTTCATTTATCGTTCAGTTCAATTCTGCACTTCGTCGTCAACGTTGCCAATCATTTCTCCCCTCAATCTAGACTATTTTTACACCACTTTTTGCCATTTTCAATTTTATTTATTTATATAAATGATTGATACTTTTGTTATTCAGAATTATACTAAATTATGTTTTTATCTTAACAAATTTAATTGCACAGATCAATAACTACGTACATACATATTTCAAATATATTTATTTATACGCTTGCGTTCGTTTACTTTTCGAGGGTTTTGTATATTTTTATTATTGGGAGCCTAAGTACAAAGAGAGAACTACGAGAACTTAAGCAAGTCTTTACTATTGCATTAATTATTATTTTAATTATTGTTCATAACCGCAGGCGTATGTATGTTTGCATATTGAATCTTAGTTTAAACAAGTGTTCCTGTTCCTTTTTTCAATTTTTTTTTTGTTTGCGTTTGCGTGGTTTCAGCTCCTGCAACTCCACTAAAAGCTGCCTATGCCTTGCAGTTGCGCTGCCACATGCACGTTTTGCTACAAAAATATATATCTACATACTTATGTTTGGTTGAAACAACTTGAAATGTTTATATGTTGCTGTGCTGCTGCACCCCTTAGGGGAAATAGGGGAATTGGCAAAGGTATTAAAAACAAAAAAAAAAAAAAACACATGGGCTCGCATTGTTTGTGAACAAATACAGCAGTAAAATTAATAATAAAACAATTGCCTTAAAGCATAAAATAACAAAACGGTAATGGCCGACTATGGTGAGCCAGCCAGTTATACAATTAACGATCGCACCACAGTCGAAGCGTACGCGTCAGCATTTAAAATGTCCATATGGTCTCCAGTATGTCGTCGCTCAATTCCGTTGGCGGCAATGCTTTCAATGTACGCAATGTTTCCATATAAAAAGTCAACTCTGACGTCACCACGCCATGCTGTGGCCCGCCATTATTATTAATATTGAGTTTCAAGAGCTGCTCTCTCAGCTTGTCCTTGAAATTTCGATGCACAATGCCATAGATGGTATGGATTTGCTGTTCGGGCAGTATTGGCGCAATAGCTTCGTGCAACTTCACCAAATGTCGTGAAATATTGCGAAATGATTGCGATGGTATGGGCGGACGCGCATCCCATTGCTCCAGCTGCAACGATACGCGTTCTGTTACAATACTGTAGATTTTGTTTTCGATCTCTTTTATGTGGCTGTGAAAATCCTTCTCGATCGAATCGAAACCAGACACTGCATTCGCATCGTAACTCGCAAAATGTGCCTTGATTTTGGGTAAAAGCCAAAGCACGAGCTGTAGTGCGCGTGAAACCAGTGCCAAATTGGTGCTGGTGATGGTTTTCAAGCCGGCTATGCGCATTGCGCCAGCGCCAATAACCAGCTGGCAGGAGCGTGAATTGAAAGTGCGCAACAGGTCGACAACGTTGCGCGACAAATAGCCTGCCAAGATGGGTAGGCGCGTGGCGCAGTGGCAGTAGTCGCTTAACATTTGCACCAGCAACAGTGCGGCGCTGACCAGGCTGAATGGCTTGCCATCGATGAGCAAAACTGGATTGGCCTGCAATTTGATGGTGGTGGTGCTGCTGTTAGCTGTGCTGTGCCCATTTAGTGTGGCACCTAAACCTTCAGTGAAGGTTTTGCTCGCCGGTTGCTGAAAGTCTTGCATGCCCATGCGGTCGATAATTTTCTGAAATTCATTGGGTATATCGACTTGACGCCAACGCTCCGAGTCGAGTAGCAAAGCCAATTTTTGCTTACGTTCGGTGTGGAAATGATTGGCAAAGCGCGAAGCCTGCACTTTGGCAGCCACCTGCAGGCATTAAGTGAAATGGAATATTTAGAATACTTAAATAATAGCGCACAATCTTATCGCTTACCTTCAGCGGCACGCTGGCTGTGCCACATATTTCTTCACAACCTGCGCTAAACTCATCCACAATCGCCGTCAGCTGCTCAACCTCGTTCGCTGTGGCGACTGAGCGTTGCAAACTCTGCGTTGACACCAGATTTGCACAGCGCTCATGACAATAATTACACACTGCTACCAGCAGTTCTTCTAGACGTTCCGTTACGTGCGCATGGTCAGCGGAGTTTAGAAATGCTTCCGAGTCTATAAGATTCACTGCTGATTCTTGCGCTACACCTGCGGCGCTGCCACAACGCCCAGCAGCTGCGTCAGCTGTCTGTCGCATTATGCCTGTTACGGCGCGTATGCGTTGCAAAACCGTCGACAGCGCCACCGTTGCTTTCTTCAGCAATTCTATCCACTCGCTGATGGAGAGGCTTTGTGCCTCCTCGCCGGCACCTGTAAGGCAAAGCTCTGCATCGCTGGAGGCTATCACTTCGATGACAAGTTGTTTGATGATGGCGCGTATGGTCACTATTGCCTCTTCTTTGTAGACGGTTACGAAGGAGAAATTCTTTTTCCGCAAAAGTCCCATTACGATGCACACCAATTTGTCTTCTTCTGCGCACACACTTTCGGTTTCATTGAGCACATCACTCAGCGGCCTGTTGAGGTCGCTGGTGGCATACCGCTCGAATTCGGTTGTGAGCATCTTATCAATGAGCTTTTCCATTTCGGTGAGCTGCATAGGCAGGTGCTTGAAGCAGTGTATACCAATCAACTCCTGCGTTAATATTTCCTGTGTGGTGCCTGGGAGTTGAAGGCGTTTAAATTGGTTTTCTACGATTAATATAGCAGTAGATAACTCACCTATCAAGTCAAGCGCTGCTACATAATCCTGCGTGCCAAGTAAAAGTTGCAGCATTGGTTGCGTCTTATGAACTGTCGCCATCAGGCTGAGCTTGTCCAGTGTCTCCTCGAAGTTCTGCCTCCTTTGCGCGAAACGCATCACCCGAAACGAGTCGTCCACAGCGGATTGATGCAACGTGCGCAACGAAGTACGCAACTCGCGCACATTGCATGCAGCTTCCTGCATCTCTGCCATGATGGCGTCTTGTGAGGTCATCGCATGGAAAAACGCAGCTGATTTTTGCGACACCTGATGCGCTATTTTCACCTCAACGATATCTAAATAATGCGACAATTGCTCTTGCAATAAGCGACCCGACTGCTTATTCTCCTCGCTGCTAGAAGCGCCAATACTGGGAAATACAAGCGCAAAGGTCGCTGGATGATTCAAATTTAATTGCTCTTTTAGAAATATATCTGGAATGGCGCTAAGGCTGACAGTGTGAGTTGGTGATGTTGGCGCGTTAGCTTCGTGCTCCGCCATTGCTGCCGGGGTTTGCTGTGCACACATGCGCTCATGGCGTCGATAACGTTTGCCGATTTTCGCTATGTATTTGTCAAAATCTGTATAGGTGATTTCAGGCAAACGCGGCGTAGATGGTATGTGCGCTTTCTCGACGAAGCTGTCGCCCCACTTTTTTGTGAAAAGATTACTTTGCTTACCACGTGAGGGATCATTGAGTACGGCCGGCAAGTTTTGTGCAGCCGAAAAGACCGACCACTCTGGCGGTAGCTCACGCGTCAATTGATTCACGTGATATTTGGCAACGTGCGCATCGTAATCTCGATCCGATACGCCATCCAAGGGCAGCGAAGGACAAACACCGTTGAAGCCATATCGACAAACATAGGAGCCGCCTTCACGTGTGCAATGTCGCTCTCGCAAGTGTCTGAAATGGCGGATAGTTAGTCAGTAGTATGCAAGTATATTCCGGAAAATTAGTTAAACTCACTTGACAAAATCAGTTGAAGTTTTAAAAGATTCGCAGGGGCAGTAGTAACAAGTCTCCCAACAACGCGTATGCAACGCAGAGTTCATGAATGCCGATGCACTTGACATTTGTTTCGCTTTCGTAATAGCAGCCACATCGCCCCCACTGTTCCTTCGGACAGCACCTGTGTTCTCTGTTGTGGACATCATTTATAAACTGCAGTTTGGATATTATAGAGCACAAGTTTTTATTTATTTATAGTTTTTTCTTCGTAAATGGCCTACTCTCGGGTGTCTTATTACTAATCAAATTCATTACTTCTGCCGCTCCTCCATCAGTCGTTTTGTGAACAAAGCCTTATGCTGACTAAGACATATTGATTTCGCTTCAATATTCTGCGCTAACTTTTGAAGTTTTCAATTAATTGTTGACCGCTGAAAATTGAAAAACACTGCAAAGTAATTTTCGTCATTCGATTCAAAACAGCAGAGACGTGTAGCTGTCAGTATAATGACAAACGTCACCAGTTTGACATTTAAGCAAATATTTACGAAACACATTAGGTCAGCCCTAAATATAGTATTGGAAATTTTTTTAATTTTCTTTATTTGTTGAATCTTTCGGCTGGAATTTAGAATAATGTCTATTTTTGGCAAACTATTATGTCTTTATTAATGCAATTTGGTGGAGATGTTAGTGAGGTGTTAAGGAATACTCTTTATAACTCCAATTTATTCAGGAAATAATAATTTCATAATTATTTGCCTTCAAAATGCCCTTTGGAACTTCACTATAATTTGCCACATTACACTATATATTTTTTAAAAATTCACTAAAATTCACCAAATATACATTCACACACGATCCCTATCCCTATATTCGAATTATTTTTATTAAAATTAAATGCAAATGCATATGTCCATACAATCACTTTCCAATTTTAAACGCCAATAAGAAGAAGATTGGAATGACAACAGTATGGTGTTGCCGGATGCCTGCAAATGAAAACAAAAATATGATAGCGACACATTTTTTCGTGCATGCAGCCGGCTAAATCGAATTATGAGACGTTATCACGTCAAAAAGTTCTATGCATGAGGGCCCGTTTGTAAAACTGATCGAAGCAATACAATACACTTATAAACCGTAATTTTTGGCTTTTAATTACTTTATTATTTTTTGTGATACGCTTAATATCATTGTTTTTAAGTTTCGATGAGTTGTATGTTTTTATTTTCAAAAATATTTCTCAATTTTAAATTACAGCAAAAAATGCCGCAGTTTCACAATGAACCTCCCTGCATACCATTATTTCAGGTGTATGGCAACACCAACTTTTCGCTAAATTATAGAACTTTAACATTAAATTACTTAAAAACTATAAGCCTCCGGCAGGTTCTGTTTTCAGTTTTAAGATGGGGATACACCCCTCTATCACCCTCTTTTTACCGTTTTTTCCAAAGCGATATACATTATACTAAATTCTAGCCCTTTTTTCAAAGCGATATACATTATACTAAATATTTCCCGCGTCGCTAAAGCTTCCGTTGTCCCTCACGACGATTGTGTGCGATTTTTTGTTTTTTTATGTGATGGAATTGGATGGAGGAAGCCGGATAGGCCTAGTTTCCAGGCTCCTATAAAGTTTCCCTTATACCTCAAGTCAATTGTGCAAGATTGTTTTTAGGTGTGATGGATGTGGATTGTGGGAGCTGAAAAGGACCAATTTCGGATCTCCGATATTTTGTAGCTAGGAGCCGGAAAGGCCTAGTCTCCAGTCTCCCTTAATGCTTTCGTTATCTCTCATGTCAATTGTGCAGGTATTTTTTCGGGTGTGATAGGGATGGATGGAAGGAGCTGAAAAGGATGACTTTCCAGTCTCTGATTTTTCGTAGCCGGCAGCTAGAAAGGCCTAGTTCCCAGTCTCCCTTAAAGTTTCCGTTTTCCCTCACGACAATGTGTGCTTATGTTTTTCTTTGTTCTTTTTTTTTTTTTTTTTTTTGGATTTGTAATTGGATGGAGGGAGCCTGCAAGGGCTGGTGTCCAGTCTACTTTGATACTGCCCTTGTCTCGCATGACGATAAGGCCGTACTGAAAGTCGGAATGGCCGAGATTCAGTTGGCTTCGTGGACGGACCCAAGTGCGAGATGAGATAATAAGGTTAGTGCAGACCTGAAAATGTCTTTTGTTCTCATTCGCTTGTGACCTTCATTTAGAAGTAGATTTCGAGATTTCGTTTATTGGGATGGGCTTTTATCTATTGTAGGTAATTTTTGCTCAAACATAGTAAACATTTAAACGATTTAAATAATTTGGTTGACACTAAATACGTTCTGACATAAAACAATTTTATGCCGAAGTTATAAAACAAGACACCTATACCAAAACTAACAAGTTGTTTGCGCTATGAGAAAAACCTAACCTAAGAATGAACTTCGTGTTTTGGATTTGAAATAAATATTGTACTTTCTCTTTCGAGCAGACTTTTTGCAAATGGAGATTCTTTTTCCAAAACTTTTTTAGCAAAATATGTTCACAGAGCATTAAGAATTCATTCAGCGAATTGACTTCTAAATAATAAAAAAAAAACACCTACACACTTGTCTACAAGATCGAGTGATTTATCGAATCTTGACTATTTTTCGTGGGTTATCCATTAACAAACCATTAATTGTTTAGACCTTAGAAACGAACATGCCTTAGTGGTCATATATCCGAAATAATTATCCATGGCTGAAATGCTGAAGCTGTATTTCGTGTAAAAAATCTTTGTTTCACCAATCGTTATATTTTTTACTTGAATTTATAATTCTAAGCCTAAAATCATATTTCATTAACTATATATAAAGAATTTATTCAAGAATTGTAGAGTAAACCAGTGCGCCCTGGGATTAATTTTGACGTTAGAAATGAAATATTACGAATAGGAGGTAGTCGTTCCCAGTCGGTTCTACGTAACCGCAACGACCTGGACTTATATCCGGTCAAGGACTGTGACTTTAGCAGAATTCTCCGTATGTACATGGGAATGTTTATGCTGCTACAACAACAACAACAATAGGAAGTATTATTATTATTATTAAAATATTAGTTAATGGGTAAACGGTGAATATTGGTAGCCTAAAGTAATCAGAAGTTGCCTAAGTGGAAAAGCTGTAAGAGTTTGAAGGCTGAACAAAGCGAATTTTCCAGATTTTTTCCTGAGAAAACTTTAAATTTATTGATCTAAAAACTTGTACACATATTATTTATCTTATAAATGTATTTTAAGACTTAGTATTAGTAAAAATATTTATTTGGACAGGAGCTACGGCTGATCATTGGGAGCTCCCTTCAAAAAAACAAACATTTAGTGGTGACAAATGTACTTATCTCTGAAATAAATCCTCTGAAATTCAAAACCAAACAGATTTCGTTAAGGTAATGTTCAATCTAGTAATTAATCGAAGGAATAAGCAAAATACATTTTTTTTGACAAAATGGCGGTTTATCAAAAAAAAAAAAATCGATTTCAACCAAAATTTCGGCTTTAAATTGCTTATTACAAAAAAAATATTTATCGGTGAGAAAAAATCTTCGATTAATTACTAAAAAATATATATTTAAGAAGCTCGTGTTAAAATTTGAGTCTAAGCCGTTTTAGCCGTTTTCGAGTAATGTTGGTCACCATTTTGAGAAAAACGCGTAACGCGTTTAAAGTTTGAAAAGCACTTTCAAGCATTCTGAAACGTCTTTTCAAATTTGCGTGTAACTTCGAAAATATTCAGCGGAACGATATTAAATTTTCTGAGAGTATTCTTAAATGGCGGCCGCCGTAGCCGAATGGGTTGGTGCGTGATTACCATTCGGAATTCACAGAGAGGTCGTTGGTTCGATTTTCGATGAAAGCAAAATTAATAAAAAAAAACATTTTTCTACTAGCGGTCGCCCCTCGGCAGGCAATGGCAAACCTCCGATTGTATTTCTGTCATGAAAAAGCTCCTCATAAAAATATCTGCTGTTCGGAGTCGGCTTGAAACTGTAGGTCCCTCCATTTGTGGAACAACATCAAGACGGACACCACAAATAGGAGGAGGAGCTCGGCCAAACACCTAACAGAAGTGTACGCGCCAATTATTTATTTTTTATTTTTATTCTTAAATATATGTACACTAAGGGGACAGACACCTGTAGACGGCCATATTTTCCCTGATTTTCATAAAAATTTTTTTAGATGAAGAAGTCAATATATTTTTTTTAAATTGGCATACAGTTTATTTATACATTAAAATAATATAAGTTTTGTTTTTAAATCATTTAAAATGGCGGATGTACACTCTACTCTTCCAGGAAGGTCGCAGCGGGGCTTCTCAATCGGCGGGCATTGTAGCATCGGCGTCAGTGACCTGAATACAAAAAACTAAAATTATTTTTGTTTATTAATGTCATAATTTCTATATGAATTAAAAAAAATCGCGGAATAAAATGCTTCAAAAAACAAAAAAATGAATTTGAAGGCGAATTTTCCTACAATTTTTGCTTCGAAAAAATCATTTTTTTGAAAAGTTTTCGAATTGTACAATCACATAGAAAGTAATATCATAAAAAAGATTTGTGCAAAATTTCAGGGAGATCGGTCAATGACTTTTCGAGTTATCGTGTACGCCAATTCGAAAAATATGGTTTTGAGAAAAACGCATCTAAAGTTTGAATACAACGTAACTATACTTCTCCCAGCGCTCGAACGCAAAGAATAGAGTCGTCACGGTTGACGTTCTATAATAAAAGAAATACTTAATTAAGTTCTAAAATTTTGTTGACATATTCTTAAAGGATTATATTAAAATTTTGTGAAACAAACGAATTTTTACAGATATCTGTCCCCTCAAGAAAATTAAATAAAAAAATCGCTTTTTTGAAAATTCTAACTGTATATAACTCCTTAATCATAGCAAAGTGGTCTTGTGTGTGTTGCTTTTTTTTTACTTTTGACGCCATATCCATGCAGCTGTTTGGCAAACTTAAACCAAAAAAGTTAGCGAAACATTTAAAGCGCCATTTTCTATTTTAACATTTTTATAAATTATCCGCCAGCTAGAAAATTGCACAACGGTACAACGGACTACCACGGTACAGACCTTACCATCACTAGCGGGAATCAAAAAGAAAACAGCTGTTCGCAGAGAGAGAAAAACAAAAATTTTGTTTTTATTCCGATTTTTTCGCCAAAGCAATTATTCTAACTCGTATTAAACAATTTTTGGGTTCAAAACGCGCTGAAAAATATGAAGTGGATTTCCAAAATTAAGTAATAATCAAATAGCGTATTAAGTGACAGAATTTTGCTGCTGGTAGTTGACCGCAAATTAGTTAAGAAAAAAACAACAACAAAAATTAACTCACGCCTAATTAATTCCCGGCACTTTTGTGTTTATTGAATGTATGTTTTGTGTATGTACATGCAAATTTGCGTTATTGAATAATGAAAGCAGAGCTTTGGCACCGGATATTCTCTGGCTTAGTGCGATAAGCCTTGTAGTAAACGGGCCTTTCTCATATCCCAGTACTTATTATATATTTGACTCATAGATGTGGGATGCAGGCACAGTTGCAGTTGGGTATGATTCCAAGGAAAAATATTTCTTTGTATTTGTGCCAAAATTTGTCAAAAGTAAACAAATAAGTGTCAGTAGCTTCTAAAATGAGCTTTTGGAAACCCTTTAGAGGCCGAAATGCTCCTCTTACATTTGGGAAACGGACGCTTCTTCTACTGGCGCTGCTGGGAGTTGTAGTAATTATTTGGCTTTTAAATGTAAGTAAAATTTGCATTCCTATCGACACAATTAGTTGCATTCAATTTAAAACAGGCATCTTCACATCACATCTTGGCGCGCAAGCGATATTCACTAAACGATGACAGCTCGCCATGTTTAGTACTTTGGTGGACGGACAATGGCTTGGGACAATTTGATCCACAACCAAATTTTTGTGGCTATAATAACTGTTTTACAACTGGTGATCGAAGATTCCTATCAAAAGCGAAGGTGATGTCAAAGTATTTGCTATGTGCGCAATGATTTCCTTTCAAAATAGTTATATGTAAATATTTTTTTTATTTAACACAGGCGATACTTTTTTATGCCAGCAGTCTGCAGTGGAATGACTTACCATTGCCACGTAAACCAGATCAGATCTGGGCGTTATTGCACGAAGAATCACCACGCAATGTGCCCGTATTTATGTATGAAGAGATTTTACATTATTTTAATTACACATCGACATTTAGTCGCTACAGCGATTTTCCGTTAACAACAAATGACCTACCAAATATATCGGGCATTATCGACCCCATGTATGTGGTGCCGGTCGGGCGTAAAAATGTGGCGCGTGTTAATCTAGCGCCGATAGTCTTTCTACAATCAGACTGCTTCACAATGTCGGCAAGAACAAATTATGTTGAGGAATTGATGAAGTATATTCGCATAGACTCTTACGGGAAATGCTTGACAAATCGGAAAATACCCGAAAGGTAAGGCAGCTAGTTATTCTTTGACAAGAACAGTAGAGACGATAAAAGGTCGGAGGTAGTATACAATTATATAAGCAATTACCACTTAGTTTAGGAAGAGAAAGAAGTATTACTAACCATGCATTTATATGCTCCCACGACAGTCGGTTCTACGACCCTGTCCGTTAACCCAGAATGATACGTTGTCTCTACACAGCAGTGGTTAGGCCAGTTCTTTACTATGGTATTATAATATGGTGGAACGCCATTAAGAAGGGTGTGAACATCAAAAGAATTGACAAGGTTCAAAGTCTAGCATCTGTTCTTATAACCGATGCAATGACAACCACACCATCGAAAGCATTATATGCGACATTAAACTTCCTTCCGGTAGATCTGCAGGCAAGATATATTGCGCACAGTGCGGCAATAAGATTGAACACTATAAGTTAGTGGTCAAACACGGATTACGATGACGATAAAATCGTCGTTTCCACGACAATCGGTTCTACGTTACCGAAACGACCCGGATTTATATCAGGCGAAGGACTGTCACTACAGCAGCATTCCCCGTATGTAAGCATGGGGAATGTTATGCTGCTACAACAATAACAACGGTAAAATCCTGGCATTTTGGAGCTTCCAGGACTGGTGAACTATTCACTCCCGCATTTACAACGTTTATGACCCTCAAGGGAAGTGTGGGAACGGGACGATGTAAGACAGGGCGAGTCCATCCATGTGTACACAGATGGCTTAAAGCTCGAGGGCAGGGTAATATACAGTTCACAGGGTAATATACAGAGGGCTAGTTTACTGGGTCGGCAGCCCTTGGACAGGAAAAACTCGAGTCATTCCGGTAACGTAGAACCGGCTGCCGTGGGAACGCATGTTTCCTGGGCTTACCTTTAGATGAGCCAGACGAAGACGACCGGTGACATACCCTACACTGACGGGGCTTCTATTACTGTTAAAACAACAACAACAACAGGCTCGAGGGCAGGCTGGGCGGAGGTGTATACTCTGAGCATCTGGAGATATCCTTCAGTTTTCGGCTCTTCGACTACTGGAGGGTTTCTCAGACTGAGCTGATGGCAATAATGAAAGCTGCGACACTGGTACAGTGTAATGCAACATCTCATATCTACATTTTCACTGATAGCTAGGTGGCGATAAAATCCCTCACAAAACAGTCGACAATCTCCAAGGTAGCCGTAAAATGCCGCACTTCTCTTAATCAGATGGCTGAGTCATTTTTCCTAAAGGTAACATGGGTCCCTAGGCGGTCGCCGTAGCCTAATGGGTTGGTGAGTGACTACCATTCGGAAAGCACAGAGAGAACGTAGGTTCGAATATCGGTGAAACACCAAAATTAAGAAAAACATTTTTCTAATAGTGGTCGCCCCTCGGCAGGCGATGGCAAACCTCCGAGTGTATTTCTGTCATGAAAAAGCTTCTCATAAAAAATATTTGAAGTTCGGAGTCGGCTTGAAACTGTAGGTCCCTCCATTTGGGGAACAACATCAAGACTCATCCCACAAATAGTAGGAGGAGTTCGGCCAAACGCCCAAAAAAGGGTGTACGCGTCAATTATATATATATAACAAGGGTCCCTGGCTATTCCCACACTAAGGGTAACTGCAGAGCCGATGAAATAGCGGGACTCGGCACCAAATTCACCGCTGAGTACATAGACAATGATATAGGTATACCCTTGCAAACATGTAAGCTACTTATCCTTGAGGAAATCGTAAGAACAGCAAACGAAAGATGGCGTAATGAAACCACCTGTAGAATCGGCCGACAATTGTGGCGATTGCTAAATGTACAGAATCTCTTTAAGCCAAAATAAGCACAGTCTTAGCACACTGATTTCACTCATAACGTCCAAGGCACTGTCCAAAGATGTGTGTGCAAACACATAACTTATGTAGAAGTTGTCTAAATGAGGTGGAGGAAGAGATAATCTCGAATACTCTGTGCCATTTTTCTGGTCTATCCAGACGCAGGTTTACTATTCTAGGTAGACATTTTTTTAATGAATTGGAAGATCTCAGTTCTGGAGAAATCCAGAATATTTTAAAAAATTTGAAAATCACACTGGTTTTAGGAAAAATAGTGTCAAGGTCTCCACGCGGCGTCATAGAGGGATATGAATCCTCAGTGTGTCCCACAGGACCATCGCTTCAACCTAACCTACGGCATTGTCACGTCGGACTGTTTATGTTGCTACAACAACTAGCATCTATTTTCTTACTTATTTCACGTCAAATGCCCTTTGGACCCAATTAAAATTCAACCTAAAGATTCTTGTGACGCAGTCCAGAGAACAGTCCTAATATCTATGGAGTTTATAGAACTTACAAAAAAATTAGTTAGTTGTTTTGTCACCAAATTTAATGGCCTACACATTTTTACAACAATAACTTCGTGCACAACGTATATATAATATTTTTATTTCATATGAAATAGGACAATAACAACACATTCGTTTCCGTTAATTACAAAAGCAAGTTCTGCTTTCGAAACTACGTACATATTTTGCAATCGAATAGTTTCGAAATTTCCATGCGTAACTGTGCCATCTTCATACTAGGCGCACTCATTCTTTCGTTCTGCTGGTTGCGATGCTGCCTGTGTCAAATCTAATAATGCTGTGCGCTCATTCAACATGTTGCCTTCTATTACGCTGCCAGACGCAACAGTTGCGTCAAAATTTCTCACTGACATCGCGGTATTCAACCCAAGAATGCCGTCTAATTGCCCACCCGGTGCCGCTTTCACATTCAAATCGATACCCTCTTCATACGAATTGCTTTCCTCCGTATCGGTTCTGAATTTCCCGCTGCTTGCATCGGAATCTGAAATTGGAGGCGAATTTAAGCGATTTATCGACACAGCAGTCGAATCTTTCAAACTGCTACCCTTTTTCGCCGGTACCTCCCTCTCAATATCAGTCTTCTTCGCAGCATCTTGCTTTTCAGTCGTTTTTACGCTCCATTTGCTTTTAACTCGACCCACTTGCGACTTTCGAGCGCGCTTTTCCATTATGCCCGAACGTGTCTTGCCCTCAACATCGAAGAGGGGATTCTGATGCAAGATAACTGTACAATGTTGTGATGTAGATGTATTCGCATTAGCACATGGCTGCTGCGAACCAGCGTCATGATTGCTAGTCATTTGCTTCTCTGCCGTTGGTGACTCAAGCGTAGAGCATGGCATTTGCACCTCGGCAGCTGGCATACGAGATGGACTACCAATCTTTGGTTTACTCTTATTGTTGGCGCTGTTCTTACGCTGACTGCGATCGCTCTTGCGTATGCGTGTGGAACGACGCAGAGGGAACCAATGTAGTAGGGATACGGGTTGGACGAGTGTGTTCCAAACGCCGTTAGTGCCGAGGTCTATGACGGCGTTGCGACTCATGAGCCCGACTGCACGACTTCGGCTTTTGTTGGCGCGCAGGTGCGCCTGTGTGGGACGTGAGCAGACAGGGCATAGCCGCCCGATGTGGGGATTTCGTTTTTGGGCGCGGTCAATAAGACTTCCCAGGTCAACACCTCGTTTGTGTGTGCGTCGTTGGCGCGGCATTCTTTTCTTATTTTGCTAAGTGTCGCTGTCAGTGACGAAAAAGTGAAAGAAAGCGTGGCCGTGCTTATGGTAGATACGTCGTTCAATGAGCTCACTAACTTACTGTTGATGAAGTTGCTGCAATTTGTATTTGGTATTTTAGTTCTGTTTTGATGCAATATAATTTTTTTTATTACTTTTCTTAAAATTTAGGAAGTCATACCACGAACAAATTTATTTTTCTGTATGAATTTGAAGTCAGTGAATATTAGATTCGAAGCAAAGAGGGAGTTTAACGAATCAAAAGGCGACTGAATAAGCTAAACGAGTGTAACGATAATTTGTTGTCAAATGGGGGTCATATATAACAACCGCCTGAAGCGAAAACTAGTCTGAAGAAAAAGCAGCTTCTATAGAGTGACCGGAGTGGAACTATGGGGAAATAAACTTCAAGATTTCAATTTAGACAGATATATAGGTTTATTGAAGGTTTGAACTTCGACCTCATCACAGCACCTCATCCAGACCCAGTTCTCTTATTAAACTTAGGATAGAGCTGGATTGGACTGCGCGTATGAGCCTGTTTTCCGGCTGCAGTTGGTCGAGATGGAAGATGGTTTCATATGTAGAAGCCCACGCAAGTGGGGAAAGTAACTGATCGCCATTCATTTGGGAGTGGCCAGGACGATTCTTCTGCATATGGTTCAAGCAGCTCACAACTTCCGGGATTAGCCCAAGTATCCTCTGGGTAGCTCGGAGCACCCGTTCGGGAGTGAGCTAGTGTGAGAAGGTGAAGCATTCTTGGATAGCTGGTTGTGCGCTGGTTTTGGGACTCCTCACTTAAAAAGCCCCTCAATAAAAATATTAAAAAAGCCTCGGATGAGAACTTCCTACAGTGATGACGACCCGTGCAAACGAACTGAGGACTACGATTTGAGGACATGCATCTGGAATGTCCGGTCCCTTAATGGGGAAGGTGCCTCTGCCCGGCTGGTTGATGTCCTCGTGAGAGTAAAGGCTGACTTCAGTGCCATTTAGAAATGCGATGTACGGGACAAGGCAAGAAAAACTTTGGACCTTGAGACGTCTACTACTGCTGCCATGTAAGGGAGCGCAAATTCGGTGTCGGATTTGTTGTGCGAGAGAGACTTCGTCGGCAAGTAGTGTGGGATACGGTACACTAGACAGGGCTAGTTTACTGGGGTGACAGCCCTTGGTCGGGAAAAACTCGAGTCATTACTGTAATGTAGAACCGGTTGCCATGGGAATGGCGCCAAGTACTGTCGTTCACTCCGGTGGACGAGCGTCTCACAATAAACCGCATTAAAGCGCGATTTTTTAACATCTCGCTCATTTGCGCCCACGCCCCGATGGAAGTGAAGGACGCTGCGACCAAAGATTCCGTCTATGAGCACCTGGAACGCTGCTATGAGCGCTGCCTCCGCCACGTCATAAAAATCGTGCTTGGCGACTTCAACGCCAGGGTGGGCAAGGAGAGAATTTTTGGTTCCACAGTCGGAAAATTCAGCCTGCACAACGAAACATTCCGTAACGGACAGAGGTTGATCGACTTCGCCGGGGCCCGAAACATGGTAGTCTGCAGCACTAGATTCCAGCATAAAAAGATACACCAAGTCACTTGGCTGATCGATCATGTTGTGATAGATGGAAGACACGCTTCTAGTGTATTAGATGTACGTGCGATTCGAGGACCCAACATCGACTCGGATCATTACCTTGTTGCAGCCAAACTGCGCACACACCTCTGTGCAGCAAAAAACGTACATACATCTACCTATGCAAAGAATGTTCAACATCGAAAAGCTGCAATCACAACAGACAGCCAGAAGATTCGCCAATCGACTTTCACTCCTGCTCTCAGAGAGTAATACCCAACAAACCGGCATGCTCGAGCAATGGAGCAACATTTCTTGTTCTTGGCAAAATCGCGAAAAATAATGTACCTGTTTTTTAATGGCGCAACATAGTACTCAATTCGCCTTGCTGCAACAGCTGACTTGTGTTTTTTTTTTGTTTTTTGTTTCCATTTAGTGGGTTAAATGCCAAAATGTTTTTTTTTGTTTACATTCTGATTGAATTTCATGGAATTTGTGGGAAGTGATCAACTGATTTTGACATAGAAATCACCAAATTGCTACCACTTTGTATGAATTAGCTTTTCTGAAGACCAACTCGATGTTTAGGAGTTTATGAA